>NC_060125.1:600759735-601373196 GCF_021461395.2 Schistocerca americana | reverse complement strand
TAGCCCTAGCGTGGTCCGACTTTTTATCTTCACAACTTCCCGTGTCGCAGATGGTTGACCCAAGACAGATGAAAGACTGTACGAGTTCCTTTGGTAGATCTGTACTCCTCTGTCAGCTCTCGCGAGTCTGGACTTGCTGGGATTTATGTCTAATCCGCATGACACACTGATGTTCTTTACTTTTGTTAGAAGCTCAGCAAGTGCGTCTTTGCTGCTTGCTAAAAACGCGGTTTCATCAGTAAATTGGAGGTGCTAATACTTCTTCCACCAAAAGTTCAGCCGCCAAAAGGATTCCTGCTGACACCAGTTTCGGGGGTAGTACAGGACCCAGATTGGCACCTTTCGATACACTGAAAAAATTGTACGTATCACCATTTGTCTTCACCGTTGCGAGGTGATTATTGTATAGATTTCTGGACAAAGTCAGCGGATTCGATGCATTATTGATGTGAACGTCACTTATTTGTGGCATTTCTGTGGGACGTTTAGATCTCTTCATTCAGGGCAATAAGTTTCTTCATCCGTCATTAATATGCAGTCTCTGCAATTAGTGTAAGGTTGCTATGGACGGGCCGTCTCGATCTCTGTGTGGATACTGGCAATAGGCGTATGCTAGCAGTCATTAAGTGTACCCCCACCTTAGTGGTGAGCTATTCTAAGAAAGTAAGATTTTTTGCTATGTACTTGAAACTGACCACTATTAATGATCGAAACGTCGTAGTGATACGATAATAGTAATTAAAGTTCTGCAGCCACCACCGGAATGTACGAGCAGTTCACTTCATTTTGCCATATTTACGGTATAAAGCTACGTACTGCACGCGTTGTTAGGCGATCACGTGACCTGTGAGCTGCCTTGTATGAGCCACTGCGAGTTTCCACGAATGAGCCGGTGGCGCAATGATACGAACTGTGTCCGCGCTTACTGTCGCAACAAACACGGTAGTTGCCTTAAGATCACGCGTAGTTAGGTTAGGTTAGGTTAGTGGTGTTTAACGTCCCGTCGACAACGAGGTCATTAGAGACGGAGCGCAAGCTCGGGTTAGGGAAGGATGGGGAAGGAAATCGGCCGTGCCCTTTCAAAGGAACCATCCCGGCATTTGCCTGAAACGATTTAGGGAAATCACGGAAAACCTAAATCAGGATAGCCGGAGACGGGATTGAACCGTCGTCCTCCCGAATGCGAGTCCAGTGTGCTAACCACTGCGCCACCTCGCTCGGTCACGCGTAGTCATTAACTGACTAATAACTTATCAGTAGTAGCCTAAGTAATCGAATGATTGGCCAACGGTCTTGCCGCACTGGTGACATCTGTTCCCGTCAGATCACCGAAGTTAAGCGCTGCCGGGCTGGGCTAGCACTTGGATGGGTGACCATCCGGTCCGCCGAGCGCTGTTGGCAAGCGGGTTGCACTCAGCTCTTGTGAGGCAAACTGAGCAGCTACTTGACTGAGAAGTAGCGGCTCCGGTCTCGTAAACCGACATACGGCAGGGAGAGTGAGTGGTGTGCAGACCACATGCCCCTCCATATCCGCATCCAGTGACGTCTATGGGCTGAGGATGACACGGTGGCCGGTCGGTATCGTTGGGCCTTCCAAGGCCTGTGCGGACGGAGTCAAGTTTAATTAAATGATTAATAACGACTGAACGGGCAATGATTAATGAGAAAATTAAACAATAATAATCGATGTAGAAATAATTAATTGTATAATTAATTTACAAAAATTAATAACAGGAAGTATTATTAATTTAATAGATCACATATTCATTGTTGCGCGCCTCTTCGGTAAAGCATATGGAGAGGCTGCAACAATAGCGACTGCAGTGAATGGCTTTGCAAAAACAGGATTTTTACAAGTAAGCAGGAATGTTATCCGAGACGGCCATTTTGTAGCTGCAATGCAGCTTGGAAAAAATGATGTTCCTGTGAGAGAAGCATCTGTCAATGAGTCTAGACTTGGCGTCGAAAGTTTGCCTACATGAAATCTCTCCCGAATCGGACAAACTCACTGCAGGAAAAAGGTCGAATTAAGCTCAGAAAACCTCAGTTATCACGTCCCGTGCATACAAATAGAGTCTGGAAGGAGCTGAAAAAAAAAGAGGGTAAAAAGGGAGCAACAATTAGCCCTGAAAACGTCTACAGAATCAAGCAGCCAACAAATGTGCGTAGTTTCCTTTAGACGTTTCAGAGAAGACTGGGCTTAGTTCTCGGAAGGAGTCACGGTTTTGTGGCATCTGTGGCAAGGACATCAAAGACGACATGCTTCAAAAAAATGTTCAAAAGTGTGTGAAATCTTATGGGACTTAACCTAAATTACCCTAAGGACAAACACACACACCCATGCCCGAGGGAGGACTCGAACCTCTGCCAGGACCAGCCGCACAGTCCATGACTACAGCGCCTAGACCGCTCGCCAATCCCGCGCGACCGACATGCTTCTGCCAGGACCAGCCGCACAGTCCATGACTACAGCGCCTAGACCGCTCGCCAATCCCGCGCGACCGACATGCTTCTGCCAGGACCAGCCGCACAGTCCATGACTACAGCGCCTAGACCGCTCGCCAATCCCGCGCGACCGACATGCTTCATTGTTTTGTATGTAAAGAGTGGGTTCATGACAAACGTGCTGGCGTTAGGAAGGGGCAATAAAGTGTTGTGTTATGAAAAATGTAACTGAAGTCCGTCTGACGAATGTCAAGAAGTGTAGGACTATAAAAGCTTCGTTTTGTTGAAACTTAGGCCTAGGTAGGCTACTGTGAACAAAATTTAAGAGTAATGGTTTTCATTTAATGTTTTCGAATATCTATATGTGCTTGTTTTCGCCTTCGAAGGAGACATAACTAGCTTTAGCCTCCTGCGGCTCGAATACAAAATATTCGGTGACAGATGCCAATAAAAAATTCCAAAAAATAAAAAGAAATTAGATGTATTTACAGATTTGGATGTGTGTAATATTTAGCAGCTGTTACTGTATAGCCCATTCATGGAAACTGCCTGGTCCAGGGAAGGAAACCAGTCATTCTTGACTGGACTATGTTTTTATTTTTCAAATATGTCATTAACAATAAATATTTATTAGTTGTCTGTCTGCTACAGTGAAATGCAAAAGATGGTGTTCGAGCTACACTGAAAGTGAAATCTTTATTACAATGTCCGAGGATTTTGTTGCACATTTTCCTTGGGTGGCTCATCCATCGGTAGTGACTTTTTCCCCTGTGACCAGCGACGCTTCGTTTCCCAAGCGCCGCACCCGCTTCTCTGGCGCTACATCCAGAGCCCCTCAATCTCTCTCTGCATGTGCGTGTGTACGCGCCTCGTCGTTTCACAATCGCTTTCCCGTTCTCGTACACTAGCGTCTAGGTTCCAGCTGCTTCTTAAGTGGGTGAAGAACATGCTACAAGATTCTAGTAAAAATTTTCGGAGTGAGCTGGGTTTCGTTTCAAATGCTTCAAATGTCTCTGAGCACTATGGGACTTAACATCTGAGGTCCTCAGTCACCTAGAACTTAGAACTACACTACTGGCCATTAATATTGCTACAAGAAGAAATGCAAATGATAAACGAGTATTCATTGGACAAATCTATTGTACTAGAACTGACATTTGATTACATTTTCACTCAATTTGGGTGCATAGATCCTGAGAAATCAGTACCCAGAACAACCACCTCTGGCCGTAATAACGCCTTGATACGCCTGGGCATTAAGTCAAACAGAGCTTGGATGGCGTGTACAGGTACAGCTGCCCTTGCAGCTTCAACACGATACCACAGTTCATCAAGAGTAGTGACTGCCGTATTGTGACGAGCCAGTTGCTCGGCCACCATTGACCAGACGTTTTCAATTGCTGAGAGATCTGAAGAATGTGCTGGCCAGGGCAGCAGTCGAACATCTGTATCCAGAGAGGCCCGTACAGGACCTGCAACATGCGGTCGTGCATTATCCTGCTGAAATGTAGGGTTTCGCAGGGATCGAATGAGGGGTAAAGCCACGGGTCGTGACACTTCTGAAATGTAACGTCCACTGTTCAAAGCGCCGTCAATGCGAACAAGAGGTGACCGAGACATGTAACCAATGTCACCCCATACCATCACACCGTGTGCCAGTATGGCGATGACGAATACACGCTTCCAATGTGCGTTCACCGCGATGTCGCCAAACACGGATACGACCATCGTGATGCTGTAAACAGAACCTGGATACATCCGAAAAAATGACGTTTTACCATTCGTGCACCCAGGTTCGTCGTTGAGTACACTATCGCAGGCACTCCTGTCTGTGATGCAGCGTCAAGGGTAACCGGAGTCGTGATCTCCGAGATGATAGTCCACGCTGCTGCGAACGTCGTCCAACTGTTCGTGCAGATGGTTGTTGTCTTGCAAACGTCCCCATCTGTTGGCTCAGGGATCGAGACGTGGCTGCACGATCCGTTACAGCCATGCGGATAAGATGCCTGTCATGTCGACTGCTAGTGATACGAGGCGGTTGGAATCCAGCACGGCGTTCCGTATTACCCTCCTGAGCCCACCGATTCCATATTCTGCTAACAGTCATTAGATGTAGAGCAATGCGAGCAGCAATGTCGCGATACGATAAACCGCAATCCGCGATAGGCTACAATCCTACCTTTATCAAAGTCGGAAACGTGATGGTACGCATTTTCTTCCTTACACGAGGCGTCATAAGAACGTTTCACAGGTAACGCCGGTCAACTGCTGCTTGTGTATGAGAAATCGCTTGGAAACTTTCCTCATGTCAGCACGTTGTAGGTGTCGCCACCGGCGCCAACCTTATGTGAATGCTCTGAAAAGCTAATCATTTGCATATCACAGCATCTTCTTCCTGTCGGTTACATTCCGGGTCTGTATCATGTCATATTCGTGGTGTAGGAATTTTAATGGTCAGTAGTGTACTTAAACCTAACTAACCCAAGGACATCGTACCCATGCCCGAGGCAGGATTCGAACCTGCGACCGTAGCGGTCGCGGGGTTCCAGACTGAAGCGACTAGAACCGCTCGGTCACACCGGCCGGCTGGTCTCTAGCTGTGCTCCCTATGTAAGGACTGAACAACCTGCAGTGACGACCAGGACCGTGTCTGAATCTCTTCCCAATCTCCGCCTCGCTCATGATGCTCGCCAACACTCGGGCGTCGGTTTCACTACCGAACGCGGGACTCGCCTCGCGAAACAGTCGCGCGAGGCTGTCTGGAGTAGTGTAGACGCGTGTTGAGCCGGCCGCAGTCGCTGTAACGTTAATAGCGTCAGCTGAGCGCACCTCGTGTGATGAAAAGAGGTTTGGGGGGGGTCACACCTGTTCAGCGATGGAACGCGCCGGCCGACGGTAGTAGAAGAAGCGGCCTGTTTGGCAGGTGCGTGGCCAGGCAGCAGGCACGCGTGCGGCGGTTAGTTCCGTGCAGCTAATGGTGGCGTCCGTTAACTGTCTCCACTGCGTCAGCTGCCCACAGTGGGCAGTAGGGGGCTCGGGCTTCCGGCCGGAAATGCGGGAAGCCTAACGAACTCGACCTCGCGAAGGAGGCCGTAAAGCGTCGCTCGGAATTTGTGGGGGGGGGGGGGGGGGGGGGCACAGAGGAGACACCAGCACCGGCCCCTAGCTACACTCGTCACCCCCACTCCTCCTCCCACGCTTACCACACTGACAGATCCTTGGTGGCTCGGTATGTGTCCTGTCAACCGATCGCTTCCTCTACTCAAGTTACTCCGTCTACGTCATCACTGTTCTACAATTCACGTGCAACTTCTTGCCTGAAGGTATATACAGGGTGGTCCATTGATCGTGACCGGGCCAAATATCTCACGAAATAAGCGTCAAACGAGAAAACTACAATGAACGAAATTTGTCTAGCTTGAAGGGGGAAACCTGATGGCGCTATGGTTGGCCCGCTAGATGGCGCTGCCTCAGGTCAAACGGATATCAACTGCGTTTTTTTTAAAAATAGGAACCCCCATTTTTATTACATATACGTGTAATATGTAAAGAAATATGAATGTTTTAGTTGGACCACTTTTTTCGCTTTGTGATAGATGGCGCTGTAATAGTCACAAACATATGGCTCACAATTTTAGACGAACAGTTGGTAGCAGGTAGGTTTTTTAAATAAAAATACAGAACGTAGGTACGTTTGAACATTTTAGTTCGGTTGTTCCAATGTGATACATGTACCTTTGTGAACTTATCATTTCTGAGAACGCATGGTGTTACAGCGTGATTACCTTTAAATACAACATTAATGCAATAAATGCTCAAAATGATGTCCGTCAACCTCAATGCATTTGGCAATACGTGTAACGACTTTCGTCTCAACAGCGAATAGTTCGCCTTCCGTAATGTTCGCACATGCATTGACAATGCGCTGACGCATGTTGTCAGGCGTTGTCGGTGGATCACGATAGCAAATATACTTCAACTTTCCCCACAGAAAGAAATGCCGGGACTTCAGATCTGGTGAACGTGCGGGCCATGGTATGGTGCTTCGACGACCAATCCATCTGTCATGAAATATGCTATTCAATACCGCTTCAACCGCACGCGAGCTATGTGCCGGACATCCATCGTGTTGGAAGTACATCGCCATTCTGTCATGCAGTGAAACATCTAGTACTAACATCGGTAGAACATTAAGTAGAACATCAGCAGACTTTGCACCATTTAGATTGCCATCCATAAAACGGGGGCCAATTATCCTTCCTCCCATAATGCCGCACCATACATTAACCCGGCAAGGTCGCTGATGTTCCACTTGTAGCAGCCATCAGGCATTTTCCGTTGCTCAATAGTGCATATTATGCCGGTTTACGTTACCGCTGATGGTGAATGACGTTTCGTTTCTTAATAGAACGCGTGCAAAAAAATCTGCCATCGTCCCGTATTTTCTCTTGTGCCCAGTGGCAGAACGACGATTAAAGTCGTCGCCATGCAATTTCTGGAGCACAGAAATATGGTACGGGTGCAATCGATGTTGATGTAGCATTCTCAGCACCGATGTTTTTGAGATTCCAGATTCTCGCGCTGTTTGTCTGCTACTGATGTGCGGATTAGCCGCGACAGCAGTTAAACACCTACTTGGGCATCATCATTTGTTGCAGGTCGTGGTTGACGTTTCACATATGGCTGAACACTTCCTGTTTCCCTAAATAACCGTTCTCGCTTCCCACGTCCGGGTTCCCGGGTTCGATTCCCGGCGGGGTCAGGGATTTTCTCTGCCTCGTGATGGCTGGGTGTTGTGTGCTATCCTTAGGTTAGTTAGGTTTAAGTAGTTCTAAGTTCTAGCGGACTGATGACCATAGCTGTTAAGTCCCATAGTGCTCAGAGCCATTTGAGCCATTTTTGAACCCTAAATAACGTAACTATCCGACGAACGGTCCGGACACTTGGATTATGTCGTCCAGGATACCGAGCAGCATACATAGCACACGCCCGTTGGGCATTTTGATCACAATAGCCATACATCAACACGATATCGACCTTTTCCGCAATTGGTAAACGGTCTATTTTAACACGGGTAATGAATCACGAGACAAATACCGTCCGCACTGGCGGAATGTTACGTGATACCACTTACTTTTACGTTCGTGACTATTACAGCGCCATCTATCACAAAGTGAAAAAAGTAGCCCAACTAAAACATTCATATTTCTTTACCTACTACACGAATATGTAATAAAAATGGGGGGTCCCTATTTTTAAAAAACATCGCAGTTGATATCCGTTTGATCTATGGCAGGGCCAATTAGCGGGCGAATCATAGCGCCATCTGGTTTTCCCCTTCAAGCTAGACAAGTTTCGTTCTTTGTAATTTTTTCGTTTGGTGCTTATTTCATGAGATATTTGGCCTGGTCATTATCAATGGACCACCCTGTAGAACCACTTACAAGCTAGTTCCCGACCGTTCCGCTGTCATTTACTACCTGGGAAAAACAGGCTCCAAAATCTTTCGGTGCGAGCTCTGATTTGTCTCATTTTATTGCGGTGGTCAATTTTATCTGATAAGGATCCCACGCCTCATAGCAATATTCTAGTACGAACAGTCGTAATGCTGGCATCTATTTAGTACATCTGATACAACTTTTAAACGTTCTGCCAATAAAACACAGTCAGTGGTTCGCTTTTCCCACAACTTATCCTGTGGTTCCAGTTCAAGTTTTTCGTAACTGCAGTGCCTAGGTACTTAGTTGAATGCACAACGTTACGTTACTGTTATTTGCCTTGCAATTCTTTTCATTACTAGTGTGGAGGCTCTTCCTATGGTTCAGAGTCAATTGCCACTTTTCACACCAAGCAAATACATCGTCTAAATCATTTTGTACTTCGTTTTGATCATCTAATGACTTCACGAGACGGTAGATGACAGATCCGTTTGGAAACAATCTAAGAGTGCCGCTGAGCCCGTCCCCCAAATCTTTTTATAGATCAGGAACAGCAGAGAGACTGTCTCACTTCCCTGTGAAACGCCACATTCCACTTCCATGCCTGTAATCCGGCGCATGACCTTTTTCCGACGCCTCCTTCGATTTAGAGTATGCAGGCCGGCCTTCCTCTCTACTACCACCCTCAGTCCGCTTCCGTCAACTGCTACGTTCTCTTTCCTTCCACTTTCCTAAAACTTTTTTGACATCTCGGGATATAGCACCGCCTTGGCTCCGCTCCGGACCTGCCTGCTCCGTGACCTTTGTCAGCTTCCCATGGATGGTACCCCTTCTCTCGTTTATTCGTCGGGCATTTGCTGCTCTATGCGCACAAATGAAGGATGCCACATTTGTTTACACTCACGGTTCAAAAACATCATTTGGTGTTGGGAGTGCCCATATTGTTGGCGACACCCCTAATCGATTTCGGCTTCCCGACCAGTGTTTGGTTTTTACTGCGGAGCTTTACGCTGTTCTCCAGGCTGTCCAGTACATCCGTCGCCATCAGCAAATACAGTATATTACGTGCTCAATTCGCTCAGCTCTCTCCTCAGTCTCCAAGTTCTTTACCCTGTCCACCGGATTCAGGACTGTCTCCACTTGGGGGGGCGTCTCTGTGGCATTCCTCTGGCTCCCAGGACACGTTGGTATCCGTGGGAAACGAGGCGGCCGATATAGTGGCCAAGGCTCTATTCTCTCTTCTTCAGCGTGCTGTTCGCATGGTTCCCTTCGCCCATCTAAAGAGTGTTTTATGTCGTCGTGTTGCTCTTTTATGGCACACACATTGGTCTACACTCCCCAATAATAAATTGCGGGACTGAAACCTCTTCCCTCTAGTCGGACCTCTTCCTCCTGAACGCGTCGTCGGGAGGAGGTAATTTTAACGAGACTCCGGATAGGGCACTGTCTTTTTAGCCATCGACATCTTTTAAGTGGCGATCCTCCTCCGCTGTGTCCCCACTGCTCTCAGCTGTGGATGGTAAGACACCTTTTACTTGAGTGCCCCATTTTACTCCGCTCCGCGCCCGTCTACAGCTGTCGCCTGATTTATCTTCCATTTTAGCAGATGACAAGCGCTCAGCCGATCGCTTCCTCGAGTTTATTAGTGTCAGTGAGATGACGTCGGTCATTTGAAGCTCTTTTTGGGGAAAACACCCCCCCCCCCCCCCTTCTATATTGGTTTTCTAAGCTTTCCTTCTGTTTTTTAGTTTCCCCACTTTTTGTATTTCGCTCCCATTGCTGCTGATTTACAATTATTATTATTTTTTCCTTTCCCTAAGCCTCAGAGCGGGCGCTAATGACCGTAGCAGTTTTGCGCCCTAAAACCATGTTGTTGTTGTTGTGGTCTTCAGTCCTGAGACTGGTTTGATGCAGCTCTCCATGCTACTCTATCCTGTGCAAGCTTTTTCATCTCCCAGTACCTACTGCAACCTACATCCTTCTGAATCTGCTTAGTGTATTCATTTCTTGGTCTCCCCCTACGATTTTTACCCTCCACGCTGCCCTCCAATACTAAATTGGTGATCCCTCGATGCCTCAGAACTTGTCCTACCAACCGATCCCTTCTTCTGGTCAAGTTGTGCCACAAACTTCTCTTCTCCCCAATCCTATTCAATATTTCCTCATTAGTTATGTGATCTACCCATCTAATCTTCAGCATTCTTCTGTAGCACCACATTTCGAAAGCTTCTATTCTCTTCTTGTCCAAACTGGTTATCGTCCATGTTTCACTTCCATACATGGCTACACTCCATACAAATACTTTCAGAAATGACTTCCTGACACTTAAATCTATACACGGTGTTAACAAATTTCTCTTCTTCAGAAACGCTTTCCTTGCCATTGCCAGTCTACATTTTATATCCTCTCTACTTCGACCATCATCAGTTATTTTGCTCCCCAAATAGCAAAACTCCTTTACTACTTTAAGTGTCTCATTTCCTAATCTAATTCCCTCAGCATCACCCAACTTAATTAGATTACATTCCATTACCCTTGTTTTGCTTTTGTTGATGTTCATCTTATATCCTCTTTTCAAGACACTGTCCATTCCATTCAACTGCCCTTCCAAGTCCTTTGCTGTCTCTGACATAATTACAATGTCATCGGCGAACCTCAAAGTTTTTATTTCTTCTCCATGAATTTTAATACCTACTCCAAATTTTTCTTTTGTTTCCTTTACTGCTTGCTCAATATACAGATTGAACAACATCGGGGAGAGGCTACAACCCTGTCTCACTCTATTCCCAACCACTGCTTCCCTTTCATGTCCCTCGACTCTTATAACTGCCATCTGGTTTCTGTACAAATTGTAAATAGCCTTTCGCTCCCTGTATTTTATCCCTGCCACCTTCAGAATTTGAAAGAGAGTATACCAGTCAACATTGTCAAAAGCTTTCTCTAAGTCTACAAATGCTAGAAACGTAGGTTTGCCTTTCCTTAATCTTTCTTCTAAGATTAGTCGTAAGGTGAGTATTGCCTCACGTGTTCCAGTGTTTCTACGGAATCCAAACTGATCTTCCCCGAGGTCGGCTTCTACTAGTTTTTCCATTCGTCTGTAAAGAATTCGTGTTAGTATTTTGCAGCTGTGACTTATTAAACTGATAGTTCGGTAATTTTCACATCTGTCAACACCTGCTTTCTTTGGGATTGGAATTATTATATTCTTCTTGAAGTCTGAGGGTATTTCGCCTGTTTTATACATCTTGCTCACCAGATGGTAGAGTTTTGTCAGGACTGGCTCTCCCAAGACCGTCAGTAGTTCCAATGGAATGTTGTCTACTCCGGGGGCCTTGTTTCGACTCAGGTCTTTCAGTGCTCTGTCAAACTCTTCACGCAGTATCATATCTCCCATTTCATCTTCATCTACATCCTCTTCCATCTCCATAATATTGTCCTCAAGTACATCGCCCTTGTATAGACCCTCTATATACTCCTCCCACCTTTCTGCTTTCCCTTCTTTGCTTAGAACTGGGTTTCCATCTGAGCTCTTGATATTCATACAAGTCGTTCTCTTATCTCCAAAGGTCTCTCTAATTTTCCTGTAGGCAGTATCTATCTTACCCCTAGTGAGATAAGCCTCTACATCCTTACATTTGTCTTCTAGCCATCCCTGCTTAGCCATTTTGCACTTCCTGTCGATCTCATTTTTGAGACGTTTGTATTCCTTTTTGCCTGCTTCATTTACTGCATTTTTATATTTTCTCCTTTCATCAATTAAATTCAATATTTCTTCTGTTACCCAACGATTTCTACTAGCCCTCGTCTTTTTACCTACTTGATCCTCTGCTGCCTTCGCTACTTCATCCCTCAAAGCTACCCATTCTTCTTCTACTGTATTTCTTTCCCCCATTCCTGTCAATTGTTCCCTTATGCTCTCCCTGAAACTCTGTACAACCTCTGGTTCTTTCAGTTTATCCAGGTCCCATCTCCTTAAATTCCCACCTTTTTGCAGTTTCTTCAGTTTTAATCTACAGGTCATAACCAATAGATTGTGGTCAGAGTCCACATCTGCCCCTGGAAATGTCTTACAATTTAAAACCTGGTTCCTAAATCTCTGTCTTACCATTATATAATCTATCTGATACCTTTTAGTATCTCCAGGGTTCTTCCATGTATACAACCTTCTTTCATGATTCTTAAACCAAGTGTTGGCTATGATTATGTTGTGCTCTGTGCAAAATTCTACCAGGCGGCTTCCTCTTTCATTTCTAAGCCCCAATCCATATTCACCTACTATGTTTCCTTCTCTCCCTTTTCCTTCACTCGAATTCCAGTCACCCATGACTATTAAATTTTCGTCTCCCTTCACAATCTGAATAATTTCTTTTATTTCATCATACATTTCTTCAATTTCTTCGTCATCTGCAGAGCTAGTTGGCATATAAACTTGTACTACTGTAGTAGGTGTGGGCTTCGTATCTATCTTGGCCACAATAATGCGTTCACTATGCTGTTTGTAGTAGCTTACCCGCATTCCTATTTTCCTATTCATTATTAAACCTACTCCTGCATTACCCTTATTTGATTTTGTGTTTATAACCCTGTAGTCACCTGACCAGAAGTCTTGTTCCTCCTGCCACCGAACTTCACTAATTCCCAGTATATCTAACTTCAACCTATCCATTTCCCTTTTTAAATTTCCTAACCTACCTGCCCGATTAAGGGTTCTGACATTCCACGCTCCGATCCGTAGAACGCCAGTTTTCTTTCTCCTGATAACGACATCCTCTTAAGTAGTCCCCGCCCGGAGATCCGAATGGGGGACTGTTTTACCTCCGGAATATTTTACCCAAGAGGACGCCATCATCATTTAATCATACAGTAAAGCTGCATGCCCTCGAGAAAAATTACGGCTGTAGTTTCCCCTTGCTTTCAGCCGTTCGCAGTACCAGCACAGCAAGGCCGTTTTGGTTATTGTTACAAGGCCAGATCAGTCAATCATCCAGACTGTTGCCCTTGCAACTACTGAAAAGGCTGCTGCCCCTCTTCAGGAACCACACGTTTGACTGGCCTCTCAACAGATACCCCTCCGTTGTGGTTGCACCTACGGTACGGCCATCTGTATCGCTGAGGCACGCAAGCCTCCCCACCAACGGCAAGGTCCATGGTTCATGGGGGAACAAAAAAAAACTTCCGTTTCACTCAATCGCATATCGACAGTTACTACGAACTGTGGCCTTCCCGACAGGAAACCACGAATCCAGTCCAACTGAGACGATACTCCACAGACGTTCAATTTAATCAGAAACCGCTTTTGAGGAGTGATGTCAAAAATCTTTTGGGAATCTAGAAATATGCAATCATCTTCGGATCACCTGTCGATAGCACTCACTAGTTCATAAGAATAAAGAGCTTCTTGTGTAGCACGAGACTCGTTTCTTCGTTATGGGTGGCATCGGTGCGACTTCCCACGGACGTTTCCACCAGTGAGCGGTTGTGTACGGTTGTTAAATATGAAGCTGTTACATCAGCGTACTCCAAAAGGAACCTGATTCGTATACGGTCTGTTCGCTACACTGTGTATACTGCTCCCAAGACGCTCATGTTGGCAGCTGTTTTTGATTCGAATTCTGGAATACGTGTTGCATCTTCTATAGTGAACTCGGTAACATTACCATTGGTATCGCACAGTGAAGGTGCGCTGGTGTGCCAGACCAGAATCTCTTTTCATTTTCTGCCACATTTCAAGATAGTATTTCGTTCTGGAAACAATTAAAAACATCTCGGGTGAAAGCCTACAGTGAATGTCGCCAATCCTGATGATTTAGCGTTGTTTTACAAATGCTACGACTTTTTCGTTATTTCTGCAACAGTGTCCTAACCTGTTTTGTGTATCATGGGAAATCTTTTCCTCCTCTTATTAACTTGCTTGGTATGAATCTCTCAATTGCTGTCAATGCTAATTCTTTCAATCTAAGATATATCTGGTCTACTCTTCCATAATTAGTTTCGCAGGAATGAAGACTCTCTCTTAAGAAACCGTCAAGGGAGTTTTTATTTATAGTTCGCGTTAATTTTTAGTAGATATCGATGGTACGGTATTCAGTCTCGCTAAACGGACTTTTTGGCCACTGATCTCTGTATCCGCTGTGATGCTCCCTGTTTCCTCAGAATAATTCGTTATTAAGAGTTCAAGTACGTTTTCGCAAACATTTATACTTCGAGTGCGCTCCTGATTTAATTTCTCAAAATAATTTTCAGACTAAGCATTTAGTATAATTTCAGACGAAGGTTTATGCCTACTGCCGACTGTATTTCGTTTCCTAATTAATCAAAACTGTCATCTTGTTCAGTTATTCTGCTACTGATAACAGTTTTTGTTCTGATTGGCTCAATTCCTCTAACTGCCATTACCGTCGGTTTATTAACTGAGATTACCGCATTGTACACTTGGCCGAGCATGTGAAACTTAGCCGGCCAGGGTGTCCGAGCGGTTCTAGGCGCTACAGTCTGGAACCGCGCGACCGCTACGGTCGCAGGTTCGAATCCTGCGTCGGGCATGGATGTGTGTGACGTCCTTAGGTTAGTTAGGTTTAAGTAGTTCTAAATTCTAGGGGACTGATGACCTCAGAAGCTAAGTGCCATACTGCTCAGAGCCATTTGAACCATTTGTGAAACTTATGTACGGCATATTGCAATTTATTTTCATCGTTAAGTATAATAAACTGATTGACTGCAGAAACCCAGGTGGTAATGAATCCATATTGTGAAAGCTGTAACCCAGGACCAACATGTTGTAATACCATCTATTCATCGAACCTAGCTCCAACAACGTTGGATATATCCTTACCGCAGCTTTTTGATGGTTAATAATGACGTTCTCCAAAGATTTAGAAGCTGTGCAACATTGCCTGAAGAGAAATCTTTGCACATAGTGTAGAAAAATAAGTTAAGGATAAATCTGAAGATGGTAATTCATATCCAAAGTCGATCATCCAGAATTGTAAAATTGCAATCCGGCACGGGTGGTTACGGCCATCCTACGTTAATTTATCACTCACAATCAGGATTGCGAGAGAGGTAAACACCATTGCAGTACTTTGGCATCTTTTCATGAAAATAAAAAATCTTATTTCGAATATGTGTTTGAAAAAAAATACTTCGTCGTAACGCGTCAGCTCATCGGGATAATACGGGTGTTAAAATTGGAATAAAACTTGTACCGCTAATTTCGCCACCACGAGAAATTCCGTGTCACGTGTGTCGGGGTCCACATTTGGAGTGCCCAGGTGGCATCCATACCAGAATGCTGTGCGCGCGCCGAAACCCGAGGAGTGAGGCCTTCAGCGAACGGTGTCAGCTGAGCAGGCGCCTCAGCTGACGAAGGGCTTTCCGCCCTGGTATGTCAGAGTGTTGCCTCACACCCCTCCCACTCGAGAAATGGGAGACACGCGAGGAACAGAAACATTCTAATTCAGTTTACTCTTGACACGTTTTTCGACAACTTCCCTCGTTTTCTTCTTCAGGTGTCGTTGTTCGCTGTTGTGGTTACCTAGGCTTCCTCGGCCGGCGCCAGTTTCAATACAGTCCTTCTAGATGTTGTGTCATGTCACCCGGTAAAATAATTAAAGTACTAAAAGAAACCGACGTTTCGGCCGAGGTCGCAGCGGCCTTCTTCAGGGCAAAGACTAATTAGCTGGGAAGCTAATTAGTCTTTGCCTTAAGAAAGGCCACTGCAGCTCGACTGAAACGTCGGTTCATTTTAGTATTTTAAGTATTCTTACAGGATGACGTGGCAGTACATCCAGAAGGGTTTAAACGTTGAACATTTTGTTCAACAGTTCTTACAGTCTGTTCGACTAATCGACGTGCCGTATTCGGACGGCATGTGACGTACATCCGGTTTTCGGAGCTCTAGATTATCTCCCACACAACATGGACCTTCTAATCCTCTTGGAGACTGTAACACCGAAAATGCAGGCCGCATGGCACCTGCTACCGATATATAACTTTTTTTTTAATTTTATGTAAATATTTGTAATTTAAATGCTTTCTTTTAATAAGTAAGGACATTGCTTCACTGTAGGTAGAAGTCTGTTGACGTTTCATTGTATTTATCTGTGGTTTACTGTGAAACTTATAAGCTCTGGGAAAAAGCCAAAGGAATTGTTATTTGCATCGACTAGCAACGATAATAGCAGTGCTTGTGCGTTGTAAAATCTTTGGGTAGGGGATTGTTGCGCAGAGCGCGCGGAGAGAGCGAGAGACGGGTTCCAGCGCTTGTAGTGTGCGGAAGTGTGGTGTTAACGCTCTCGCAGTAGAGAGGACCATTTTCGGCGGCATCATGTACGCGCGCCGGTCAGATGTCTGGAGCAGGAGTACGGACAGTGGACGGGCGGAAGAGGCTGTATTAATTACGACTGCCCGTTCCTATAATTAGCCGTGGCTCCACAAGATGCTACCGTCTTCAACAACAGCAGCAGTTCCAGCAACACAGTTTCGTCGTCGGCTCCGTGTTTCGTCGTATGCACAGCACTGAAGTAGGACTGTTCATTGGTAGAAAGTACTAACGGCTAACCCGGCAGCACAACTGAATGTGATTTGATTGATAAGATTTATTTAAATAATAATAAAACTCAGGGCGATTGTGTCCTCATTGGCCCCAGACATTGTTACCAAGCAGGATCCTTGTTCCTTTTTTTCCTAATATGCTAACTGAGTGTCATAAAAAACAAATTGAATAGTTACAGCCAGTTTATTAATGAATAATTTGTCTTTTATGAATTTTAGCCTCATTCTACTTCCAATTCACTGTTGTACAACAGAGGCTTCAGTGTATGACTAAAGTAAAGCAATTTAATTTTTCAAGTTTGAGAATCAATCACGGGAAAAAAATCAAAATCTAAAGAAATGCACAAGTTAAGAGTGCAAAAGTTTTATTTATTTTACATATAGCTTTGAGCACATGGCTGTTTGGTTTGGTTCGTAAAGTCAGTAAAAAAGGCTCAGTTGTTCAGACAATAATATGAAATCCAATTTGCAAAATAAGTAACGGCAAAGTAAAAAGTGCTTGCTTTTTTTCTAAATTTCTTTTGTGACGTTATGCTGAGGTCACTGAAAGTCATTGTTCACGTAACGAAGTTCAGTACTAACATACAGTTTAATTGCATATTGACTGCTACGGTCGCAGGTTCGAATCCTGCCTCGGGCATGGGTGTGTGTGATGTCCTTAGGTTAGTTAGGTTTAAGTAGTTCTAAGTTCTAGGGGACTGATGACCACAGATGTTGAGTCCCATAGTGCTCAGAGCCATTTGAACCATTTTGAATTGCATATTTTCAAATGATTACTCGATTGCCTTTTTCAAAATTTAATGCCAAACATAACTTAAGAGTGATTTCTCAGTTTTCTTTATCATTACATACTCACTTAAAATTAGTGAAAAAAAACCGTGGCAACCTTTAGTTGCCACGTCAGTGCTTAATAATACATGTTTTTCTTTCCCATCATCTTGAATAGGATTTTGGTTGTAAATTGCCCTAGTGGGCTGGCGACCGTTAATTACTTCCTTTTCGTTCATTAGTGTAACTTTTGGATTCATGATCAGTGGTACCCCTTTCTGTCCAGTGTTGTTCGTGAGTGAATGCACAAAATAACTTTCATTTTCAAGTTATAGCCCTGTTCGGTTTAATTACTTTTATTTTCAGTAGACTTTCCATCAGAAGGGTCGGTTGTACACTTTCCTCCTACTTATCGGTATCACTTCTTCGGGAAAGATAGCCTTGTACAACTAGAAAAAAGTCCATTAGGCGTACACGCGATCCACGGTCATATTTTATATCGCAAGCAGTATAGGCCGATTGGTAAGGGGGAGATTACAAGGCATCGATATACATTGTCGAATTATTCGCCTAGTCTTCGTGGAAATGGCGCCAGCGTTGTGCAGTGTGCGATTATGGCTGGTTCTTTATTGGTATAGATAAACTCTACACGTTGTCAATTTGCCGATACGTTGTTTTGAGTAGTCGTTCTGTTTGAAAACTTGCGTCAGTTGTCTTCGTTCGACAGCCTGCGCGCTCTGTGGACCAGTGTTGTAAGCACGGAATTTCCCTGCGATAGGTAGTGCGGGTACTGACATCGTTTATACCTCGTTTCGTGTTTCTTCACTTCCGTACTCCTATTAAGGGGCTCCGGAAAGGCTCAAAATCATGAAAAGTTCAATTTTTACTTTTTTGCGTTTTCTGAATCTGCAGACTATTACCTTTTAATAGATATATAATTTATTCAATTCCGAAGACTACAACTATTTTTAATTTTTTTTTGAAATGTGTTCTACATGGGCGTGACCCACTGTGGCGCTGTTAAACTGCTGTCAAATGGTGTTATTATTAACGTCCGTGTTCATCAGGTACATTTTAGTGATGTGAGATAAAGTATGTGTTGTGGCTAACCTGTGATGGTTCAATATATATCGCTGGTGTGATTGTCGATTGTTTCATGTTTATTTACTCTGTCGTTATCTCGAAAATATTCGTAATTAATTCTGTTTCTTGAGTCTCTGTTTTGTTGAAGTATAATAATGAGTAAAAGTAAAGTTATTAGAAATCCTCTGAAGGCTTTTAAGAAAAGGAGAAATGTTGGAAAGCCAAAAGTATGCGTTATTACTGCAAACAATAAAGACGATAACCAAGTGAGTGAACCTAACCTCTGAAGTACACCTGCCCATAGCAGTCAAAGTGGGAAAGAAAATACTTCACAGAAGAAGCTTGGTTCAATGAGTAAAAACTATGAATGTTTTATGGGCGAATCGGATGTGAATGAAATATTTGATATGTCGATTCTCAAAGGAATTTTTTCAAACTGTGTAAGATGTATTCATTGTAGTGAAGTTGGTCTGGAACTCTCCATAATAAAGCACGTAGGACTTGCTAGTGAAATACAACTGAAATGTGATAAGTGTTCATACATGACCACCTTTTGGAACAGTGTTGCAGTAACTGCAACTGAAGAAAATGGTAGCAAAATCTACGAACACAACAACGAGCGATGCTTGCTTTAGACAAGGAACGCCTTCGGGCTGCAGACAGGGCTGTAAAGAGTCTAGAAATACAAGCAAGAGTAAACAGGAGGAGGAACAAGAGGAAGCTGGAGGAGGAGTTTGCAGAGGATGAAGATAATCCATCCTATGGACCTGGAATGCACTAAAAAGTTAATCCAATCTTTGTCGCTCGATTCCCAAAACTTTTATTTTCTCATACTAATTACATGTTTTCTAAGGATCTTCCAAACATATTTGTTTCAAACTTTCAGTAAATGTTACACAGTACCTTCTGCATAATTTAACACAGCCTCTTTCCAAAAAACTGTATATTTTGAATATATAAATAAAAAATTGCAAAAAAAGTTGTGAATTTTCATTACAATTGAAAAAAAATCATCTTTAATAACTGAACTAAAATTTTGTAAAATCCCTGTGTTAAGTTGTAGCCCATATTCCAATAAATAATCTGTAAAAAGTTCAACTTCCTACCTCAAATACTTTGTGAGGAAAGATGTAATTTATAAGCGTTATTTTAACATTGCAAGTATAGGGCGTTCCGGAGCCCCTTAACGCTGTGCAGGAGTAATGTTACAGAACAGCAGAGCACCAGCGAAATCCGTAACCGCTGGTAAGAACACCACCTCTGTTTTTCAGAGTACGTCATCTGTGGCTACGCGCGATGCGCGCTGGCGCAAATCGACAGCAGACAGTGCGTCAGAGCGGTTCCTGCCTACTTAACGTGCATTCAGGGATCGCTATCGCGTTTGTGAACTTAACAGTCAGTTTAAACTAGTTAAAGTCCAAGCAGCGTATTGCGCCTAGTATGGCACGCCGTATTGCCTTTAATTTTGTTTTGTCGAACTATGATTTTCATTGAAATTCGTTGTCTGTTAAGTCGTCACGTACAAACTACAGTTGTTTTCCCCACTCAAGTAACAACGTTTAATAGTCATCCTTTAGGTCCTTAACCTTTAACAGACACAATATTTCGTAATAACAGTAACGCTAAATGTGGTTTTGGTGGAAATCGAAGCTATAAGGAGAGTTACAGCTTAGTGGAGCCACCGTGTTCCAGGGACACACCAGCACTTCTCTTCAGCAGAACACCGAGAAAACTTAGCCGGTCCCTGCTCTAGTGGTGTCCGGGTCGTGAATTTTACACGCGCATGGATCGGGTTGAGATGCAGGAATTAAAACCTCATCAATTCCTACAACAAGGGGATAATATCCTGGCCGTCGTCGCCTTAATAGAGATACTTGTAACCAACGAAGCTCCATAGTCCTCCAGTGCTACTTTCCAATGATACAAAATGGAATTAATGTGACGTCTACCGGCAGATGAACAAGTTCCATTTGGACGAGTGTCAAGAGTCAGTGCTAAAGCCCGTCTGCTAAATCCTTTGGCTGGGGAACTTACTCTTCAGTTTTATTTTTGTTGTCCGCCGTACAAGAATCACGCTGTTTTTAGTTGTTGCAGTCTTCAGTCCGAAGGCTGGTTACATGTAGCTCTCTAACCTAGTCTATCATGAACAAGCTTCATCACCTCCGAATAACTACTGCACCCTACATTCGTTTGGACCTGCTTGCTGTATTCATACCTGGTTCCCGCTCTGCAATTTTCAACCTCCAAACTTACCAAACTGGCGATTCCTTGTTGCCTCAAAGTATGTCCTATCAATCTATCACCTCATTACTTGTGATTGTTGAAGTTTTCCCGGCGTATTGAATGTTGGATGAGATTTCAGGATTGCAGCCGGGTCATGTTGACTTCTTGCCACGATATTTCGGCTGGCAATCGCCCAGCCATATTCAGGTGAGTGTCCGTCATTGGAGACTGCAAGTTCCCGGGGTCAACTTTATAGCAAAAAGATGTAGTTTTCACCTTTACGCCTGCGCGTGCGCTCCGCAGATAGTACAGTAGCTCCAGAGGGCGCGGTTTTCGATAGAGGACGTTCCTGTGACGGAGACCAATGTGCAATCGTTTTCGCGCCAATTTTTTGCTACAAAGTTGACCCCGGGAACTTGCAGACACCAGTGACGGACACTCGCCTGAAGATGGCTGGACGATTACCAGCCGAAATATCGTGGCAAGAAGTCGACACGATCCGGGTGCAATCCCGAAATCTCATCGAACACCTCATTACTTATTCGGTCTACGCATGTAATCTTCAGTATTCTTGTGTACCAGAACATTTCAAAATATTGTAACCTCTCCTTGTCTAAACTGTTTATCTCCCACATTTCACTTCCGTACAAGACCACACTGCGGAGAAATACCTTCAGAAAAGACTTCTACATTTCACATCCTCTCTGCTTCGGGCATCATCAGTTATTTTTCTGCCGAAACATCAAAACTCATCTACTACTTTCAGTTTTTCATTTTCTGATCTAATTCCCTCAGCCCCACCTCACGTAATTGCACTACCTTTCGCTTGTTTAACTTTTGTTGATGCTCATCTCATAAATTCTTGAAGATACTGCTCATTCCGTTCAACTGCTCTTCCAAGTCTTTTGCTATCTTTGGCAGAATTACAGTATCATCGGCACACTTCATTTCTTTTTTATTTCTTCTCCCTAAACTTTAATTCTGTTTTCAGATTTCTTCTTGCGCTCTCTTAGAGCTTTCCCAACGTACAGAATGGATAACATCGGGGACAGGCTACAATCCTGTCTCACTGCCTTCTGAATCACTGCTATCCTTTTGAAACGTCCCCTTAGAACAATTATACATGACTGTCCTTAAACTGACACACAATATTTTAGGCACAACACAATCTGACTTTCAAAAATCCCTACAAAAGAATGGGCCTGACTAACATTAACCTATACGTTTCACAAATCACTTACCTCACAAAAATCTTCGTTACTCTAACTACTGCAATACAGCGAGCGCCACTACTGCCAGCTAAATAAAAGATTCAAACTACTGAAGGCACTAACTACTGACAGGCATAGTTAGCAAATGAAAGATTTTAATAGAGAACAAACAATGTATTTACCTTAATAGTCATAATATATATAGCAGTTCATGACATCCAGTCTTACAAATTTCAAAACTCCGCCATTTCTCTCCCCACATCCACCACTGCTGGCGGCTCACCTCTAACTGCCCAACGCTATGCGCTGTTAACATCCAGCTGCCCAACACAATGGCAGACAACAATGCAAACTAGCCACAGACTGCACACAGCACAGCCAGTGATTTTCGTACAGAGCGCTACGTGGCGTTACCAATAAGAAAACCTAAACAGCCTACTTACACTTTCATATCCTTCGACTCTTTTATCACTACATTTTTCTTTGCGATATGTAAATAACCTTTCGGTTCCCCTTGTGTTTTACCCCTGCTAGCTTCAAAACTTTAAAAAAATTTTGGACAGTCGACACTGCCAAAAGCTTTCTCAACATTGTAAAATGCTATAAAAATAGATTTGCCTTTGTTCAACCTACCTTCTAGTATTGTCTTGTGTGTACCTACATTTCTCCGGAAGCAAACCTGATGTGGCTCGATAGCGGCTTCTACCACTCTTTCCATTCTTCTGTCGTGGAATAAAGCAGGTGCAAGATAATGTCGGCGGCCTCAGCACAGAATCTTTGGCAAGGGGCAGTTGCGTAGAGACAGAGAGGGGCTACCTGCACACGGCTGGGTGTTAACTCTCTCCGCCTACCGCAGCCGACGTGTAATTACTCGCCCGGTAGGGGGCCAAAATGCCGACACACAAACCCGTCTCCTGACTCAAGCGCTGTTTGGGGGGCTCTTTTACGTAGGTTCGATGTGAAAATATCCCCTGTTCCCTAATCATTGCACTCGCCTTACAGGTACCCTCCGCCACACACCGTCAGGTGGCTTGCGGAGTATGGATGTAGATGTAGATGTAGATTCAGTCTGAATTATTAGCTGACCACCCTGTGTTACAATATACAGGGTGATTCAAAAAGAATACCACAACTTTAGGAATTTAGAACTCTGCAACGACAAAAGGCAGAGCTAAGCACTATCTGTCGGCGAATTAAGGGAGCTATAAAGTTTCATTTAGTTGTACATTTGTTCGCTTGAGGCGCTGTTGACTAGGCGTCAGCGTCAGTTGATGCTAAGATGGCGACCGCTCAACAGAAAGCTTTTTGTGTTACTGAGTACGGCAGAAGTGAATCGACGACAGTTGTTCAGCGTGCATTTCGAACGAAGTATGGTGTTAAACCTCCTGATAGGTGGTGTATTAAACGTTGGTATAAACAGTTTACAGAGGATGGGTGTTTGTGCAGAGGGAAAAGTTGTGGACGGCCGAGAACGAGTGATGAAAGTGTAGCACGCGTCCAGCAAGCATTTGTTCGCAGCCCAGGAAAATCGACTCGCAGAGCTAGCAGAGAGCTGCAAATTCCACAATCAACTGTATGGAGAGTCCTACGAAAAAGGTTAGTTATGAAACCTTATCGTCTGAAATTGGTTCAAGCACTGTCTGCAGCTGATAAGATTAAACGAATCGATTTCTGTGATTTTATCCTTGCTCAAATGGAAACAGATGAATCTTTCGTTTCAAAGATTGTGTTTAGTGATGAAGCAACTTTCCACACTAACGGGAAAGTCAACCGTCACAATGTCTGTATATGGGGCACTGAGAATCCGCGGGAAACAACTCAGTATGAACGTGACTCGCCTAAGGTGAACGTTTTCTGTGCCATTTCAGCCAATAAAGTTTTTGGTCCCTTTTTCTTCGAAGGTGCTACTGCAACTGGACTACAGTATCTGGAGATGTTAGAGAATTGGCTGTTCCCTCAGCTCGAACAAGAAGCACAACAATTCATATTTCAGCAGGATGGAGCGCCACCACATTGGCACTTATCTGTCCGTAACTACCTGAACGTCGACTACCCGAGGCGATGGATCGGCCGCCAGGCAGCCCGTGACAGAGCACTTCATCACTGGCCTCCAAGAAGCCCTGATCTTACCCCCTGCGATTTTTTCTTATTGGTGTATGTTAAGGATATGGTGTTTCGGCCACCTCTCCCAGCCACCATTGATGATTTGAAACGAGAAATAACAGCAGCTATCCAAACTGTTACGCCTGATATGCTACAGAGGGTGTGGAACGAGTTGGAGTATCGGGTTGATATTGCTCGAGTGTCTGGAGGGGGCCATATTGAACATCTCTGAACTTGTTTTTGAGTGAAAAAAAAACTTTTTAAATACTCTTTGTAATGATGTATAACAGAAGGTTATATTATGTTTCTTTCATTAAATACACATTTTTAAAGTTGTGGTATTCTTTTTGAATCACCCTGTAGAATCGCAAAACTAGTCACAGGCGACTGCATTACAGGATAAAATCACTCATAAAGGTATATTTTTATACCATGTAAGTTTTAAAGAAGCGTTTTTTCTACGATAATTGTCTTTGAAGGAGTTTATATATTCTCTCTCTCTCTCTCTCCCTCCCTCTTTTTTTTCCAAGCTGCCGAACTCGTTATGTCGAGAACTAATCACGCCGACGCTACATGCCATTAACTGCGTAACTTCACTCCGCCAGCAAGGACGCAAAATAAGAAGCGTATGAAGCAAAGTGAACGATGCTAATGAGAGTGGCTTTCCCGATTTGGATTCCTGCACTGTCATATAATCTTGAATCAGCTAGTTTCACCTTTGCTTGTGTATTAATACATTGTACTTACTGTGAATTATTGATGGTTTTCAGTATAGCGGCCTTGCAAATTAGTTCTTTGATAACACAGATCATCAACGGGTTTGCGTTTTTAGATTTTGAGAATAAATTACATGTTCTGATTCTAAAAATGAATCCCGTGTAGTAGTTTCACATGCCGTTTCTTTCAAAACTAATGACTTCAGTTTTTGTTTATTTGACTACCTTTTGTATGGCCACGAATATTACACAGTTATAGAAGTGACGCCTATTGGAATAAATGTACTTCAAGAAACTAGTTTAAGACAGATGGCAGCACATCCTAAGCTGGTTACACCGTTTTGTATTGTGCATTCACGTATATAGGCCGAAAATAGTTATTCTACACTACTGGCCATTAACATTGCTACACCAAGAAGAAATGCAGATGATAAACGGGTATTCATTGGACAAATGTATTATACTAGAACTGACATTTGATTACATTTTCACGCAATTTAGGTGATAGATCCTGAGAAATCAGTACCCAGAACAACCACCTCTGGCCGTAATAACGGCCTTGATACGCCTGGGCATTGAGTCAAACAGAGCTTGAATGGCGCGTTCAGGTACAGCTGCCCATGCAGCTTCCACACGATACCACAGTTCATCATGAATAGAGACTGGCGTATTGTGACGAGCCAGTTGCTCGGCCACCATTGACCAGACGTTTTCAATTGGTGAGAGATCTGGAGAATGTGCTGGCCAGGGCAGCAGTCGAACATTTTCTGCATCCAGAAAGTCCCGCACAGGACCTGCAAAATGTGGTCGTGCATTATCCTGCTGAAATGTAGGGTTTCGCAGGGATCTAATGAGGGGTAGAGCCAGTGGCGTACGTCGCCCCACATAACGCCATCCCAAAACAGCAGGGGACCTCCACCTTGCTGCACTCTCTGGACAGTGTGTCTAAGGCGTTAAGCCTGACCGGGTTGCCTCCAAACACGTCTCCGACGATTATCTGGTTGAAGGTATATGCGACACTCATGAGTGAAGAGAACGTGATGCCAGTCCTGAGCGGTCCATTCGGCATATTGCAGGGCCATCTGCACCGCGCTGTATGGTGTCGCAGTTGCAAAGATGGATCTCGCCATGGACGTCGGGAGTGAAGTTGCGCATCATGCAGCCCATTGCGCACAGTTTGAGTCTTAACACGACGTCCTGTGGTTGCACGAAAATGTAGCGGTGTGTACAGCAATCTGGACCAGCACGTCTGAAGGTCTCGCTGTGTCGTGGTACAGCATGCAATGTGTGGTTTTCATGAGCAATAAAAAGAGTGGAAATGATGTTTATGTTGATCTCTGTTCCAGTTTTCTGTGCAGGCTCCGGAACTCTCGGAACCGAGGTGATGCAAAACTTTTTCTGATGTGTTTGTGTATATTAGTCCCCAATGCAACTTATAACGAAGCTACAACCATTTGTTCCGATTTCAAGTTTAGTGACTGGTTTTGTTGTGTTAATTTATTTTTAGTTTGAACGTAAGAGGCAGTCATAGAAGGCGTGTATAAAACATGTTTGTGTGTAAAGCACTGTTTTTTCCCCTGGTTGCACCAATACAGCTACTTCAAACATACAGACCGGCCCTTCAGTTCCGTACATGAGTCTATGTTCTGCACAAATTAGGCTGCTGAGTTGTTGACAACACAAATTTCATTGACATTCAAGTTAACACTTAAATACGCACGGTGGCCGAAAAATCTCTACCTCATAGTCCAGGAATTAGAATGTAAATGAGCAAAATAAACACACACACACACACACACACACACACACACAGGCACACAAAATAATCTATAGTTTAATACTGACATTTATCAAGAGATTTACAAACAGTTTCTGAATGTATATATTGACTGTTGTTCAGAAGTATCAGAATACTGGTGGGAAGCTGTCTGTTGATGGTGCACAAGAATACTGTGCAGATGATGTACCTAGCAGCTGTGTTTGATTTGCAGTATGACCATGCTCTTTACGAACGACGTGTTGTTCCCTTTTCCTTCGGTACGGGTGGTTCGGTTTGTCTCTACGAGGTGACTGTTCCATTCGCTTTTTTTCCTAATGCTTGGCAACGTGGAAGGTCTCTGTCAACATCTACATTTGAATCTACACCAATACTGCGCAGCGTACTTTACGGCGTCTGGGGGAGGGTATTTTGTGTACCAGTATCACCTTCGTCTTTCCTGTTCCAGTCGCGAATGGTTTACAGGACGAACGATTCCTGGTAAGCGCCTATGTGAGGTCACTTGCCCCTGCTTTTAGCCTAACTGTCTTTGCGCGAGATACGCGTAAGAGGAAGCAGTGTGTTGGTTGACTCTCTTAAGGGGCTCCGGAAAGGCTCAAAATCATGAAAAGTTCAGTTTTTACTTTTTTGCGTTTTCTGAATCTGCAGACTATTATCTTTTAATAGATATATAATTTATTCAATTCCGAAGACTACAACTATTTTTAAATTTTTTTTGAAATGTGTTCTACATGGGCGTGACCCACTGTGGCGCTGTTAAACTGCTGTCAAATGGTGTTATTATTAACGTCCGTGTTCATCAGGTACATTTTAGCGATGTGAGATAAAGTATGTGTTGTGGCTAACCTGTGATGGTTCAATATATATCGCTGGTGTGATTGTCGATTGTTTCATGTTTATTTACTCTGTCGTTATCTCGAAAATATTCGTAATTAATTCTGTTTGTTGAGTCTCTGTTTTGTTGAAGTATAATAATGAGTAAAAGTAAAGTTATTAGAAATCCTCTGAAGGCTTTTAAGAAAAGGAGAAATGTTGGAAAGCCAAAGGTATGTGTTATTACTGTAAACAATAAAGACGATAACCAAGTGAGTGAACCTAACCTCTCAAGTACACCTGCCCATAGCAGTCAAAGTGGGAAAGAAAATACTTCACAGAAGAAGCTTGGTTCAATGAGCGAAAACTATGAATGTTTCATGGGCGAATCGGATGTGAATGAAATATTTGATACGTCGGTTCTCAAAGGAATTTTTTCAAACTGTGTAAGATGTATTCATTGTAGTGAAGTTGGTCTGGAACTCTCCATAATAAAGCACGTAGGACTTGCTAGTGAAATACAACTGAAATGTGATACGTGTTCATACATGACCACCTTTTGGAACAGTGTTGCAGTAACTGCAACTGAAGAAAATGGTAGCAAAATCTACGAACACAACAACGAGCGATGCTTGCTTTAGACAAGGAACGCCTTCGGGCTGCAGACAGGGCTGTAAAGAGTCTAGAAATACAAGCAAGAGTAAACAGGAGGAGGAACAAGAGGAAGCTGGAGGAGGAGTTTGCAGAGGATGAAGATAATCCATCCTATGGACCTGGAATGCACTAAAAAGTTAATCCAATCTTTGTCGCTCGATTCCCAAAACTTTTATTTTCTAATACTAATTACATGTTTTCTAAGGATCTTCCAAACACATTTGTTTCAAACTTTCAGTAAATGTTATACAGTACCTTCTGCATAATTTAACACAGCCTTTTTCCAAAAAACTGTATATTTTTGAATATATAAATAAAAAATTGCAAAAAAAATGTTGTGAATTTTCTTTACAATTGAAAAAAAATCATCTTTAATAACTGAACTAAAATTTTGTAAAATCCCTGTGTTAAGTTGTAGCCCATATTCCAATAAATAATCTTTAAAAAGTTCAACTTCCTACCTCAAATACTTCGTGAGGAAAGATGTAATTTATAAGCGTTATTTTAACATTGCAAGTATAGGGCGTTCCGGAGCTCCTTAACAGCGTACGCTCTCGGGACAGTAGCGCACACCGTGATGCGGAACGGTTCTCTTGGAACGTCTGCCACGGGAGCGTGCCGTGACGTTTAGCCGCCTAGCAAGTGAACTTGTGACGAAAGGGGCGCTCTACTCCCGATGTCCTCTACTTTCCTTAATCATTCCTCTGTCGCATTTATGTCAGACTGATGAGCACTGGTCAAGCGTCTAGTAAGTTACCACCTTTGTGGATGGATTACGGTTGGTTGCAGCTGCCTTACGTGCTATTTGTCTTGTGTGCTCGTTCGACTTTATATAATTCCGTACCGCCTTGCCACATGTTTAACGTGTATAGGTGCTTGCGTGGCTTGCCAGGCAAACGTGTAACAACAGAATAATTACTCTTCCTTCGTTTTTATGCGCGGTCCGTCACGTTTGGCTTATGTTGAGGGACCAGCTGAAACTTCCTACGGTATCCACTAGGGCAGTTAACGCGTATCGTGAAAAGTAACGGCTTCGTAACACTTGTAACATCTCCTTAGAAAACTTTGTAAGTGAGTGTGCTGGAATACCTCTGCCTTATTTGATTTTCAAACAGCTGAGCAAAACTGAACGTACTCAGACATTTCTCTCTTTCCTTATTCTGATCAACACCAAACTGACACATAAGATTTTTAGCGCAACGCAATCTGACTTTCAATAATCCCTACAAAAGAATGGCCCTGACTAACAATAACCTATACCTTTCATGAATCACTTACCTCACAAAAATCTTCGTTACTCCCACTACTGCAATACAGCTAGCACCAATAAATAAAAGATTCTAACTACTGAAGGCACTAACTACTGATAGGCATAGTTAGCAAATGAAAGATTTTGATAGAGAACAAACAATGTATTTACCTAAATAGTGTTCAAAAGTCATTATATATATATATATATATATATATATATATATATATATATATATATATATATATACTCCTGGAAATGGAAAAAAGAACACATTGACACCGGTGTGTCAGACCCACCATACTTGCTCCGGACACTGCGAGAGGGCTGTACAAGCAACGATCACACGCACGGCACAGCGGACACACCAGGAACCGCGGTGTTGGGCGTCGAATGGCGCTAGCTGCGCAGCATTTGTGCACCGCTGCCGTCAGTGTCAGCCAGTTTGCCGTGGCATACGGAGCTCCATCGCAGTCTTTAACACTGGTAGCATGCCGCGACAGCGTGGACGTGAACCGTATGTGCAGTTGACGGACTTTGAGCGAGGGCGTATAGTGGGCATGCGGGAGGCCGGGTGGACGTACCGCCGAATTGCTCAACACGCGGGGCGTGAGGTCTCCACAGTACATCGATGTTGTCGCCAGTGGTCGGCGGAAGGTGCACGTGCCCGTCGACCTGGGACCGGACCGCAGCGACGCACGGATGCACGCCAAGACCGTAGGATCCTACGCAGTGCCGTAGGGGACCGCACCGCCACTTCCCAGCAAATTAGGGACACTGTTGCTCCTGGGGTATCGGCGAGGACCATTCGCAACTGTCTCCATGAAGCTGGGCTACGGTCCCGCACACCGTTAGGCCGTCTTCCGCTCACGCCCCAACATCGTGCAGCCCGCCTCCAGTGGTGTCGCGACAGGCGTGAATGGAGGGACGAATGGAGACGTGTCGTCTTCAGCGATGAGAGTCGCTTCTGCCTTGGTGCCAATGATGGTCGTATGCGTGTTTGGCGCCGTGCAGGTGAGCGCCACAATCAGGACTGCATACGACCGAGGCACACAGGGCCAACACCCGGCATCATGGTGTGGGGAGCGATCTCCTACACTGGCCGTACACCACTGGTGATCGTCGAGGGGACACTGAATAGTGCACGGTACATCCAAACCGTCATCGAACCCATCGTTCTACCATTCCTAGACCGGCAAGGGAACTTGCTGTTCCAACAGGACAATGCACGTCCGCATGTTCCAGGAGTATATATATATATATATATATATATATATATATATATATATATATATTTCATGACATCCAGTCGAACAAATTTCCTTTTCTGACACTTCCAGATCGTCCGCTCTCAAAACTCTGCCATCACTGTCCCCACATCCACCACCACTGCTGGCGTTTAGGCTTTTATGTTGGTGACGCCACGTAGCGCTCTGTATGAAATCGCCGACTACGCTGTGTGCAGTCTGTGGCTGGTTGGACTCATTGTTGGAATATTCGCTATTGTAGTGTTGGGCAGTTGGATGTGAAGAGCGCGTAGCGTTGCACAGTTGGAGGTGAGCCGCCAGCAGTGGTGGATGTGGGGAGAGAGATGGCAGAGTTTTGAGAGCGGACGATCTGGACGTGTGTCTGTCAGAAAAAGGAAATTTGTAAGACCGGATGTCATGAACTGATATATATATATATATATATTAAGACTTTTGTACAGTATTAAGGTAAATACATTGTTTGTTCTCCATCAAAATCTTTGATTTGCTAACTACGCCTATCCGTAGTTAGTGCCTTCAGTAGTTAGAATATTTTATTTAGCTGGCAGTATTGGAGCTCGTTGTATTGGAGTAGTTCGAGTAACGAAGATTTTTGTGAGGTAAGTCATTCATCAAAGGTATAGGTTATTGTTAGTCAGGGCCATTCTTTTGTAGGGATTATTGAAAGTGAGATTGCGTTGCGCTAAAAATATTATGTGTCAGTTTAGTGACGATCAGAATAAGTAAAGAGAGAAATGTGTGAGTACGTTCAGTTTTGCTCAGCTGTTTGAAAACCAAATAACGTAAGAGGTTTACCAGCACAGTAATTTATAAATTTTTCTAAGGGGATGTTGCACACTCTTTCGGGGTGCTCCGCAAGTTACCTTTACGTCTGAAGATTTATCGCCGTTGACAATGAAATGCTGTGTCGTGTTTGCTAGAAACTTTTCTAGGGAATGCCGGCCGCGGTGGTCTCGCGGTTCTAGGCGCGCAGTCCGGAACTGCGCGACTGCTACGGTCGCAGGTTCGAAGCCTGCCTCGGGAATGGATGTGTGTGATGTCCTTAGGTCAGTTAGGTTTAAGTAGTTCTAAGTTCTAGGGGACTGATGACCAGAGCTGTTAAGTCCCATAGTGCTCAGAGCCATTTTCTAGGGAATCAAACAGATACTCTGACGTTCCGCGGAGGAAGCTAAGTTCACCCAACCTGGATATGATGTGACGTCATTATGACGTATATACGCTTTAGTCGATTAACACACCTATCGACTTTTACGAACGTTCGAGATTCTAAACTGTCGTCAGCTAGTGGTTTGTTTTGACACGTGCGATTCTGATAACAGCTCAGTGTGGCAGCGTATATGTATTTCGCCAAAATAAAAGAGCTGGATATTAATAGAAATATTCCTGACCGTGGCCTTGAAAACACCACAGACAATATGTTTCGTAAAAAAGTGAAGTCTTCTTATGTCCCGACCAGATTTGATTGTGTGATTGTTGTGTTGAACGCTTACGCCGAAAATAATATTTATTTATTATCAATATTTTAGTACGGTTTCATACAATTGGTGTTGTCAGTACATATTAGATTGTAGCAGCATACTCTTGCTGACTTTTTTTTCTTAATTTATATAGCTGAAAGAGAACTCGTGCAAGTTTCTTAGCTAAGTAATTTATATGTCCATCTCAAGATACTCTTTTATCAACCATAATTCCAAGTAATTTTACACTCGGACCGCAGAAACAGGTACCTTAGTGTCCAGTAATGACTGGTGTGTAGAATGATTGAATTTCGAACTTAAAAAGAAAAATATGAGGCATTGTTGAAGAAAAATCGTCGACCGGAGATGAAATACGAGGGGAAGTGGATTTCTCAATGTAATCTTAACCAAAGGTTAGTGTCTTGACGCATCTAAAGATTTTGGCTGCTGAGTGCTTCTTCTCACCGAGTACGAATAACCGACGCGCTTCAGTTACGTCAGAAGTACATCAATTTCTGCTTGAGATTCACAATAACCACGCAATTGCCCGTCGTCATCGATGCTTAACTCTTTCAGATTTTCTCTCTTAGTCTCTCGAATGCTGAACACATAATTAGAGACGAGCAAACGAAAAACAACGCACAGGACACAAACACAGTACAATACACGATTTAAACGCAAGGAACGCAAAACACATTTAAACGAGTGGCGCAGAGCACAGCGCTACCCTGTCACTACCTCTCGAAAGTTCACAAAAGTCGAATAGTCGATATACGGTTTCTATCGTTTTCGATGTAGCGTGTATACGTCATAATGACGTCACATAGTATCCAAGTCCAGTGAACTTAGCATCCTCCACGTTCCGCGCGCTCGTACTGTGTCCACTAGCCGGAATTACGGACCTGTGTCGAGCGCCTTGCAGAAGTCTAGGAACGACCCGGGCCCTGCTAGCCGCCGCCTTCCGGGCCTCGTGCGCGAAACGGCGAGGCGCGTTCCGGAAGCGTTTCTGCCACCGCGCGTGAGCACACCGCGTCCCTCCACGTTTTATTCGTCAGCCTGGCCACCCGAATCGCCTCACGTCGTGACGTGACGTGGCGGGCCGCAGAGAGCTCTCGCGCTGTGGGCGCTTCTGTGAGTACGTGCCGAGTCGTCGCGAAGTTCTGTGCCTCTGTCGGTACACCGCCGGAGACTCGGCTTCCCGCGTCCACAGTCGTCGTCCCGGACTGCCTGCCAGGGCTCGGTAGTGACAGCGGGCCGCGTATCGCGACACGCCCCCGCTCCCCATAGCTAGGGCCACGGCGGGTATCAGCGTGACCGGTGAGGTCGGCAGCGAGGCTGCGCGCCGTCATTAAAGCCGTCGGCACACCGACCGTGCATCCGAGCGTTGAGCGTGCCGAGTTTCTGACGTCACAGCGAGCAATACCACGTTCGGGAGTCTTTCCGAACGCGCAGAGCAGTCAGTATCTGGCATGTCAGATATTCTGAGCGTGCGTCTGAGCGTTGACCAATCAGATGGCACAACGCCACCTACGTCACACGCACGCCGTCTCCCTTTAGTACAGAGTTGTGAGGCGCCATATTGGCATTCATTTCGAGCCCATATGTATACATGCCGTTTTTGAGCACCAGCAAATTGAGAATCACTGGAAAACCCGTTGTTAGTTGTGTGATTCGTTCCAATAAAATAATGAGAAACATCATATTCGCGGGAAAAGAATTACTGTAACTTGCGTATTATGAGAGTAGGTAGGCTATTTGAACGCAGCGACACGCCGATGATCCACCCAAAACACATTGTTCTTGGTGCAATTTGTTATAATTAAATTTCAATTAGTAACATATCTACGATTAAGGTTTTCAACACAGGGTACCATAATATGATTAGTCACAAGGTGTGTGTTGTTGGTTTGGCGTAATGGGTAGCGTCACTGATATATATATATATGCAGTTGATTGTTGTGGCGGTGGTTCGCGTCTTGACACTTCCAAGTTTTGTGTTTTTTTTAATAACATTCGCGTTTTTATTAGGTTCTGATACTTTATTATTAGTTCAATATAAGTACAAGCTATAATATTTGATGTTATGTAAATATAAGTTCACCTCTTTTTGAGGGGTGACTTTGTTCGATTGACTTAATCTACACGACAGCTTGCGCTACTTGTATAAAGACATTTTGCTCATTTTTCTTCTACGTTTCGTAATTCACATGTTCCAAAGCTTCTGCTACTGGGTAGTAACAGTGATCAAGTAAGACTGACCTTAGGGTTTTACTAAAATGTGGGAATGATGAAATAATGCTTATCTTATGTGGAGAAGGTTCGAATCCTGCCTCGGGCATGGATGTGTGTGATGTCCTTCGGTTAGTTAGGTTTAATTAGTTCTAAGTTCTAGGCGACTGATGACCTCAGAAGTTAAGTCGCATAGTGCTCAGAGCCATTTGAACCATTTATGTGGAGAAGTATTCCAAATTTGTACCGCACTGTTTGTAATGGAACTTTTATAAGCCTGTGTCCTTATTGATTGGACATGACACTTTCCTTTTCGTGGACGATGGAGGAAATGTGCCTTTTTTATAGAGCTAACGTTGGAATATTACGCGCGCCCGTTGAGTAACCAATGTGATTTACGAACTAGAAACATCCCTGAACTGTCGCTGGAGTGCGCTGCGATCGTGTATACCACGTTGGGGCCCACGTACCGTATGCCCAAGTCGCATCGTTCCTGAGCGTTCAGCAGCACGTTGAACTTGGCACGCTAAACGTTAACGTTCGACAGCACGGTCCGTGTGCCGACGGCTTTCGGAAAGCCTCCCGAACGTGCTATTCCACGCCATGACGTCAGAATCTCTGCACGCCCAACGTTCGGATGCACGGTCCGTGCGCCGACGGCTTAAAGCGCGACTCGCCGCTTCGACTCAGCGCCGCACCTCGATTTGTTTTATTCATTTGTTTGTGTAACCTGATCAGATTAGAGCCTCCACGCCGTCTGGTAAATAGCAATTGGGCCGGTCCAGGGCCAGGGGCACGCCCACTGCGATGAGCTCGGTGGGCATGCCAACACTGTAGGTTTGTAAGATCTGCTGGCACACATGTAAGGCTGCAGAGGTTATAGCTTCACAGTATACGGTACTTGTGGAGCACATTATTAGCAGACACTAACCTTGTCCATAGTCTTAGCCCCTAAGGAAGTATATAGCTGCAATTGTTAATGTAGTAATTTAAGATCCACTAATTAGCTTAGGTAGTGGGTTAGGTTGTATGAGTAATGTGTTTGGAATAAAGAAATTTTTTTAAAAAAAAATAGCAATTAAACCAGTAGTGCCCCACCAAAAGTCTTGTAAGCAATCCAACTCCCCACCTATAAAACAGCTTCAGACAAATGGCTCTGAGCACTATGGGACTTAACATCTGAGGTCATCAGTCCCCTAGAGCTTAGAATTACTTAAACCTAACTATCCTAAGGACAACACCCATGCCCGAGGCAGGATTCGAACCTGCGACCGTTGCGGTCGCGCGGTTCCAGACTGTAGCGCCTAGAACCGCTCGGCCACTCCGGCCGGCAGCTTCAGACAACTGATTACTTTACAAATGAGTTAACGTGTTTGTCATTTGACGTCAAGCGTGGAAAACTTTTATCGTTGAAGACGGGAAACGTGAATTGTGTTCATTTTATTAGTGTAACAGTCTTCATCGACAAACTGCTTTCCTTTCTCTATTTTGTGTGTGTGTGTGTGTGTGTGTGTGTGTGTGTGTGTCGGGGGAAATGGGGGTGAGGCGGGGGGAGGGGGGGTGCTGATAGCGACAGAGAGTGTTGAGAAGCTTTGAAATTATGTGAAACTTTTTCTTGGGCATCTCTTCCTCTCTCTCTCTCCCTCCCCCCCCCCCCCCTCACTCTCTCTCTCTCTCTCTCTCTCTAATTCTCTGCTACTAGGCGGTTTGCGCACCACGAACTATGCAGCCTTCGGCAGACTCTCAGACACACTCACACTCACACTCACACACACACACACACACACACACACACACACACACACACACACACATTTTATATATATATACAGTTTCCAACTTGAATACTTCACCTACTGTAGTGTAAATAGAATTAAAAATGACCTGAATGTATGTGGAGACAAAAATGGCTCTGAGCACTATAGGACTCAACTGCTGTGGTCATTAGTCCCCTAGAACTTAGAACTTCTTAAACATAACTAACCTAAGGACATCACACACACCCATGCCCGAGGCAGGATTCGAACCTGCGACCGTAGCAGCAGCGCGGCTCCGGACTGGAGCGCCGCCTAGAACCGCACGGCCACCGCGGCCGGCCTATGTGGAGACAACGTGAAGAAGTAATAACGTTAATGTTGGCAGTGCTGGTGCTATACTGGTACTGCTGTTGCTGCTGCCGCCGCTAGTAATACTAATAACAGTGATATCGTCAGATGCAAAATGTACTTACGCATATACGAAAGTGATCTTTTCTGATACGGCGAGTTCTGATGGACAGTAAATCGGGTAGTCTGCACCAATCGAGGACGTTGCGAAATGAGGAAAATCTCGCTGTGCAGAGAAGTGTGTAACTGGTAAATAGTGCGTGTAAGCAGAGGGCTAGATACTGCTGTTGTTTCTATACTCGTGCTGGTGACTGTGTTTTCGACTTGGATCTGTGTGTGACATGATGAAATATGATCAAAGATTCGAATGTCACAGATTAATCGTACGCACGCTGTCACTATCACTTCCAGACGCCGTCAGCTTTCCTCAGAAGCACCTTGCGGCATAACATCGGTGTAATCAGCGCGTGTGCAAGTTTCTTTTGCAGCCCAAACAGGAGGACCCTTTTATTTTTTTATAGGTCATGGAGGGGTGCTGATGCCTTCTTGCTCATTGCAGTTCTGTGGTCAGCCCAATTTAGCTTGTCACCTATCATTACTCCTACTCTCGCTGGCGTTCACGAGAGGCCAGCACATTTAGACTGCGAAGAAAAAAAAAATCCACAGTGCAGCAGGGCATTGCTCGCATTAGCAAATCATTTCGAGAGGTGAAAGAACCGGTAAGGGACTGAAGTGGGACCGGCTGTGTTCGTTGTCTGAATCTCCTCCACGTAGCCGCTTGTTTAATCGCTGCGCGGAGTCGCCGCGCGGTTTGAGGTGCCATGTCATGGATTTCGCGGCCCCTCCCGCCGGAGGTTCGAGTCCTCCCTCAGGCATGTGTGTGTGTGTTGTTCTTAGCATAAGTTAGTTTAAGTAGTGTGTAAGTTTAGGGACCGACGATGTCAGCAGTTTGGTGCCTTTGGAATTCACACACATTTGAACATCTTCGTTTAATCCAGAGTGAACAAGCGATACCGACTCAAGAAAGCTGGATTACATAAATTACGGCGTACTTGCGGAAACTTCTATATGCAACGGAAAAGGAGAGTCTTTGATATTAGATTCTGTATTACATCTGTCACGCATTCGACTCAAGATTTTCAGTAAGTCAGACGTCGCAACTCATGTGGATGAAATAGGACACAACATAGTAGACACGAATAAAGCGTTGACCATTCTGTATACACAGCTAGAAGGCATTAATCCAAATACTATGGACACCATAGAAATCAGTAGTTACGTTCCCGCACGATAACACCAACATCCTTCAACCTCCGTTTTTCCAACCGTCCTACAAATATTGTTGTTGTGGATCAGACTACAGGATATTTCCATTTATTTCTGAAGTATGTTTAAGAAATGGCTGTGTTCTAACAACGGCAAACTGGTACGCTGCTTTTGATACCGAGGTGTAGCACTTTGAAACGTTACGAAATCGAGTAAACGTTTCGAATCAGTAACAACGGCTTGTGAAGAGGATTCTAGGGAATTGTTGTGCACCTGTTAATGAAATCACACACAGAATCCTGGCGCGACCTAATCGAGAGTACGGACGCGATGTTGAGAATTCTTCGCTAACGGCCCGCCGGTTGAGACGGACGTTGGACTCGCATTCTGGAGGCCGGTGCTTCAGATACCTGTCCGTTAGTCCAGATTCATGTTTTCCGTGGTCTTCTTAGGCTAGATCGCTTCAGGCACGCGCCAGGATGGATCCTCTGAAAAGGCCACGGCTAGTTGGCTTGCAGATATGCCCAGGGAGACTGAAAAGGAATCATTAGAACAAAGCCGATGTTTTTGTCGGGAGATCCGTAAGTACACTTCTGAGGGACAGTATTAGAGGTAGACAGTGTAATGACTCACTCGCTCAGCAGAATAAGGTAAGAGACAAGGATACTTACGGAGACACACACGTCTTCGTCCCTCCGTCGCCCCCATAAGCGAACGGAGCAGCACAGGAAGTGGCTAATATTGGAACGTGAACTGCGCAGCGGGCATTTCGATGGAGATGGCAGAGTCTGATAGATAATCGTTCTCCATCTGCGCGACAGCGGACTTTCTCAGTTCGGAAAACGAGGTTCGGGAGGTAAGGTCTGTTCAAATGGTTCAAATGGCTCTGAGCACTATGCGGCTTAACTTCTGAGGTCATCAGTCGCCCAGAACTTAGAACTAATTAAACCTAACTAACCTAAGGACATGACACACATCCATGCCCGAAGCAGGATTCGATCCTGCGACCGTAACGGTCGCTCGGTTCCAGACTGTAGCGCCTAGAACCGCACGGCCACTCTGGCAGGCCTAAGGTCTGTCATCACATCGACGAGATCGTTAGGCAGAACAAAATTCCGGACTGAGCAGTTTGGGCAAGAATGGCCAAAAGACTGCCGGACGACTCGACGAGGATTTTAATCTCATTTCTCCTGGATGTCATACCAGCACTTAACTAATCTGCGACCTCGGTCCGTAACGAAACTGAAGCAACATAAGAGGCAGAACAAATTCAAGATAGGCAAGAGTTTATTTAGTGTAGGGTATCACGGGGATTTAGATTTCCACCACCGTTGTTTAGCTTGCAAAACCATTGATCCAATGACCCAAAATTCGTTCTAGGCGCTTCGGTCTGGAACCGCGTGACCGCTTCGGTCGCAGGTTCGAATCCTGCTTCGGGCATGGATGTGTGTGATGTCCTTAGGTTAGTTAGATTTAAATAGTTCTAAGTCTAATGGACTCGTGGCCTCAGATGTTAAGTCCCATAGTGCTTAGAGCCATTTGAAGCCAATTACTCATACATGACTGAGCACTATATTTCCTATCTCCACTATTATTCTGCCCCGAAAGTTGTTATGTCATTACAACGTTTTGTGGAAATTCATATGAATTACCTTTAAACGTATTTGTGTGTCAAATGTGTGGTAACATGATTTTTTTTATATACAGAAATAGCTACAGGGCGCATTCCTACACATTTACATATGTTGACTCGATGTGACTGAAAACTTGTTCGCACTAAAGTCAATTATCTTAGACCAAAATTAATTATTTGGTGTCAAATATTGTGGTGTGTAACTGGAATAAATACAAAATTCCTTTCCCGGCTCTCTGTGGGTTCATGTGAAACTCCAGAAAATTAAAAAAAAAAAAACACTGAAGATAACACTTAAATTTTATCTACAAGCAAGTAGATTAAGCAAGGCTTCAGTACCCAAAAGACAACGGTTCTTACGAGCAATCACTGAGACTTTGGCAGCAGCTCTTACGATGCTGCCCGCAGGCGTCTATTCCTGGTTCTCGGATTGATAATTTGCGATTTCGCCAGCATGGGTGGCTGGCATTCTTAAAGCATTATCCCACGAGCAATTGCGGATAACTTCCCGGGAATGGCAGCCGCTCGTGCCGCCGAGACGTCGCATGATCTGTCAAGAAACAGAGTAGGCGGAAGCACCCGAAACAGACACCTCCGTACAGTATATCCGAACTTACAAAGATACGCTTTATGTGTACAAGAATAAATGACTATGGGAAACGCAATAGACTTATTCAGTTATATTAATACCATAATTATCGGAACTTCAGGAAGTAAAAAAAGCAGGGAAAGTAAAATGAAAATTCATTTATGTATATTTCGACTTCACTCTGTAGAGGTGAGGTACAGATATTTATAAAAGAGAGACCAGAAATGAAATTTACAAGCAAGAGACACACTCCATCGCTGGAGACATCCTATACCGATACATATTTAAAAAAATTACGTACTCAACACGCGTTCGAACGTTAGTTTTTTTGTAAGAGTACTGAACGGAAATTCTTATTCTGGCATGTTGCAAATTTGCTTAATGCCCAGCTAGAAGCGGTGGAATCGCATGTCGTGCGCGGTTACAGTGCCTTTAAACTGGTCACCACGAAGACTGGATCTCACCACGTAACACAACTCATTGTGGGGCACAATCAGGTCCCATGCAACGTCGGTAGAAGACTAATGAAGAATTGCGCAAAAGTGTTGAGCAAGTCTTTCGAAGCGTAAATCCTGAGGTGCACTGCAGGATGTCAACCCAGGGCACGGAGATGATGTACATACAGATCCAGTGGACACACTGTTTTTATATGCAAGTACTCTAGCGTACAATATACCCGGCAGGATAGCCGCGAGCGCTAACGCGCTGCTTCCTGGACTCGGGTAGGCGCGCCGGCCCCGGATCGAATCCGCCCGGCGTATTAACGACGACGGCCAGTGTGCTGGCCAGCCTGGATGTGGTTTTAAGGCAGTTTTCCACATCCTCCTAGGTGAATACCGGGCTGGTCCCCACGTCCCGCCTCAGTTACAGGACTCACAGACATTTAAAACACATTCACACTATTTCAGACAGCTGGGGTACACTAATTCCGTCCTGGGGGGTACGGGGTGGCGGCAGGAATGGCATACGGCCACCCTTAAAATTAACATGCCAAATCCGGTTAACCATGGCCGACCCTGCGGGACAAGGCGCAAGCGATAGAACTCTAGCGTACAATATACTGTTTTGACTAAAGTGTACGGCGATTTCTCAGTCGCACTGCAGATATTAAAAACATGTGTAGGAGAAGGTGCAGAGAAGTATCGTAAGGCCATATAGTTGCTACGTTTCACTTGTAACTATACGTGTAGTACTAAAAAGGTCCTGCGTTCCAGGGGAGGCCAAATTTTAACGTCAGGCATGGTAATAGGTTTTCATTGCAGGTATTAGGGTCAAGTACTGTGAGCCTGAGATTGTTCCGATTGTAGTGGAGATAGGCGAAATTACAGCGGGCCGCGCCGCTGCGGCGGTAGCGGTCCGCAGAGCGTGGCGGCGGCGGCGCAAGGTGAGCTACCTGTACGTCGTGACTGCGGCAGGTGGCCAGCCTGCTGCCGACTGGCCAGCGCCCCGCCGCGGGCGTGGAGACTTCGACGGCCGGCCGGAACACGAACACGGCCGCGGGAATGCGCTTCTTACGTCACTGTGGCGCCTTATTTCAATAGCAAAACTGTTCGTCTCTAAAGGCTATACATACACCAATGGCCAATAAAATTGCTACACCACGAAGACGACGTGCAACAGACACGAAATTTAACCGACAGGAAGAAGATGCTGTGATATGCAAATGATTAGCTTTTCAGAGCATTCACACAAGGTTGGCGCCGCTGGCCTATACCTACAACGTGCTGACATGAGGAAACTTTCCAACCGATTTCTCATACGCAAACAGCAGTCGACCGGCGTTGCCTGGTCAAACGTTGTTGTGATGCCTCGTGTAAGGACGAGAAATGCATACCATCACGTTTCCGACGTTGATAAAGGTCGGATTATAGCCTATCGCGATTGCGGTTTATCGTATCGCGACATTGCTGCTCGCGTTGATCGAGATCCAATGACTGTTAGCAGAATATGGAATCGGTGGGTTCAGGAGGGTAATACGGAACGCCGTGCTGGATGGGATTGGAGAAGGTGTCGGGAGCGTTGCAGGGTGGGGGCGAGGGCAAGGAAGGCGGTGTCATCGGCGTACTGGAGAAGGTGTTATCTGAGCTTTTTTTTTTTCTTTATTGTGATTTCATTCCCCTGCCCCATATGGGCAGGGGAGGGCTGTCATCAGCACAATCCGCCGCTCTTCAGCCGAGTGACATGACAACTAAAACAAGAATAAAGTAATACATACATAAGGAGGTAAAAAAGGGGAACATAAAACAGAGTAAGGGGAGAAAATGGAGGTAAAAATACACTTACATGTAGACGTTCATTGGGGACAGGTAAAAAAGTCACCAGAAAGTTAAAAAACATAGTTGGCGATTCTTAAAACACAGAGAAGACACTGGATGCGCATGCACAGGTTAAAAGGTGGCCACAGTAGTAAAAACACCCGAAACAACACACGTAAAACCCACTTGGAGCACACACGACGAAGAATAAAACTACCAGGTGGGACCTGCCGAGGGAAAGGTCAGAGAGGATGGAAAAGGAGGGGAAAGCATGGGGCAGCTGGGGAAGCGGCGGGATGAAGAGAGGAGGGGCAACCGTGGGTTCACGAAGAGGCAGGAGACACATGGGGCGGGAGAGGAAAAGGGAAGACAGGGCAGGAGGGAGCACAGAGACACTGAAAGAAGGCACAAGAGATGGAGGGGGAGTAGGAGGGGAAATCCGCTCAGAAGGAGGGAGGGGGAGGAGAGGGAGCCCGGAGGAGGAGGCAGGAAGAGGGGGTTAGAGTTGGTAGGAAGGGTAGATGTCAGGGCGAAGCTCATCATCTGGGAGTGGTAGACGGTGGAAGTTGTGTTGGGAAAGGAGATGGAGGGTGTGGAGATGGAGAGAGGGAGGGACACAACAGTAAAGGCGCGGCAACTGGTTGGGAATGGAGAGGAAGGGAGACACCAGGGGGTGAGGGGGATCAAGGCGGTGGACAACATATAGTGTGCGGATGTGTTCAAGGAAAAGGAGAAGGTGGGGGAAGGGGATGAGGTCATAGAGGATACGCGTGGGGGACGGAAGGCAGACACGGAAGGCGAGGCGGAGTGCATGGCGTTCGAGGATTTGGAGGGCGTTATAGAACCGGGGAGGGGCGGAAATCCAAGCGATGTTGGCATAACAATGGATGGGGCGGATCATGGATTTGTAGGTGTGGAGGATGGTGGAAGGATGCAGATCCCATGTCTGGCCGGACAGGAGTTTCAGGAGGCGGAGGCGATTGTGAGCTTTGTTTTGGATGGTAAGGAGATGGGGAGTCCAGGTGAGGTGGCGGTCGAGGGTGAGGCCAAGGTATTTGAGGGTAGGAGTGAGGTGGATAGGACGGCCATAAATGGTGAGGTAGAAAGCATGGAGGCAGAAGGAGCGGGTGGTGCGGCTTATGATGATCGCCTGGGTCTTGGAGGGATTAACACGGAGGAACCACTGGTTGCACCAAGCGGTGAATTGGTCAAGGTGGGTTTGGAGGGTACGTTGGGACCGTTGAAGGGTAGGATAAAGGGCTAGGAAGGCGGTGTCATCAGCGAACTGGAGAAGATGAACAGGAGGGGGAGGTTTGGGCATATCAGCAGTGTACAGGAGATACAGGAGAGGGGAAAGGACAGAACCTTGGGGCACGCCGGCAGAGGGGTAGAAAGTACGGGAGTTGGAATTGTGGATAGTCACATAGGAGGGACGATGGGAGAGGAAGGAAGCAACGAGACGGCGAAGTTGATGGGGAGAGCATAGGTCTGGAGTTTGAAAAGGAGCCCGGGATGCCAGACATGGTCATAGGCGTTCTGGAGATCAAGGGAAACAAAGATAGCAGAGTGACGGGAGTTAAGTTGGAGGGAAAGAAGATGGGTAAGGTTAAGGAGCTGGTCGTCAGCAGAGAAGGATGGCCGGAAGCCACATTGGGTGGGAGGAAGGAGGCGGTGCTGGTTAAGGTGGCGGTGGATACGGCGAGAGAGGATGGCCTCAAAGACCTTACTGAACACGGAGGTGAGGCAGATGGGACGATAGGAAGAGGTAGCAGAGGGGGTTTGTTAGGCTTAGGGAACAGCAGGACACGGGAAGTCTTCCACAGGTCAGGGTAAAATCCAGTGGAGAGGAGGACATTGTACAGGGTAGCAAGGACAGACAGGAAGGATGGAGGGGATTCCTTGAGGTGACGGTAGGTGACACCATCATGACCAGGGGCGGTGTTTCGTTTGGAGCGGAGGATGAGTGTGATGTCTTGCATGGTGATGGGAGTGTTGATGTCGGAGGGGGGTAGCCGATCCAAGTACTGGAAGCTAGGGGCGAGCGGGGGGACAGAGGTGTCAGTGCGGTCAAGGACAGTGGGGAAGAGGGAGTAATCAAAATGGGGATCGTAAGGAATGGAGAAGACCTCGGATAGGTGGGAAGCAAAATGGTTAGCCTTACTGAGGTTGTCAGGAATGGGTCGATCGTCATGGAGGATGGGGTAATGTGGGGTGGGATGGCTACCAGTAAGGCGGTGGAAGGCTGACCAGTACTTGGAGGAGTTGACAGGGAGGGTGGAGTTGAGGCGTGTGCATGTCTGACGCCAGTCCCGGCGTTTCTTTGCTGTAAGGAGGTTCCGGATATGTCGCTGTAATTGCCGGTGGTGGGTGAGAGTATCCCGGTCACGAGTGTGGAGGAAGGAGCGGTAGAGCCTGCGGGATTCACGCATAAGAAGGACGGCCTGTGGAGAAAGTGTAGGGCGGTGAGGGTGGATGAGTTTGGTAGGGACATGAGCCTCCACAGCGTCAGTGATGATCTTCTGAAGGAAGGAAGAGGCATGGGTGATGTCATCAGGGTGGTGGAAAGTGAGGGGGTGGCTTTCGACCTGTAAGGCAATGGATTCTCGGTAGGCATCCCAATTGGCACGGTGGTAGTCATGGACAGACTTTGGAGGGGCAGTTGGGCGGGTGGATGCAGTGGCAGGACAGGTAGAGGAGATGGTGAGAAGGACAGGGAGATGGTCACTACCGACGGGATCGAGGACATCAACGGCAATGCGACCAAGTAGGTTGGGGGAAGCGAGGATAACATTGGGGGTGGAGTTACTTTCAGGACGGGTGTGCTGTGGGAGAGGAACAAGGTCACCATGGAGGGTGGCAAGGAACTGATGCCACCACCGAAGGGTGGCAGGGTCACGGCTGTGGATGTTGAGGTCAGCGGCGATCACGTAGGTGGAGAAGGTACGGTCAACATGGGAAATGAAGTCAAAGGGGAGAGGAGCTGCGGGGCAAATATAGATAGTGGCACAGGTGACGGTGAGGGAGGGAAAAAAGAGGCTAAGGAGAAGGTGTTCAGCTGGGTCATTGAGGAGGGGTTGCGGCTGGACATGGAGATGCCTGAGGTGGCTGATAGCGACCCCGCCTCGAGCTAGGGGAAGGGGATTGTCAGTGTGGTGAAGGAGATAAGGGGAGATGCGGACCACATGGTGGGGTTGGAGGAAGGTTCCATTAAGGATGAAGGAGTCAAGCTGGTGCTGGGAGAGGGTATGCATGAAGAGGTATTTGTTTGCAGGGAGGGAGCAAATGTTGAGGTAGAGGAGACGATACTGTTGACGAGCCATGGGGTTGGGTGTGGGAAGGGTGCGGGAAGGGGAGAGAGGGGCTTAAACGAGGGTGTCTAGGCGGGTGAAGGTAAAGTGGGCCTGGTTGTGGGAGTATGTGGCGTAGGTGTTTAAGTGGAAAACAGAGCGAGCAGAGAGGGAAATCTGCTGGAGTGTGTGGGGGCGCTGGAAGTGGTGGATGTTCTGCAGGACGACGGTGAGGAACCGGATGATGTCTTCTGCTGTAGGGGGAGGGTGGAGGGAATTGTTAGGGTGGATAGGTGGGTCAATGGGGCGAACGGGGACAGTGAGTTCAGGGTTGGTGGGAGGGGGCTTGGCTTTGCATTTGGAGGTATAGGTGGGGTGAAGTTCATTGCAGGTGTTGCAGGATGGGGGGGAGGCGAGGTTGGGACACTGTTTGAGGAAGTGGGAGGCTTTACAATGGGGACAGGTGGGTGGGTTCTTGCAGTTTTGGGTGAGGTGGTCATTGTACAGAAGACAACGTTGGCAGCGGTAGGATTGAGGAGGGGAACGGGACGGGTCGACAGGGTGGCGGCGGTTGAAAATCAGGGCTCCCTGCGTGAGGAGGTGGTCGATGGAGGAGGCGGACTCTGTAAAGATACGCATGAGGAAAGTAGGACCAGAGGAGTTGTAAATACGGCGGGCAGAGCGGACTTCCAGGGAGGGGTGGGCATTCAGTTTCGCCAACACCTCAGCCTCCGTGACCACAGGGCTGAGTTTTGTGATGACGGCAGTGAGGGTCGGCGGACGACGAGGCGGTTGGGGTTGACGAGGAAAGGAGGAAGTAAGGAATGGGGTGAGGGATGCGTGGGGCCCAAAGGTGATGCGGGGAAGGCGCCGCAGGAGATCAGTATGGAAGGACGGAGAGGGAGACTTGATTATCTGAGCGAGAGGCAGGCGCTTATATACAGGACACGGTACGTCGTGATTGGCAGCTGTGACCACGTGCTCCACCGTGGCGCCCTCACGTTATACGTGGGCCAGGAACGCGCGTAGCCAAGGCTTACGGCGCGACGGCTGTGGAGACCTCTAGTGGTAATCGAGGTCCAGGCAGTCTGGCGCGGATTCGAAACCCGCGGCGTTCGGTACCAGAACAATGTCTTACGAAATCGATCTCCGTATGCACACCTGCTTCGTTACTTGTCAGCTGTAATGTTAAAATGGACGAGTCAACGGCTACGTTGTTTTATTTTATGTTTACGCAGCACTCAGACGTTAAAGCAGATTCAGAGGCTTCAGTGCCCATAGAGGAAGGGAACTTTAAAGAGTTCAACGGCGGCTTTCGACGACAGGGTTATATAGCATGCTTCTATCTGCGCAAGTAAATTGATGCTGTTACGCGGAACCGTAATCGCCTATTTACTGCCAGCTACCCTATAGCACTCCGCTGGGGCAAAGAGCCGGCACATTAGAACTGCACTCATTGCACCTGTTACTGGTTACCGCCGGCCGGTGTGGCCGTGCGGTTCTAGGCACTTCAGTCTGCTAGGTCGCACGTTCGAAACCTGCCTCGGGCATGGATGTGTGTGATGTCCTTAGGTTAGTTAGGTTTAAGTAGTTCTAAGTTCTAGGGGACTGATGACCTCAGAAGTTAAGTCCCATAGTGCTCAGAGCCATTTGAACCATTTGTTTACTGGTTACCTATTTTTGTTTTGTAGCGTTTCATTCTAACATCTCATCTACACTCCTGGAAATGGAAAAAAGAACACATTGACACCGGTGTGTCAGACCCACCATACTTGCTCCGGACACTGCGAGAGGGCTGTACAAGCAATGATCACACGCACGGCACAGCGGACACACCAGGAACCGCGGTGTTGGCCGTCGAATGGCGCTAGCTGCGCAGCATTTGTGCACCGCCGCCGTCAGTGTCAGCCAGTTTGCCGTGGCATACGGAGCTCCATCGCAGTCTTTAACACTGGTAGCATGCCGCGACAGCGTGGACGTGAACCGTATGTGCAGTTGACGGACTTTGAGCGAGGGCGTATAGTGGGCATGCGGGAGGCCGGGTGGACGTACCGCCGAATTGCTCAACACGTGGGGCGTGAGGTCTCCACAGTACATTGATGTTGTCGCCAGTGGTCGGCGGAAGGTGCACGTGCCCGTCGACCTGGGACCGGACCGCAGCGACGCACGGATGCACGCCAAGACCGTAGGATCCTACGCAGTACCGTACGGGACCGCACCGCCACTTCCCAGCAAATTAGGGACACTGTTGCTCTTGGGGTATCGGCGAGGACCATTCGCAACCGTCTCCATGAAGCTGGGCTACGGTCCCGCACACCGTTAGGCCGTCTTCCGCTCACGCCCCAACATCGTGCAGCCCGCCTCCAGTGGTGTCGCGACAGGCGTGAATGGAGGGACGAATGGAGACGTGTCGTCTTCAGCGATGAGAGTCGCTTCTGCCTTGGTGCCAATGATGGTCGTATGCGTGTTTGGCGCCGTGCAGGTGAGCGCCACAATCAGGACTGCATACGACCGAGGCACACAGGGCCAACACCCGGCATCATGGTGTGGGGAGCGATCTCCTACACTGGCCGTACACCACTGGTGATCGACGAGGGGACACTGAATAGTGCACAGTACATCCAAATCGTCATCGAACCCATCGTTCTACCATTCCTAGACTGGCAAGGGAACTTGCTGTTCCAACAGGACAATGCACGTCCGCATGTATCCCGTGCCACCCAACGTGCTCTAGAAGGTGTAAGTCAACTACCCTGGCCAGCAAGATCTCCGGATCTGTCCCCCATTGAGCATGTTTGGGACTGGATGAAGCGTCGTCTCACGCGGTCTGCACGTCCAGCACGAACGCTTGTCCAACTGAGGCGCCAGGTGGAAATGGCATGGCAAGCCGTTCCACAGGACTACATCCAGCATCTCTACGATCGTCTCCATGGGAGAATAGCAGCCTGCATTGCTGCGAAAGGTGGATATACACTGTACTAGTGCCGACATTGTGCATGCTCTGTTGCCTGTGTCTATGTGCCTGTGGTTCTGTCAGTGTGATCATGTGATGTATCTGACCCCAGGAATGTGTCAATAAAGTTTCCCCTTCCTGGGACAATGAATTCACGGTGTTCTTATTTCAATTTCCAGGAGTGTATTACGGAGCATAGTACGAGGGTTATTCCAAAAGTAAGGTCCGATTCGCCGTAACTATTGAAATTTGGCGCCAATGACAAAACACGCATGCGCGCCGACTCCCGGCAAGCCTTGCGCGTCAAACGCCGCCATTCGCTTTGTTACTGTTGCTGAGTGTAGTTCACAGTGTCACTTTACAATGTTTAAGACAATTGATCAGCCCGCCGATTGTGAAGTAAGGGCAGTGATACGGTTTTTGTCTGCAAGAAACAATTCAGCGGCGGAAATCCATCGGCAGATTACTGAAGTGTACGGTCCTAACATAATGAGCGACAGTAAAGTGCGCAAGTGGGTGCGAGCTTTTAATGAAGGACGGGATAATGTGCACGATGAACCACGGTGTGGCCGACCATCAGTGATTTCAGACGATTTGGTCAATGCGGTTGACAAAAAAATTCGTGAAGATCGCCGATTCACTATTACAGACGTGGACATGCATTTTCCGAATGTGAGTAGAACAACTTTGTACAGAATTGTGTCTGAACATTTGAAGTTTCACAAATTGTGTGCCCGTTGGGTTCCCAGGCTGCTTACTGAGCCCCAACGAATGAAAAGAATGGCTTTTGCTCTTGATTTTTTGGAGCGATATCATAAGGAAGGTGACAGTCTTTTTGACAATGTTGTCACAGGGGATGAGACATGGGTTTCTCACATCACTCCAGAGTCTAAACGTCAGTCAATGCAATGGCGTCACATGTCATCGCCAGTCAAGGTCAAGGCAAAGCAGACAATCTCAACACGTAAGGTTATGGCCACTGTGTTCTGGGATAGACGTGGAGTATTGTTAGTCGACTTTATGGAGAGAGGAACAACGATTAATAAAGCCGCCTACTGCGCTACCCTGACTAAACTTCGACGTGCAATCCAGAATAAGCGACGTGGTCTTTTGTCGTCTGTAATCTTGTTGTTGCATGACAATGCCAGACCCCACACTGCAAATGAAACGCAAGCTCTGATCAAGAAATTTGGATGGGAACAGATGGACCATACTCCTTACAGTCCGGACCTGGCGCCAAGTGATTTCCACCTGTTCCGTTACTTAAAGGAGTTTCTCGGCGGCAAGCGCTTCGACACAGATGATGAAGTGAAAGAAGCAGTTAAGGACTGGTTATCGTCACAGGCGGCCGATTTCTATAACATGGGCATTCAAAAGCTTGTTGAACGATGTGACAAATGTTTAAATAAGTATGGAAGTTATGTAGAAAAATAGATAAAGATGTAAGGAATGTAAATAAAACAATTGTTTTGAAAAAACATTTTAGTTTTGATTTTTTTTTATAACCGGACCTTACTTTTGGAATAACCCTCGTACATTTCTGGGTCACTCGGAAGTGCTGTTTCTCTGTAAGAAATCGCAAAAATGCCCAACTGGGAAACTATGGGAGGTGATTTCCTGTTCCGGCATTTGCCACACAACCGAGGAAAGCCTTCTGAAAACTTTCATCGAGATCTGGGAACGTTGCCAGTTCGCATCCTGCTATCTGCAAGTACTTTTATGTTCAGGTTGGCGGTGTCTTCAGAATTCTGGGAGCTTCTTATTAATATTACACAAGTATGTTCAGGAGTATTCGATATTATGCACAAAAACAGCAATCTCGCTTCGAAAATTATTTTTTTCGTATTTGTGAATTATCCGGGAAACATGATCCCACGAATTAAAAGGATTGCTGTTTACGTCACCGGCCGATTTCCCCGGAAGTTGTTACCTTGTATATTACAGAAAGAACAACGTGGCAGACACATGGAGAAGGGAGCAAGAGTGCGTTTCAGTAAAGCTAACGTAGCAGTTTTACTCGCGCCCAGTTTCGTAAACAAACTGTGCGTTTTGTGCCCCAGTTGTAGCTGACAAGGGAACCTCCCCATCGCACCCCCCTCAGATTTAGTTATAAGTTGGCACAGTGAATAGGTCTTGAAAAACTGAACACAGATCAATCGAGAAAACAGCAAGAAGTTGTGTGGAACTATGACAAAAATAAGCAAAATATGCAAACTGAGTAGTCCATGCGAAGATAGGCAACATCAAGGAGAGCGTGAGCCCATAAGCGCCGTGGTCCCGTGGTTAGCGTGAGCAGCTGCGGAACGGAAGGTCCTTTGTTCAAGTCTTCCCTCGAGTGAAAAGTTTAATTTTTTGTTTTCAGACAATTATTATCTGTCCGTCTAGTGCGAGGTAACTTGCCGTAGTATTGGGCAAGGTAAAAGAATCTTTTTACCCATTCGCCAAGTGTACAAGTTAGGTGGGTCGACAACATATTCCTGTCATGTGACGCACATGCCGTCACCAGTGTCGTACAGAATATATCAAAATTGTTTTCCTGTGGAGGAATCGGTTGACCTATGACCTTGCGATCAAACGTTTTACGTTCCCATTGGAGGGGCACGTCCTTTCGTCTACTAATCGCACGGTTTTGCGGTGCGGTCGCAAAACACAGACACTAAACTTATTACAGTGAACAGAGACGTCCATGAATGAACGGACAGATCATGACTTAAAAAAAATATATATTAAGTAAACTTTTCATTGGAGGGAAGACTTGAACCAAGGACCTTCCGTTCCGCAGCTGCTCACGCTAACCACGGGACCACGGCGCTTATGGGCTCACGCTCTCCTTGATGTTGCCTATCTTCGCATGGACTACTCAGTTTTTATATTTTGTTTATTTTTTCATAGTTCCACACAACTTCTTCCTGTTTTCTCGATTGATCTGTGTTCAGTTTTTCAAGGCCTATCAACTGTGCCAACTTATAACTAAATCTGAGGGGGGAGCGATGGGGAGGTTCCCTTGTGAGAACTGCTACCATCGCGGAGTGGAGTGGAGGGGAGGTGTCTGCGATTGCCAATCGCGACGGCGAGCGGCCGGTGTTCCGTGTGGTGTACCGGCGCCACACTGCCCGCGCACCTTTCACCGTGACGTGTTTCGCAGCGACATCGCACGTTCCGTGCGAGGGCAACATTAGGCCTGATTCACAAGTATGTGGTTCCATTCGATTCGTTTTAAGTTGCAACTGCAACGGCGCGACACCCTTTCGCACAAACACGGTTTTCACGGGGTTCACATTAGGTTCAAAATGGTTCAAATGGCTCTGAGCACTATGCGACTTAACTTCTGAGTTCATCAGTCGCCTAGAACTTAGAACTAATTAAACCTAACTAATAAAATTATAAACAGCCGACCAGTTGCAATGGATAAAGAATTCTTTACCTAGGTTTCAACAAATTTAAATTTGTCTTCTTCAGAAGTTGGCAATTTTACATTAGTAAGGACTAATGTGCCATCGCCGTTTTTAGAAATGTCGGCATAGATCCATTTGTCAAAATTAAAATATAGCCCTAGAAATAGGGTTTGTCACGTAAATACAAATTAGTACGTGGATGTTGCAGAGCTCACAACCGACTTGAGTTTTGACAAATGGATCTATGCCGACATTTGTAAAAACGGCGATGGCACATTAGTCCTTACTAATGTAAAATTGCCACCTTCTGAAGAAGACAAATTTAAATTTGTTGAAACCTAGGTGAAGAATTCTTTATCCATTGCAACTGGTCGGCTGTTTATAATTTTATTAAGTGGAACCGTTGCTGTTGTGCAGCTATGTTTAAAATACTGAAACCTAACTAACCTAAGGACATCACACACATCCATGCCCGAGGCAGGATTCGAACCTGCGACCGTAGCGGCCGCTGGTTCACATTAGGTTCTGTATTTTCTCCCGCACACGGGCTCGGTAGTGATACTGGATTGCACTCAGGTTGCTGGCATGTTGTTTCTACATATATAAAACGTAGGAGAGAGCACCCTCTCATCTGTTTACAGGAGGAATTTGGAGCATTCTACACACTGAAATTTCTTTATTTAATAATTTTTTACTTAAGCTGCAATAACTGAGAACGTGAAACTTCTAAGTTTAATTCTGAAACAGCTGAGTGAAACTGACGTACTGTCACTTTTTCTAGTCTTTATCATTTCAACACTGACCTACAGAATTTTCCCTGACAACTACAGCTCAAACTTCTCCTATTCATTAATTACCCACAATATTCAAGGATAACACGATCTGACTGCCTTAAAATTAACTCAAAAGAATGGCCCTGAATTAGAAGAAATCCTAACAAGAACCCATACATTTCGTAAGTCACTTACCTCACAAAACATTTTCGTTACACGAACTACAGTGATACAGCAGGCACCAAATCAGCCAGCTAAATAAAAGATTCTAACTGCTTTAGGCTCTAGGTGGTTAGCAAAGGAAAGATTTTGTTGCAGAGCAAACAATGTATTTAGCAGATTTTACCTTAATCACGTGACATCCAGTTCAAAAACTATAAAATCGTCCGTGACATCCAGTTCCAAAAGTTATATAATCGTCAACAATATTACATCTCCATGACGGACACGTCCAGACCGTCCACTCGCGCTAACACTTCAGACCTCTAACCTCCATCACTGCTAACTATTAACTTCCAACTTCCACCACTGCTGGCTATTCACTCCCAACTGCGAATCCGACCAGCCACAGAGTCTCTTACAAGGGCTCACAGCGCTGTCAGAGCTATTAATGCAGTCTATCGCGCTGCCAACATACAAACGTATAAACAGCGTACTTACAACTGTTTTCCCGAAGCTACGAGAGCTGTAGACAAATTTTTTAATTACTTGAGGTTGTCAAATTATTTGATGACTTACACGGGACAGCAAAGGACCGTCTTCAATACGAAGATACATTTATGAGGGAATGTATTAAACCGCATAATGTGCTTTTGGAGCACTTAAGGACACGTGGAGAATATTCTATCGCGCACTTAACTTGGGTCCTGACTATGCTGCGGACATAGTGAAAGCTTATGTAGTTCTGCACAATTTCGTACGAGACTGAGATGGTTTTGAAATGAAAAGAACGTTGTCCATCTCGGGTTTTGAAGATGTTCCTTCGGATTAAGTCAGAATAAATCGGGCACTTATGTTAACTAAAGTATATGAGTTTTGTTGAAGGATTACTTCGTGGCCGGCCGCTGTGGTCGAGCGGTTCTAGGCGCTTCAGCCCGGAACGGCGCTGCTGCTACGATTGCAGGTCCGTAACCTGCCTCGGTCGTGGATGTGTGTGATGTCCTTAGGTTAGTTAGGTTTAAGTAGTTGTAAGTTCTAGGGAACTGAATGGCTCTGAGCACTATGGGACATAACATCTGTGGTCATCAGTCCCCTAGAACTTAGAATTACTTAAACCTAACTAACCTAAGGACATCACACACATCCATGCCCGAGGCAGGATTCGAACCTGCGACCGTAGCGGTCACGTGGTTCCAGATTGAAGCGCCTAGAACCGCACGGCCACACCGGCCGGCATTTCTAGGGAACTGATGACCTCAGATGTTAAGTCCTATAGTGCTCATAGCCATTTTTTTTTGCTTCGTGACTGAAGTGGGTTCAGTGAGTTAACGGTTTTCTAAAATGTGATTTACCTTAATATATTATTTTTATACGTATTTTAAATAAATGTCATTGGTTATTTTTGGTCATTTCCTTGTAAATTTCATCGAAATAGTGGTGAGTTTCCAGTTGTTCTAATGTACCATGTCGCTTATTCGACAAAATTTAATTTTTCCATAATTACACAATTCCATTTTATAGAGCCGTCAAATTCACCGAAGTCGTTGAATATTTCAACACAAACTTCTTTCCGTAATCCTGCGTCTTAAATTTATCCTTATATTTATCACAAGTTTTGCCCCACAGCACTGGTTTTAAATTGTTCTGCAGAAACCAGCCTATCCACATCATCATCATCTGGTAAAGCGCTCGTTTTATCACAGAAACTGCGACAACAACATTCAAAAAATAATAATAAGAGGTAATTTGTAGAGAGATCCATTCGATATCAGTGTAAAACAGAAACTGTACTTTAAGTGTTTGTGAACGCCTCGATTGCTTTCCGTTCTTTGGAGAGTAATTGGCACCTTATAGAAAGCTGAGCAAACCTGTTTGCATCCAGGGATGATTCGGTTCTCTATTTCTGTTAGGTACAGAATAAAAGCCGAAGGACCGTTGAGCCGTGGTAAAATTTGCTGTTTTGAAGAGCGCGCCGCAGCGCGTAGTGTAAAGCAGTCGGCTTCCGTTTCTGGCGGTGGCGCCGCTGTGGCAGTCGCACCCTCTGGTGTGAAAGGAGAAAGGTTGCTTGTTCACGTGCATTTAAGGGGCGCTATGAACGCGTCAAGGAGTCAGCCAGTTGGAGGCAGTTGGTCAGGCCGAGTGAGTCTGGGTCAGTCTCACGTCACCAGTTGCTGGTCTGTCTCTCGTTCGCATTTGTGCGGCAGTCAGTGTCTGTCTGTCGTCCGGAGTGCTAGTATGTGTTAGGCCGCCAGTCTGCTCGAGTTTGCTCAGGCAGTGGTCATTGGCGGTTGGATCGATCGGTTGGTCGGTCGCGCACTGAGACACAAGATGACTTGTCCGTCTTGAGCGTCGTCGCATGTGAGGTCGACACGTCAGTCCAGTGGGCCGCGGCGTATAGCGAGGGGTAGTGGCTTCGCGGTCGACACGAGAGCAACAGGAGTCAACCCACGACGTCGGTCTGGCCGGGGCGAGCTGTGACGCCGTGAGACGGGAGATCGGCGCGCCTTCCTGCGTCCGTTGAAGCGGCTGGCAGCGGACGGTTCGGGAGGGCGATTTGGGGGTGCTGCGCCAGGTCTTCGCCAGACATCGCAGTTTATTAGAAGTTAAATTATTCGGAATAATGGAGAGCTGCATCAAACCAGTCTCAGGACTGAAGACCACATCAACAACAACAACAACAACAACAACAAGTGATTCGTGATATGTTTCAGTTACTTGTTAAATTCTACTTTTTTTGGTCAGTCTCTCATCCCCAGCTTGCTCGTGTGTCTTTCGTCCGCATTTGATAGGCAGTTAGTGTCTGTCTGTCTGTCGGTCGGTCTGCCGTACGTTAATAGGTGGCTCTGTCATGTTTGTCGGATTCGGTGTTAACGAATTCATACAATTAAGGTAAAGGCCGAATTCCTGAAATATGTTTTTATCTTGCCTATGATCTTGCGAGGCGGTATATGTGTAATGTAAAGCATGTTGTACACTTTATGGAATTCTGAATTTCATGGGTTTTATTTAAATAGCCATTTTTACAAAGTTGCCACCCTTCCACCGTAAGAGCCCTTTAAAAACAAATTGTACTTTCGGTGGCAAATAATTTGAGTGTTGTACCATTTCCATCCCTCTTACGGGGTGCATAGTTTACGTGTTTGTGTGAGTTGTTAAAAATTTTTTTGTTCAAAGTAATGTGGTGTGTTGCAGATTTGCACCAGTGTACTCTCGCAGAGGTTGTTGTGAGCGGTCATGACTACGGCCGTGTTGAAAGGAAGCAGACAAGCTTCTCAGCCCGAAGGCTCCTACTGTTCTTTTGCCTCTAAATAAAATTGTAACTTGATATTTCGAGGGTGCTTTTCTACTTGTAATTTTAAATCTGTTTTGAGAAGGCTTTTAGGAATAAAATTCACTTTTGTTAAAGGTAATTTTATTTTCCATCAGTTACTCCCTCGCAACTACCTCCACCTTCACCTAGAGTGATTAAATGTGTTGATGTTGTTGGTGAATCGCCAGTAAATAAAGTAAATTCCTTAAGAAAAGAATTTGAAAGTACAATTTACGGTTCAACCGTTTCACACGTATCTGCAGCAACCGAATAAGAACCGAAAACGAACCGAATCGAATGGCAAATCTTTAACATCTAGTCCAAAAGGCGCATGCTCCCAAGCCTCTGCAAGACGCAGAGCTTTTGCATAACGAAGTCCAGGGATGTAGGCTAGACACCCTCGAAGAATTGCAAATTTTTAAACATATTATTACTGATAGAGACAACTTGCTTAATGATCAGTTGCAACTAAAAAATAGAAGTTATTTCGAAGGATTTCGACCTTTACTCCAGTGGAGTTGACCCATAGTCCGCTTCGAATGGCCGATGATGTTTCCCTATCTGCTTGTACATGTATGTCTTTGTATTTCGTAACATGCTTGTTAATGACACATCGTTGCTAAGGCGTTTTTATGTTACGACATTTTATGCTTAGCACGCATGGTTTCGACACAAATTTTTTAGTTACTGTAGCGGGGCTTCGCCCTCTTACTATAATATTTAAATGTAAAAAAAAATTTTATACCTTGGCTTTGTAGTTTCTCAGGTAAATTGTTTAATGTTGCCATACCAATAGATAGGTTTGTCCATTTGTAGGACGGCTTTGTCACATTTTGTTTATATGTATATTTGCTCTAAATAATTTTGAGACAGTTTGTCCCTCGCGACTGCGGTTGGCCGCGGCCGAGCCTCGCCGCGAAACTGCTCGCGACGCCTAGTTTCCGCGCCGCTCACATGTGGTCCTTATTTCTGGCCGGCGTAGCTCCCTCTACGTTCTCCTTAATGGTTTTAATCTTGACAGACATAATCTTATGATTATGCGTCTTTATTGTTTTAATTTTTAATCTGGCCAGTGTTTGGCTCTCAAAATAATTTAATTTTTTGTAAGTATCACGATTTCTTTATTAGTAAATCATTAGACTGATGATGCATTTCAGTGAGTAATATATGTCCGTATGTGGTTTAATTATAGGTTCTGAAGAAGATTCCATTACTGGAATCGAAACCTTGTGTAGGGAAGCAGCCTACTCACGCCTTATAAAATTCTCATCAGTCTTTCCATTGTGTGCCAGCCTAGTCCGCTGTAACTAGCTCTGACGTCATAAATACTGCGCAATATTTTAAAAATCAAGTAAATAGCCTGAAACGTTTCTAGCATGTCAGGAGTAATACTAAATCAATATGTGTTGAATGTCAGTTCAATAACTGTAACCATTTTCAAAATTTGGACGTTTTTCTGTAAAAATCATTGGCGCAACAGAAAAGAGCTAGAAACTTAAAAATTTCTATTTAGATTCCTTTTTCATAATAATTTAGTAGAAACAGTCTTCTGGATCTCACAAATTAAGATTTTAGTTGAAATTCATGATTTTCTGGTTTTTGTCTTAAAAATTAAGGAAGCAAGATAGATTAAGTAGGCGAATAAATAAGGCTAGGATGTTTAAATTTAAGTAGAAGGGAGATCCGCTATAATCATAAAGATGTGAGAAGTTTCAATTGAATAACTACAAAACTATAGCGATAGCGTATCTCCAAAGGGCAAGTTTAGAGCTCGTCTACTGCGTGTAGTGTAATTAAATTAATTCTCTCGCCCAAAATATTTTACTTAGCCACGTCAGACTTTTATTATGATTACTTACCTGTGTGCTGAATGCACACTTAAATTGAGAGCTTCATCGGCCATCAGCAAAGGAAGCGGTGATTTATTCAATAACTTAAAGTGGTGCTTTACTAGCCCAGCGGCTAGTCGGGAGAGCCGATTTGATCACGTGTTCCCTGAGCCGTCCGCACCGCGGCTTTATATATAAGAACGCTGCGCGAAGAAAAAAGGCCCCAGTTCTCTCCAGACGCTGAATAGCACACCATCTGTGTCGGGTTCGATTCCCGGCGGGGTCAGGGATGGATGTTTAAATTTAAGTAGAAGGGAGATCCGCTATAATCATAAAGACGTGAGAAGTTTCAATTGAATAACTATAAAACTATAGCGATAGCGTATCTCCGAAGGGCAAGTTCAGAGCTCGTCTACTGAGTGTAGTGTAATTAAATTAATTCTCTCGCCCAAAATATTTTACTTAGCCACGTCAGACTTTTATTATGATTACTTACCTGTGTGCTGAATGCACATTTAAATTGAGAGCTTCATCGGCCATCAGCAAAGGAAGCGATGATTTATTCAATAACTTAAAGTGGTGCTTTACTAGCCCAGCGGCTAGTCGGGAGAGCCGATTTGATCACGTGTTCCCTGAGCCGTCCGCACCGCGGCTTTATATATAAGAACGCTGCGCGAAGAAAAAAGGCCCCAGTTCTCTCCAGACGCTGAATAGCACACCATCTGTGTCGGGTTCGATTCCCGGCGGGGTCAGGGATTTTCTCTGCCTCGTGATGGCTGGGTGTTGTGTGCTGTCCTTAGGTTAGTTAGGTTTAAGTAGTTCTAAGTTCTAGGGGACTGATGACCATAGATGTTAAGTCCCATAGTGCTCAGAGCCATTTTGAACCATCTGTGTCGGGAGTCGCGTCGCGTCGGTATCATTGCTATAAACAGCGTCGGATGCCGTATTAAGTTACTCGGGTTACGCGTAACCATGAAATCATTTTCAAGTGAAGTGTTAATTCTGGGATGACTTTAATGATCTGTCTTCAGTTTGCGTATGTCGTAATTTCACGTGCCCTCGCGGGACAAACATTCTACCATTATTTAGCGTGGCGTTTGATGAACGTTATCATCAAATTATGGCGAGCATTCACTTAAACATTTAATTTGGACAGTTATAGTTGCATCAGCGCATTAGACTCTGAACTGCTCTGTTAGTCAGATTGTGTGGATTCTTTTTTTTCATCTGTGACTTTCAGAATATAGTGAACGTTTTTTCACGATCGTTTTTGATAATGAATCCCAGACAATCTCCTAATTCCTCAGAGCTATAAGCTGTAGCTATAAGTGTATTTCTCAGATGAAGTGGGCACTAGGAATTCTAATTACAGGCTTCACGTTTTGCTAATCGCTTTCTGGTTGCCAATATTGTAGTTAGAGAGCCAGTGTTGAGAACGGCAAAAGACAGCATAATTAATAGGAACATTTAATTAATAATTAATTCCACCCGCCGCACCACATATGGTTAAACGGCCGGGAAATGATTCTGCAGTTACATTACATTCTACACTATTATTAACAAGTAAATTTCAACCAGCCGCCCCACACGAGGTAAAAGAGTAAAAATTACCTTGCAACTGAAGGCTGAAAAAATTGTTTATTTTCGAATCGAACGGAATCTCATATGTGTGAAGGAGACCTCAGGGGTACCGGGAGAGCCGGGGAAGGAGAAGCGGGGTGGAGAGGGCGCAGGTGGGGAGATTTGATTTGGGACGGAGGATGCTAAGTTCACCCAACCTGGATATGATGTGACGTCATTATGACGTATATACGCTTTAGTCGATTAACACACCTATCGACTTTTACGAACGTTCGAGATTCTAAACTGTCGTCAGCTAGTGGTTTGTTTTGACATGTGCGATTCTGATAACAGCTCAGTGTGGCAGCGTATTTGTATTTCGCCAAAATAAAAGTAAAAGAGCTGGATATTAATAGAAATATTCCTGACCGTGGCCTTGAAAACACCACGGACAACACGTTTCGTAAAAAAGTGAAGTCTTCTTATGTCCCGACCAGATTAGATTGTGTGATTGTTGCATTGAACGCTTACGCCGAAAATAATATTTATTTATTATCAGTATTGTAGTATGGTTTCATACAATTGGTCTTGTCAGTACGTATTAGATTGTAGCAGCATACTCTTGCTGACTTTTTTTTCTTAATTTATATAGCTGAAAGAGAACTCGTGCAAGTTTGTTAGCTAAGTAATTTATATTTCCATCCCAAGATAGTCTTTTATCAACCATAATTCCAAGTAATTTTACACTCGGACCGCAGAGACAGGTACCTTAGTGTCCAGTAATGACTGGTGTGTAGAATGATTGAATTTCGAACTTAAAAAGAAAAATATGAGGCATTGTTGAAGAAAAATCGTCGACCGGAGATGAAATACGAGGGGAAGTGGATTTCTCAATGTAATCTTAACCAAAGGTTAGTGTCTTGACGCATCTAAAGATTTTGGCTGCTGAGTGCTTCTTCTCACCGAGTACGAATAACCGACGCACTTCAGCTGGGTCAGAAGTACATAAATTTCTGCTTGAGATTCACAATAAACACGCAATTGCCCGTCGTCATCGATGCTGATTTTCTCTCATTAGTCTCTCGAATGCTGAACACATAATTAGAGACGAGAAAACGAAAAACAACGCTCAGGACACAAACACAGTACAATACACGATTTAAACGCAAGGAACGCAAAACACATTTAAACGAATGGCGCAGAGCACAGCGCTACCCTGTCACAACCTCTCGAAAGTTCACAAAAGTCGAATAGTCGATATACGGTTTCTATCGTTTTCGATGTAGCGTGTATACGTCGTAATGACGTCACATCGTATCCAAGTCCGGTGAACTTAGCATCCTCCATTTGGGACGTGGCGGCCTTCCGGCTGAGCGGCGCCATGAGCCGGGCATGGACGGGGGGGGGGGGGGGGGGGAGGGGGGGACGCGGCCGGCGGGCGTCGGGTTGCAGGCGGCGGCGGCGGCGGCGCTGCTCACGTGGAACGCAGCGGCCGAGCGCAGCGCAGCGCAGCCCAGCCCAGCCGCACCCGCCCCCCGCCGAAGCCCGGTCAGCGCTGGCCACCGGCTCGGACGGATGGCGCCGGGAGGACTCGGCAACTGCGCGACACACACGTCTCTAATCATACAGTGAAGGCTTTCACGACCGGATGGTACTGTTGTTGACAATTCTTCCGGGTTATATGGCCGTGGTCCAAGGAACACTTCTGTTCCTAACGTTTCTTCCAGTACTACGTTGGGACATCCTCAGAGGTATGGCTGGTCCTGTTGAGTCCTGCCGACTGACTCTCTGCTCACGTTGTTGTCGCTGCGATGCTGCCCACTGCTACAAGGTGCTGTGCAACTCAGTTCACCTGCGCATTTCTACTGCAGCCTACGACCGTTGGAACACGCTTACCGCATTCACGCCTCGCCCATTCCCTGCAAGTTTTACCTCCAGCCTGCCCCGAAAAAGGGTCCTCTCCGTTACCACATTAATTTTTGTTAGTCGGCTACCTGCAATGAGTGGCGCTTAAGTACTCGGAACACATTGCCGTTGTCGTAGGCGATCCATTCGCTGTCTTTTGAAGTTGGAAATGTGTTTTATTTTCCCCGAGATTTTGAGGAACATCGTCCCGACGTCGGGTTCCTCGTACAGAAAGTGATTTCGAGAAGAGCGCTTTGTCGAGGACGAATACTTTTTCTACGCTGTGTCAGATCTGAAGATAAGTAACTGGAAGTGCAGTGCTAGAGGAGGCGGCAGAACAGACAGGGCGTACGGCTGTCTTCACGCTCATCTGCACGCAGCCGTTATAGTTTTCGTAAGCGGCAGTGATGTAGTACGAAAGGCCAACGTCGCAACTGTATCGGATACGCGCGTTCGTCGCCAGTTCCGTAAGGGACGACCTCTCGTGCGGAAATTCTCGAAGAATTGTACGAAAGTACACTACTGGCTATTAAATTGGCTGCAACACGAAGACGACGTGCCACAAACGCAAAATTTAATCGAGAGGAAGAAGATGGTGTGATGTGCAAACGATTAGCTTTTCAGAGCATCCACACAAGGTTGGCGCCGGTGGCGACACATACAACGTGCAGACATGAGCAAAGTTTCCAACCAATTTCTCATGCACAAACAGCAGGTCACCGGCGTTGACTGGCGAAACGTTGTTGTGATGCCTCGTGTAAGAAGGAGAAATGCGTACCATCCCGTTTCCGACTTTGATAAAGGTCGGATTGTAGCCTATCGCGATTCCGGTTTATCGTATCGCGACACTGCTGCTCGTGTTGGTAGAGATCCAATGACTGTTAGCAGAATATAGAATCAGTGGTTCAAGAGGGTAATACGGAACGCCGTGCTGGATCCCAACGGCCTCGTATCACTAGCAGTCGAGATGACAGGCATCTTATCCGCATGGCTGTAACGGATCGTGCAGCCACGTCTCGATCCCTGAGTCAACAGATGGGGACGTTTCCGAGACAACAACCATCTTCACGAACAGTTCGACGACGTTTGCAGCGGCATGGACTATCAGCTCGGAGACCATGACTGCGGCTACCCTTGACGCTGCATTACAGACAGGAGCGCCTGCGTGGTGTACTCAACGACGAACCTGGGTGCACGAATGGCAAAACGTCATTTTTTTCGTATGAATCCAGGTTCTGCTTACAGCATTACGATGATCTCATCCGTGTTTGGCTTTATCGCGGTGAACGCACGTTGGAAGCGTGTATTCGTTATCGCCATACTGGCGCATCACCCGGCGTAGTGGGTGGGGCGCCATTGGTTACACGTCTGTCACCTCTTGTTCGCATTGACGGCACTTTGAACAGTGGACCTTACATTTCAGACGTGTTACGACCCGTCCCTCTACCCTTCATTCGATCCGTGCGAAACCCTACATTTCAGCAGGATAATGCACGACCGCATGTTGCAGGTCCTGTACGGGCATTTCTGGATACAGAAAATGTTCGAATGCTGTCCTGGCCAGCACATTCTCCAGATCTCCCACCAACTGAAAACGTCTGGTCAACGGTGGCCGAGCAACTGGCTCGTCACAATACGCCACTCACTACTCTTGATGAACCGTGGAATCGTGTTGAAGATGCATGGGCAGCTGTACCTGTACACGCCATCCAAGCTCTGTTTGACTCAATGCCCAGGGTATCAATGCCGTTATTACGGCCAAAGGTGGCTGTTCTGGGTACTGATTTGTCAGGATCTATGCACCCAAATAGCGTGAAAATGTAATCACATGTCAGGTCTAGTATAATATATTTGCCCAATGAATACCCGTTTATCATCGGCATTTCTTCTTGCTGTAGCAATTTTAATGGCCAGTAGTGTAGTTCTAAGTCTAGGGGGCTGGTGACCTCAGATGTCAAGTCTTAGTGCTCGGAGCCATTTGAGCTACCGGTGATCTTTGCCGGGGCGGCGTCTCCCTCCTAGAGCTGCACGTAGGCCAGAAGCCTGTTTGCAGACTTGATATCTTTCTCTGTTCCTATCGCCCGTCCCAGGAACTTTATCACCCCACTCTGCGTACGCTGGCAGCTCGCGCGTCTGGCCCTACTACAGTTATTTCAGACAGGCAGTGGGTGCAAATGTGTGTGCGCAGTCACTGTGACGTGACGCCGGACAGTTTGGAATCTGCGGCCGTTTGAAATCACGGGGAGCTGGTCCTTAGCGCCTAAGGGGCAGCTGCCCGGAGGACACCGACCACCAGGCTGGCTGGCTGTGGCGAGTCGACGGGCGCACGGCAGGTAGCAAGCAGGTGGCGCGCACCTGCCGCTGCCCGCGCTGCAGGAGGCGGCGCCGCACCTGCGGGCAGTGCCTCGCCACCTGCAGGTGCGCGGGCGGCGCCTCTGGCGGCGCGGGGTGGATGGCGACTCCCAGCCACGGCGTCGGAAAGAGGGGAAGCGACACCGACCTGCCTCGTCTCCGTAGTTTGCCTGTCTAATAGACCTCCACCTTTCTACCTACACCCCTCAACCCTGTCGAACACAGTCTCCCCTCTGCTAACACTTTATAAACGCACATTTGCATGCCGTGCGTGTGTTTCCTCGGAAACGCGAAAGCTTAATTAAATAATTAATCTCTGACAAATAAATAAAGCCTATAGCACAGAACTGCAGCGCTATGCCGCTGAGAAAACAAAATACAATTACGACACTCTTATGTTTCATTAAGAAGAAGTAGGAGTTGTACAATAACTGGTGCGGGAAGCACGTATATTTTATTAACTGGCACACCGCCATATTTGATGTTATATAAGAACACTGCGAGTTGCAATTTCACTAGGCACTCGACCCTGTAAAGATTCTATATTTATGAAAGTAAGTTGAATTATTTATTTAACTGTAGTCTTATTTGTTGAATATATCTGATTTAACTAACTGTGTAAACTTTTTTATGTTTAGCAGACAGTCACCTCTGTACGACGTATTGACACGGCGGGCAAATTATTCTAATATTGAGATTTTGAGTCCGCACCTACCGCAGCAGTCTTTGGAAACGATTTAAATACGAGGTCCGATTATATGAGTCTTATTTCACGGTCAACTACGAATAACATTGCATTTACGAAAAAACCATTGTCAAGCGGCTGATACCAAATAATTAAACGTCCACGTTCCAGATAAGCAAATATTAATTACAACCAATCACTATCATACATATCCAATAACCAATATTTTATTTTATTTTTTTTATTTATTTATTTTATAACTTCTCACACTATCACAAGTCCTTCCGATTTTAAGTGAAAGTGCAGTGTTTTTATCAGAAGAATTTCAACTTTCACTGATGTGTTTTTAAAATTTACTTTTTTTGCTTTCGTTTACCTGTCCGCCTTTTTTTAAATTTAAAACAGAAAATTGCCCCAAAATTTGTTCCTATATCTCACTGTAATTTTTTTCTCATACGTTTAACTGAAGAGCGGAGAAGCGGAGAATTGCACCGCTGACCCCCCCCCCCCCCCCCCCCCCCCCCGCCACCCGTATATGGGACGATAGATTAAATGGGTAGATCACATAACTAATGCGGAGGTACTGAATAGAATTGGGGAAAACACAAATTTGTGGCACAACTTGACTAGAAGAAGGGATCGGTTGGTAGAACATATTCTGAGGCGTCAATGGATCACCAATTTAGTATTGGAGGGCAGCGCGGAGGGTAAAAGTCGTAGACGGAGGCCAAGATATGAATACACTAAACACATTCAGAAGGATGTAGGTTGCAGTAGGTACTGGGAGATGAAGAAGCTTGCACAGGATAGAGTAGCACGGAGAGCTGCATCAAACCAGTTTCTGGACTGAAGACCCAACAACAACAGGGATGAAACAAAAATAAACCAAAAAAAATCCCACTCTAATGTCTTCGCCTCTGTAGAATATTTCACTGTCACACAGGGTCTTAATGTAAGCCCTTATTTCGTGTGTTCCTAATTACTGTTACTTCATTCAGTGTGTCTGTATTCTCCTTTATGTGTAAGCGAATTAAGACGTGGTCGGTGGGAACCCTAATATTGCGTTTGTGGAGTGTTACAATAAGCGACATTCACTAATTAAAGAGATAAATTGATGTACGTACGTATTAAACAGTTTGTAGAAGGAGCTCTTTGCTTTCGTCACCTTCGGTTGGCATAACTGGGACGAGCTGAGAACAACTGACCAACAAAAACTGTTTTCTTTTTAATCTCAGTTTTGCTAAACAACGTTCAGTGATCCGTTTTTTGCTTTCTGAAGGTGATGTGTAAAACCAAGTAAAGCCTTTTCTCCAATAATTTTACCGCGTGATGAAAGTAGTATGAAGTACGGAAATTTTTGTAAATGGGTAGAACAGTTAAAAAACAAGAAAAGGCCAATGCTCAGTGGTTGGCCGGCCAGTTAAACTGTGAGCTCCTTTGGTCTAAACCCGTACTGACGACATTTCTCGTGAGGACCGACGAATTACTGAGCAAAAACAACTGCGGTAAGTGTTGGCGCAGTTCGTAACGTTGTCGGTGACAAGCTCGAGTACAGCAAAACAAGGGCTACGTCGGTCGCGAAAGAGTTAACGCGACATCACAAGGAAAGAAGACTTGAAGTGTCTACACACTTAGAACAGCGCAACGGAAGGGCAGGTGGCCCTTTTCTAAACAAGATGTAATGTGTGATGAAACTGCAGTCACCGTTTTCAACCAAAGTCCAAAAGACAAATCATGGAATAAAACACTTTGTGGGCAAGTGCGTCAAAAAACAGACTCAAAAAACTAATTCATATTTGGGACTAATGTGTTAATTTTGGTGGGGATTACGTTGAGAAGTAGTAAAAGCCTCATTTTGCTAAAATGCGCAGTTTCTTTTCTACACCAATCTGTCTCTTTAATTATTGAATGTCCGTCGTATATTCCGTTCTATACAACTTAAGGTAGAGGGAGGTGTATTCGCGATAGATTTACATTTACAACATTTTTTTTTTCACTCTCTTACATGAAACCATTTCATCCAGGTGTAGGCAATCATAAGTTATAAGTAGAATTTTAAACGATTGTCAAATATCACAGAGATTTGTAGGCAATTTCGTGATAGTTGTAAATTGATTAGTAGACTGCAGCTATGTCAACAGTATCTGCCACTTGTGATGTCCCAAGAGACTACAAGCAAACAGATGTGGTGGCAATGAGTTAGGAAAAAAGGTGACTTTACCCTACCTTACGTGAATCTGGTTATTCGCTGTTCTTATTGGAGTCGCAGTTTTAATTACTACCAGTGTTCTGCCCGTGACTCTATGCAGGAGCAGTAGCTAAAGAAAACCATACGTCTGTAGTGCAAAATTCCTTATGTATTACAAGGAGTTACTTATATGTATTTAGAAGATGTCTTACTTTGTTACAACGAACTACTGTATATATCAGTCTCATAAACGAGACACGAGAGGACCTAGCTGTATATTCTTACAGTCGGGTATCTTGTTCGTGACAGTTTTCCTTGGAGCAAAATATAGAGTCTTTATTTGTATTTATTTGAAGATCTTTTCCGAACGCCAATTAGGAAGCGGCGCCATTACTCTTCGACTACTTTCTTCTGCTTGTATCGCAGTGTCCCCTGCAGTTGTCACGGGGTCGCAGCCGTCTGCGGCGCTTCCTTCTGCTCGGGGTGGGTCACGTCTTTTCTGTAAGAGAATTTCTGCAGAGGTCTTTGGATGTCCTTCGGTAAGAGTTTCTCTGCCGCTATCTTCGGACGAACCACTTCAGCTTTGCTTTCTCTTGTATAGTCACGGAGACAGGTAGAGATATCTTTGATATCCCATTTGCGTCATTCTAGAGAACGAGGCATTCTGCGTTGGTTATCTATCGTAGGGTCCCGCTGTGGCAATCATTGCGCCCACACCGTTCTTTTCCCCTGCTGTGTTGATGACCTTCAGTGTCCGATTCGTTCACACCGACAATATTTCCATCTTCTGTCTGCCCACTACAGACAAGTTTCTCTTATGTCATACCGAACGCATTTGTAAGTGTATCGGTCCGTAAGACTTTGGATATTCGAGCTATCCTGTCTCCTGGTAAACATCCCTCCAGAAGTGTCATGAAGTGCGGATAGAGGTCTGTGCCGAAAACGGAAATGCTGTCTACTTGTGTAAGTTGTTATGTGCGGATTTTGTGACATCGCAAACCTCGTTAACCGGCTCGGTACGCCGGAATTGTGGAGGTAGACTAGCGAGCGGCCTGAATCTGCTGAAGTCAGCTCTCGTAATTTACATTCGACCGACTAAGAACGTAAGGACCGCCCACCATCACATTTCTTTCAAAACTAATTAGTGAAACGAATTTTATGAAAGTTTCTGCAGAATATTTCGTCCGTATATGAAAGTAAAATGAAGTCACATTACAAACACGCGTCATGCTGTTAAATATTAAACTTTCAGTTTTTTGTGTGATTTACGTTGCTTCACGATAATTTTAAATCGTGTTAACGTGCAACACTACTTAAGCGTTGCGTTGCGTACTTGTAAACATTTTTAAGAGAATGATTGAGAACATACACTACTAGCCATTAAAACTGCTACACCACGAAGATGACGTGCTACAGACGCGAAATTTAACCGACAGGAAGAAGATGCTGTGATATGCAAATGATTAGCTTTTCAGAGCATTCACACAAGGTTGGCGCCGGTGGCGACACCTACAACGTGTTGACATGAGGAAAGTTTCCAACCGATTTCTCATACACAAACAGCAGTTGACCGGCGTTGCCTGGTGAAACGTTGTTGTGATGCCTCGTGTAAGGAGGAGAAATGCGTACCATCACGTTTCCGACTTTGATAAAGGTCGGATTGTAGCATGTCGCGATTGCAGCTTATCGTATCGCTACATTGCTGCTCGCGTTGGTCGAGATCCAATGACTGTTAGCAGAATATGGAATCGGTGGGTTCAGGAGGGTAATACGGAACGCCGTGCTGGATCCCAACGACCTCGTATCACTAGCAGTCGAGATGACAGGCATCTTATCCGCATGGCTGTAACGGATCGTGCAGCCACGTCTCGATCCCTGAGTCAACAGATGGAGACGTTTGCAAGACAACAACCGTCTGCAGGAACAGTTTGACGACGTTTGCAGTAGCATGGACTATCAGCTCAGAGACCATGGCTGCGGTTACCCTTGTCGCTGCATCACAGACAGGAGCGCGTGCGATGGTGTACTCAACGACGAACCTGGGTGCACGAATGGCAAAACGTCATTTTTTCGGATGAATCCGGGTTCTGTTTACAGCATCATGATGGTCGCATCCGTGTTTGGCGACAACGCGGTGAACGCACATTGGAAGCGTGTATTCGTCATCCCCATACTGGCGTATCACCCGGCGTGATGGTATGGGGTGCCATTGGTTACATCTCTCGATGACCTCTTGTTCACGTTGACGGCACTTTGAACAGTGGACGTTACATTTCAGATGTGTTACGACCAGTGGCTCTACCCTTCATTCGATCCCTGCGAACCCTACATTTCAGCAGGATAATGCACGACCGCATATTGGAGGTCCTGTACGGGCCTTTCCGGATACAGAAAATGTTCGACAGCTGCCCTGGCCAGCACATTCTCCAGATCTCTCACCAATTGAAAACGTCTGGTCAATGGCGGCCGAGCAACTAGCTCGTCACAATCCGCCAGTCACTATTCTTGATGAACTGTGGTATCGTGTTGAAGCTGCATGGGCAGCTGTACCTGTACGCGCCATCCAACCTCTGTTTGACTCAATGCCCAGGCGTATCAAGGCCGTTATTACGGCCAGAGGTGGGTACAGATTTGTCGGGATCTATGACCCAAATTACGTGAAAATGTAATCACATGTCAGTTCTAGTATAAAATGTGTCCAATGAATACCCGTTTATCATCTGCATTTCTTCTTCGTGTGGCAATTTTCATGGCGAGTAGTGTAACTTATTTTATAGTGAACACTAGTTTGTGTGATATGTGATGCATGACCTGGAGTCAGACCGCGGAGAGAACATTCCAATGGATGCAGTCTCCTGGAATAGCTTACGTGTCGCTATGTGGCAGCGTTCCGTAATTACGTGACCACCTCTGTTAATGTAAACAAAACATGTAATCACAGTAGGAACGGTTGAGACATCATGAGGCTGTTGCTCACACGACGTATGCGGCATGTAGGTCTCGCTGTGCAGAAAAACCGAGAGCACAGACGCGTCCCACTCTCTGGCGTTAGCATCTGCATCTACATCCATACTTCGCAAGCCACCTGACGGTCTGTGGCGGAGGGTACCTTGAGTACCTCTATCGGTTCTCCCTTCTGTTCCAGTCTCGTATTGTTCGTGGAAAGAAAGATTGTCGGTATGCCTCTGTGTGGGCTCTAATCTCTCTGATTTTATCCTCATGGTTTCTTAGAGAGATATACGTAGGAGGGAGCAATATACTGCTTGACTCCTCGGTGAAGACATGTTCTCGAAACTTCAAGAAAAACCCGTGCCGAGCTACTGAGCGTCTCTCTTGCAGAATCTTCCACTGGAGTTTATGTATCATCTCCGTAACGCTTTCGCGATTACTAAATGATCCTGTAACGAAGCGCGCTGCTCTCCGTTGGATCTTGTCTCTTCTATCAACCCTATCTGGTACGGATCCGACACCGGTGAGCAGTATTCAAGCAGTGGGCGAACAAGCGTACTGTAACCTACTTCTACGCAGCCGTCAACAGCGCTCCTACCCTCTGCCGGACGCTGCGCGTTGAAGCTAGTTAGTATAGAGTCACTCAGTCCTCAGTGGACAGTCGATCTAAGCCATGATAATCATTGTTGTCGGTCGTATTGTTGCCACTGTAGAGAAACTTTTAATCATAAATTGTTACGGATACCCGTACCGAGACAAGTATCTACTCTGAAAGTTAATATTACTGCGGATATCGGCATCCGTGCGAAAATCCAGATACGGAACGACACGCTCGCTCAGCTCTCGTAATACCTCTGCGATTATTGTCTGCTTCTTCTTCGGCAGACGTGATTAGCACTATACAGGGTGATCCATTGATCGTGACCGAGCCAAATATCTCACGAAATAAACGTCAAAAGAAAAAACTAAAAAGAACGAAACTTGTCTAGCTTGAAGGGGAAACCAGATGGCGCTAAGGTTGGCCCGCTAGATGGCCCTGCCATCGGTCAAACGGATATCAACTGCGTTTTTCTAAATAGGAACCCCCATTTTTTATTACATATTCATGTAGTACGTAAAGAAATATGATTTTTTTAGTTGGACCAGTTTTTTCGCTTTGTGTTAGATGGCGCTGTAATAGTCACAACATATGGCTCACAATTTTAGACGAACAGTTGGTAACAGGTAGGTTTTTTAAAGTAAATACAGAACGTAGGTACGTTTGACCATTTTCTTTCGGTCGTTCCAATGTGATACATGTACCTTTGTGAACTTATCATTTATGAGAACGCCTCCTGTTACAGCGTGATTACCTGTAAATACCACATTCATGGTTCAAATGGCTCTGAGCAAAATGGGACTTAACATCTCAGGTCATCAGTGCCCTAGAACTTAGGACTACTTAAACATAACTAACCTAAGGACATCACACACATCCATGCCCGAGGCAGGATTCCAACCTGCGACTGTAGCGGCCGCGCGGTTCCAGACTTAAGCTCCCAGAACCGCTCGGCCACCAACGGCCGGCCCACATTAATGCAATAAATGCTCAAAATGATGTCCGTCAACCTCAATGCATTTGGCAATACGTGTAACGACATTCCTCTCAACAGCGAGTAGTTCGCCTTCCGTAATGTTCGCACATGCATTGACAATGCGCTGACGCATGTTGCCAGGCGATGTCGGTGGATCACCATAGCAAATATCCTTCAACTTTCCCCACAGAAAGAAATCCGGGGACGTCAGATCCGGTGAACGTGCGGGCCGTGGTATGGTGCTTCGACGACCAATCGACATGTCATGAAATATGCTATTCAGTACCGCTTCAACCCCACGCGAGCTATGTGCCGGACATACATCATGTTGGAAGTATATCGCCATTCTGTCATGCAGTGAAACATCTTGCAGTAACATCGATAGAACATTACTTAGGAAATCAGCATACATTGCACCATTTAGATTGCCATCGATAAAATGGGGGCCAATTATCCTTCCTCCCATAATGCCGCACTATACATTAACCCGCCAAGGTCGCTGATGCTCTACTTGTCGCAGCCATCGTGGATTTTCCGATGCCCAATAGTGCATATTATGCCGGTTTACGTTACCGCTGTTGATGAATGACGCTTCGTCTCTAAATGGAACACGTACAAAAAATCTGTCATCTTCCCGTAATTTCTCTTGTGCCCAGTGGCAGAACTGTACACGACGTTCAAAGTCGTCGCCATGCAATTCCTGGTGCATAGAATTATGGTACCGGTGCAATCGATGTTGATGTCGCGTTCTCAACACCGACGTTTTTGAGATTCCTGATTCTCGCGCAGTTTGTCCGCTACTGATGTGAGGATTAGCCGCGACAGCAGCTAAAACACCTACTTGGGCATCATTATTTGTTTCAGTTCGTGGTTGGCGTTTCACATGTGGCCGAACTCTTCCTGTTTCCTTAAATAACGTAACTATCCGGCGAACGGTCCGGACACTTGGTTGATGTCGTCCAGGATACCGAGCAACATACATAACACACGCCCGTTGGGCATTTTGATCACAATAACCATACATCGACACGATATCGACCTTTTCCGCAATTGGTAAACGGTCCATTTTAACACGGGTAATGTATGACGAAGCAAATACCGTCCGCACTGGCGGAATGTTACGTGATACCACGTACGTATACGTTTGTGACTATTACAGCGCTGTCTATCACAAAGCGAAAAAAGTGGTGCACCTAAAACATTCACATTTATTTAGGTACTACACGAATATGTAATAAAAAAATGGGGGTTCCTATTTTTTAAAAACGCAGGTGGTTGGGAAGGTAGTCAGACAGTGTCGTCGCCTGTCGCTGATGTCATTCAATCTGTATATTGAGCAACCAGTAAAGGAAATACAAGAAAAATTCGGAGTAGGTATTAAGATCCATGGAGAAGAAATAAAAACGTTGCGGTTCGCCGATGGCATTGTAATTCTGTCAGAGACAGCAAAGGACTTGGAAGAGCAGTTGAACGGAATGGACAGTGTCTTGAAAGGAGGATATAAGATGAACATCAACAAAAGCAAAACGAGGATAATGGAATGTAGTCGAATTAAGTCGGTTGATGCTGCGGGATTTAGATTAGGAAATGAAACACTTAAATTAGTAAAGGAGTTTTGCTATTTGGGGAGCAAAATAACTGAAAATGGTAGAAGTAGAGAGGATATAAAATGTAGACTGGCAATGGCAAGGAAAGCGTTTCTGATATTTGTTAACATCGAGTATAGATTTAAGTGCCAGGCAGTCGTTTGTGAAAGTATTTGTATGGAGTGTAGCCATGTATGGAAGTGAAACATGGACGATAACTAGTTTGGACAAGAAGAGAATAGAAGGTTTCGAAATGTGGTGCTACAGAAGAATGCTGAATATTAGATGGGTAGATCACATAAATGAGGAGGTATTGAATAGAATTGGGGAGAAGAGGAGTTTGAGGCACAACTTGACAAGAAGAAGGGACCGGTTGGTAGGACATGTTCTGAGGCATCAAGGGATCACAAATTTAGCATTGGAGGGCAGCGTGGAGGTAGAAATCGTAGAGGGAGACCAAGAGATGAATACACTAAACAGATTCAGAAGGATGTAGGCTGCAGTAGGTACTGGGAGATGAAGAAGCTTCCACAGGATGGAGTAGCATGGAGAGCTACATCAAACCAGTCTCAGGACTGAAGACAACAACAACAACATCCGTTTGACCTATGGCAGCCCCATCTAGCGGGCGAGTCATAGCGCCATCTGGATTCCCCCTTCAAGCTAGACGAGTTTCGTTCTTCGTAGTTTTTTCGTTTGATGCTTATTTCGTGGCATATTTGGTCCTGTCACGATCAATGGACCACCCTGTATAGTTCCTATGCAGCGAGTTTCCATTTGTGTCGGTAGCCACAGCTGCAAGCACGGCGGACAGGGAGTACGTGTACGGCAGTGAGGGGAGTGGTGCTTGTTTCCAGGAGCCGCGCTGCCCGCCGTGCTCCTCTGTCGCCGGCTGCGAGAAGACGGCGCGGTGCCACACGCCGCAGCGCAGGACTCCGCGGTGCCGTTACCGCGGCGCGTCGCCGTTATAATCGCGGCCGCCCCCCCCCCCCCCCCCCCTCTGCCCCTCCCACCGACAGTGAGCCCGGTCTTCTCCCACCCTTCCGTACCTTCACCGCCGCGGCAAAAATTCTAATTCACTCGGTGCTGGGCTCGGCTCTCGGCGCAGACAATTGAAGCCGCGGCAGGTGTGAGCAGAGAGACTAGCGCCGAGGAATGAGGAAGTGCGCGCCCGCCGCCGCTGCTGCCACTGTGCCCCCCCCCCCCCCCCCCCCCCACTTCCCGCCCCACCGCAACAGCTGCTGGCTGGTGACGTGACACGGAGAACGTCGCTTCTTATGCTCGCTGCTGAGTTCTTGCGAGGGACTGGCAGTGGTGACCACACTCGCTACGTGTATATTCCACACGGCTTTCCCGAAGACGACAACCTTTCTTCGCCGTCGTGCTTACATATTAGGCTAGAAACGATTCCCGGACACTGTTTGTGTAAAGACAAATTGTACTGGCCGCTGGCTTTCGTCAGTAAACATGCGGCAGGCGACGTTAATAACCTGGCGACTACATTATTATATTGTTCCTTATCTCTTGGAGAGTAAATAAAACAGCTTTGACTAGCAAAATTTACTACGGCGGTAAAAGAAATATTTCAGCTTACAATTACCATGCTCAATGGCGGATCAGTAAGCGAAGTATTTAGCCAACAAAAAATGGCGCTAACAAGCGAACCTCCCCATCGCACCCCCCCTCAGATTTAGTTATAATTTGGCACAGTGGATAGGCCTTGAAAAAGGGAACACAGATCAATCGAGAAAACAGGAAGAAGTTGTGTGGAACTATGAAAAAAATGAGCAAAATATACAAACTGAGTAGTCCATGAGCAACATAGGCAACATCAAGGATAGTTTAAGCCCAGGAGCGCCGTCGTCCCATGGTTAGCGTGAGCAGCGAGACGTGAAAAGTTTAATTTTTTATTTTGAGATAATTATTATCTGTCCGTCCGTCCTTCCGATGCGAGGTAACTGCACCGTAGTATGGGTACGCCACACAACATCCTCCTGTCATGTGACGCACATGCCGTCACCAGTGTCGTATAGAATATATCAGACGTCTTTTCCTGTGGAGGAATCGGTTGACCTATGACCTTGCGATCAAATGTTTTCGGTTCCCATTGGAGAGGCACGTCCTTTCGTCTACTGATCGCACGGTTTTGCGGTGCGGTCGCAAGTCACAGACACTAAACTTATTACAGTGAACAGAGACGTCAATGAACGAACGGACAGATCATAACTTTGCGAAAATAAATAAAGTTGTCATTCGAGGGAAGACTTGAACCAAGGACCTCTCGTTCCGCAGCTGCTCACGCTAACCACGGGACCACGGCGCTCCTGAGCTCACACTATGCTTGATGTTGCCTATCTTGCGCACGGACTACTCAGTTTGTATATTTTGCTTATTTTTTTCATAGTTCCACACAACTTCTTCCGGTTTTCTCGGTTGATTTGTGTTCAGTTTTTCAAGGCCTATCCACTGCGCCAACTTATAACTAAATCTGAGAGGGGTGCGATGGGGAGGTTCCCTTTTAAGCACTATGGCACTTAACATCTGAGGTCATCAGTCCCCTAGACTTAGAACTACTTAAACATAACTAACCTAAGGACATCACACACATCCATGCCCGAGGCAGGATTCAAACCTGCGACCGTAGCAGCAGCGCGGTTCCTGACTGAAGCGCCTAGAACCACTCGGCCACAACGGCCGGCAGTTAGCTAATACAAATGAATCTAATATCGTAAGCTCTATATCATTAGCTACATAGCTCATGCGGAAATTGTAGTATACAGTTACGAACATATCTCTGTTGTTCTTATCGTTGTGCTCTTTAGTTGAAAGACTGGTGCCGTGCAGCTCTCTATGTTACTCCATATTGCACAGCCTCTACATCTTCCAGTAACTACTGCTGTCTCCAATCCCTTGAACCAGCTTGTTGCATTCATTTCCTGATCTCCCTGCAGAGTTGTTACTTCCACGGTTTCCTCTAACGCTCACACTTTCCTCCAACACCAAATTAGTGGCACTCTGGACTCGCATTCGGGAGAACCACGGTTCAATCCCGCGTCCGGCCATCCTGATTTAGGTTTTCCGTGATTTCCCTAAAGCGCTCCAGGCAAATGCCGTGATGGCTCCTTTGAAAGGGCACGGTCTACTTCCTTCCCTAATCCGATGAGACCGATGACATCGCTGTTTGGTCCTTCCCCCAAACAACCCAACCCCAAACCGACCCAAATTAGTCACCCCTTCATGTCTCAGAATGGGTTTTAATCCCTTGATTTAGTCAAGTTGTGCCACAAGTTTCTCGTCTCCTCAGCTCTATTCACTACATTTGTGTGGTATCCAGACACCATTTTCATCCTGCAGCCACTATGAATCGGGACACGAAGGAGTTAAAGACGTTAGCTGCCAGTGAGCATTGATTTATGCCAATGGGGCAAGGTGAAAATTTGTGCCCCAGTGGGATTCGAACCCGGGTCTCGTGCTTACTAGACGGCTGCGCTAACCGCTACACCATCCGGTCACAGTTCTCACCACAACCGCACGCACTGCCCTAGCATGCCTCCCTCAGACCCAGAGTCTCAGCTTATACCTACTATACACTACTGATGTAGTACCCCTGCTCATTACTCGCGGAGTCTCCCCGATCGCCGGAAGAGTTCGAGCGTCGCGTGCATCTACACTCCTGGAAATTGAAATAAGAACACCGTGAATTCATTGTCCCAGGAAGGGGAAACTTTATTGACACATTCCTGGGGTCAGATACATCACATGATCACACTGACAGAACCACAGGCACATAGACACAGGCAACAGAGCATGCACAATGTCGGCACTAGTACAGTGTATATCCACCTTTCGCAGCAATGCAGGCTGCTATTCTCCCATGGAGACGATCGTAGAGATGCTGGATGTAGTCCTGTGGAACGGCTTGCCACGCCATTTCCACCTGGCGCCTCAGTTGGACCAGCGTTCGTGCTGGACGTGCAGACCGCGTGAGACGACGCTTCATCCAGTCCCAAACATGCTCAATGGGGGACAGATCCGGAGATCTTGCTGGCCAGGGTAGTTGACTTACACCTTCTAGAGCACGTTGGGTGGCACGGGATACATGCGGACGTGCATTGTCCTGTTGGAACAGCAAGTTCCCTTGCCGGTCTAGGAATGGTAGAACGATGGGTTCGATGACGGTTTGGATGTACCGTGCACTATTCAGTGTCCCGTCGACGATCACCAGTGGTGTACGGCCAGTGTAGGAGATCGCTCCCCACACCATGATGCCGGGTGTTGGCCCTGTGTGCCTCGGTCGTATGCAGTCCTGATTGTGGCGCTCACCTGCACGGCGCCAAACACGCATACGACCATCATTGGCACCAAGGCAGAAGCGACTCTCATCGCTGAAGACGACACGTCTCCATTCGTCCCTCCATTCACGCCTGTCGCGACACCACTGGAGGCGGGCTGCACGATGTTGGGGCGTGAGCGGAAGACGGCCTAACGGTGTGCGGGACCGTAGCCCAGCTTCATGGAGACGGTTGCGAATGGTCCTCGCCGATACCCCAGGAGCAACAGTGTCCCTAATTTGCTGGGAAGTGGCGGTGCGGTCCCCTACGGCACTGCGTAGGATCCTACGGTCTTGGCGTGCATCCGTGCGTCGCTGCGGTCCGGTCCCAGGTCGACGGGCACGTGCACCTTCCGCCGACCACTGGCGACAACATCGATGTACTGTGGAGACCTCACGCCCCACGTGTTGAGCAATTCGGCGGTACGTCCACCCGGCCTCCCGCATGCCCACTATACGCCCTCGCTCAAAGTCCGTCAACTGCACATACGGTTCACGTCCACGCTGTCGCGGCATGCTACCAGTGTTAAAGACTGCGATGGAGCTCCGTATGCCACGGCAAACTGGCTGACACTGACGGCGGCGGTGCACAAATGCTGCGCAGCTAGCGCCATTCGACGGCCAACACCGCGGTTCCTGGTGTGTCCGCTGTGCCGTGCGTGTGATCATTGCTTGTACAGCCCTCTCGCAGTGTCCGGAGCAAGTATGGTGGGTCTGACACACCGGTGTCAATGTGTTCTTTTTTCCATTTCCAGGAGTGTATTTGTCTATCGATCACGTTTCACTGCTACCGAAGTCTACACAGACAAATACCTTCAGAAAAGATTTACTAACGCTTAACTTTGTACTAGACTTTAACAACTTCCTCTCTCCGGAAAGGCTTTTCTTGCAATTCCCAGTCTTGTCTTTATACGTTCCCCACTTAAGCAGTCGTCAGTTATTTTGCTGTGCGAGCTAGAAATACGGTCCACTACTTTTAGCGTCTCATATCCTAAACTGTTACCCCACCATCGCCTGTTTTACGTTGAGTACATCGCATTATCCATCTTCTGCTTTTATTAATTCGCATATTACGAGGGTTGGAACTTTAATAGTGGCAACTATTTATTTACAGCTCTTACAAAATAGATACGTGTTTCAAAGTTTTACTGACCCTGAAAGTAGTCACCAGCATTGTGTATAACTCGTTGCCAACGTTGTGGAAATCGTAGGATACTCTTAGCAGTGCCAGTTGTGTTGACAGTTAGAGCGGCGCGGTCTATTGCCCGACGAATTTGTAGCAGTTCTGAAGCGAATGCCGTGAAGTGTTTCCTTCAGTTTGGAAATCTAGTTGAACTTACGGGGGCTTAAGTCAGGGGAGTACAGTAGGTGGTATAGCACTTTGCAGCCCCATCAGTCAAACAAATCAGTAACAGCTTGCACTGTACGTGCTTGAGCATTGTCCTGCAAAATGATGGTCTGGTCCTGCAGAAAGTGTCATCACTTCTGTCTCTATGCTGTCCATTTATGGAACACAATCTACGACCGGAATGAGATTTTTCACTCTGCTGCGGAGTGTGCGCTGATATGAAACTTCCTGGCAGATTAAAACTGTGTGCCGGACCGAGACTCGAACTCGGGTTCGCAGGAGAGCTTCTGTAAAGTTTGGAAGGTAGGAGACGAGGTACTGGCAGAAATGAAGCTGTGAGGACGGGGCGTGAGTCGTGCTTGGGTAGCTCAGTTGGTAGAGCACTTGCCCGCGAAAGGCAAAGGTCCCGAGTTCGAGTCTCGGTCAGGCACGCAGTTTTAATCTGTGAGGAAGTTTCGTATCAGCGCAGACTCCGCTGCAGAGTGAAAATCTCATTATGGCTTAATAAGGATTGACTGAAATCGATTTGTAAGGGACATCCAGATTTCTACTCCAGCGTCCAGTGCTGACCCTCCTTTTGTTATTGAATCAACTGATTACTGTAAAATAAAATTCTGCAATTGCAGTAGGGCAGCACGTTATACAGATAAAACAGCTATTTACCGTAAAGAAAAAGACTGAAAAAATCGAGTAAGTATCGGAATTCCCACTAAAGGAACAGAGACAATATGTTTATATATCGTAGACAGCGAAGACTGAAGAAGTAATAATTGAAACACCCCCTTAGAAAAATTAATAAAGACTGTGCTGGTAAACCCCTTACGTTATTTGAATCTCAATCAGCTGAGCAAAACTGAACGTACTCACACATTTCTCTCTTTACTTATTCTGATCAACAGTAAACTGAAACACAATAAATTTTTTTATCGCAACGCAATCTGACTTTCAGTAATCCCTACAAAAGAATGGCCCTGACTAACAATAACCTATTCCTTTCATGAATGACTTACCTCACAAAAATCTTCGTTACTCGAACTACTCCAATACAATGAGCTGCAATACTGCCAGCTAAATAAAAGATTCTAACTACTGGAAGGCACTAACTACTGATTGGCATAGTTAGCAAATGAAAGATTTTGATAGAGAACAAACAATGTATTTACCTTAATAGTGTTCAAAAGTATACACAGGGTGAGTCGCGTAAGACGTAACACCCTCTTTATTCCGGGGGCGATTGCACGTATCGGCATGCGGTTTTCGGCGAATCGTAACGGACTATGGGGCACATATGTTGGTACGTGCACAATAATCACAACGTTTATATTGACCGAGATAATAAGGCAAGTATGTTTTTTAAATGGGACGCTATACTTTTTTTTTACCATCTTTCGAACGCTAGGAAAAGACGCGTGTAGTGATGTAACGCATGTTGCTATTGTGATTCAAACTTTGCTTAAAAGAGGGCGGGTGAGGATGTACCTACGTAGCGTAGGCCGTGCATGCTGCAGAGAGTACGGCAACTCGGCCTGCGGCTCGCGCGAGGCGTGTTTACAGTCTGCACCCGCTTCCGACCGCCTCGACCTTCAATCGTACAATATTTCCCAGCGCCTTTTAAGCGAAATTTGAATCACAATAGCACCATGCGTTACATCAATATACGCGTCTCTTCCAGAGCGTTCGAATGATGGTAAAAGAGTATAGCGTCCCATTTAAAAAACATGTACTTGCCTCATTATGTCGGTCAATATAAACGCTGTGATTATTGCGCATGTACCAAAGTATGTGGCCCATAGTCGGCAATGATTCGCCGAACACCGCTTGTCGATACCTGCAATCGCCTCCGGAATAATGGGGGTGTTACGTCTTACGCGACCCATCCTGTATACACAGGGTGTTACAAAAAGGTACGGCCAAACTTTCAGGAAACATTCCTCACACACAAAGAAAGAAAATATGTTATGTGGACATGTGTCCGGAAACGCTTACTTTCCATGTTAGAGCTCATTTTATTACTTCTCTTCAAATCACATTAATCATGGAATGGAAACACACAGCAACAGAACGTACCAGCGTGACATCAAACACTTTGTTACAGGAAATGTTCAAAATGTCCTCCGTTAGCGAGGATACATGCATCCACCCTCCGTTGCATGGAATCCCTGATGCGCTGGTGCAGCCCTGGAGAATGGCGTATTGTATCACAGCCGTCCACAATACGAGCACCAAGATTGTCTACATTTGGTACCGGGGTTGCGTAGACAAGAACTTTCAAATGCCTCCATAAATGAAAGTCAAGAGGGTTGAAGTCAGGAGAGCGTGGAGGCCATGGAATTGGTCCGCCTCTACCAATCCATCGGTCACCGAATTTCTTGTTGAGAAGCGTACGAACACTTCGACTGAAATGTGCAGGAGCTCCATCTTGCATGAACCACATGTTGTGTCGTACTTGTAAAGGCACATGTTCTAGCAGGACATGTAGAGTATCCCGCATGAAATCATGATAACGTGCTCCATTGACGGTAGGTGGAAAAACATGGGGCCCAATCAAGACATCACCAACAATGCCTGCCCAAACGTTCACAGAAAATCTGTGTTGATGACGTGATTGCACAATTCCGTGCGGATTCTCGTCAGCCCACACATGTTGATTGTGAAAATTTACGATTTGATCACGTTGGAATGAAACCTCATCCGTAAAGAGAACATTTGCACTGAAATGAGGATTGACACATTGTTGGATGAACCATTCGCAGAAGTGTACCCATGGAGGGCTATCAGTTGCTGATAGTGCCTGCACACGCTGTACATGGTACGGAAACAACTGGTTCTCCCGTAGCACTCTCCATACAGTGATGTGGTGAACGTTACCTTGTACAGCAGCAACTTCTCTGACGCTGACATTAGGGTTATCGTCAACTGCACGAAGAATTGCCTCGTCCATTGCAGGTGTCCTCGTCGTTCTAGGTCTTACCCAGTCGCGAGTCATAGGTTCAAATGGTTAAAATGGCTCTGAGCACTATGGGACTAAACTGCTGAGGTCATCAGTCCCCTAGAACTTAGAACTACTTAAACCTAACTAACCTAAGGACATCACACACATCCATGCTCGAGGCAGGATTCGAACCTGCAACCGTAGCGGTCGCGCGTTTCCAGACTGTAGCGCGTAGAACCGCTCGGTCACTCCGACCGGCCGAGTCATTTTTGGTATGTTCCGTGCTACCTAAGACGCCGATCAGTTGCTTCGAACGTCTTCCTGTCGGGATACCTTCGTTCTGGAAATCTGTCTCGATACAAACTTACCGCGCCACGGCTATTGCCCCGTGCTAATCCATACATCAAATGGGCATCTGCCAACTCAGCATTTGTAAACATTGCACTGACTGCAAAACCATGTTGTACATTTGGAGAAGATGTCTTAATTATTGACGACGCCTTTGGCACAATTGTTTTATTTATCTCCATTGCAGTATGTAATTTTAGATTTTTTACTTCTGATGAAAGTATATTTATATGTACCGAAACCTTGGTCAAGAATTTTAATAAATTTTTATCCTGCAACTGTTTTTGGCTGTCATCCTTTATCGTGAAGAATTTCAACAGTTGCTGTTGCAGCCATGTTTAAAATCTTGGTCGTAAATCTAGTGAAACTTTCATTTTAGCGAGTAAGACGAGACGAAAGGTTTGACTGTAACCTAAGTGTCCCTTTGACAGGTCACACGGATCACTTTGAAATGGGTATACAGCCCAAGTCTTCCAGTAGTTGAGAACCCAAAACAAAAGAATGTGTTTACGAATTGACAAAATACTCTCCTCTTTGTCCCTATCATTCGCCAAATTCTCGTTTCGATGCCTCGAGCAGTTTAGGAGATATGACAGATGTTGTGCAGATTTCATTCTCCCGGCCGTCAGATCGGGAGTGTCGTTGTTGTTGTGGTCTTCAGTCCAGGGACTGGTTTGATGCAGCTCTCCGTGCTACTCTGTCCTGTGCAAGCTTCTTCATCTCCCAGTGCCTACTGCAGCCTACATCCTTCTGAATCTGCTTAGTGTATTCATCTCTTGGTCTCCCTCTACGATTTTTACCCTCCACACTGCCCTCCAATACTAAACCGGTGATCCCTTCATGCCTCAGAATATGCCCTACCAACCGATCCCTTCTTCTTGCCAAGTTGTGCCACAAATTTCTCTTCTCTCCAATTCTATTCAGTACCTCCTCATTAGTTATGTGATATACCCATTTCTCTTCTTCAGAAAAGCTTTCCTTGCCATTGCCAGTCTACATTTTATATCCTCTCTACTTCGACCGTCATCAGTTATTTTGCCCCCCAAATAGCAACTCTCATTTGCTACTTTAAGCGTCTCATTTCTTAATGTAATAGCCTCAGCATCATCCGATTTAATTTTACTACATTCCATTATCCTCGTTTTGCTTTTGTTGATGTTCATGTTATATCCTCCTTTCAAGACACTGTCCATTCCGTTCAGATGCTCTTCGAGGTCCTTTGCTGTCTTTGACAGAATCACACTGTCATCGGCGAACCTCAAAGTTTTTATTTCTTCTCAATGGATTTTAATACCTACTCTTAATTTTTCTTTTGTTTCATTTACTGCTTGCTCAGTATACAGATTGAATAACATCGGGGAAAGGCTACAACCCTGTCTCACTCCCTTCCCAACCACTGCTTCCCTATCAGGTCCCTCGACGCTTACAACTGCCATGTGGTTTCTCTACTATCTGTAAATAGCCTTTTGCTCCCTCTATTTTACCCCCGTCACCTTTAGAATTTGGAAGAGAGTATTCCAGTCAACATTCTCAAAAGCTTTCTCTAAGTCTACAAATGCTAGAAACGTGGGTTTGCCTTTCCTTAATCTTTCTTCTAAGATCAGTCGTAAGGTCAGTATTGCCTCACGTGTTCCAATATTTCTACGGAATCCAAACTGATCTTCCCCGAGTTCGGCTTGTACTAGTTTTTCCATTCGTCTGTAAAGAATTCGTGTTAATATTTTGCAGCTGTGACTTATTAAACTGATAGTTCGGTAATTTTCACATCTGTCAACACCTGCTTTCTTTGAGATTGGAATTATTATATTCTTCTTGAAGTCTGAGGGTACGTCGCCTGTCTCATACATCTTGCTCACCAGATGGTAGAGTTTTGTCAGGACTGGCTCTCCCAATGCTGTCAGTAGTTCTAATGGAATGTTGTCTATCCCTGGGGCCTTATTTCGACGTAGGTCCTTCAGTGCCCTGTCAAACTCTTCACACAGTATCATATGTCCCATTTCATCTTCATCTACATCCTCTTCCATTTCCATAATATTGTCCTGAAGTACATCGCCCTTGTATAGACCCTCTATATACTCCTCCACCTTTCTGGTTTCCCTTCTTTGCTTAGAACTGGGTTTCCATTTGAGCTCTTGATAATCATACAAGTGGTTCTCTTTTCTCCAAAGGTCTCTTTAATTTTCCTGTAGGCAGTATCTATCTTACCCCTAGTGAGATAAGCCTCTACATCCTTACATTTGTCCTCTAGCCATCCCTGCTTAGCCATTTTGCACTTCATGTCGATCTCATTTTTGAGCTGGTAGTGCCTGCATAATGGTATGGGTTGTGTTTACACTGATGGACTGGTCCTCTGGTCCAGATGAAGCACTTGGAGACCATTTGGAGCCATTCGTGGACTTCATGTTCCCAAATTAGGATAAAATTTTTATTAGAATGCGCAATGTCACCGGGCGACAACTGTACGTGATTCGTTTTAAGAACATTGCGGACAATGCGACCGAATGACTTGGCCATCCAGATCGCACGACATGAACCCCATCGAACATTTATCGGACGTAATTGAGAGGCCAGTTGGTGCACAAAACCCTGCACCGCCCACACTTTCGGAATTTAGGACGGCCCTACAGGCCACCATGTTCTGTATTTCTGCAGGAGGCTTCGAAAGAGTTATCGAGTCCGTGGCACCTCGAGCTGCTGCACTACGCCGGGTAAAAGGAGCTTTTCGGTATCAGATTTTTCACTATTCGAAACTGGCGACCCTACCAGTGTGGTATTAACGAGCAGAGATACCGTATGCGCAGACGGCGAGAGGAGTCGCGGAATATTAAGTGCGGTTTGCTGACCGAAGAGATAACAGGATCGCGTGCTGCAGGCGCTTCAGCTAAATGGCCGGCCGGCATTAGCGGAGGAGGCTGTAAAACGATGCGGGCGCTGCTCGCGGGCGGCGGGAACGCGCCTGCCGCAGGCGCTGTGAGCTGGGAGGAGAGAGGAGAGCGTCTGCACAGCGGAGCGCAGCCGCGGTGGCGGTGAGGCCGTCGGCACACGGACAGTGCTGTCGAACGTTAACGTAGAGCGTGCCAAGTTCAACGTGCTGCTGAACGATGCGACTACGGTACGTGGGCCCCGACGTGGTATAAGCGATCGCAACGCACTCCTGCGGTAGCTGAGGGAGGTTTCTAGTTCGTAAATCACACTGTTTACTCAACAGGCTGCGTAAAATTCCCACGTTACCTCTATTAAATCGCACATTTCTTCCATTGTCCACGGAAATGAAAGTACCATGTCCAGTCAGTAAGGACACAGGCTTATAAAAGTTCCATTACAAACAGTGCGGTACAAATTTAGAATACTTCTCCGCATAAGATAAACATTATTTCATCATTCCCACATTTTAGTAAAACCCCAAGGTCAGTCTTACTTGATGACTGTTCCTACCCAGTAGCAGAATCTTTGCAACATGTGACTTACGAAGCGTAAAAGAAAAAGGAGCAAAATAGCTTTACACAAGTAGCGCAAGGTGTCCTGTAGATCAAGCCATTCGAACAAAGTCACCCCTCAAAAAGAGGTGAATTTATATTTACATAACATCAAATATTATACTAGATACTTATATTAAACTAATAATAAAGTATCATAACCTAATAAAAACGGGAATGTTAGGAAAAAAAATTTGGGAGTGTCAAGATTTTTTTTGTGTGTGTTTGGTCGTTTCGGACGCCACATGACATCCGTTCAAGTTCGTTTCTTGATCGTTCCACTCAGTTTCTTTTTATTACAGAGGCGAACCAGCTCTCTGACCGAACACGCTGAGCTACAGTGCCTGCTTACACTAAACCATCAACACAGCCCTTGCATCTAATCATATGTTAACCGTTGCTGAAAACTTTAATCGTAGATATGTTACTAACTGAAATTTTGATTATAACGAATTGTACCAAGAACAATGCGTTTTGGGTGGATCTTCAGTGTGTCGCAGCCTTCAAATAGCCTACTCTCATAATACGCAAGTTACAATACTTCTTCTGCCACGAATATGATGTTTCTCATTATTTTATTAGAACGAATCACACAACTAACAACGGGTTTTCCAGTGATTCTCAATTTGATGGTGCTCAGAAACGGCATATACACATATAGGCTTGAAAGGAATGCCAATATGGCGCCTCACAACTCTGTACTGAAGGGAGACGGCGTGCGTGTGACGTAGGTGGCGTGGTGCCATCTCATTGGTCAACGCTCAGACGCACGCTCACAATATCTGACATGCCAGATATTGCTCTGCACGTTGGGAAAGACTCCCGAACGTGCTATTCCACGCTATGACGTCAGAAACTCGGCACGCTCAACGTTCGGATGCACGGTCCGTGTGCCGACGGCTTAAGGCTGCGAGCGAGCCAGCGGGCGCGCGTGTGTTACCAACACGTAGTACGGCACGGCTGTGTGCGTCAGCTGCGCGGCGCCGGCCGGGCCCCGTACCAGCTGCAAACTGCCCTCACCGTCACCAATACACACCTCCACCTACCGCCTCTCCTGCAAAGTATATACTTCTTTACCCTCTTGTAAAACTCATGAGAATATCTTTTTTGTGGGATAAAAAAAGAAAAATAATATACTACTGGCCATTAAAATAGCTACACCAAGAAGAAATGCAGATGATAAACGGGTATTCATTGGACAAATATATTATACTAGAACTCACATTTGATTACATTTTCACGCTATTTGGGACTATAGATCCTGAGAAAACAGTACCCGGCACAACCGCCTCTGGCCGTAATAACGGCCTTGATACGCCTGGGCATTGACTCAAGCAGAGCTTGGATGGCGTGTACAGGTACAGCTGCCCGTGCAGCTTCAACACGATACCACAGTTCATCAAGAGTAGTGACTGGCGTATTGTGACGAGCCAGTCGCCCGGCCACCATTGACCAGACGTTTTCAATTGGTGAGAGATCTGGAGAATATGCTTGCCAGGGCAGTAGTCGAACATTTTCTTTATCCAGAAACGCCCGTACAGGATCAGCAACATGCGGTCGTGCATTATCCTGCTGAAATATAGGGTTTCGCAGGGATCAACTGAAGGGTAGGGACTAGGGTCGTAACACATCTGAAATGTAACGTTCACTGTTCAAAATGCCGTCAATGCGAACAAGAGGTGACCGAGAGGTGTAAGCAATGGCACCACATACCATCACGCCGGGTGATACGCCAGTATGGCGATGACGAATACACGCTTCCAATGTGCGTTCACGGCGATGTCGCCAAATACGGATGCGACCATCGTGGTGCTGTAAACAGAGAATCTGGATTCATCCGAAAAAAATGACGTTTTGCCATTCGTGCACCCACGTTCGTCGTTGAGTACGCCGTCGCAGGCGCTCCTGTCTATGATGCAGCGTCAAGGATAACCGCAGCCATGGTCTCCGAGCTGATAGTCCATGCTGCTGCAAACGTCGTCCAACTGTTCGTGCAGATGGTTGTTGTCTTGCAAAGGCCCCATCTGTTGACTCAGGGATCGAGTCGTGGCTGCACGATCCGATACAGCCATGCGTATAAGATGCCTGTCATCTCGACTGCTACGAGGCCGTTGGGATCCATCACGGCGTTCCGTATTATTCTCCTGGACCCACCGATTCCATATTCTGTTAACAGTCATTGGATCTCGACCAAGGCGAGCAGCAATGTCGCGATACGATCAACCGCAATCGCGATAGGCTACAATCCGACCTTTATGAAAGTCGGAAACGTGATGGTTCTCATTTCACCTTCTTACACGAAGCATCACAACAACGTTTCACCAGGCAACGCCGGTCAACTGCTGTTTGTGTGTGAGAAATCGGTTGGAAACTTTCCTCACGTCAGCACGTTGTACGTGTCGCCACCGGCGCCAACCTTCTGTGAATGCTCTGAAAATCTAATCATTTGCCTATCGCAGCCTCTTCTTCCTGTCGGTTAAATTTCGTGTCTCTAGCACGTCATCTTCGTGGTGTAGCAATTTTAATGGCCAGAAGTGTTGTATGACGCAGTAGTGAACGCACTGGCCCTGCATTCGCAAAGTCGGCTGTTCGAATCCCGGCCATCCAGATTTAAGTCTGGCGGGCTTTTCCCTAAATCACCTAAGGATGGTGACGACACTGGTCCCACGAGAGATCACGGCCCATTTCCTCCTCCGTCCTTCCCAACCCGAGCTTCTGTTCCAGCTCTGACCGCCTCGATCTCGGCTTCCCTCCCCACCTCGTGGACTGTTATCCGGGCCTGCCCGCCGAATACTTCCCTTTACAGTCCATCAGCTCCTGTTTTCAGTAGCGACTCGTGTCCCACTTTACGCCCAACCATTCTCTCCCTCATCAATATATTTTTTTTATTTATTCGACTTCTGCCTCTGTTTCGCTCCTGGCGAGACTGATTATCTCGGCCAGACCGTAAATTTGGAAATTTGTGGTAAGGTCTTATGGGACCAAACTGCTGAGGTCACCGGTCCCTAAGCTTACACACTATGTAACTTTAGACTAACTTACGGTAAGGACGACACACACACCCATGCCCGAGGGAGGACTCGAACCTGCGACGGAGGGAGCCGTGCGGACCGTTACAACGGGCCTCTGACCTCGCGGATACGCCGCGCCCCTCGGCCAGTCCACCTGACCGAAAAGTGTCCCTTGTCACACGACATTCCAAACTCTTGTAACCCTTCCACTTCTGTGGGACCCGTCCTCTTGCAAAGTACAACGGGCAAAGGCAAAACCATCTTTAACGAAGCATTTGTAGATTTGAAGAAAACGTTCGGCAACGTTTAATGCAATATACATTTTAAAATTACACTGAAGCGCCAAAGAAACTGGTATAGGCATGTGTATTCACACACAGAGATATGTAAACAGACAGAATACGGCGCTGCGGTCGGCAACGCTTATGTAAGAAAACAAGTGCCTGGCGCATTCGTTAGATCGGTTACTCCTGCTACAATGACCGGTTATCAAGATTTAAATGAGTTTGAACGTGGTGTTATAGTCGGCGCACGAGCGATGGGATATAACAGCTCCGAAGTAGCGATGAAGTGGGGATTTTCTCGGACGACCATTTCACGAGTGTACCGTGAATCAAATCTCGGAGATCGCTGCGGCCGGAAGAAGATCCTGCAAGAAAGGGGCCAACGACGTCTGAAGAGAATGAGTCAACGTGACAGAAGTGCAACCCTTCCGAAAACTGCTGCAGATCTCAATGCTGGGCCATCACAAGTCTCAACGTGCGAACCATTCTACGAAACATCGTCGATATGGGCTTTCGGAGCCGAAAGCCCGCTCGTGTACCCTTGACGACTGTACGACACAAAGCTTTACGCCTCGTCTCGGGCCGTCAACAGCGTCATTGGACTGTTGATGACTGGAAACATGGTGTCTGGTCGGACGAGTCTCGTTTCAAATTCTATCGAGCGGATGGAGGTGTACGGGCATGGAGACAACCTCATGAATCCATGGACCCTGTGTGTCAGCAGGGGACTGTTCAAGATGGTGGAGGCTCTGTAATCGCGTGGGTCGTGTGCAGTTGGAGTGATACGAGACTCCTGATACGCCTAGATTGACAGGTGACACGTACGCAATCATTGTGTCTGATCGTCTGTGTCCATTCATGTCCATTGTGTATTCCGACGGACTTGGACAATTCCAGCAGGCCAATGCGACACCCCACACGTCCAGAATTGCTGCAGAGTGGCTCCAGGAACACTCTTCTGAGTCTAAACGCTTCCGCTAGCCACCACACTCGCCACACGTGAACATTATTGAACATATCTGGGATGCCTTGCAATGTGCTGTTCAGAAGAGATCTCCAGCCCCTCGTACTCTTACGGATTTATGGACAGCCCTGCAGGATTCATGGTGTCAGTTCCCTCCAGCACTACGTCATACATTAGTCAAGTCCATGGCACGTCATGTTGCGGCACTTCAGTGTGCTCGCGGCGGCCCTACACGATATTAGGGAGGTGTACCAATTTCTTTGGCTCTTCAGAGCACAAAGATAATACAGGTGAAACACAAGGCGCAAAACTTAGTTTATAACATAGACGAGACTGCAGTTACATGAAAATAAAGAAGCAGCATTTGGGAAGGTAGAGTAGGAAGGACCCCTTATGTTATTGGGATTGTACATTGAGCAAGGAGTAAAGGAAACCGAGGTAAAATTTAAAAGCAGACTTAAACTCGAGTGAAAGGAAAGAAAGCTGTGAAGTTTACCGAAGCCGTCGTATTTCTGTCAAAGATGGCAAAGGACTGGAATATCACTTGAACCGAATGGAGGATGTGTTCAAAAGAAATTGTGAAATGAATATCAACAAAACGAAAAGGAAGGGTTTACGGAATCTTGTCGAATTAAATCAGGCGACTGTGAGGGAATTACATTACGAAATGAGACTTAAAGTAGTGCATGAGTTTTGCAATTGGTCAACAAAATAATTGACAATGACTTAAGGAGAGAGTATACAGACTGACGATATAAAGAAAATTAATTATGAAATCGAGATATTTTTTTAAACATTTAATAAGTATTACGAAGTCCTTTCTGAGTGTATTTTCAGGAGAGTATCCTGGTACGGAATTTTTGCGTTAAGGGCAACCTTATATGATGTTATCCCCTATTGTACGTCGATCATATTTAATTCTACTTGTATTTTATTCCCTACGAGTCCATCCAAACTTATTTTAACAATGTATAACCCACGTTGGCATTATCTTTAACCGAACCTTGTTCTTTTGATGGATTATACCACAAATTTGAAAATTTCCAGACAGCAGTAGTGAAAAAGACAAAAGAAAATCCGAGTCCAAATAACGACTACAAGTGCTGCAAATTTTTGATATACAAAAAATAATGCAAAGGTACTGAATCGAAATGCCAAGCGAAGAAGTGTGATGGGGTAAAAATTGTAGAGAGAGAGAGAGAGAGAGAGAGAGAGAGAGAGAGAGACACGAAGTGTTTCCTACAGTGAGCAGTAGGTTGTGGTTGTTAGGCGCAGGTGGAGAGGCTCTTACAGGCTGGACTGGCGTTGAGAGCTGTACCAGACCACAACAACATCACGCGGGAGGAAGTCGTACGCTGCCTGACTCTTGTTGCTCAGTACTCGCGGAATGTTTATAGTAAATCTCGCCGACATGCACAGCACCTCTCCCCTAACACCTGCCACTGGAGTTTGAATGACGGTTTCCCGCTTTCTCAACCAACCCCTGACGAAAGCTTTTGACACCGTTCCCCACAAGCGACTTCTAATCAAGCTGCTGGCCTATGGGGTATCGTCTCAGTTGTGCGACTGGATTCGTGATTTCCTGTCAGGAAGGTCGCAGTTCGTAGTAATAGACGGCAAATCATCGGGTAAAACTGAAGTGATATCAGGTGTTCCCCAGGGAAGCGTCCTGGGACCTCTGCTGTTCCTGATCTATACAGATGACCTGGGTGACAATCTGAGCAGTTCTCTTAGGTTGTTCGCAGATGATGCTGTAATTTATCGTCTAGTAAGGTCATCGGAAGACCAGTATCAGTTGCAAAGCGATTTAGAAAAGATTGCTGTATGGTGTGGCAGGTGGCAGTTGACGCTAAATAACGAAAAGTGTGAGGTGATCCACATGAGTTCCAAAAGAAATCCGTTGGAATTCGATTACTCGATAAATAGTACAATTATCAAGGCTGTCAATTCAACTAAGTACCTGGGTGTTAAAATTACGAACAACTTCAGTTGGAAAGACCACGTAGATAATATTGTGAGGAAGGCGAGCCAAAGGTTGTGTTTCATTGGCAGGACACTTAGAAGATGCAACAAGTCCACTAAAGAGACAGCTTACACTACACTCGTTCGTCCTCTGTTAGAATATTGCTGCGCGGTGTGGGGTCCTTACCAGGTGGGATTGACGGAGGACATCGAAAGGGTGCAAAAAAGGGCAGCTCGTTTTGTATTATCACGTAATAGGGGAGAGAGTGTGGCAGATATGATACGCGAGTTGGGATGGAAGTCATTAAAGCAAAGACGTTTTTCGTCGCGGCGAGATCTATTTACGAAATTTCAGTCACCAACTTTCTCTTCCGAATGCGAAAATATTTTGTTGATCCCAACCTACATAGGTAGGAATGATCATCAAAATAAAATAAGGGAAATCAGAGCTCGAACAGAAAGGTTTAGGTGTTCGTTTCTCCCGCGCGCTGTTCGGGAGTGGAATGGTAGAGAGATAGTATGATTGTGGTTCGATTAACCCTCTGCCAAGCACTTAAATGTGAATTGCAGAGTAGTCATGTAGATGTAGAAACCCGGTGCTCTTCTTTGGATCTTCTGTATACCCCATATTAATCGTAACCTGCAAGGACGAGGAAAATAAGTGTGTTCGGCAGAAGATGGCTTCCAAATGTAAAGCAAACACTTGTGCTTCATAAAGGCGTATCAGTCAACGGCAGCGTCCTAGGCGTAGAAACTGAAAAGTCGTACATTCACGTAGACGTGAACTGAGTGCATAAGTTGCTCTTCCGCAATCATTGCTTTCGTCCACGGCGCGCTTGAGTGGATTTTTCAGTCAGCCAATCACGGTATCGTTTTGTTAGGACATTGGTCTTATAAAGTATAAACACATACGGGCATGGACGATCGAAAAATCAGCCGCTAATATAATCCGTCGCACAACATAAAATTATCGACTGCGGACGTCAGACATACAAATTTACATGTACGGTACTGGAATTAGTCGGCCGACTGAATTACTCCACATTGCGATCGCGGTGCTGTAAATCAAACAACCCAGCACATAATGGAAAATTTCCAGTTAGCTTAAAAGGGAATCGTCAACGACTTACTACCGGCAACAGGAGTGGCTATACAGGGTGTTACAAAAAGGTACGGCCAAACTTTCAGGAAACATTCCTCACACACAAATAACGAAAAGATGTTATGTGGACATGTGTCCGGAAACGCTTAATTTCCATGTTAGAGCTCATTTTAGTTTCGTCAGTATGGAGCACGTTATCATGATTTCATACGGGATACTCTACCTGTGCTGCTAGAACATGTGCCTTTACAAGTATGACACAAGATGTGGTTCATGCACGATGGAGCTACTGCACATTTCAATCGAAGTGTTCGTACGCTTCTCAACAACAGAATCAGTGACCGATGGATTGGTAGAGGCGGACCAATTCCATGGCCTCCACGCTCTCCTGACTTCGACCGTCTTGACTTTCATTTATGGGGGCATTTGAAAGCTCTTGTCTACGCAACCCCAGTACCAAATGTACTGTAGAGACTCTTCGTGCTCGCATTGTGGACGGCTGTGGTACAATACACCATTCTCCAGGGCTGCATCAGCGCATCAGGGATTCCATGCGACGGAGGGTGGATGCATGTATCCTCGCTAACGGAGGACATTTTGAACATTTCCTGTAACAAAGTGTTTGAAGTCACGCTGGTACGTTCTGTTGCTGTGTGTTTCCATTCCATGATTAACGTGATTTGAAGAGAAGTAATAAAATGAACTCTAACATGGAAAGTAAGCGTTTCCGGACACATGTCCACATAAAATATTTTCTTTATTTGTGTGTGAAAAATGTTTCCTGAAAGTTTGGCCGTACCTTTTTGTAACACCCTGTAGATTATATTCAATGTCTGGATGTCAGTTTGTAATTAAATTGTGTATAAAGTGTATAAGAATAGCGATGTACGCCATACGATAAATAAAAACAAATCACGAGAGCAATGATCGATTCACTTTGTCGACTTACGTTCCACGTATCAGAGCAATAAAATCTTTCTTGAGTGGAGAGATTATTTCCTTTCATACATTAAGATAACGGCATTCTGATCCGTAACGTGAAGTTAAGTAATTGAATTAACTTATTAAAGGCGTTAGCAGCCATTGTCATATAGAGGGTGACACACGGGAGATGGACGGTTTTGAACTGCGTGGTACTGAGGGCGCGGTGGTGGGAGGTGGTCGTGGTGGAGATAGTTGTGATCCACACAAGACGCCACTTCACTTACTCAGTCACTGTGGAGCAGTGGGACTTGCAACGTCGTTTCGTGAAAAGTGGTGAGTCTATTATTACTACGCAGCGACTGTTTCGTGCGCGGTTTAATGTCGGTCGACATGGCGCTGTTCCGAGCCGTATCACAATCCTCAGATGGGTGGAAAACTTCAGATTAACTGGAAACATACTGGATAAGAAGCATCCTGGCCCGAGACGCAGAGTAACGACACCAGAAAATGTTGAAAGGGTAAGGCAAGCGGCAGTCAGAAGCCCAGGGCAGTCAGCTAGACGTCATGCTAGTGAGTTACGAATCAATCGCGAATCGGTTAGACGAATTTTGCATAAAGAATTAAAATTCCATCCCTACAAAAAGCTCATTGTTCATCAACTTAAGGAAACTGATTTTGCTGTATGAGAAGACTTCACTAACAGAATGCAAGTGATTTTGGGATCGAATGAAAATGAGATTTTATTGATGAGCGATGAAGCTCATTTTCATTTAAACGGGGCCGTGAATAAGCAAAACCTACGTTACTGGGCTCCAGAGCATCCACACCTTATCCACCAGTGTCCTCTACACTCAGAAAAAGTAACAGTCTGGTGTTCTCTTGGCTCTGTTGACATTATTGGACCTTATTTTTGTGAAGAGAACGGGGCCACAGTTACTGTTAATTCGATTCGTTACATTCGTATTCTTGAAACGTTCTTGAAACCAGAACTAAGAAGACGATGAATCCCTTTAAAACGGGTTTGGTTCCAGCAGGATGGGGCAACATCGCACACCGCAAACACTTCAGTGACAGTTCTTAGACGCATGTTTCCTGGCCGGATTATATCACGTTTTGGCAATGTTCCTTGGCCTCCCAGGTCTCCCGACTTGTCAGTATGTGACTATTTTCTGTGGGGGCACCTTAAGAACTGTGTCTATAACCACAAACCACGAAATTTGGACGAGTTGAAATTGCTGCCATCCCTGCAGGATTTTAGTCCGTGTGATGGAGGATTTTGAGAAGAGACTTGGGTCCTGCATTCGAAATGATGGACATCACGTTGACGACATTATTTTTCACAAATAACTTTGTTAACTAAAATGGCAAATAATGAGCTTCGATTTTGTGTAACGAAATATGCATTAATTTTAAAGTTGCTGAGTATTATTTCATTAAAAACCGTCCGCTTCCCGTGTGTCACCCTGTAGTTGCAAAATTTCGACGGGAGCGATCTCAATTCTTCATGAGACCTCCTCGGTTGATCTTTCGCATGTCTTGCCCATATTTGTGGATGTACTTAATAATTTATCCGCCGTTTCTTCTGTCTCAGTTTTCAGCAGCTACAAACGCCGACACTTGCCACCTTTTCAGAATCCTTTTTACCAGAACTGCCGTGTGTGTTTCCTTCAGCGGCCTTAAGGTTGGCCGCCCGCATCTCGTGGTCGTGCGGTAGCGTTCTCGCTTCCCACACCCGGGTTCCCGGGTTCGATTCCCGGCGGGGTCAGGGATTTTCTCTGCCTCGTGATGGCTGGGTGTTGTGTGATGTCCTTAGGTTAGTTAGGTTTAAGTAGTTCTGAGTTCTAGGGGACTGATGACCACAGATGTTAAGTCCCATAGTGCTCAGAGCCATTTGAACTTAAGGTTGGCCGGTTTGCGCAGTTGCCATTCTTGCGCTCGCCAGAGAAACTGCTGCGTTCCGCGCCACACCATCGTTGGCGACGTTCCTGAAGTATCTGGACGCGCCCTGAAATTCTATTCCTCTGCCTTCCCTTCAGCGATCGACTGTTTCCAGCAACGAGTCGTGTCATAATGTATGAGTGCAAGAATTCTATCTCTTCGTTGTATTTTGTGATGTATTAGACTGTTTATGTCGCTGGTTTGTTTCGTAGTCTCCTTTCCGTACTCGGCCAAACTGTTTAACCTACCAACAGTTTGCTGTGACCCCACATTTCAACTGCTTGTAACCGCTGTATTTCTGTCTTTCCCGTGTCTGTGTTTCGCATCGACCGATCCAATAACGGGTCACGCGCGTGGTTTGTCCTCGCCCTATTCACAGAAGTTGAGTGCAAGCCGATTTCCACTACCGGCCGAGCCAAGTCGGCCGACGGAACAGCTGGTCTGGCGCGCCTGTGTTGTCGAGCAGGTGACGTCACATTGTGCTACGCCTCCTGGTACCGGCGTTAACGCACTCGGCGGTGAAGCGTGCCGTGTCGACCAGCTGTTCAAATCCGTTTTCCGCTACAGACAGGACGTTGCGCGTGCAAAAAGGCGGAGCTCGAGTCGGGGAATTCCGGGAAAGGAAAGCCAAGATCGCCTTCAAAAAAGCACAGTGGGAAAGCAGACATGAAAATACACAAGGTATAAAGCGATTAGTGCCAAGTGGAGACGAATAGCTTGCTGATAAGTTTGAATATGTGCAGATACCTGAAGGTATTTCGCTTAAGACTTGATATCACAGAAAATGTCCTTCACTCCCCTTTTAAGGCCAGATAGGCCGACAGTTTGACGTGGCTGAGCAGCAATAGTTCCGTTGCTGTGTATTTTAAATTAGTTCTGTATACTGAGTGGGAGTCACCCCATAGGTTTGGCACCGTACATATCTGTTTTGATTAGCGAACAAGGGAGTGTAGAAGAAACGCTAAGGTTTCGTATTTTCTTCAGGACTTCTTCCTGAATTGGTTAGTTGGACATTTTAGTGTGTTACACAGTGGCTGACTGATCTGTTCAAATGGTTCTGAGCACTATGGGACGTAACATCTGAGGTCATCGGTCCCTAGAACTTAGAACTACTTAAACCTAACTAGCCTAAGGACATCACACACATCCATGCCCGAGGCAGGATTCGAACCTGCGACCGTAGCAGTCGCGCGGACTGAAGCGCCTAGAACCGCTCGGTCACAAAAAATACACTTTCTGAGTGTTATTACAGCTTGCATATTGGCTAACAATACGATCCCCTCGCTACCAATCCATTCTGTGAAAACTGCACATTAATTTCCGCAATATTTGCAGTGAAACGTTTTGGCGATTCACCTTTTTTTAGCCTTTCGTTATGGCTGTGTATCTTTCTACTTCAAGAATAAGTTTTAATATTGTAACCACCTTAGCTTTTATTCACTTATCGTATTGTGTTTGTGTGTGTGTGTGTGTGTGTGTGTGTGTGTGTGTGTGTGTTTGTGTGTGAGGTGAGAGAGAGAGAGAGAGAGAGAGAGAGAGAGAGAGAGAGAGAGATGTGTGTGTGTGTGTGTGTTTGTGTGTGAGGTGAGAGAGAGAGAGAGAGAGAGAGAGAGAGAGAGAGAGAGAGAGAGACTGCAAAGTAATAAAGTTCATCAACGCACTTCTTACAACGCTGCTTTCTTCTGTTAAACGAACCATGTGCAATAGTTTTATATATAGTGTAGGTGTACCCTACGTGCTCAAGCCGCAACCTATGTTTGAACGAAATGTTGATAACAATTGTTTCGCTTCATTACAGACAGAAACGTTGTGATTTCTCGCAGATAAACATTTTTCATCCTTTCAACTATGCCTTTTTAAAAAAGCCGCTAAAAGTCAGTTCCGTCGAGTTGTAGAGATATTTAAGAGCCCACACCACCCAATTTCCACTGCATCACCACCATGTTGAGACAAGTGTTGCACTGAAAGGAATAAAATTTATCTTCTAATTCCTTCTCTGCCGGCTTTTGAACGCATTTACCCGTCCGGTAGTATGAGGAAAATACACTACTGGCCATTAAAATTGCTACACCAAGAAGAAATCCAGATGATAAACGGGTATTCATTGGACAAATACATTATACTAGAACTGACAAGTGATTACATTTTCACACAATTTTGGTGCACAGATCCTGAGAAATCAGTACCCAGAACAACCACCTCTGGCCGTAATGACGCCTTGATACGCCTGGGCATTGAGTCAGAGCTTGGATGGCGTGTACAGGTACAGCCGCCCATGCAGCTTCACCACGATACCACAGTTCACCAAGAGTAGTGACTGGCGTATTGTGACGAGCCAGTTGCTCGGCCACCACTGACCAGACTTTTTCAATTGGTGAGAGATCTGGAGAATGTGCTGGCCAGAACAGCAGTCGAACATTTTCTGTATCCAGAAATGCCCGTACAGGACCTGCAACATGCGGTCGTGCATTATCCTGCTGAAATGTAGGGATCTCGACCAACGAGAGCTGCAATGTCGCGATACGATAAGCCCCAATCGCGATATGCTACAATCCGACCTTTATCAAAGTCGCATACGTGATGGTACGCATTTCTCCTCCTTACACGAGGCATCACAACAACGTTTCACCAGGCAACGCCGGTCAACTGCTGTTTGTGTATGAGAAATCGGTTGGAAGCTTTCCTCATGTCAGCACGTTGTAGGTGTCGCCACTGGCGCCAACCTTGTGTGAATGCTCTGAAAAGCTAATCGTTTGCATATCACAGCATCTTCTTCCTGTCGGTTAAATTTCGCGTCTGTAGCACGTCATCTTCGTGGTATAGCAATTTTAGTGGCCAGTAGTGTAGTTTGGTGGGAACTCCGTATTATACGGAGTTCCAGTGCTCACCGTCGGAAAATTCTGCTCACTCCTTACACTACAAGAAACAGGAAATTCCCATTCCAACTGTTAGAAAATTCAGTAAAATCGAGCGTACAGATAAGAGGATACACGTACATTCGCAAAGTTCTGCTTCGAACCTAAAACGCTATCAGACATAGTACGTAAAAGAAGTCTTGACAGATGTTTAAAAGTACAAGGCAATGTCAGGCCTGACGTTATGGTTTTGTGAATAAAGAGCGTACTGCAAATGGCTCGAAACCAGTATGTTTTCGTCCCCTTCAGTTACACAGATGCGACACCGATTATTAACGCGCGACTGAGAACGAGGCAGGTTGCAGACGTGCAGAAATTTAATCGTTTGGTGCCGTTGTTTCCAGCAGGTAGAGGCGCCGCGCGGCCCGTGGCGGCACACTTAGGGAAACGACATGCACGCCAGGGACAGACCTCGAACCCGTGACCCCCACCTCACGAGGCCGCAGAGGCCTGCCGGCTGCACGGAGGAGCCCTGCAGCTCAGGTCGCAGGCCCATCCGGTCGGCCCTTGAGTTCACAATTTTTTCTTTACTCCGTCACCTTTTTATCTTTAATTTTTTGGTCGATATTTTCGACTTCGAGGAGACACTCTTCATGAGGTACCTTTGTAGGTTTTTAAGTTGGTAACGCCATGTAGCGCTCTATATGAAAATCACTGACTGTGTTGTGTGCAGTCTGAGGCTGGTCGGCATTGTTGCAATATTTGGTATTGTAGTGTTGCGCAGTTGGCTGTTAACAGCGCGTAGCGTTGCGCAGTTGGAGGTGAGCCGCCAGCAGTGGTGGATGTGGGGTGAGAGATGGCGGAGTTTTGAGAGCGGATGATCTGGACGTGTGTCCATCAGAGAGGGTAAATTTGTAAGACATCCTATATATATATATAATGACTTTTGAACACTATTAACGTAAATACATTGTTTGTTCTCTATCAAAATGTTTCATTTGCTAACTGTGCCAATCAGTAGTTAGTGCCTTCAGTAGTTTGAATCTTTTACTTAGCTGGCAGTAGTGGCGCTCACTGTATTGCAGTAGTTCGAGTAATGAAGATTTTTGTGAGGTAAGTGATTCACGAAAGGTATAGGTTGTCAGTCAGGGCCATTATTTTGTAGGGATTATTGTGTGTCAGTTTAAGCACAGTCATTTATAATTTTTTTTCTAAGGGGACTTTTCACCTTCAGCATAAATGATCACCACAGGTCACTGTTTCTGTAGCCACATGAGCCTGTTCGATTTTTCGTCAACTCATTTAACTGAAAATGAATGAATAGTCCCAAAGGCGATGACAGCAGTGAGGCAACGTGCAGTAAATCGGTCTCACTCAAGTCCAATCACAAATAGTGAACAAGCAATACCGTGGCAAACGCAAGTTTATTCCTTCAGGGTTTCCAGTCGTATTTACACCGACAGTGCGCGTAAGCGTGCACGCACGCACGCACGCGCACGCACACACACGCACGCACACACACGCACGCGCACGCGCACGCGCAACACACGCACGCACAACACACGCACGCACAACACACACGCACACACAACACACACACGCACACGCACGCACAACACACACATGCAACACGCACACGCACGCACAACACACACACGCAACACACACACGCACACGCACGCACAACACACACATGCAACACGCACACGCACGCACAACACACACACGCAACACACACACGCACACGCACGCACAACACACACACACAACACGCACACGCACGCACAACACACACACACAACACGCACACGCACGCACAACACACACACGCAACACACACACGCACACGCACGCACAACACACACACACAACACGCACACGCACGCAGAACACACGCACGCACAACACACACGCACACACAACACACACACGCACACGCACGCACAACACACACATGCAACACGCACACGCACGCACAACACACACACGCAATACACACACGCACACGCACGCACAACACACACATGCAACACGCACACGCACGCACAACACACACACGCAACACACACACGCACACGCACGCACAACACACACACACAACACGCACACGCACGCACAACACACACACACAACACGCACACGCATGCAGAACACACACACGCAACACACACACATACATGCATACATACACACACACGCAACACACACACATACATGCATACATACACACATTAAAGAGCCAAAAAAACTGGTACACCTGCCTAATAGCGTGTAGGGACAACAAATGTGATGGACTCGACTAATGTCTGAGGTAGTGCTGGAGGGTTTGACACCATGAATCCTGCAGGGCTGTCCGTAACAGTACGAGAGGGTGGAGATCCCTTGGCAACAGCACTGTGTAAGGCATCACACATATACAAAATTGTTAAGGCTTTCTTGGCCAGTTGTTGCAAAATTGCCCATTGGCTTTTGTCTCTGGTTCTTCGGCCGAGCCGGCCGTTGTAGCCGAGCTGTTCTAGGCGCTTCAGTCCGGAACCGCGCTGCTGGTGCTGTCGCAGGTTCGAATCCTGCCTCGGCCATGGATGTGTGTGGTGTCCTTAGGTTAGTTAGGTTTAAGTAGTTCTAAGTTCTAGGGGACTGATGACCTCAGATGTTAAGTCCCATAGTGCTCAGAGCCATTTGAGCCATCTTCGGCCGACGTTCATATAACGATTTTTCTGACGTTTCGCCAGCACGAGTGGCTGGCATTGTCAAAGCTTCACCCTCCATTGCCGGTGGTGAACTGGAGCCGAGCTCGCGGGCGCAGACTATATGTACCTGGCGCGCCGACGTCCGAGGGCTTCTCCTCGGTCATTTCCGGTGCGGTTCTCCTCTTGCTACCTGCGACGGTCGTTCGCTGCAGTACGGGAAGCCAGGATCCGTTTACCTTAAGGCTTTCCTCTTTCTTGTTGAAACTGTTCGCGTGTTTTTCGATTTCTACAGCTTCTCTGAACAAGCGCGTGTGATAGTGCTTCTCTACAGCCAGAACTTCCGTGTCGGTGAATTTTATTTCGTGGTCGGTCTCATTCAGTGCATGCTCTGCCACGGCCGATTTCTCCACCTGCCCCAACTTGCAATGTCGCTTATGCTCTTTGAGCCTGGCGTTGATGGATCGTCCAGTCATTCCGACATAAACTTTTCCGCATGCGCATGGTATACGGTATATTTCCGACATTACAAGTGGATCCCTTTTCTCCTTTGCCGATCTAAGACACTCTTTGATCTTCCTTGTCGGTTTGAAAATCGTCTTTACGCCATCCCACATATGTTCAATAATGACCATGTCTGGGGAGTTTGGTGGCCAGTGGAAGTGTTTAAACTCAGAAGAGTGCTCCTGCAGCCACTCTATACGAATTCGTGTGGAGTGTCTAATTGTCCTGCTGGAATTTCCCAAGTCCGTCGGAATGCACAATCGACATGAAAGGATGCAGGAGATCAGACAGGATGCTTACGTACGTGTCACCTGTCAGAGTCGTATCTAGGCGTATCAGAGATCCCTTATCACTCCACTTGCACACACCCCACACTATTACAGACCCACCACCAGCTTGAACAGTCCCCTGCTGACATACAGGGTCCATGGATTCATGAAGTTGTCTCCATACCCGTACACGTCCATCCGCTCGAAACAATTTGAAACGAGACTGGTCCGACCAGGCAACATGTTTCCAGTCATTAACACTCCATTGTCGGTGTTGACGGCCCGAGGCGAGCCGTAAAGTTTTGTGTCGGCAGTCATCAAGGGTACACGAGCGGGCATTCGGCTCCTAAAGCCGTTATCGGTGATGTTTCGTTGAATGGTTCGGACACTGACAGTCGCTGATGGCCCAGGATTGAAATCTGCAGCAATTTGCGAGTTGCACTTCTGTCACGCTGAACGATTTCCTCCAGTCGTCGTTGGTCCCGTTCTTGCAGGATCTTTTTGCAGCCGCAGCAATGTAGGATATTTCATGTTTTAGCGGATTCCTGATATTCACAGTACACTCGTGAAATGGTCGTCCGGGAAAACACCCACTTCATCGCTTCCTCGGAGCTGCTGTGTCCCGTGGCTCGTGCGCCGACTATGACACTACGCTCAAACTCACTTAAATCTTGATGACCTGCCATTGTAGCAGCAGTAACCGAAGTAATAACTGCGCCAGACACTTGTTGTGCTATATAGGTGTTGCCGATCGCAGCGCCGTATCCTGCGTGTTTACATGTCTCTGTATTTGAATACGCTTGCCTATACCAGTTTCTTTAGCGTTTGTTTGTTTGTAATTCATAGAAGTCAACAGTTTCATTCCGATCTTGATGAAATTTTGCACACTTTACCTACAAGAGAAGAGAAAGATCACTGTCTACATCAGATTAAATTCAAATGGCTCTGAGCACTATGGGACTTAACATTTGAGGTCATCAGACCCCCACCAACTTAAAACTTCTTAAACCTTGCTAACCGTAAGGACATCACACAGGATTCGAACCTGCGACCGTAGCGGTCACGCGGTTCCAGACTGAAGCGCCTAGAACCGCTAGGGCACTGCGGCCGGCTAAGATGCCATGAAACCTATATGTACACTCCTGGAAATGGAAAAAAGAACACATTGACACCGGTGTGTCAGATCCACCATACTTGCTCCGGACACTGCGAGAGGGCTGTACAAGCAATGATCACACGCACGGCACAGCCGACACACCAGGAACTGCGGTGTTGGCCGTCGAATGGCGCTAGCTGCGCAGCATTTGTGCACCGCCGCCGTCAGTGTCAGCCAGTTTGCCGTGGCATACGGAGCTCCATCGCAGTCTTTACCACTGGTAGCATGCCGCGACAGCGTGGACGTGAACCGTATGTGCAGTTGACGGACTTTGAGCGAGGGCGTATAGTGGGCATGCGGGAGGCCGGGTGGACGTACCGCCGAATTGCTCAACACGTGGGGCGTGAGGTCTCCACAGTACATCGATGTTGTCGCCAGTGGTCGGCGGAAGGTGCACGTGCCCGTCGACCTGGGACCGGACCGCAGCGACGCACGGATGCACGCCAAGACCGTAGGATCCTACGCAGTGCCGTAGGGGACCGCACCGCCACTTCCCAGCAAATTAGGGACACTGTTGCTCCTGGGGTATCGGCGAGGACCATTCGCAACCGTCTCCATGAAGCTGGGCTACGGTCCCGCACACCGTTAGGCCGTCTTCCGCTCACGCCCCAACATCGTGCAGCCCGCCTCCAGTGGTGTCGCGACAGGCGTGAATGGAGGGACGAATGGAGACGTGTCGTCTTCACCGATGAGAGTCGCTTCTGCCTTGGTGCCAATGATGGTCGTATGCGTGTTTGGCGCCGTGCAGGTGAGCGCCACAATCAGGACTGCATACGACCGAGGCACACAGGGCCAACACCCGGCATCATGGTGTGGGGAGCGATCTCCTACACAGGCCGTACACCACTTGTGATTGTCGAGGGGACGCTGAATAGTGCACGTTACATCCAAACCGTCATCGAACCCATCGTTCTACCATTCCTAGACCGGCAAGGGAACTTGCTGTTCCAACAGGACAATGCACGTCCGCATGTATCCCGTGCCACCCAACGTGCTCTAGAAGGTGTAAGTCAACTGCTCTGGCCAGCAAGATCTCCGGATCTGTCCCCCATTGAGCATGTTTGGGACTGGATGAAGCGTCGTCTCACGCGGTCTGCACGTCCAGGACGAACGCTGGTCCAACTGAGGCGCCAGGTGGAAATGGCATGGCAAGCCGTTCCACAGGACTACATCCAGCATCTCTACGATCGTCTCCATGGGAGAATAGCAGCCTGCATTGCTGCGAAAGGTGGATATACACTGTACTAGTGCCGACATTGTGCATGCTCTGTTGCCTGTGTCTATGTGCCTGTGGTTCTGTCAGTGTGATCATGTGATGTATCTGACCCCAGGAATGTGTCAATAAAGTTTCCCCTTCCTGGGACAATGAATTCACGGTGTTCTTATTTCAATTTCCAGGAGTGTATACAATATGTGAGTGGAAAAGGTTGTTACCAAAACTCTAAAAGTCCCTGGCAGATTTACTTCTACATTCAGATGAAACGATGAAGAAAATCAATGGAAAATCAAATCTTAAAAACGAAATAAACGGCGATAAACTGACTGTAGTTCCCTTAGCGAGATTGAATTACAGCGCCAATACCTGTCTTGGAGGTAGCACCATTAGACATCATTAGATCCCAGTGCGACGAAATGATCGAATAGAACCCGAGATTTGTCGAACTGTGAAGTTGGAACAGTTCGAGTCGTGCTCAAGCACAGCCCAGCTGGAAACAGTGAAAGCAGAGATAAAACAGTCGAAGACGCTAATCGCAAGATGTAATTGCAGATTACGCATACAACCACTTTTTTGTGCAGCTGAAGATGTGTCCATTCGTCGTAGGCCGTTGATGCCGAGTGATTCAGAAGTACCCTTCGATTTACAGCGACTGCAGTTTCCCATTCGTCTCGCTTTCGCTACAAGTGTCAACAAGGCACGGGGCCAATCACTTTGTGTGGCAGATATTAAACATCTCGGGCAATGCACTGCAGCTAGTAATTTGTATGAAACTGATACACTGCGACAGCTTTTCCAGAAATGTCGTTTGGCTCATTAATCTGTATAAATGAAGCAGGTCACAGATTTTGTACAATTTAAAAAAAAACATTTTTGGAACAGCAATAAAAAATTTTTATAATTTTTTTCTATTTAAAATTCAGTGTTGATCGCACCACCTATGCTACAAGAACATAGGTGACCGGTTTCGCTCATATTACATGACCATCATCTGACTTGTAATATAATTTAGAAAGTAATAGAAACCTTATTAGATTGACAATAGAATATGACAAAATGCTTATAAGGATAAAATACAATAAGACTTGCTATGCCCATGTCATCCTTCGAAGATAGAGCACTCTTCTCAGCTGCTGTGATCTCAACTGGTGCCAGCAAGTGACGGGCATACGCTTAAATACGATACGAAGATGCTCCGCCTACCTCTTCTCCCTCTACCTCACCTCAACCAGTCAGTGTAAAACGGGTTCACATAATCGTCAAAACGTAAAAAAAGTACAATAATAACATAAAAATAGTTATGTTTAAAATATCTCTTTACGACCATGGAACTACTTAAATATGGTATAAAGTATCAATTAAAAGCTTTAAAATAGCTGTACAGACGATGTATACTCAAGTGTGCCCTCTATGGGCTAAGGTGGTACTACCACTATGGTTTCAAAGTCAACGATGTTGTGAAGGTCTTTGCCATTGCGGCATCATATCGATATGTGAGTTGTGACTCAACTGCAAGTATACACCTGTGCTAGATTCAGTCTGTCTGTCTTATATTAACTTTATTTGCCACCGGCGATATATGTAATAATGGAATGATCAGCTGCAGAGTGCTATGATATTAGATACACTTTTTAAAATGTCATAAAACTGATTTATTAGAAATGGAGTCGTATTTCGTAATACTTCTTGTTGGAAGTTTAAGATTGTGATATAAATATTTACGCACTGTTCTAAGGTACATTTCTCCCATGGATACAACTGGGTCCTATAATTATCTGAACAAAAGAGTACATACGTGTTCATAGAATTTCGTCAAAGAGACCATAAGAATGTTTTTCACGAAAATCCAACTGTTCATTGAGAAGCAGTGACGGTTTATCTCTATAATGGATATATACCGGGTGATCAAAAAGTGAGTATAAATTTGAAACTGAATAAATCACGGAATAACGTAGATAGAGAGGTACAAATTGACACACATGCTTGGAATTACATGGGGTTTTATTAGAACCAAAAATATACAAAAGTTCAAAAAATTTCCGACAGATGGCTCTTCATCTGATTAAAATAGCAATAATTAGCATAACAAAGTAAGACAAAGCAAAGATGATGTTATTTACAGGAAATGCTCAATATGTCCACCATCATTCCTCAACAATAGCTGTAGTCGAGGAATAATGTTGTGAACAGCACTGTAAAGCATGTCCGGAGTTACGGTGAGGCATCGGCGTCGGATGTTGTCTTTCAGCATCCCTAGAGATGTCGGTCGATCACGATACACTTGCGACTTCAGGTAACCCTAAAGCCAATAATCGCACGGACTGAGGTCTGGAGACCTGGGAGATCAAGCATGACGAAAGTGGCGGCTGAGCACACGATCATCACCAAACGACGCGCGCAAGAGATCTTTCACGCGTCTAGCATTATGGGGTGGTTCTAATAAAACCCCATGTCATTCTAAGCATGTGTGTCAATTTTTACCTCTCTATCTACATTATTCCGTGGTTTATTAAGTTTTCAAATTTATAATGACTTTTTGATCACCCAGTATCTCGAGCTCCTCCAAAATATTTAATAATAAGCCTTTAATAGCGTAATGAACGACTTGAAAATTTGTTGTACCGTCCCTTCGGCATGCATATTAAAAGTTATGTGATGGCCGAAGACTGATTTCGCTCGTGCAAAGGTAGATTTTGTGTCGTGTTTCAGTTGCTCTACGTAGCTGTCCACAGGAGACGGAAATTGACGCCACTAGCGAGACGCTAAGGCCGGAAGTGGCGGCGTGTTCCGCGCGCCTGCCACGAAGCTGCGGTCGTGGCCAGCGAGAGTCGAACCCAGTGCCTCGGGAACGCCGACAAAGGGCACGGTGCTGATGGAAGCGCAAGTGTTGCGCTGCTCTGCTCACTGGGTGGGAGAGGGGGGGGGGGGGGGAGGGGGATAATGTTGCCGCATTCCTGGCGGGCGGCCGGTACAGCTGCGCGCAGCGAATCTGCAGCGGCCGCCCCGCCGCGGCCGCCGGCGCGCGCGTGCGCTGCCTCGCCAGACCGGTCGGCAACCACAACCACACACACACACACACACATACACACACACACACACGCACACACACACACACACACACATCGGACAGCACCGCCGGTATCTTTCGGAAGCAGCAGCGTGTGGCGGCCCCAGCTCGCTGGTGGATCTCCAGCATCACAGCACAGGTCCTCGCGACCGCAGACGCACCCCTGCTGAGCCGCTGGGCCAGTGCGGTTGTCTGAGTCACAGAGTGCCGGCTGCCGCAAGTGTCTCAGCAGCGTGAGCATTTGTCACTGAAACCTGCATCCATACACACTCTACCGTTAAGAGCGCGGTAGACGGTACTTGTGTTATACCGTACGTTACAGTTTATTCGTTCTAGAGTTGTAGAACTACGGTGCGCTGTCGTAAGCATAAACTACGGTAGTAGCTTTGGTCTGTTACGGTCGTACCCGCATTACCTGCACGTTAAGTGTGTTGCCTACCTATCGGGTGTTGCGTCGTAACGATCGCTTTCTTTACGTATGCGAGCAGTGTCTTACCAGATACCCCTAAAAACCGGAAGCGGCGAACCATCTAGAACTGTGCGGCTGGTCCAGGCGGAGGTTCGAGTCCTCCCTCGGGCAAGGGTGTGTGTGTTTGTCCTTTGGATAACTTAGGTTAAGTAGTGTGTAAGCTTAGGGACTGATGACCTTAGCAGTTAAGTCCCATAACATTTCACACACATTTGAACCATCTAGAAACTGTCTTCTACATCTACATCTACATCTATACTCCGCAAGCCACCCAACGGTGTGTGGCGGGGGGCACTTTACGTGCCACTGTCATTACCTCCCTTTCCTGTTCCAGTCGCGTATGGTTCGCGGGAAGAACGACTGTCTGAAAGCCTCCGTGCGCGCTCAAATCTCTCTAATTTTACATTCGTTATCTCCTCGGGAGGTATAAGTAGCGGGAAGCAATATATTCGATACCTCATCCAGAAACGCACCCTCTCGAAACCTGGCGAGCAAGCTACACCGCGATGCAGAGCGCCTCTCTTGCAGAGTCTGCCACTTGAGTTTATTAAACATCTCCGTAATGCTATCACGGTTACCAAATAACCCTGTGACGAAACGCGCCGCTCTTCTTTGGATCTTCTCTATCTCCTCCGTCAAACCGATCTGGTACGGATCCTTACATCCATAGTTGAAATGGAGGACAATTGGACGTCAGCTGGTATAAATTTATATTAAAAATGAAGAAATTCCTCCATCTGTATTTAAGGTGTCGATTTTATTTAGGCAACTAGTTTCAACATTGTAACAACGTCATCTTCAGGCCCATACACTTTTTGACGTCAACTGCGTGCGGCTGATACTAGAAGTCAGTGGTGAGATACGGACGTGCTCTGTGTGGAAGGTGGTTACTCAGCCGCACGCAGTTGACGTCAACAAGTGTATGGGCCTGAAGATGACGTTTTTACAATGTAGAAACTAGTTGCCAAAATAAAATCGACACCTTAAATACAGCTGGAGGAATTTCTTCATTTTTAATATAAAGCTAGAAACTGAGTGAGTATACGTGAAGTGTCAGGTAACCTAAGGAACATCGTTGTTCTACGTAGTTATCCTTGTGACTGTTGCTTGAAAATAAACAGTATTTACAGCAAAATTGAAATTGTCAGTTTTTATTTGTAAACTGCTGATTTGTAACGTGAAACAGAAGGAAGTTGCAGTAAAAATAAAGAAAATGATACATATTTATCATATAGCCCTAGAAAACGCAATTTTGTCAACAACAAGGTAAAATTTAAAAAAAACTCACAAAACAAAAATATACAAAACATTGCTTCAATATTTCTTTGATGTCATATAAAACATGGTTCTGCTACTCGAAAACAACTTTCGCATTTGTCAATAAAAGCAAGGAAGTCTTGCCTTTGATCGTGATGAAGAACGTTCTATTCAGTTCAAAATAATAGCACTAATTCTACATATTTTTTACTTTTGTGCTTGTAAACTGTACTCGCATCGAAAGTAATTGAATAGCTTACTTCAGATGGGTCCTAAGTCCACTTTTATGACTTTTTGTCTGGGTACAATTCTGTGTTCTTCAGGAGTCGACTCGTCGTCGGGTGTGGGAAAGACCTCCGCATTTGTAAAATAGCCGAAACATATTGCACAGAAGTTCCCGTTGATTTCGAAAGAGCCCCATGTCCAGGACATAGGGCGCTTTTGATCTGAACAATTCTGAACAGTAAATGCATGTACTGCTGTAATTGTCAGAAAACATGCGAGAACTGTATAAATAATCTATTTATGGGTTGTTTCAAAGTGAACATTGTAAGGCAAGCAGTAGGATGTGATATTGTGTCCTCATAGTATCGTGTATTCTATCAACAAGAGTGAATCTGGCAGTGAAGTTGAACCTATCCATAAGAAAAGGAGTAGGTAAGGCGTATGTCATCCTCAGCAGTACAAACGAAATGTAATCAAAACTGCTAAACTAATGGAATTGGAGCATATCAACTACCGAAGTAAGCAAAGGCCAGCAAAAATTGTCAGATAACGTTGTACATGCAGTTTTGAAGTGTCCAGAATTCCACACATTTTCTGGATCTTAATAGTAAATTTCTGGATCTTAATAGTAAAGATGAACGAGATCTTTACCTTCAGAGCCTATACAACCAGAAAAAGTAAAACGACATAGACCAAGGGAAGGAAAATGTCCAAAGGCAAATTGTTTCAAATATCGGTGCATGGTGTGAACGAATAGAATCCAAATTTGCAGACAAGCACTTCTACTCTCATTTGCAGTTGGCGAAGAAAAGGGTGAGAAGAATAAGACAGCTGCTTCTGCTTGGATAAAGCCCTAAATACGAACGAGGAAAGTCAGTACCAGAACTTGAAATTGCCATAGTTCACGAGCACATATCATCACTTCCGGCGAATGAGTCTCATTATGCCGGTAAAGTGTACCTGCACTAAAGTGCTGACTTGAATGGAAAGATCGTGTGCGAGCTTTTCAAAGAAGTGATTCCCCTTTCTCCGATCAAATATCTTCATTTCGGCAGACCACAGTAGATGTGCGTTGTGAAAGTGAGCAATTAGTGGTGAAAATTAAAACCAAAAGTTTGAATGAGACACCCCGACGGACTGCGGTTTGTGATTTAATGGTGCACTAGAGAAGAGCCAAGAAATTCTATACTGCTCTGAATGTAATGTGCGAAGGAGATAAGCATATTTTGAGTTTGAGCTCTGATTTCATGCACAATCTCCATCCACGAACAGAACCTGTTCAAGACCTGTTTTATCTCCGGCAGCTGACGGTTAAAGTTTTCATCACTCACAATTTGAAAGACAATACGGCATTTCATTACCTTTATCAGGAAGGTGTCGCTGATAAACGTCCTAACGAAGTGTGCACTTTCTTGCATCGCTGCCTCATCAGGTGCTTCCCCAAGTACATAAAACTCTTCATCTGTTTTATGATAACTGCCGAGCGCAAAACGAAAATCACGAGTAAGAATGTGTCAGGCTTTCGTGGATGCTAGAAATTTTCAGAAAATAGAGCTGCTCTTTCTTGTCAGGGTACACTCTGATAGAGCTTTCGGCACAGTCAAGAAATCACTGCGAAGAACTGACAGAGCATATACTGGTATGGATTACTTTGAACTGATCATATGATCGAGTGCAAGGCGACTGTTCTCTGTAAAGATTATCTCAACACATGAAATGTTGGACTTCAAGTCGTGGTGGACGAGACTTTACAAGAGGACAACTTGTTCACAAGAGACTGTTACAGCACGACGGGACTGGAAAGTATGATTTCGTGTTGCAACATTTCGTCACTTTGTCTTCAGTAATAAGATATTCGAGACTGTAACAGCCTGAAGTATGATCAGTGGTTTAAATACCCACAGATTCAGATTAGGACTACCTGGAATTTCTCGATCCAACGTCAGCTTCCCAGCTGTTGGAGCCTATTCAGGTGAAACTGCATTACTATCAACGCAAAGAAGATGCTTACATTGTGCAGGAAGAACACATCTTAGAATTCTGGAATATTGTTCATTGCTTGCCAACTGCTGAGGGAGCACCGGACACGTAAGATGCGTGATTTGTTTTGAAAGTCTCTCCGGGTTTGCTGCCGGATCCTAAAATCAACTTGAACCGATATTTCGGCGATCCAACTGGTCGCCAAAGCAAACCCGAAGAGACTTTCAAGACTTATTACGCCGGGAAAGCCTACGTGGTCACATGTGTGATTTGTTGTTTCCAGTATTGACTAACAGTTTGTTTTCATTTTCAGATATTGTGAATTCCTGAAACACTGTCTCTAACCTTTACTCACATGTTCATTAAACAGTTTGTATATGCGATGTAAAGGATTTAAGATTTTTGTTTCACACTTATTTCACAGAAGCCTTATGTCCAAGGCTGCGGTCAGTAAATAGAGACAATATTGAGAATATAATAAGTCAGAATACTTGTTCATAGTAATAACTCTCACACGGTTACTGCAAAAAATTAAAAAAATGACCTGCAAAATATTGGAAACAGTTTTTCCACTTTTCTCAAAACTATGTTAGATGGACTTGGGAACCTTCTAAAATAAGCGATTCAGTTGCTTTGGTTACATAAGGGCGCAGAAGGTACGCAATCATATAATTTTTATTAGTTAAAAATTGCAACTTATATTTCGTAAGGATATAAAATAGACAATGGAATACAGAGTACGCGAAGGAACTTGCCCCCCGCCCCCCTCTTCTGTCAGCGGTGTACCGTAGGTTTCTAGAAGAGCGTAGCGTTCCAAGAGATTGGAAAAGGGCACAGGTCATCCCCGTTTTCAAGAAGGGATGTCGAACAGATGTGCAGAACTGTAGGTCTATATCTCTAACGTCGATCAGTTGCAGAATTTTGGAACACCTATTATGTTCGAGTGTAATGACTTTTCTGTAGACTAGAAATCTACACTGTAGGAATCAGCATGGGTTTCGAAAAAGACGATCGTCTGAAACCCAGCTCGCGCTATTCGTCCACGAGACTCAGAGGGCCATAGACACGGGTTCCCAGGTAGATGCCGTGTTTCTTGACTTCCGCAAGGCGTTCGATACAGTTCCCCACAGTCGTTTAATGAACAACGTAAAAGCATATGGACTATCAGACCAATTGTGTGATTGGATTGAAGAGTTCCTAGATAACAGAACGCAGCATGTCATTCTCAATGGAGAGAAGTCTTCCGAAGTAAGAGTGATTCCAGGTGTGCCGCAGGGGAGTGCTGTAGGACCGTTGCTATTCACAATATACATAAACGACCTTGTGGATAACATCGAAAGTTCACTGAGGCTTTTTGCGGATGATGCTGTAGTATATCGAGAGGTTGTAACAATGGAAAATTGTACTGAAATGCAGGAGAATCCGCAGCGAATTGACGCATGGTGAAGGGAATGACAATTGAATCTCAATGTAGTCAAGTGTAATGTGCTGCGAATACATAGAAAGAAAGATCCTTTATCATTTAGCTACAATATAGCATGTCAGCAACTGGAAGCAGTTAATTCCATAAATTATCTGGGAGTAGGCATTAGGAGTGATTTCAGATGGAATGACTATATAAAATTAATCGTCGGTAAAGCAGATGCCAGACTGAGATTCACTGGAAGAATCCTAAGGAAATGCAGTCCGAAAACAAAGTAAGTAGCTTATAGTATACTTGTTCGCCCACTGCTTGAATACTGCTCACAAGTGTGGGATGCGTACCAGATAGGGTTGATAGAAGAGATAGAGACGATCCAACGGAGAACAACGCGCTTCGTTACAGGATCATTTAGTAATCGCGAAAGCGTAACGGAGATGATAGATAGACTCCAGTGGAAGACTGCAGGAGAGACGCTCAGTAGCTCGGTACGGGTTTTTGTTGAAGTTTCGAGAACATATCTTCACCGAGGAGTCAAGCAGTGTATTGCTCCCTCCTACGTATGTCTCGCGAAGAGACCATGAGGATAAAATCAGAGAGGATTAGTGCCCAGACAGAGGCATACCGACAATCTTTCTTTCCACGAACAGTACGAGACTGGAACAGAAGGGGGAACCTATAGAGGTACTCAAGGTAGTCTCCGCCACACACCGTCAGGTGGCTTGCGGAGTGTAGATGTAAATTTAGACTGCTGTTCCATAAGTATGAGGCAAAATTAAATTGTGGTTACACGAATACAGTGACTTTTTTTTTAATTAAAAAAATACCATTGTACAACTTACGTGGCAAAATGAAATGGAAATTCTGACAGCGGGCTCAATCGGGCACTGAAAGTAACTCAGTGGTGACGAGTGGGAATTTGTGTCGAACCGGGACTGCAGTCTGGAACTGCCGCTTTACTCGAGCGGTCAGTCGTCTCCGCCATTCGGCTTCCGAGCGCGCGTCCTGTCCAGCCCGAATTCCCAACTTGTACTTACGTAGCAACCCCTGCCCACAACACACATACGAAGAGCACAACGTGTTTTCATGAATATAAAGTCACTTAACACTGTGACATTCAAATGGTGAAAATGGCTCTGAGGACTATGGGATTTAACATCTGAGGTCATCAGTTCAAACGGTTCAAATGGCTCTGAGCACTAAGGTCATCAGTCCCCTAGATCTTGGAACTACGTGAACCTAACTAACCTAAGGACGTCACACACATCCATGCCCGAGGTAGGATTCTAACCTGCGGGCGTAGCGGTCGCGCGCTTCCGGACTGAAGCGCCTAGAACCGCGCGGCCACACCGGCCGGCTCAATTTTAAGTCTGGTTTTTCTTTTTTTATAACGACAAATGGTTCACTAAGAAGATCATATGTACATGCAACAGCTTCTCCATTATCGGTGATAAAAGGAAACTCACTTTTTATGTTGCTGTTAAAATTGCACTCCCATTTTGGCAGCATGAAATGGTTGAAATGGCTCTGCGCACTATGGGACTTAACATCTGAGGTTATCAGTCCCCTAGAACTCAGAACTACTTAAACTTAACTAACCTAAGGACATCACACACATCCATGCCCGAGGCAGGAGTCGAACCTGCGACCGTAGCAGTCGTGCGGTTCCGGAGTGAAGCGCCTAGAACCGCTCGGTCACTGCGGCCTGCTGGACAGCCTCATTGTTGGGTTTGTTGAGTGGGCTCGCGACACCCCGTGATGTCGACGTACGACGGCAAGCCCTCCCTCCACTTCGTACGTCGCTTGTGCTACGTCTCATGTGCGGTTCCCGAAAAAAAAGGGCGACAGAACTGCATCATATGGGACGGAAAGTGTATGAATGAGATGCGTATCGATGTGCTTTGGATGGGCAACTGTGTAAGACATTCCGAAGAAGCGTGCTGAACTGGGTTGGTATTCTCTAATATTTTAGTCTGAACACTGCCATGTAACACCCCCACTCACCGATCAGTTACCGTGGCCGTGTGATTGTGAGCATCTCGTATTCAACTTGAAATACAAATACCTGGGAATTTTGATAAATTTCGAGCAAATATTTATGATTTTGAATCAGCAGAAGTGTTCGGTAATCGCAAAAATAAAAGAACAAAATAACTGATTAAATTCTCACAGTCGACGTCCACAGTCATGTAGGATTTTTTAAAGGACGTCTTATTCGGCGCCAACTATAGACACTATTTATTTCATAATTAACCGCAGTTTCGGCCTCTAGGCCATTTTCAAGTGGTACTGCAAATGATTTTGCTTTGACACATGGCGGAAGATGTGAAAGTGTGATATGTACTGAAGCAAAATCTTCTGCAGTGCCACTTGAAAATGGCCCAGAGGCCGAAATCGCAACACTTGTGAAGTAAATAATGTCTACAGTCAACGAGGAATACGATGTCACTTAAATTTTTTTAATCACAAAACGAAACGGTCGCCAATGCACAAATAACAATCCTACTTCGTATCTACTTTGTTATCCCAGCAGTGGATCTGTTAGCTTTTGCTATTACGTGCACAGACATAAAAAAAAAGGGATATTTCCCTGTACGATTCAAAATTAAGTTCTCTGATTTAAAGTAAATTTTGAAGAAAGGCTTGTACTAAAATGCGAACTGCAGTTGCTGCGACTCAAATGAAACGTACACGACCACGCAAAACGCGTCGCGACATAATAAAGTTAACGTTTGCGCTACCTAATCGGACCTAAACAATTAAAATAACGCTTTTGAATAACGCATTTAATGATATTCCACTCAGATTCATTATTCAGCACCGAAATACTGCGTGCCAAGCCACAAAAAAGCCAATTCAATAAAACTGCAGTTTCAGTTGCGAGCTTATACTGACCTAACTGCAGACTGAATCATTTTCTTTTTCCTGTGCTTTTGTCCCGCATCTCTGCAGGGTCGGCATGGCTGTTACACGGATTTGTCCTGGATAGTTTAAGGGGTGGCCAGATGTTCTTCCTGCCGCCATTGCAATGCCCCTTAGGAAGGAATATTTGTAGCCGAGCTGTCCGTGTGTGTGTTCATTCGTGTGAAAGTTAGCAGCACTCGAGCACCAGCCCAGCATTCACACAGCAGGATGTGGAGAACCGCCTAAAGACCCGCCGCCACACAATGAAGCATAATAGAGATTCACAGAGACAGGGATGCAGTAGCGAAGTTTCAGCAACTCTGTTCATTCGCTTTTGATGTAAGCAGTGGAACGTGAAGATTCATGCAAGTTGGTACGGCTGAAACGCCATAGTCTTCGGGCTGGCCACAAGAGCTGTACTGCCCCCCCCCCCTTCCCCCCCTCCCCCCAACCCCTGCTACGTAGAGCTAAGTGGCATTTCGAGGCGCAGCCGTAACGTTAGATACTATCTGTTCGAAAAACATCACTTGATACCACTTATCAACAGTTCGAAAAACGTTGACCGCTATTAATTAAATCCGTGTGGGAAATATGCGAAATGCGTTCTGTTAATTTGATTCTATAATAGGTTATTGGAAAATTTTTAAATGTATATTTTGGGGCGGCTTCGCCTCAAAGCCTTTTAATTACGAGCCCCGCCTGCGCCAGACCGAATGTGGGAATCAAAATGGTTTGTGGAACTCGGCTGGCTCTGTTCGTTGATGAGACCCGGAATGCAGAAAGAAGCGGAGCGCGGCTGCGTGGAGTGGTGCCCTGTTTTGTTTCTTGGCTGCTGCGAAGCGTTCGATCCACTTGCGCACTGCCGCTTTAGTAAACGAAAGACGTGAGAGCGGATGGTCCGAACAGAGGTGCGATCGCATTCAAAGATTACGAACAACTTCAGTTGGAAAGACCACATAGATAATATTGTGGGGAAGGCGAGCCCAAGGTTGCGTTTCATTGGCAGGACACTTAGAAAATGCAACAAGTCCACTGAAGAGACAGCTTACACTACACTCGTTCGTCCTCTGTTAGAATACTGCTGCGCGGTGTGGGATCCATACCAGGTGGGATTGATGGAGGACATCGAAAGGGTGCAAAAAAGGGCAGCTCGTTTTGTATTATCACGTAGTAGGGGAGAGAGTGTGGCAGATATGATACGCGAGTTGGGATGGAAGTCATTAAAGCAAAGACGTTTTCCGTCGCGGCGAGATCTATTTACGAAATTTCAGTCACCAACTTTCTCTTCCGAATGCGAAAATATTTTGTTGAGCCCAACCTACATAGGTAGGAATGATCATCAAAATGAAATAAGAGAAATCAGAGCTCGAACAGAAAGTTTAGGTGTTCGTTTTTCCTGCGCCCTGTTCGGGATCGGAATGGTAGAGAGATAGTATGATTGTGGTTCGATGAACCCTCTGCCAAGCACTTAAATGTGAATTGCAAAGTAATCATGTAGATTTAGATGTAGAAAGATTCCCGGCAAAAAGAAAAAAAATGGCTCTGAGCACTATGGGACTTAACTTCTGAGGTCATCAGTCCCCTAGAACTTAGAACTACTTAACCGTAACTAACCTAAGGACATCACACACATCCAGGCCCGAGGCAGGATTCGAACCTGCGACCGTAGCGGTCGCGTGGTTCCAGACAGAAGCTCGGCCACTCCGGCCGGCCCGGGAAACAGATCTTTCTCTGTCTTTGTTAATGGGAAGGCATCGACAGAAGTTATGATGTCGTCTGCCATTGTTCACCGTAGTGAGAGAGGCACAGTAGGGGGCCTCTAAGTTCTAGGGGACTGATGACCTCGGAAGTTAAGTCCCATAGTGCAAAGAGCCATTTGAACCATTTTTGTATGAAATAAATTTAAACAAAACGGCAGTCCATAGTGACACTGGTTGACAGTTTTGAGATTGCTTCCAATTTGACGCTGAGTGGGTCAGCCTAGTTCTTGGCGCATGGAACAGTGTATACGTCACTTGGTCATTTGATTCCACTTTTTTGGTAAAGAAAAAAGAAAAAAAAAGAGACATGCAATGCACCATGCTCCATAGTCCATGCTTGCCAACCCAGCGTGAAATTGGAAGAACAGCTGCAGGATTCAGTGAATCAAGAGCTGTAATTGTGTACACAGAAGAATAGCTTGACGAGCAGATCAGGAAGTATATAGACCGTATACAGAGTGGCAGTTATTGAAGTATGTGAAAAACAACGTAAATTAGTTGCAAACTACGGCGTGGACACATTTTATTCAACATTTAAACGTCACTACATTTTTCAGGTTTGTTCAAAAAATGTGTGTGAAATCTTATCAGTCCATAAGCTTACACACTACTTAACCTAAATTATCCGAAGGATAAACACACACACCCATGCCCGAGGGAGGACTCTAATCTCCGCCGGGACCAGCCGCACAGCCCATGACTGCAGCGCCTTAGACTACTCAGATTTACGTTGTGACATGTTCGATGTGCATGTCATGATTGGCGATGGTGTGGCGCAGATGTATAGCGAAATTCTGAATGACCTGTTGAAATGTCCTACCATCGATGCTGTCGATGACCTCCTGAATGGCTGCTTTCAACTCAGCAATTGTTTTGCGGTTATTGCTGTACACCTTTTTATTAATAGAGACCCACAAAAAGGAGCCGCATGTGTTCTGATCCGGAGAATATGGCGGCGAATTGATGCCCATGCCAGTGGCCCCTTGGTACCGCAGAGCCAGAATGCTGTCCCCAATGTGCTTCTCCAGGACATCAAACACTCTCCTGCTTCGATGAGATCGAGGTCCGTCTTGCATGAACCGTATCTTATTGAAATCAGGGTCGTTTTGGATAATGAGGATGAAATCATCTTCCAAAACCTTGACGTACCTCTCGGTACTCACCCTGCCATCAAGGAATATCGCACCGATTATTTCGTGACTGGACACTGCACACCACACGGTCACCCGTTGAGGTGAAGAGACCTCTCGATCGCGAAATGCCGATTCTCAGTTCCTTAAATGCGCCAATTTTGTTTATAGACGAACACATCCAAATGAAAGTAGGCTTCGTCGCTAAACCGAACCATAATGCGCATACTGATTCCTAGAGACCGGATTATATGCATCATAAAAGCCCAAAAATATGCATGAAAAGCTTAAAAAGTGCATGAAAAGTGTTGAAATATGCAAGACCAAATAATAAAAAAACATGGTAGTTACTCAAAGTCGAACCTGTGCATTTCAGTTACGAGAAAGAGCGCCGGCCACGCGAAAAATCAGTACATTTAGAACGCTGATATTATTTTCTGAATACTTTCTGGTAGAGGTCAGGAAGGGGGCCTTCCTGGTATTATTTTCTAAAAATTTGCAAAATGGGGACGCATATCGTATTTCAAGAATTGTTCCCTTTTTGCTATTGTTGTTGGTAACAAGCGGATGCGATGCGAGTGAGTCGCAGCGAAACGATCGATATGTACAGGACCAACTTGGAGATAATATCGCAGGCAGAGCGGCACGATCAAAAACTCCGTAATATTTTATTTAAAAAACAACATACAATCACGAATTTTTTTGAGTAGCACCAACTTTTAATTAATACTTTTGGACCAAAGCACCATTTACAATTTATTTTACATTTTTCCGATGTTGTAAACATAAACGACCAAGTATTGTTCCACATGTTCTATAGTAAGATTGTGTCTTCGATCACTCAAAACATTTTTATAAGCAGCAAAGGACCGTTCTACATCAACTTAGGTAACTGGGCAGTATTTGAATTTGGGTTCTATGTAGGCACTTATTGTTTCTGGTAGAAGATCGTCCGTCCCATTAATAAAACTGTCAATTTGACACAAGGGTTCAACGCCCGGGTTATTGTTTAAAATGTTTTCATACTTTCTTCGAGTTTTCTTGGGAATACCTCTGGCAATGAGGAGTTCACTGCAATAATTTTATTCATTAACTGAATAGATTCATTCAACTCCAAACCTTGAGTCTCAAGCTTTTTAATACTTGCAACAATATGGGAAAAATGAGTGCTGGTCCCAGCAGTGTCTTTTTAAATACTAGAATCATTAAAAGCTTCCTTGCACTGGCAAACTGCCAAAGCCTCTGCACTATCGAAGTCGCTTACTACCCCTCTAATAGCCTGGAAATGTTCATTGTAAAACAGCTTCAACCCACTTACCCCAACGAGTTACCACTGGTTCGAGAGCTAAAGGCACATTTTGTAGTTTTTCTTTGTAGGTCTTGATGCGAGCAGGAGCCTTTAGAAACACTTTCTTTGTGGATGAAATCAGTTTATTTACATTCACAAAAGTACTTCTTGAGCAAGGCGATGTACTCCATGAGCAAAGCACGCCACAGTGTGTGTGTGTGTGTGTGTGTGTGTGTGTGTGTGTGTGTGTGTGTGTGTGGTTGGTGCTTTGCACAATATGGTGATATGCAAATCGTATAAATGCTGCATATACTTTGCAATATTTCGAAAATACAATCCTGCAACTTTCGCAACAAAATTTCGCGGAATTTTCGATGTAAGTACTATAACCACTTAACCTCAAATACTTGTTTACTCTGTACTACATCGTTCGGAGGTTAATTATGTTCACATAGGGCGCCTCTAACATCGTTTTCTACCGTAGGGCACCAACACACCGAGAATATTTCGCTACAGTGGTCGAATAAAAATCGAAAACTGACGATTATGTAAAGTGCATCTTGTGAAGCTTGTGAACAGCTGTCTGATGATGAACTTGTCAGTTCGAAACCGGTTACGGCGCTATTTACTTAAATATATAGCATTATTAGTAGTGTCTGGTTGCTGTCTTCTACTTGGTAAGAATCAACCTACTTATAGAAAGCGGTTTGTCTTCCTTATCTCCATGCAGAGGTATGTGCCTTGTGGTTTTTAGTGGTGAACGGCAAATTCCCAAACCGTCAACGACTGCACTGTATTCACCTGGTCGACACGCCTATACGCCCACACAGCACGGTCGTCGACTTCGATGAGCATCGTTTGGTCTGTGGCAAGGCAATCGACTGTTGCCTTCCCACAAGGAAGACACTGGCTCTTTTATTGCGTACGGCGCTTACGGCGACCTACTGTTGCCGGACATTCAACTTTTCAACTTTTAACAACTCACCCTAACTACACACACACACACACAGGAACAGAATGAACAGACTTTAGTTTTCAGCACATACTTCATTTGGTTGGCAACGTGTACATAAACAAACCAAATAAGAAGATGCATAAATTGAACACACAGTAGTTACGACTCCAAATCAGTTTTTGGTAAAATATTCGCAGCCAGTGACAGAAGAATAATTGTGCTGCACACCAATTAGCGGAAATAACATGAATATTCTGAAGAAAAAAGTTTGTAACGTGAGAATGTGCTTATGTCTCGTAAGCGATTTTATAGTGCGATCTACAGCCTGCGACCAAATGAGACGAAACGTAGATGTCAGCCAGAAATTCGATTAACTGTAAGTAATCGCTGATTCGCGTAAAAAAAAGGCCTGAACTGTTTCATAATCTACATATATCACAAAGATTCCACTGAGAGTGCCTTAAAGTAAAAGGCGAAAAGCGTCTAGAACAAATAAAACACGTCACAGGAAGAAAATGGTGTTTGTTATTTACAAAACGAATATTTCTGTGCTTGCTGCAGGAGATGGCCACGTAAACAAATTTCTTATTTATTATTTCGTTTTGCCTTAAGCCATTTGTTTATTTGCAACGTTTAGAACACTTTATAATCACATGTAATAACACCAGATTCCTCCAGTATCTTTTACCGAAAGATTTTACATCCCTGATAGAATATTTATGTTAAACACCTTGGCATAAAGTACCAAATACAATATTATGTGAACTGTTTTCAATATTCCAAAAAGTCTCACTGATAACAGTTTTGTAAGCAGTTATGAAGGACCAGTCATAATAATTGATTTCACAGTTACCATTTTAGGCGTTATAATCCAATTGCCGATTCCATATTTGGTTGCCAAAACACCGCATTTATTTTTTGAGTGACCTGATTTCCCCGACAAGTTTCATACGATGTTCTTGCATCCTTTAATGTACCTGAGAATGGTCACATGATATCTGACCTCAGCGGAAAAGCCTCTATTGCACAAAAGACGTATGGCAGCATATGTAAAAGTGTATTGCGATACATTTGCCACCGATGGCTTCTGCACAGTTTGAGAACTACCAGTGCATTCGAAAGTCATAGAAAATACGTAACCAGTCATTGGTTGTTGTTTCATGACGGAATACATGTCTCATGGAAAATGCTACAAATGGCAGAATGGCCATAACAGTAATTAAACTTTATCGTTTGCTGACAGTCGCCATAAGAAAACTGCATTCAAGTTGTAACTTTTCCCTAACACAAGGCTGTTTGCAGAGACTAATAGAGATGTATACACAAATTCAGCACAAATATATATGCTAGAGGCTGTATCAAACAAATATTCTGGCAATAAAAACGTAACTGGCCTGCGTAATTAAAAGTGATGTTATTTCCTGTTGGGCTGCATTAACAAGAAATACAATTCGTCTGTGTGTTGATACAGTGTTCCACAGTAGTCTATCCTGTGTAGGCCTCTTCATCTCTACTTAACTACTGCACCCTACATCCATTCCAATCTGCTTACCACTGGCAAGCCTTCGTCTCGCTCTACAGTTTAGCCTCCATTACCAAACCGATGATTCCTTGATGCCTCATAATATCTCCTGTCAGCTAACCCCTCTTGTAGACAAGTTGTTCCATAATTTCCTCTTCCTCATCTATATAATTCAGTACCTCTTGTTTAGTTATGCGATCGTCGTATCTAATCTTCATCATTCTTATTTATCACCACGTTTTGAAAGCGTCCATTGTCTTCTTGACAGAACTGTTCATCGTCCACGTTTCACTTACATACAAGGCTACACCCCACACAAATACCATTATAAAATACTACGCAACCATTAAAATTTATATTCGATGTGAACAAATTTTCTTTTTCAGTAGCGCTTTTCTTGCTATTGACAGTCTGCATTTTATATCCTCTCTACTGCTGTTTTCTCAGTTACTGCTTCCCTTTCAAGTCATTAAAGTCTTAGAACTACAGTTTGATTTCTGTACAAGTTGTAGATAGTCGTACGTCCTTGTATTTTATCACTGATACCTCATGAGCTTCAAAGAGTGTCCTTCAGTTAATATTGTCAGAATGTTTCTCTAAATATGCGAATGCTATAAACACAGTTTTGCCTTTCTTCAGTCTGTCTACTTAGCTAAGTGACAGGGTGATAGAATCAGTATTGTCTCTCGTGTTGACGCACTTCACAGGAATCTAACATTGTTCTCATGTTAATCTGCATAGCTCCACCGCCTCTCCAATCTACGTATTCCTTCCATCTTCTAGCCTTCTCTTATTTGCTTAGTTCTGGGTTGCCAAATGAGCTCTTGACACTTGCTTCTCCTTTAAGCAAAGTTTTCTTTCTTATTTAATGTCGGCACCTGATTTTTCCGAGTGTAATACAGCCGTTGAGATTTTGAACTCTTTGTCAACGTCATTTTTAGACAACTCTATTACCCACGGCTACTTTATTTCCTGCATTTGTCCGCAGCTCGTGGTCGTGCGGTAGCGTTCTCGCTTCCCGCGCCCGGGTTCCCGGGTTCGATTCCCGGCGGGGTCAGGGATTTTCTCTGCCTCGTGATGACCGGGTGTTGTGTGATGTCCTTAGGCTAGTTAGGTTTAAGTAGTTCTAAGTTCTATGGGACTGATGACCATAGATGTTAAGTCCCATAGTGCTCAGAGCCATTTTTTCCCTGCATTTTTATATTTTCCCCTGTCAATTAAATTCAACACATCAAGTTTTATCCAAGGATTTCTACTGTGCCTTTTTCTCATTCACATTCTCTGCTGCATTCGCCACTTCTTCTCTCAAAGATCTCTTTTCGTATTGTAGTGGATTCCTCCCTCTGTTTCAGTTAGTCGATACCTATGGTATCTTTAAGATTATCGGAAAACTCTGCGTCTTAACTTAAAAATCAGGTTCCACTTCCTTAATCTGCTACCGTTTACTGTGACTTTTGTTGTAAACTGCAGTTCGTAACCAAAAAATATTGTCAGTCTCCATCTGCACTGGGAAATTGCTTACAATGTAATATCTGGTTTCGAAAACTCTGTTCCAGATATGAATTATTCTTTCATGATTCTTGATCAAAGTGTTGCCGATGATTACATTATGCTCTGTGCAGAATTCTACCAGGTGACTTCCGCTTTCATCCCTCCCCCCAAGCCTATATTTTCTTACTATTTTCTCTTCCTATACGTGCTACCGTATTCCAGTCTCTCATCACATTTTAAATTTTTGTCTCGCTTAACTATCTGAGTAATCTCTTTTATTGTATATTGGTTTTAATCTGTTCGTCACCTGTGGTGTAGGTAGGCATGTTAACTTGTATCGCTGCGGTGTCAGTGTAAGCGTTATGTCTGTCTTGGTAATGATAATGTTAATGGCAGTTTAGAGAGGGAGCTGAGTGTTGTGACAGTACTTTATTGATAGTTTCAATAACTAACACTCACAGAGTTGTTAAAATACATGATCTTAACACAGCAAATATTGAGGATAAACTGTCAGGCATTTTTAATTATAAATGAGTGATTATCATATAACACGTAATGTACTATCATTATAGTAAACTGCGCTTAGGTATTACAATTCGCAATACTAAAAGCTGTTATGAAAGTAGCAATAAGTTTCTGTTCTGGGACGATCGGTTTTCTAAATGAGATAGTGAACAATCATGAACGGTATCATGAAATCTCTTTACGGTGAAATAAGAAAACATGTGAAAGGGTACATCGCAAAGAAAATAAAAAATTGATATGTCTTCATCCCACTTCGTCTTTCCTTCATGTAGGTTCACGGTAGTGTTAATCAAACGCACCGGACGTTTCGGTGGGTCCCGCCTCATGCCTCAGTGGCAGTCTGTCATTGGCTACCGCTAGCGTCTGCCGCTTCCAGATGGAAACACGAATTACGCGCGCCGCTGCATCAACGCGGAAAACGCTTACCGCTGCCATTGCCGCGCTGTAGTGGGAATCGGCGGGTAAATCGCAGGAAACCTGAATGTGTATGGCTTTACGAGGAATTGACCCTGCGTTCTTCGGAATGCGAGACCAGAGTGACGAGCACCGCTCGGTACAATGGCTCGAGTAATGACAGCGGAAGTCCACGAAGTCAGCCACCGGGGGACCTCGACGCAACGCCTCATTTCTTGCGTTGTTAGCATCGCAGGCACAGATCTTATCTGCCTGCGAAGCGACAGCTGAGGTCGACTCAGAAGGGGCGGAACGGAACGTCCACACATTCCACAGTGTCTTTCGGATGGAACTGAATGTCATCATCAGAGTTTCTCGGAAAGAAAGTTATGACATTGGGCGGGGCAAGAGTTGGAGGAAGGCGGCGGAGGTGGCTTCGACTGCCACAGCACCGTCAGAAGTTGTTACTCAAGCCGCTGTCACTCATGTTGTAGCTGTCCATTCCGTGATTTTGTCTTTCTAATCTTTATTGTATTGTACATTTTTTCTTTCGTGACATACACCGACAGTTACATCAGGACGTAAACATTTTTGCTACGAGTGTTTTTCCACAAAAGAGACCAAATATCTGGAAGAGGAAACTGATTTACAGTGACTTTATCTTGGAACTCTTCTATTTGGTCCGTGTTTGCATAGAAAAACAACAATATCAAAATTGAGTCCGCCTTGATGCAAAACACCTTGTTGTTTGTTTAGTTGTTTATTTCCCAAACTAGTTTCGGCGGCAAATATCATATTCATCAGTGTTTTTTTTTTTTTTTTTTTTTTTTTTTAATCTAAAACACGCGGAAAGTAGCATAGTTATACAAACACAGTAACACATTATTACACTTTTTTTACTGTTCATATTTTGAAATATCGTTTTTACGGATACTTTCATACTACATTATTTATTGTATGTTACGGCATGTTTCTGAGAATTATTGTCGCTGTTTGCGACATACTTTCTTGTTGTTTTTGTTGCCGTTTTTTCTCAGCGAACATCATGTCATCTGCAACTGTGTGAACGGCTGTTAGTAAACAAAATACTAAAAGGTGAGCTTATTATGTCAGCAATATACACCTGGGCTCGCGGAATCCAGTTTTCCGTGTGTACTGGGCTGTTACTTATTCGTGTACTCACGTTCGTTGGACGGCATGTAGCTAATTCTATACAAAGAAAAACGAAACTGCCGCACTTTGTTTATGATGATGAACATCACGCCATCTTGCTGTTCGCGTGTGTGGCGAGATGTGTATCGCATGTTGTGAGATGCCTAAAAAACTGTAACGGGAATTACGACGACTTCTACATCTACATCTACATTTATACTCCGCAAGCCACCCAAAGGTGTGTGGCGGAGGGCATTTTACGTGCCACTGTCATTACCTCCCTTTCCTGTTCCAGTCGCGTATGGTTCGCGGGAAGAACGACTGTCTGAAAGCCTCCGTGCGCGTTCGAATCTCTCTAATTTTACATTCGTGATCTCCTCGGGAGGTATAAGTAGGGGGAAGCAATATATTCGATACCTCATCCAGAAACGCACACTCCCGAAACCTGGACAGTAAGCTACACCGCGATGCAGAGCGCCTCTCTTGCAGAGTCTGCCACTTGAGTTTGTTAAACATCTCCGTAACGCTATCACGGTTACCAAATAACCCTGTGACGAAACGCGCCGCTCTTCTTTGGATCTTCTCTATCTCCTCCGTCAAACCGATCTGGTACGGATCCCACACTGATGAGCAATACTCAAGTACAGGTCGAACGAGAGTTTTGTAAGCCACCTCCTTTGTTGATGGACTACATTTTCTAAGCACTCTCCCAATGAATCTCAACCTGGTACCCGCCTTACCAACAATTAATTTTATATGATCATTCCACTTCAAATCGTTACGCACGCATACTCCCAGATATTTTACAGAAGTAACTGCTACCAGTGTTTGTTCCGCTATCATATAATCATACAATAAAGGTTCCTTCTTTCTATGTATTCGCAATACATTACTTCTGTTCCTTACTTATGTCTCTATGTGTGATGGGGAAGTGGTTCTTTTGCGTGTGTGTCCTATCTGTTGTGTGTCCTCAATCCTGTTATCCACAGCTCATCCAACCACCCGACAATGCATAAATATGCTGGTTTCACACACATGCTCCACAGGGTAAGCAGAACACCTCTTGAACCAGAAAACTACAGACTGGTATATATCAACTCACATGCAACTCCTGTCAGACCCAATGCATAGGACAAACAAGCAGAAACTTCCGAATGAGGTAGACAGAGCACATGAGAGCTCGAAAGAGTGACAGGCACACATTCAGCTTTTGAGCAACATCTAATGAACAAAAAAATAGCCCCACTAATATCGAAAACGATCTACTCATTCTGAAAAACAGCAACAGTCTATACCGGCAACTAAGAATACAAGAAAATTACTACATACAAAAGGCTATAGTGGAAGGGAAAAATGTAATAAACGAAAACGCAACACTTTGCAACAACACATTCCTTACCGTTCTGAGAGAAGTGACCAAGGACATAGAACATAAAGCACACACACACACACACACAAAAGAACCACTTCCCCATCACACACTGAGAGATAAATAAGGAACAGAATCGTCGTAGTTCCCACTACAGTTTTCATAATCATCTCGCAACTTGCGATACACCTCTCGCGACACACGCGAATAGCGAGATGGCGTAATGTTTTTCATCATAAACAAAGTGCGAAAGTTTTGTTTTTCTGTGCATAGAATCAGCGACATGTCGTCCAACGAGCTTGAGTACACGAGTAACTAAGTAACAGCCCAATACACACCAAAATCTGGATTCCTCAACACAACTGCAACCCAAAATGTGTAACGCTGACGTAATAAGCTCACCTTTTAGTATTTTGTTTACTAACATCCGCTCACACAGCTGCAGATGACGTGATGTTTGCTGAGAGAAAAAGGCAACATAAAAAACACAGAAAATATGTCGCAAACAGCGACAATAATTGTCAAAAACATGCCGTAACATACAATAAATAAGGTAGTATGAAAGTATCCGTAAAAAACTATATTTCAAAAACAAACGGTAAAAAATGTAATAATGTGTTACTGTGTTTGTATAACTATGCTATTTTCTTCGTGTTTTAGATTAAAAAAAAACACTGATGATGGTGATATTTGACGCCGAAACTAGTTTGGGAAATATACAACTAAACAAATAACAAGGTGTTTTGCTTCAAGGCGGACTCAATTTCTGATACTGTTACTGACTTACAATTTCGTGTAACTGCACAAAGAGAGAGCCTACACTGTACGCAGATAATAATATAAATAGATGAAAACATTTTAACTGAAATACGTTATCTCAACCGCGAGACACTTTTTTCAACTGAGGAAGAAAACAAAATATAGTGGGTTAAGTAAAAAGCTGCCATCTTTTGCCTTTTAAATACTGTTTCATTTCATTTTAGGTGCGAGGAGTGTCCAATAAGTACGTTTCCCCATTTTTTTTAAATGAAATACACACTATTTACCGTGTTGAAATAATTTTATTGACATTGTACAATGCTTCTGATACTTTTCTACATAGTCGAGATGTTTTTCCAGGCATTTTTGATAACGTGACACAAGTTTTTGCAAGCCAGTGTTGTAGCGGATCGGGCCCTGTGCTCATAACCAACTGTTAACTGTCGATGTGACTTCATCGTCGACGTTGGAGTGGTTGCAGCTTAATGAGATTTAAGCTGCGGGTACATGTGAAAGTGACTTGGTGCACGATCTATTGAATATGGAGCAGGGCAAGGTAACACTTCCGAGTTGGATCTTCCTAGCTCTGCGCGTATCATTCGAACTACATGAGGCCTTGCAGATTTGTCCTAGCAGATTCTTCAATGGTGAAATGATGGACCCAGGTCTCATTGCCAATTGCATGCGACGAGGTTTGTCAGCTACGCGACACTTGTGCGGCTATTGCTGCCTGCTATGCGGAGTGCGAAGCTGCCTCGTGTTGCTCTTCTTCATATGCTGCCGATACAAACCGGAGCTAGAAGTGAAAGAAAACCTTAATGACATGAAAAATGTCGCTGACTTTATGTTTATTAAGTCTAGGTTGCCTAGTTTCGGGAAAAAATGTTACTATATTATTGAATTAATTCACTCATTAACTATAAGAGGTTCACTTTACAATTGCCATTTTAGCTGGGTGCACTGCAAACTGTTGACATGTTCTCCTATTGGTTGTTTAGAGTGATGCACGAGCCGTATAACTGCCCTAAGTCGTAATGTTAACACGGTTCGGCAGTACTAGAACAAAGTTCGTATGGCCAAATTTATTCAGGATGGCGGCGATAAATATGGCATAGCAGAAAGTTCAAATTTTGACGGGAAGACAGGTCAATTGGGCAACCTCCACTAACCTAACCCCGTTCCCCAGAAAATGGCGGGAAGTTCAAATTCCAGCAGGAGCATGTAACACACCACTGCTACCTCCACTAACCTGAGAACATGGCGGGAAAATAGCTAACTTGGGTTAACTCCACTAACCTAAGTCATCTGACCGCCACCTATCCCTGGAAATTGGCGGGAAAAGGACACAGCTTGTGCTGGGATGCTGGATAGGATGGACGTTAAGTCTTTATTTTGCGTGCAGTGCATATTTAAACAGTTCGAGGCAATAGCGCCATCCAGCGTGTTCACTGACTAGTTGTTCACTGACTAGTTGTTCACTGACAGTGTTCACTGACCTAGTATACAGAACTGCCACCAGAGTGTGTTTTCATCCCATGGCTGTCTGGGGGGGAAAATGACTCAGCCTGTGCTGGGCTGCTGGTCAGAGGAAGGAGTGTACTTTATTTATTTTGGAACAACTTATTTAGGGACGGATTTCACGAAGTTTATTTATTACACTGATACAAAACACTCACTCCGACATACTTTGGGTTGACGTAAACTGATGTACAGACCTGCAAACTAATCGTAAATCACCGAAATAATGAAGTACACTCATGTACAGACATGCAGACAATTCGTAAATTACTGAAATAATGCATAGCACACCCTACAGACCAGCAAATTATTCGTAGATCACTGAAATAACGCATGTCAGACACACTGCAGACACGCTTGCTAATTGTAAACTGTCGAAATAATGCATTGCACAATCTGCACACCTGTTCGCAAAATAATGCAATAGACACGAAAATAACTCGTAAATTGTCAAAAAATAATGCATGTGTACGCTATGCTGGATCATTATTACCTCCCATGTAAATAGTGCGTTTGACTGCTTCTGCACATTTCGCGCCTTTATTTAATTGAGAGAACAGGTAAACAGGTGAAAGACAGGCGGAAGACAAGTTTGGTGGTTACACAAACATGAGGAAAACCTTAGTTGACTTTGTAAATTATAGGGATGATTTGGAATCTGTTACATCACCGACATCGGTAGTCACGAGTTGAGATATCAGTTTCCTCTATTTTTTTCGAATTTTCACCTTTTTTTCTATTTTTTCGAGTTTTCACCTAAAAATCTTCACACACAGGGAAAGTTGCTAGTTACTTAGTGGTTTACAGCACACTCCACCTCGCTGAAATTTCGGGTTTCCAGAAAAATAATTCCCTGTCTGTATCTACGAAATTATGTTGCGCGAGCGATACTGTGGTGCGAGTGATATTGCTATGTGTTTGATGTCGAGAAGTATTACGAACATGATATGATATTCTGGCACACCATGCGAAATTACGTGTGTTCTTGTAATCCAAGAGTCTGGGATGGGTGTAGAAAAGCAAGCAAGCAGACAGGTCGCGACCAGAAACAGTAACACGTGTGTGCCGAGGGGCGCCGACCCCGAATTTGTAGAACAGTTCTGAGAGTGGCTTGGATCCTATGAGGGCGCCCTGGTGACGCGTCGGGCGTGGATGACCGCCTGACCTCGCGGGAATTGTCTAGTGCAGCTAGGAGTATACCTACAGTGCATGTGCTTATGCTGTCTGTCTGCACAGTATATGTACAAGTGTCTGGCAGTCGATTGCTATACAAATGATGAAAAGGGGCCATATTGTATGATGCGGGATAAGAATTGTATATTTACTACATCGACACGGTACGCGGTGATATATTGCCGGGTTGGAGAACGGTTCCACGCTCTAATATCCAAGAGGCTGTCCTCAGTAGCAGAGCAGCGTAACTGAGTAAGAGTCTTTCCGTATTTGACGATCTTCAGGCCACTTTGCAGGGTTTAATTGTTGGTGCAATATGCTGAGTTGTACAAAATAGTTTAGCTGCTGGAAGTCTTGTCTGCAGAAAGAGAAAAAAAAAAAAACAAAGCGGACAGTGCTCTCACAGCTGCGGCATCGGTAATTCGGCGGGTAAATTCAATAAAAGCCAATCAAAATGCTCCATTCATTCACAAGACGTCCTTTGTGCTGCGGGCACAGGAGCATCTACAAACTGATTCGAACAAGATGGAGGCAAGGTATCTACAGAAAGTTCTGAGAAAGCAAGTGTTCAAAGACACGTTGAAGCAGACCATCCATCTCTGGCGGGTATGCTGTTACTCGTCAGCCACTGTGGCATTAGGACGCCTCCAGACCAGTAGCTGTAGAATACCGAAAATTCCCCCCATTTTTCTCTTATGTAGGACAATGCTTTGAATTCTGTTTGCGTAATTGTTCTGATTTTCCCCCCTTCTGTGCTTAGACAGTGCTCTCTTTAAAAGCAACTAGATTGTTTTTATGATTTACGGTGTTCTCGCGAACGTGCACAGACGTGATGAAGGCTTCTAACGGTGATAACGTTTAACATTTCTGAGACTATGTTGACAGCAGGACGTCACGATTTCCAGGAAAGGAACATGTGATGTCTCGTTAGGACCATCAGAAAGAATGCAATCGGTGTTATTCTGGGCAAGTTTCGTAAACAGGTCCTGGTCACTGCAAAAAACATTTTGTGGCGATGCATTAGCCATTCTGGGCCAGTAAGCACATACCCACTGCTAGATCCAGCTCGCATGTCCCCTTAGGATCGCTAGGAACAATGCAACCTGTGACGTCAATATCGAAAGGTAGAGGGGAATCGCGTCAGCATTGGTACACACGAGCACGGTCCGGAGGCGTCTTACGTATGGGACCGGCATGAGCACACTGCCTACCGTGCGTGACTTGAAGTTCTGTAGGGGGGTCAGTTTGCTGATACATCATGGTTGACTATAGTTCTAAAGCGATTTTACATGCAATGAGTGTTTGTGTACTGCATTATTTTCTATTGTTTAAGCGTTGTGAGCATTGTGGGCGTTTGCACAGCGTTACACGTGCATTATATTTGACAATTTACCAGTTGTTTTCATGTCTATTGCATTTTTGTGAAAAGGTGTGCAGGTTGTGCAATGCATTATTTCAACAGTTTACAGTTACAATTTACGAGTTGTCTGTGTGTCTGTACATCAGTGTATTTCATTATTTTGGTGGTTTACGAGTAGTTTGTAGGTCTGTACATCAGTGTACGTCAACCCCAAGTATGTGAGAGTGAGTGTTTTGCATCAGTACAGTAAGTAAACTATATGAAATCTGACCCTAAATAAATTGTTCAAAATAAATAAAGTACACTCCTTCCTCTCTTCAGCAGCCCAGCACAGGCTGAGTCATTTTCCTGCCATTTTCCCTCCAGACCACTATGGGATGAAAACACACTCTGGTGGCAGTGCTGTGTACTAGGTCAGTTGGGCTCCAGATGTCATGGTGAATACACTGGATGGAGCTACTGCCTCAAATTGTTTAAATAAAGACTGATAATAAAGACTTATATCCATCCTATCTAGCACAGGCTGAGTCCTTTTCCTGCCAATTTCTAGGAAGAGATGGCAGTCGGATGACTTAGGTTAGTGGAGGTAGCCCAATTGTCCTATCCTCCCACCAAAATTTGAACTTCCCACCATGACCTCATTACAACCTTGCCATATCCATCGCTGCTGTCTTGGATCCGCCATCTTGATTGAATCTGGCAACAATATAAAGTGGAGTCATATGAAGTTCGTTCCACTACTTCTAGGAACTGTACTTTGTGTAAGTGCAGCAAATAAAACGATCATAAATTCTGTTAGTACAGGAAAACAATGCAAATGAACAACACGAAAATAAAACTTGTTTTGCTGTCGTAAAATGTATCTGTGTGTGTAGGAGGCAAGGGTGCTTTCGGTTTTAATATATTCTAGAGACAATCGTAGAAAATGATAAAAAAAACTAAACTTGTGTTACTGTCTACTGACTGAAACGAGCCTATAACATAATAATACACGAGAGGAAATCACAAACATAATCAAAAATCTCAAAAACAGGAAAGCATGTGGAGAAGACACAATTACAGCAGAAATGCTCAAGCTTGGGGGAGAAACATCAGTAGAAGCAGTACACAAAGAACTTGAACAAGTATGGGAAACCAAGAAAATCCCAAGTCACTGAAAAACTGCCCTAATTCACCCTTTGTTTAAAAAAGGTGACAAAAGGGATGTTAACAACTATTGTGGAATATCGCTTCTCCCAGTCTCATACAAAATTCTATCAAAAGCCCTGCTCAATCGTGTATCACCAATTATAGAGGGAAAACTTGGAGAATATCAAGCTGGCTTCAGACCAAGAAGATCCTGCGCCGAACAAATTTTTAACCTCAAAACAACAATGAACTATTTATCTACAAGGAGCAAGAAATATTTCATAACATTCATTGATTTCAAAAAAGCTTATGACTCAATCGATAGGGACACACTCATCAAAACAGTTCGAGAATATGAAATAGATGAAACAACAATCACCATAATCAAAGAAACATTAACAAATACAACATCAAAAGTAAAATTCCAAGGAGAAATTTCACGGCATTTCGAGGTCAAAACCGGCGTCAGACAAGGAGATGCGCTGTCCCGGTACTCTTCAACTGTGTTCTGGATAAAGTCATAGCAGAATGGAGAAAACTCACGCAAAAACATGGAGTTGAGAAAGTCCAAATTGGAGGGAAGTGCTACAAAGCCATTGAAACCAACTGTTTTGCCTTCGCTGACGATCTCGCCTGTTTAGCTTACACACAAAAAGACACAATAAAACAAATAGAATTACTTAAAGAAACTGCTGAAAAAGCAGGCTTGCAAATTTCATTTGAAAAGACAGAAATCATTACAAATATCAGAAATCCACCAAAGAAAATAACTACGAAATACGGGAAAATACAGGTATCTAAACATTTTAAATATCTTGGTGAACTAATTCAGCCTGTGGCAAAATGTCATCCAGCCTGCAGGGCTAGAATACAAAAACTAGAGACAGCAACTCACTACTGCAGACAAATGTATTCAAAAAAATGTATATCCAAAAAACATTAAACTCAGACACTACCAGACTGTCATTAGACCGCAGATACTATATGCATCAGAAACACTGGCAAATTTTACTTACGCAGAACAGATAGAAAATCGTAAAAGAAGAATTGTGAGGACAATTCTTGGACACAGGAAAATAACAGATGATGAAGGCAAGCCTGTATACAGACTAAAAAGCAACAAAGAAGTGTATACGAAGTGCAGCAAAATTACAGGCGAAATTAGAAAAAGAAGATGCTCCTTTTATGCTCACATCATGAGGATGAACCCGAATAGGCTTACAAAACAAATATTTTCGTACATCGCAAATCTAAAAAATAAAAATTTATGGTTTATCAACACAGAAAGAGATCTAAAAGAAATGGACATAGATCAGGAAACAATATTTAACAGAAACCTTTTTAGAAAAAACTGAATTCATTCACGGGTTTCGGTGTGAAAATTAAGAAGACTTGTGGAACTAAATGGTCTGAAGAGAGAAAAGCCGCCTTCAGCGCAAGAATGAAAGAAGTGTGGACTGAGAGAAAGAAGACTTCCCACAAGCGCAAGAAATAGCTGTTTTCACGGTCTTTAACGGCCAAATTTGTTTAATAATAATAATAATACATTATTCTACAGTAGAAAGAAGTTTATGAAATTAAGAAGAAATTGTGGTTTTACGATCTAGTAACTGGATTTGGGGTTCAGATCAGAGTTGCAGGTATCTTCTCAACTTTCTCGTTTTGTGTCATTGTTCTAAGAAGGTGTCTATGCCATGATACAGTATCGTCCCTCTGAACGAAAGGTGTCGTTTTTTTACATTTTTTTTAAATGAAGCAAATCTTCCCGTTTTAATTCTGAAAAGAACTGTACTACGTTACTTTGAACACTTTTCCATACGAGCACGCTCTACGGTAAGGTATATTTGTGCAATGACTATCCACTAACGTGACTGCACAACGCCGAGGCACGTGTGTCAGTCGTGAACTGTCGAGTATTGTTCGACGCCTTCGGGCCTGTCTGTACGTAAACAAAGTTCAGATCCGCGTTTTGGCGTCGGCAGTAACTCGATAACCGACAGATCTAAAGCAAGCCCGACAGAGAGGCGAAGTGGGGTAGCGGGTAAACAAGGAGACAGCGCGACTGGTCGCACTGTTGACCGCCAGGGGCGCTGCAGTTGACGCAGTTGTCTAGGAGTGGTTAACTGAGACAAGGGAGTCGCGCAGTAAGAGGGGCTAGTAGCAGAGTAGTGCAGTCCACGGGGGCGGGCAGCGCCGGCGCAGCACGGCTTGCGCTGCATGCTGGCTGCTGGCAGTCCCAGAGCAGCAGGTGGTTGGCTAGGCGCCAGGAATTCCCCCCCCCCCTCCCCCCTCAAACACTCACGGCCCGCTCACCTTGGCCCGGCTGCCCTGCGAAATTCGCCGCGACCGCCCGACTCCCCACCGGTGTGTCGCAGCTGATCCCGCTATCCGTCGTCCCCCACTGCCACGCCCGAAGGGAGGGACCGAGCGAGGTGGCGCAGTGGTTAGACACTGGACTCGCATTCGGGAGGACGACGGTTCAATCCCGCGTCCGGCCATCCTGATTTAGGTTTTCCGTGATTTCCCTAAATCACTCCAGGCAAATGCCGGGATGGTTCCTCTGAAAGGGCACGGCCGACTTCCTTCCCTAATCCGATGAGACCGATGACCACACTGTCTGGTCTCCTTCCCCAAAGAACCAACCAACCAACCGAAGGGAGGAGAGGCTGCGTACCCACGGCGATGTGCAGCCCGCACGAATTTCGGGAACTTCAAGGTCACGTGAGGAAGTGCTCTAGGACTTTGATAAAGTGTAGAGAATGGCAGCTGTCTTTAATTGTAAATGGATAACGGAGAATATTGCTGCGCGGTGTGGGATCCTTACCAGGTGGGATTGACGGAGGACATCAAAAGGGTGCAAAAAAGGGCAGCTCGTTTCGTATTATCACGTAACAGGGGAGAGAGTGTGGCAGATGTGATACGCGAGTTGGTATGGAAGTCATTAAAGCAAAGACGGTTTTCGTCGCGGCGAGATCTATTTACGAAATTTCAGTCACCAACTTTCTCTTCCGAATGCGAAAATATTTTGTTGAGCCCAAACTGCATAGGTAGGAATGATCATCAAAATAAAATAAGAGAAATCAGAGCTCGAACAGAAAGGTTTAGATGTTCGTTTTTCCCGCGCGCTCTTCGGGAGTGGAATGGTAGAGAGATAGTATGATTGTGGTTCGATAAACCCTCTGCCAAACTCTTAAATGTGAATTGCAGAGTAATCATGAAGATGTAGACCTGACAGTATCTGATAACGGAAAACACGTAACACCTCGAGCTCATCCCATCGTATAACTATCGGGAAGTTGTCACTCAGATGGCCGGCCTAGTGGCCGAGCGGTTCTAGGCGCTGCAGCCTCGAACCGCGCGACCGCTACGGTTGCAGGTTCGAATACTGCCTCGGGCATGGATGTGAGTGATGTCCTTAGGTTAGTTAGGTTTAAGTAGTTCTAAGTTCTAGTGGACTGATGACCTCAGAAGTTAAGTCCCATAGTGCTCAGAGCCATTTGAACCATTTGTCACTCAGATGTGAAATGGAATGATCACGTAAAACGATTTTTAGGGAAGGCGAATGGAAGGCTAATATTGTTTGGCAGTGTGTTCGCAAAGTGCAGTACGTCTGTGAACAAAATCGCACACGAGACGTTAGCGCGATCAGTTCTGGAATACTGTTCTAGTGTTCGCAGCCGTCATGACGTATGCGATCACAAGGCTGTCCTTCCAGGTTAATTACACTGCTGGCCATTAAAATTGCTACACCAAGAAGAAATGCAAATGATAAACGGGTATTTTTTTGTGTGTGAAATCTTATGGGACTTAACTGCTAAGGTAATCAGTCCCTAAGCTTACACAATACTTAACCTAAATTATCCTAAGGACAAACACACACACCCATGCCCGAGGGAGCACTCGAACCTCCGCCGGGACCAAGCCGCACAGCCCATGACTGCAGCGCCTTAGACCGCTCGGCTAATCCTGCGCGGCTGGGTATTCATTGGACAAATATATTATACTAGAACTGGCATCTGATTACATTTCACTCAGTTTTGGTGCACAGATCCTGAGAAATCAGTACCCAGAACAACCACCTCTGCGCGTAATAACGGCCTTGATACGCCTGAGTATTGAGTCAAACAGAGCTTGGATGGCGTGTACAGGCATGCAGCTTCAACACGTCACGTCGGGTGATACGCCAGTATGGCGACGACGAATACACGCTTCCAATGTGCGTTCACCGCGATGTCGCCAAACACGGATGCTGTAAACAGAACCACAGTTCATCAAGAGTAGTGACTGGCGTATTGTGACGAGCCAGTTTCTCGGCCACCATTGACCAGACGTTATAAATTGGTGAGAGATCTGGAGAATGTGCTGGCCAGGGCAGCAGTCGAACATTCTTTGTATCCAGAAAGGCCCGTACAGGACCTGCAACATGCCGTCGTGCATTATCCTGCTGAAATGTGGGGTTTCGCAGGGATCGAATGAAGGGTAGAGCCACGGGTCGTAACACATCTGAAATGTAACGTCCACTGTTCAAAGTGCCGTCAATGCGAACAAGAGGTGACCGAGACGTGTAACCGATGGCACCCCACACCATCACGCCGGGTGATACGCCAGTATGGCGATGACGAATACACGCTTCCAATGTGCGTTCACCGCGATGTCGCCAAACACGGATGCGACCATCATGATGCTGTAAACAGAACCTGCATTCATCCGAAAAAATGACGTTATGCCATTCGTGCACCCAGGTTCGTAGTTGAGTACACCATCGCAGGCGCTCCTGTCTGTGATGCAGCGTGAATGGTAACCGCAGCCATGGTCTCCGAGCTGATAGTCCATGCTGCTGCAAACGTCGTCGAACTGTTCGTGCAGATGGTTGTTATCTTGCAAACGTCCCCATCTGCTGACTCAGGGATCGAGACGTGGCTGCACGATCCATTACAGCCATGCGGATAAGATGCCTTTCATCTCGACTGCTAGTGATACGTGGCCGTTGGGATCCAGCACGGCATTCCGTATAACCCTCCTGAGCCCACCGATTCCATATTCTGCTAACAGTCATTGGATCTCGACCAGCGGGAGCAGCAATGTCGCGATACGATAAACCGCAATCGCGATAGGCTACAATCCGACCTTTATCAAAGTCGGAAACGTGACGGTACGCATTTCTCCTCCTTACACGAGGCATCACAACAACGTTTCACCAGGCAACGCCGGTCAACTGCTGTTTGTGTATGAGAAATCGGTTGGAAACTTTCCTCATGTCAGCAAGTTGCAGGTGTCGCCACCGGCGCCAACCTTGAGTGAATGTTCTGAAAAGCTAATCTTTGTATATCCCAGCATCTTCTTCCTGTCAGTGAAATTTGGCGTCTGTTGCACGTCATCTTCGTGGTGTAGCCATTTTAATGGCCAGTAGTGTAAATTGTTCCGCACGTATGCCTTAGGCCATGTGGCTCTGTTATTTGATTTAGGCCTGTGGGTTTCGACTCCGGTACTACGTAGCAGCCTACATCCAACCGCGTCGACCCTGACTTGTTATTTGCTTTCGGCTGACAGCCGACTGACACCGGCACTTCCCTCGTGGCGTTTGATCGACCAGAAAAGGAACTGGAAATTTGGCTGACGCAGGACAGCGTTTGAAAGCACATGTAGACGTAATAAATATCTTCGACGTACATTCTGATGAATCAGATCGACTGGTAACCGAGGCCAGATTGGCATTTCACGGTCTGCAGTCGCCGTCGCTTTTCGGCACAGTCCCCCGCGACCGCTGTACGGTTTGGTCCAGCAGCCGGGCACGAGCACTGCATTGAGAAACAGCGGTGATCGACCGTCTGGGAGTCAGGCGTTTATCAACGAAGAAGCAGGCTGGGGCTTAACGTGGACGGCGAAATCGTTAGAGGCGGGCGACAGGTTCGCAGGACAGGGTAAGGTATTCTCTTTGGAGGCAACTATTCCGGATTTCGGCTCACGCGGGGACCTTCTGGGAGATGCATCGAACTTTGAACTCCCACTTCGACTGCTTACACTGTGGGTAGACACCTATCACACCCTAAAATTGTAGGTGCCGATGCGGCCTGTTAAATTGTGGGCAGCTCTTTATATACAGAAAAGTTTCACGGTTGTGGCAAGTGAGCGAGTAGCCGAGTGGCAAGCAAGCGAGACTCCCGTCCAGGCGACCGCATTCCATAACGTTAACGCAGTGGCGTTTCCTGCGGACTTGAGAAAATACAGATGCGATTGCGACGAAAATGAATGTGCCTTCGTGCAATGTTCGTGGTGTCGAAAGTACAAATGTTTCGATTGCTTTGATAACAAGTATCATCCGTCGGAATGTACTCGTCAAAACAGAAATATTACTAGGAAATATCGATTAACTTTCCATTAAATGAAACATATTTTTAATCCCTCATTCGTTGGTATTTTTTTAAAATATTCTCTATTTCAACGGAACAAAATTTAAAATACAACGAAAAAAATGAACAATAATAAAATATTTCAAGAAATTACATTACGGTTAATTTCCTGTTTTAAATTTTTAAAAAACGCAAAAGATCGAAACAAAATTTGACATTCAGTGTGTAATTTTGATTTATAGAGGCTTGTAATTCTTTTTAATCAACTCCTTGCGGAATTTTCATGATTAATTATAAATTAAAACGGGCATTTGAAAAAAAAAGGAAACAAAAGTAGCATAGACGGGTCTCGAACCAGGGTCGCCTGGACGGGACTCTCGCTCGCTTGCCACTTTTTTTTTGTTTGTTCTTTTTTTTTTTTTTTTTTTTTCTTTCGATTTGACGCCACTCCGGCGACCTGCGCGTCGACGGGGATGAACTGATGATGATTAGGACAGCACAACACCCAGTCCCTGAGCGGAGAAAATCTCCGACCCAGCCGGGAATCGAACCCGGGCCCTTAGGATTGACAGTCTGTCGCGCTGACCACTTTTTTTTTCGGGACCTTTGCCTTCCGCGGGCAAGTGCTCTACCAACTGCTTTTTCCCTAACAAAAGAAATAAAACAAAATCATAGCCATCCCTACGGGGCACCGCCACTTGTGTCACTGCCCACCAAAAATGAACTCTTACCTCTTCAGGCGTTGCCTTCCTAACTACACGTAACCACCCCCATCTAAAATGTGAAGAAACTACACTATACAGGTCTAACGTGTGTGCGTCAGCCCAGAAAAACACGATGAAAGGAAGGAGGGAAGGGTATTTCTAGTAGGGTGCGGAAGGTAGTTTTTTAATTTTTTTATTGTTTTTATTTTTTGTCTATTTTTTTATTTCTATAGATATCAATGCGCGAACAGTCATAGTTAATCAAGCCTGGAAAACTAAAACAGAATGAAGACACCATCGAAGATAGTAAACATAAATAACGCAGCCCGTGGTCGTGCGGTAGCGTTCTCGCTTCCCGCGCCTCGGTTCCCGGGTTCGATTCCCGGTGGGGTCAGGGATTTTCTCTGCCTCGTGATGACTGGGTGTTGTGTGATGTCCTTAGGTTAGTTAGGTTTAAGTAGTTCTAAGTTCTAGGGGACTGATGACCATGGATGTTAAGTCCCATAGTGCTCAGAGCCATTTGAACCATAAATAACATGAAAATAAAGCTACCACTTCGTAGTTAGGCTTCCCAGCGACTGCGCCCACTGATAAAGACAGTTCAATATACACTCCTGGAAATTGAAATAAGAACACCGTGAATTCATTGTCCCAGGAAGGGGAAACTTTATTGACACATTCCTGGGGTCAGATACATCACATGATCACACTGACAGGACCACAGGCACATAGACACAGGCAACAGAGCATGCACAATGTCGGCACTAGTACAGTGTATATCCACCTTTCGCAGCAATGCAGGCTGCTATTCTCCCATGGAGACGATCGTAGAGATGCTGGATGTAGTCCTGTGGAACGGCTTGCCATGCCATTTCCACCTGGCGCCTCAGTTGGACCAGCGTTCGTGCTGGACGTGCAGACCGCGTGAGACGACGCTTCATCCAGTCCCAAACATGCTCAATGGGGGACAGAACCGGAGATCTTGCTGGCCAGGGTAGTTGACTTACACCTTCTAGAGCACGTTGGGTGGCACGGGATACATGCGGACGTGCATTGTCCTGTTGGAACAGCAAGTTCCCTTGCCGGTCTAGGAATGGTAGAACGATGGGTTCGATGACGGTTTGGATGTACCGTGCACTATTCAGTGTCCCCTCGACGATCACCAGTGGTGTACGGCCAGTGTAGGAGATCGCTCCCCACACCATGATGCCGGGTGTTGGCCCTGTGTGCCTCGGTCGTATGCAGTCCTGATTGTGGCGCTCACCTGCACGGCGCCAAACACGCATACGACCTTCATTGGCACCAAGGCAGAAGCGACTCTCATCGCTGAAGACGACACGTCTCCATTCGTCCCTCCATTCACGCCTGTCGCGACACCACTGGAGGCGGGCTGCACGATGTTGGGGCGTGAGCGGAAGACGGGCTAACGGTGTGCGGGACCGTAGCCCAGCTTCATGGAGACGGTTGCGAATGGTCCTCGCCGATACCCCAGGAGCAACAGTGTCCCTAATTTGCTGGGAAGTGGCGGTGCGGTCCCCTACGGCACTGCGTAGGATCCTACGGTCTTGGCGTGCATCCGTGCGTCGCTGCGGTCCGGTCCCAGGTCGACGGGCACGTGCACCTTCCGCCGACCACTGGCGACAACATCGATGTACTGTGGAGACCTCACGCCCCACGTGTTGAGCAATTCGGCGGTACGTCCACCCGGCCTCCCGCATGCCCACTATGCGCCCTCGCTCAAAGTCCGTCAACTGCACATACGGTTCACGTCCACGCTGTCGCGGCATGCTACCAGTGTTAAAGACTGCGATGGAGCTCCGTATGCCACGGTAAACTGGCTGACACTGACGGCGGCGGTGCACAAATGCTGCGCAGCTAGCGCCATTCGACGGCCAACACCGCGGTTCCTGGTGTGTCCGCTGTGCCGTGCGTGTGATCATTGCTTGTACAGCCCTCTCGCAGTGTCCGGAGCAAGTATGGTGGGTCTGACACACCGGTGTCAATGTGTTCTTTTTTCCATTTCCAGGAGTGTATGATCGTTTGCAGGTCGTTCCGACCTCATCTATCACTGCCTGGAACATCCTAGCTACACGGCGGGATGTGAAAGGCACTCCATAAGTAGTTTGCGAAGCATTGTCGATATCTGGTATGTCCGGAAATAGCATGATGTCTTTCTTGCAAATAGAGCCAGAAGTCAAGTAATAAAACATTGTGTTCAATAATGTTCGTCGAATTTGTTCAGGGCGGACGTCCGGTGATACCCGTTCAGTTTGTTCGATGATCCGTTCGTTCAGTGTTTTTATTATAAAGGGTAGCTAACGCTCTGGCCGAACACGCTGAGCTACCGTGCCGGCACACCACTCGGCTACTCCCTCACTTGCCACAACAGTGAAACTTTTCTGTACATAAAGAGCTGCCCAAACTTTAACAGGCAGTATTTCAAAAACGAGGCCGCATTGGCACCTGCAATTTTAGGGTGTGATAGGTGCCTATCCACAGTATAAGCAGGCGAAGTGAGAGTTCATAACTCGATGCACCTCCCAGAACGTCCCGTAGTTAACCGTGTAGAGCAAATCGGGGAACAATTTAATTAATCTGGAAGGCCGCCCCCGTGAGTACCGTGTGTACTGTAACTTACGAGGCGAGCCAAAATACGGTCGAGAAGATACGCATCAGACTATTCGAGGGCAAAGCGGCAAGTTCTCTGACTCGTTAGTAAAACTGTGTTCCTAGGTGTCGACGGGACTCCGCGCACTTCCTGGCTCCTTCTCAAATCGTCCCTTTCGTGGCGAGGAATGCAATTCAGGCTCGCAGTCTCGTAAGCGTACCGTGCTATCGCTGCCAGACCCAGAATCGATAGTCGCTTCTTTCGAGAGCTACTGTTACAGTCCGCGTGAGGTTTGCGGGTGGGCGCACGGCATACAGAAAGCTAACCATTGCGTTTCTAAACACGCTTAAAACTTTCGCTATACTAATTGTATGTATTTGAATCGCAGTTCGTTAGCAAAAGCACCTATAAATTATTGAGACAAGTGTACCTTCCGTATTCGTGCGTCTTGTTGTCGAGGCTATAATGAGCCGCCCCGCGATGCTTACGGAAACAAGAAACGTGAGCTTGAACGTAATTCGGTGAAAATTCTACTTGACAGAGTCTTGAAGGCTAGGTCTAATTTGAACTGACGAGAGAAGATAATTAGTCTCGGGTGTCATGTCGTGAGATTAGCTGTTAGCTACGAGGAACTGTGACAACTAGCGAAAGCAGAACTGAATAGCTCGACATTAACAGGTTCCAGTTACTGGAAGGTGAGATGGAACAGGACGATGACAGAACGCAAGGCGTTGCAAACAGACCGCAGTGGCTGAAGCGTTCAGTACAGTCTACTAAAACAGCTTGCGAACAGTGCGGCCCACATTTGTGGGTCTCCTGGTAGAATATACGCGAATCTTTACCAGCTATTTGAGGTTCTTATTGCGTGTATGCTTCCTCACCCAACAGTTAAAATGATTACACGATCTTCCTTACAATTGCCAAAGAGAAGAAAAGGGCCTAAGGGAAAACAGCTACGGTGTGAACTAACCACACGATTGTTAAACACTCCGATCCTCGTGCTTGTACGTACAGCTTTGCGTGTGTGAGGAACACTGAATATTTTTTTGCACCCCCCCCCCTCCCCTCCTCCATCCCACGACCGTTTAGCACAATATGTAAAGATTCGCACAAGTCGACACAGTAGCCTTCATTCTGCGCTACACAAATCGCATTTCTTTATGTTGTCCGGATATATCTCTGTAATGTTTTAATAATCGGCCCAGTGATCCTGTAAAAGCCTCTTCATCTCCGTGTAACTACTGCAACACACATCCACGTGATCCTACTTAAGGGGAGCCGGAGGTGCCTATGCTGCCCATCTTAAAATCACTAAGTTTGAGGAAAATTTATGAATAAACTACCAAATAGAAAAATTTGAATTTTTTTGGTACATATCGAGTGGTTTAGTATTGCAGTTATGACAGAGGGAGTTTGGAGTATCTTTTCTAGTGTCCTTCCAATTATTTTTTTTATTAATGACCCAAATTTGTTTACAAATAATTGCTTTATAATTAAACTGAAATTAAAATACTGAACATATTGCCAAATGGCTGATGTTACAATGTAAGTTTGACCACTGGGAGTGCTGTATAAAAATTTCATCTCTCTAGCTTGAGTGCATTTTGAGAAAATGTTCCTTATATTAGAAAAATTCTAATTTACGGGAAAATGGCTATCAAAGTTTCTCAATACATTCCTGCACTATAGGATGGATTATCAGGGTCTTCTTCTTCATCCTGCAAAAGCTTCCTCTTCTGTCTTCTTTTCTGGCCTGTTGTTCCATCATACTTCATATGCCTTTCTCTTCTTTCTGCTCCTCTTATCCTTTCTCTGTCAATATTTCGTAGTGCTCGTACAATGTTCACCCCAGCTGTAAATCCTAATGCCTTCAGAACTTTACACTGCACACCGTTCCCTTGGTTGTAGGTTGCTATTGCATCATAAATGCCAAAGTGCAGTGTTTTTATGCTTACAAACACCCTTTTAGAAATCACTTTCCAAATCAAATTGTTTACGCTCTCATTAGGATTCCGCGTCTTTCCGTGTAGACATTTGTGTAACAATTCTGGCTGTGCTAAGTCATGAAAAATTGGTTTTATTGCATTTATCACAGCTGCTGGCAAACCATGTTTGTGATCATAGTCCTTTTTTGCATTATATTTGCACCAGGAATCTTTTGGGCGCAGGCTGTGTTGAGGGTATTCATTGGAAGAGGCAGTATGAAGGAACAATGCCCACACTGCTTTTCGCATGTCACTAACATTACTAGTCTTTTGCCTTATAGCATACCCATAGTATCTCTGTAGTTCAATCACCTCATCAGTAAGCCTGCCTCTCCCTCCTATTGTCTTTCCATCACTGAGCTTACTTGAACCCAAAGTTTGTTTGAGCCTTCGAAGCCGTGCACCCGTACGCTTTTGCACATGCCCAACGCATTCCAACTTTTCAACTACAAATTCATTTCCATATGGTTTCAGTTCCTCTATAGTCTTGAAACATTTGGAGTCACCATCCCCAAGGTAGTATTTGCTAGAAGATGTCACAGGGCTATGGCCGGCCTTTAGTTGCTTAGCAGAAGAACGCACTGTTTCAGTAATTGTAGTATCGCAACTTGGTATTAGTGTTAATTTTCTTTTCCCTACGTTCTTCCTCTTCTTATATACACGGTTACTAAAACGTGGCATCGTAACCAGAACAACGCTTTACACAAGAAGTATAAAACTACCAACAACAGGCGCAACACTGAACTAATTCGAAAAGGTAAACAGCAAAGAGACGATGTTCCGTGCTCTTAGCGCTTCATTTGTCACAGAAAACAATGTAGCCAACCCTTGCACACTCGCTGTATGCGTAACATAAGGCACTGTATGCTTAACAGGCCGAGAAAATCCCAAGCAGTTCGCCAGGAAGTCACGAGAGGGTGTTGGATGCATTCAGCGGCCGCCCATTTCCTCTGCAGGCGTGGGGGAAAATGGTAATAACTCCACTTCTAGGGCGAGTAGAACAATAATTCAAAGTTTATATTAAAGAGGAATGTTCCAATTAATTTTCGGTAGCAAAAAACAAAAATCGTAATTTTTTGGATTTGACCACCCCCGGCTCCCCTTAACGTAGTAGCTCTTGGGCGGCCTGAGCGAGGCATGTCATCGGCTGAGGCCGCCCAGGGGCTACTGCTGCAGTGGATGACCGCTACCTACCGATTATGATTCGAGGAGCCCTGACAGCAACGCCACCATGCTGAATAATGCTTTTCGTACAGCGACAGGACGTCGTGTTACAACTCAAACTGTGCGCAGTAGGCTGCATGATGCGCAACTTCACTCCCGACGTACAGGGCGAGGTCCGTCTTTGCACCCACGACACCACGCAGCGCGGCACAAGTGGGCCCAACAGCATGCCGAATGGATCGCTCAGGATTGGCATCGCGTTCTCTTCACCGATGTGTGTCGCATACAACTTCAACCACACAATCGTCGGAGACGTGTTTGGAGGCAAGGCGGTCAGGCTGAACGCCTTAGAGGCTTAGGCCGGTATTACACTATCAAATTTCTTTGTCAATGATTTGATCAAAGATGTGATCCAATATTCCGTCCAATATATTTGACAAAGATCTTTGACGTAGCGCTAGAAGGGGTATTACACTGTCATCAAATTTTTCGTCAAATTTCAAGATGGCTGACAACAACTTGTTATTCAACCGCAGAAGTTCTACGTACTCCAATTGCATTGTGTGCACATGCGGCAAAGAAGTGGGGGGGAAAATGGAACCATACATACGAGGTTGACAGTCTTAAAAGTCCTGGGATTACAACTTGATAATAAATTCAGTTGGGAGAAGCACACCACAGAACTGCAGAAAGGCCTTAACAAATCTGTATTTGCAATTCGAGTTTTAGCAGACATACGCAACATAAAAATGAAAAAGCTTGCATACTTTCATTCCATAATGTCATATGGGATAGATCTTGAAGTCAAACAAAAGTTTTCAAGGTCCAAAAGCGTGTAATACGTATTATTTGTGGAGTAAATTCACGGACGTCCTGTAGAAACCTCTTCAAAGAACTGGGTATACTAACTACTGCCTCTCAGTATATTTACTTCTTAATGAAATTTGTCGTAAATAATATATCTCTTTTTCCAACAAACAACTCAGTTCATACATACAATACCAGGAACAAAAATGATCTGCACAAGGACTTAAAAGCACTTACTTTAGTTCAAAAAGGGGTCCACTGCTCAGGAACACTCATCTTCAATAATTTGCCAGCAAACAAAAAATTTAGTTAGAAATAAAGATCAGTTTAAAAGGAGCCTGAAAGACTTACTACTGGCCAACTCCTTCTACTCCATTGGCGAAATTTTTAATAGAAACAAATGATGTATTGTATTTATTCATACTATTAGTATTGTTATTTCAGCTTTAAAAAATCGACATGTTCCACATCCACGAGGATCTCCTCAGCACGGATCTAAGGAACGAAAAAACTAATCTAATCTGGGTGAAGCCATGGGTTTTACGACGACACGATAAAAGCACTCAACAATACTTGTTACGTGAGCTTACAGTGGAAGACGTCAAGTCGTACATCAATTACTTAAGAATGGATGAGCATACATTTCTGTATGTGCTCAATCAAGTGTATCCTCATATCACAAAGCACAATATTCACTTAAGAACTGCTACATCTTCAGAAGACAGGCTCACTATAACACTCCGATTCCTTGCTACAGGAGAGGGTTATGTTAGGTTAGGTCAGGTCAGGTCAGGTTAGGTCTCCAATCTTCTTAATCTATTTTTGTATTCAGGGTGCCTCACGTTGTAAAGCGCCTCATCAGCTCCATACATCTCTATTAATTTTGTAGTTGTCGGCACACACCAATTGTATTTACCGGCAATGTTTATAAAAACACTACAGACGACAGAACGCTGCAGCGATGCTAGCGCTCCATGTGGTAACATGTCACATTGCAGTGAACAAAAGACAAGCGGTTTCTTTGATCAAATATACAGCGAGGCCCTAGATTTGATCAAATATTGGACGACATTTGACAAAGTCCCTATTACACTATCAAATATCTTTGACAAAGATATTGGACAAAGAAATTTGAAAGTGTAATACCGGCCTTAGACACAGTGTCCAGCGACTGCAGCAAGCTGTTTTGGGGTGCCATTATGTGAGGCTAACGTACGTCGCTGGTTGTCATGGAAGGGGCTGTAACGGCTGTAGGATACGCGAATGCCATCCTCAGACCGATAGTGCAACCATATCGGCAGCCTATTGGCGAGGCATTCGTCTTCGTGGACGACAATTCGCGCCCCCATCGTGCGCATCTTGTGAATGACTTCCTTCAGGATAACGACATTAGTCGACCGAATGGCCAGCATTTTCTCCAGACATGAACCCTATCGAACATGCCTTGGATAGATTGAGAAGGGCTGTTTCTGAACGATGTGACCCACCAACCACTCTGAGGGATCCACGCCGAATCGCCGTTGAGGAGGGGGACAATCTGGACCAACAGTGCCTTGATGAACTTGTGGATAGTATGCCACGACGAATACAGGCATGCATCAATGCAAGAGGACGTGCTGCTAGGTATAAAAGGTAAAGGTGTGTACAGCAGTCTTGACCACCACCTCTGAAGGTCTCGCTGTATGGTTTCCATGAACAATAAAAAGAGCGGAAATGATGTTTATGTTGATCTCTATTCCAATTTTGTGTACAGGTTACGGAACTCTCGGAACCGAGGTGATGCAAAACATTTTTTGATGTGTGTAGATTTTCTCGGGATACTTTACGTCTGTCTTCGTGAGTCCTTCCAGTTCAGTTCGTGACACTCTCCCACGGATTAAGCAAACCTTTGACCACTCGTGCTCCCCTTCTCTGCATACGTTCAATGTCCCCCGTCAGACCTATATGATGCGGGTCCGTTGTACCAAGCTGAACCACACTGAGTTGTACCTTAGCTTCCAGGGTAAAACAGTTCTGAGGAGAGCGGTTTTAAATACATTCTGTTTCTGACGAGGACCACTTGGATTCAAAAAATGGCTCTGAGCACTATGGGACTCAACTGCTGAGGTCATTAGTCCCCTAGAACTTAGAACTAGTTAAACCTAACTAACCTAAGGACATCACAAACATCCATGCCCGAGGCAGGATTCGAACCTGCGACCGTAGCGGTCTTGCGGTTCCAGACTCCACTTGGATTCCGAAATCAATCATCTGAAGTACATGTTCAGAAGGAACGGCTATGGTTCACGTGTCATGAAGTCAGCATTCTCCAAGAAAAGGAAATGTGAAAATGTCGAAGCCGGCCTGTGTGGCCGAGCGGTTCTAGGCGCTTCACCCTGGAACCGCGCGATCGCTACGGTCGCAGGCTCGAATCCTGCCTCGGGCATGGATGTGTGTGATGTCCTTAGGTTAGTTAGGTTTAAGTAGTTCTAAGTTCTACGGGACTGATGACCTCAGAAGTTAAGTCCCATAGTGCTCAGAGCCATTTGAACCATTTTTTGAAAATGTCGAACATTAACGTGATAATATACCGGTTGTGTTGCTTCCTTTCTGCGGCGCTACATCCGGCAGAATAGGCCGAGTCCTGGGAAGACGAGGCAATAGACCAATTTCGCGAAGAGAAAGCAGATGTCACGCCACGTAAAGGACAGTCTCGGCCTCAGGACACGTGGGATTTACGGCGTCCCTTGTGAATGTAGAAGCGATCACGCCGTCAGTCCACTCGCACTGTTTCCGGCGGCTGTGCAGAACAGCAACGGCGTATTGAAAGTGGAGAACTGGAGAAACCTGCAGTTGCTGAGCACAGCCTTACAGACAAACACAAAGTACTGTTTGACTGAACAAAAGTTTTGTTCCAGGGTCCGACATACTGGGGTTCTATAATTAAAGAGGCTGTGTAAAAAAGTGCGTGTGATAAGAACTTGGGCCGTGGCAGCGGATGTAAGCGGTACATGGAAATGAGCTGTCAATGGGCCAGAGATGTTCGTCGCAGTGTTTACGCTACTGCGTGAGCGGTGGCAGACATCGACACCGTCAGAGACAGCGTCACGTAAATGCTGTCCAATCACAAGCACTCTATGGGCTGTCTGAGGCCGCCACAGCAGCAGTTTAGACCAGGGGTCTCCAAACTTTTTAGTCTGCGGGCCACATTGACTCCTCCAAGAAGTCATAAGGGCCAAGATCTACCGTAATGTAAGACTAAAGGAAAGATGAAATCGCAAAAATCTAAGGCTGTGGGAATAGCTAGCACTGAAACGAACTACGGTATTTATTTAATTACATAATTTTGATTGGTAGACGTACCTGACCGAAATTCTGGCGTATTTTATTCTGGCGGATTTCACCGACAAAAAAGTATGTCACTGCACATTCTTCACGAAAGCGTCCTGCAAAGTTAACGAAATCTCAAAATCATTGTTAGCAACAATATTACTGCAAGACGTAACAGAGGTAGAGTATGTCAACGCATTGTTATTTCAAGCGGTGCAACAATATGTTTAGTTATGCAGTCTTGTAGCGAGCAGCAGAGCCAATGTCGCGACACGCCTCGAAACTCAATTGTTGGCAGTGTAGGTACCACCTCAAATATTTGGCGGGCCGGATACCAGGGATGTCCGGCCAGCTAACGCGGGCCGGTTTCGGCCCGCGGGCCGTAGTTTGGAGACCCCTGGTTTAGACAATCCGTTGCTCCAGACGCAGGCGATGGAGATAATCGTCGAAAGTTCGAGGTTTTACTCTGACGTGGCGCGGCAAGAACTCCGAGAATGTCTTACACTCTAAGTTGTCTTTTGTTATGCCTAAGCCTGAATTCGCTTTCTAGAGTTCTCCCTAGTCTACTTTAGTGCTTCCTGTACGTGCAGACTGATTAACATAAGAGGTTGGGAACACGGCCGTGACGCACTCCCTTCTCAACTTCTGCTACCTTTTCCGACTCACCAAACTGCCGTACGATTTATGTGGAAGCAGTACATAACCTTTCACTGCCTTTTTTTTAACCCCTCTTTATTAATTTATGAAGACGCCTGTACGAGCTGGCCTCGCCGCGCCGTTTCGCGGTCGTGTGGATTTTTATGTATTTATTTTTCTCGCCGGTGTTTTGCGGCGCGCAGACCCGCCGACTGCTCGCTCAAACCGCCTCCGCTGGCGCGGCCGCCGAAATCGGCTTCCGTTGCCCGAAGGGCGCGGCCTTGGCTCGAAGCGAAATCCACTCACCGGTCGCCCAGTCACCGAAACTGAATTAACGCGAAGGCATCTGTAGTGTTTCTGGTCTTCCCGCGATGACGCGCCGGGATCTCCGAAATGAAGCACAGGAAGACTGGCACGCGGCGGTGCTAGGAAGCTGGAAGCGTTTCAACGCGCCGCCACTTTTCGTTCGCATTGCCTCGATAATATCTGGTTCCAGGAACGTACTCCTCAGATCGAATACCATCGTTTGAAGCGCCCGAGAGTAGCACTGCGTCCGGTTTTATTTATGCATATTGTTAACTCTTGCACCTCATTTCAGTTTATGTTCAAAGTACGTGATGCAAGCAACATACTTTAATAGTATATTTCGCGAAAAATTGTAACATCATTGCAGGTTCACTCAAACATTGGAAAAATGCCGAACCGAGCTCTTGCTGGTAGACAAATAAGGAATTAATATAGTGTCAATAGAAAAGAAGCAAAACGTTGGAAGAATATTTGTAATATGTCCTTCTTCGACCTAATACGCGCTGCGTACCCATCAGAAAACAAACTTCTGGATTAATGTTCGAGGGAGTCTGAGTTCCTAAGGGACCAAACTGCTAAGGTCATCGGCTCCTAGACTTACATACTACTTAAACTGACTTATTCTAAGAAGAACACATACACACACACACCCATGCCCGAGCGAGGACTCGAACCTGCGGCGGGAGGGGCCGCGCAATCCGTGTAATGGCGCCTCAAACCCCGCGGCCACTCCGCGCGGCTATGGATTTAATAAAAATGCTTCAAATGGCTCTGGGCACTATGGGACTTAACTTCTGAGGTCATCAGTCCCCTATAACTTAGAACTACTTAAACCTAACTAACCTAAGGACATCACACACATCCATGCCCGAGGCGGGATTCGAACCTGCGACCGCAGCGGTCGCGCGGTTCCAGACTGTAGCGCCTATAACCGCTCGGCCACTCCGGCCGGCCTATGGATTTAATACCTGGAATATTATTTTATGAGTTTTCCGTTCTTCTGATAATTCTTCTTCGAGTGTTGGTATGACACAGTCTACTGTCGAAAGTTCGTTATCACGGTCTTGTGCTACAAGTGCCACCCAGCTTGCTGGTTGGTCTGCCTTCTAATTACGTTCGCTCTTGATGTGTGGATCTATGCATATAGGTACTACTTCCTTTCTAATAACTTGCGGTCTACTTGTAACTCTTAATACTTGTAAGGGTCATAACGATTAGCCTTAGAGTGTCTTTCTATCAGTGGTACGGCTGGTCGAGAGTGCGACATCGTCACGGCAGTATTTTCTGCCGCTTCTTTTGCGTATTACAGTGCCTCCAAGACGGGTACCAGCTCAGCAGTCACTCATCATTGTCCGCTCCGAAGAAAGTTTATCAAAAGTGCACAGTAGTCGCATCCACGTGAGCATCTTCACCGATACTGCAGAAATACATTGAAATCAAACACCTCGTCAGTAGCTCAGTCATTTCCGTGCAACCGCACCGATGCCACTCTGAATTCGTGAATGACGTGCGTGAACTCCGAATACGTTACTCTCTGTCCACAGCAGTCACCACAAGAGCGATAATATACGGGCTCTCAGGCAAGTGCACGACAAACAGGTTGTTATGCCTTTCATCGCCACACCAACTGACGTCACAGGCGGGGGATGACAGTGGTCTGCCGGCATCAGCCAGCCTTCTAGGGGTGATGGCAGAGTTAAAGGTCGAAGCGGGCTGGGAAACTCTTCCTGAAGCAAGCGGGGCAAAGTGAAGTGCAGTCACTGCACATTCTCGTCGTGGAGTATGTATTCCATAATCGCGTAATGAGGAGAAATATAAATTTTGCAGCTAAGCTACCCTTTAGTTTCTACCGTAAATGATAAAAATTCTTGATAACACGTTTTGATGAGAAGATTGATGGACCGAAAGAGTTTGATGTAACAATGCCGGCCGTTGTGGCCGAGCGGTTCTAGGCGCTTCAGTCCGGAACCACGCTGCTGCTACGGTCGCAGGTTCGAATCCTGCCTTGGGCATGGATGTGTGTGATGTCCTTACGTTTAAGTAGTTCTAAGTTCTAGGCGACTGATGACTTCAGATGTTAAGTCCCACAGCGCTTAGAGCCATTTGAACCTTTTTTAAGCGGTAACAATAGTGTCTCGAGGTAAGAAGCCTGTTCTTCGTTATGAACAGAAATGTGTTAAAAAGTGCAAGTTTTTTACGTGATATACAGAGCACAGCCTTCTGACATCTACATCTACATTTATACACCGCAAGCCACCCAACGGTGTGTGGCTGAGGGCAATTTACGTGCCACTGTCATTACCTCCCTTTCCTGTTCCAGTCGCGAATGGTTCGCGGGAAGAACGACTGCCGGATGGCCTCCGTGCGCGCTCGAATCTCTCTAATTTTACATTCCTGATCTCCTCGGGAGGTATAAGTAGTGGGAAGAAATATATTCGATACCTCATCCAGAAACGCACCCTGTCGAAACCTGGACAGCAAGCTACACCGCGATGCAGAGCGCCTCTCTTGCAGAGTCTGCCACTTGAGTTTGCTAAACATCTCCTTAACGCTATCGCGCTTACCAAATAACCCTGTGACGAAACGCGCCGCTCTTCTTTCGATCTTCTGTATCTCCTCTGTCAACCCGACCCGGTACGGATCCCACACTGATGAGCAATATTCAAGTATAGGCCGAACGAGTGTTTTGTAAGCCACCTCCTTCTTGCTGTTAGTAACAGAACAGCAACTTTGTACACTTGAGGCCAGTACTAAGTTACACAAAAGAGACACTTTGATCGATATCACAATACTAAGGCGGCATCAGTTGTTTTCAACAGAGAGAGAGAGAGAGAGAGAGAGAGAGAGAGAGAGAGGGTATAATTAAGCTATTCAGATATTTCGAGAACTCACGTAAAAGCTAAGTCTGCACAGTGGGACGGGGATTTGAACCGTCGTCCTCCGGAATGCGAGCTGGCATGAGGCTCACTTGTTTGGCAGTTCAAGAGTCTACTCTGTATGAATCAGCATGGGTTTCGGAAAAGACGATCGTGTGAAACCCAGCTCGCGCTATTTGTCCACGAGACTTCAGAGGGTCATAGACACGGGTTCTCAGGTAGATGCCGTGTTTCTTGACTTCCGCAAGGCGTTCAATACAGTTCAAATGGCTCTGAGCACTATGGGACTTAACATCTATGGTCATCAGTCCCCTAGAACTTAGAACTACTTAAACCTAACTAACCTAAGGACATCACACAACACCCAGCCATCACGAGGCAGAGAAAATCCCTGACCCCGCCGGGAATCGAACCCGGGAACCCGGGCGTGGGAAGCGAGAACGCTACCGCACGACCACGAGATGCGGGCGTCAATACAGTTCGCCACAGTCGTTTAATGAACAAAGTAAGAGCATATGGACTATCAGACCACTTGTGTGATTGAATTGGAGAGTTTCTAGATATCAGAACGCAGCATGTCATTCTCAATAGAGAGAAGTGTTCCGAAGTAAGAGTGATTTCAGGTGTGTCGCAGGGGAGTGTCGTAGGACCGTTGCTATTCAGGATATACATAATGACCTTGGGGATAACAACGGAAGTTCACTGAGGCTTTTTACGGATGATGCTGTAGTATATGGAGAGGTTGTAACGATGGAAAATTATACCGAAATGCTGGAGGATCTGCAACGAATTGACGCATGGTGCAGGGAATGGCAATTGAATCTCAATGTAGACAAGTGTATTGTGCTGCGAATACATAGAAAGAAAGATCCTTTATCATTCAGCTACAATATAGGAGGTCAGCAACTGGAAGCAGTTAATTCCATAAATTATCTGGGAGTAGGCATTAGGAGCGATTTAAAATGGAATGATCATATAAAGTTGATCGTCGGTAAAGCAGATGCCAGACTGAGATTTATTGGAAGAATCCTAAGGAAATGCAATCCGAATACAAAGGAAGTAAGTTACAGTACAGTTGTTCGCCCCACTGCTTGAATATTGCTCACCGGTGTGGAATCCTACCGGATAGGTTTGATAGAAGAGATAGAGAAGATGCAACGGAGAGCAGCGCTCTTCGTTACAGGATCATTTAGTAATCGCGAAAGCGTTACGGAGATGATGGATAAAGTCCACTGGAAGACTCTGCAGGAGAGACACTCAGTAGCTCGGTACGGGCTTTTGTTGAAGTTTGGAGAACATACCTTCACCGAGGAGTCAAGCAGTATATTGCTCCCTCCTACGGATATGTCGCGGAGGGACCATGAGGATAAAATCAGAGAGATTAGAGCCTACACAGAGGCATACCGACAATCTTTGTTTCCACGAATAATACGAGACTGGAATAGAAGGGAGAACCGATAGAGGTACTCAAAGTACCCTCCGCCACACTCCGTCAGGTTGCTTGCGGAGTGTGGATGTAGATGTAGATATCTGAAAACATCATGCTGAGAATTATGGCGACCTTTACTTTACCGTAAGTCGGGATTCCCTCAGACGAGCTCGCTGTGTAGAAATTTCGGACCGCCGACGTGGCGCGGCTAGTGAACCAGCTGGTGAGCGTAGTCACCTGCCGTTGACAGATGACAATGTTGTGCCACCGAGCAGTTCCGCACGATTCTCGTGTTCACCACACACAGTTCCGTTAACCGGCTAGGCCATCGGAACACGCCTTTAGGGCCAATTCAGACATTTAGAGTCACTGAAATTTTCCTCCTGTTACTTCCAAAGATAACAACCAGAGGTTCTCGCACGAGGTAAGTGGGAGCAGCCTTACTGAAAGAAAGGACGTGTGGAAGGGGCCAAAGCGTCTTAACACTGATTGAAACATTGAAATCGAAGAGGTGTTGAAAAGCGTGTACTATCTTCATGTCCGTACTGTTTCATTTCCGTTTAAGTGCCGCCAGTGTGGAGCTGCCGACACAAGATACCGCCGTATAGAGTGCCGCTACGTGTGGGAAGTGTGGGAGTTGTGTCGATTGATGGTGCGGCTTATCAACCAGACTGCACCTTTCAGTGTGACACCAATGTGGATTATCTTTCCTGACTTTAAATTGCACCCAAGAACGAAGTGCAACGCCGTGGCCCGGCTACTGGGACACACTGCCTACACCATTTTTGAGTTACAACAGAGTGACGCCGTGCAGTACATGGCCTACCTATGGGAATGTCATCAACGATTGCACCGTTCACCAAAGTACAGCGAACATTTTGCCAACACTTTATCAGTTGCGTTATTGTACAGATATACAGGGTGTTTCAAAAATGACCGGTATATTTGAAACGGCAATAAAAACTAAACGAGCAGCGATAGAAATACACCGTTTGTTGCAATATGCTTGGGACAACAGTACATTTTCAGGCGGACAAACTTTCGAAATTACAGTAGTTACAATTTTCAACAACAGATGGCGCTGCAAGTGATGTGAAAGATATAGAAGACAACGCAGTCTGTGGGTGCGCCATTCTGTACGTCGTCTTTCTGCTGTAAGCGTGTGCTGTTCACAACGTGCAAGTCTGCTGTAGACAACATGGTTTATTCCTTAGAACAGAGGATTTTTCTGGTGTTGGAATTCCACCGCCTAGAACACAGCGTTGTTGCAACTAGACGAAGTTTTCAACGGAGGTTTAATGTAACCAAAGGACCGAAAAGCGATACAATAAAGGATCTATTTGAAAAATTTCAACGGACTGGGAACGTGACGGATGAACGTGCTGGAAAGGTAGGGTGACCGCGTGCGGCAACCACAGAGGGTAACGCGCAGCTAGTGCAGCAGGTGATCCAACAGCGGCCTCGGGTTTCCGTTCGCCGTGTTACAGCTGCGGTCCAAATGACGCCAACGTCCACGTATCGTCTCATGTGCCAGAGTTTACACCTCTATCCATACAAAATTCAAACGCGGCAACCCCTCAGCGCCGCTACCATTGCTGCACGAGAGACATTCGCTAACGATATAGTGCACAGGATTGATGACGGCGATATGCATGTGGGCAGCATTTGGTTTACTGACGAAGCGTATTTTTACCTGGACGGCTTCGTCAATAAACAGAACTGGCGCATATGGGGAACCGAAAAGCCCCATGTTGCAGTCCCATCGTCCCTGCATCCTCAAAAAGTACTGGTCTGGGCCGCCATTTCTTCCAAAGGAATCATTGGCCCATTTTTCAGATCCGAAACGATTACTGCATCACGCTATCTGGACATTCTTCGTGAATTTGTGGCGGTACAAACTGCCTTAGACAACACTGCCAACACCTCGTGGTTTATGCAAGATGGTGCCGGCCACATCGCACGGCTGACGTCTTTAATTTCCTGAATGAATATTTCGATGATCGTGTGATTGCTTTGGGCTATCCGAAACATACAGGAGGTGGCGTGGATTGGCCTCCCTATTCGCCAGACATGAACCCCTGTGACTTCTTTCTGTGGGGACACCTGAAAGACCAGGTGTACCGCCAGAATCCAGAAACAATTGAACAGCTGAAGCAGTACATCTCATCTGCATGTGAAGCCATTCCGCCAGACACGTTGTCAAAGGTTTCGGGTAATTTCATTCAGAGACTACGCCATATTATTGCTACGCATGGTGGATATGTGGAAAATATCATACTATAGAGTTTCCCACACCGCAGCGCCATCTGTTGTTGAAAATTGTAACTACTGTAATTTCGAAAGTTTGTCTGCCTGAAAATGTACTGTTGTCCCAAGCATATTGCAACAAACGGTGTATTTCTATCGCTGCTCGTTTAGTTTTTATTGCCGTTTCAAATATACCGGTCATTTTTGAAACACCCTGTAAGAGGACGCTTCAGTTACAGTGTATACTTTCGCTAGAAGTATCCCTTTTGTTTCTCCTTTCTCATTACTTTTCCATTTTCTCTTAGTTTCTTACATGATACACTTATTTCAATTTTTGTGTACATTTCACAACTCATACTGATTTTTTTAGAATTGTTACCAAAAAGCTCCAGTGAATAACTTGTCACACATTTCAGTTGTTTCTGATTTAGTTCTGTTTTTAAAGGATTTCGATTATGTAAAATATTGACCGGCTCTTCACAACTACATTTTTCTGTTCATGTATTGTTATAACGATGTTATGTTCTTAAATAAATAAAGTAAAAAAAAAAAGAAAGAAAAAGGCTGCACTCTAGGCAACAACTCTCAGAGAAGACTCCCGTACACTTGAATTTATATTCGACGTTAACATATTTCTCTATTCCACGGACGATGTCCTCGGTATTGCCAGTCTGCAAATTTATATTCTCCTTACATTTGGATGCACAATTTGCAACACTCGTGTGCCACCTTCAGCGTTTCATTTTCTAAAATAGCTCCCTGACACACCAGTAACACCTCACTACAGTTGTTTTACTTTTATTCTCGTTAATCTCATTCGCGTTAATCTCATAATATCTTTCCACGATTCAGTCCACCCTGTTCAACTTATCTTGCAAGTCTTCTGCCGTCTTTGACAGAAGTACAGTGTTATCGGCAATCCTTCAGGGCTGTTTCTTCTCCGTGGACATTACTTCCACTTCGCAGTTACTGCTTAACTTCGTTTACTGTTTGCTCCGTGTGTGGACTGAATAATACGGAGGACACGCGACACACCTTACGTCGTTCTCTTCTCTGCTAGTGCCTGCCTCCTTTGCACTTGTAGCCTCCCAACAGTAAAAAATATGTATATCATTCACATTTAGTATGACCTACCAACAGATAAATTCCGTAACCTACCAATAATAATATGTGACTAACCTCTCAATAAAATTGTGGCTCAGTTATAACCTTTCAGTAATTGACTGTGAATTTAAATTGGTAAATTTTGGACGTCAGCAGTGCTGCTTCATGGCCCTAAAAGATCATTCTGAATAAATTGAAAATTCTTACCTCAATGAAGTCGCCGGATAACGCGTATGTATCTGCTCCTATAAGAAATTTTTCTGGGACAGCCCAGTGCAATGCTGGCCGCTGGATTTGTTCAAATGACTCTGAGCACTATGCGACTTAACTTCTGAGGTCATCAGTCGCCTAGAATTTAGAACTAATTAAACCTAACTAACCTAAGGGCATCACACACATCCATGCCCGAGGCAGGATTCGAACCTGCCTCCAGGCTAGATTTGTCATGTATAAAAAGAAACAACTGATTTTTATTTACGATAATCGGGATGACCATGGATTGCAGAAATCAGTAAATTCTTGAAATTTAGATGAATGATTGTTGAAAATGGCTCTGAGCACTATGGGACTTAACATCTATGGTCATCAGTCCCCTAGAACTTAGAACTACTTAAACCTAACGAACCTAAGGACATCACACAACACCCAGTCATCACGAGGCAGAGAAAATCCCTGACCCCGCCGGGAATCGAACCCGGGAACCCGGGCGTGCGAAGCGAGGACGCTACCGCACGACCACGAGCTGCGGACGATGAATGATTGTCAAAAAGTTAAATTTTATAAAAAGGATTATTATTAAAAGATTTTTGAAACAGTTACATGGGACTTGATGTAACAATAGTACAAATTTTGTTGTATCTACATATGTGCGCGGCTGCTTTTACCTCATATTACATCGCTCAGGCACCGCCATCGCTCCCCACGACCGGCCCAGTCAACTCGATACTCCTAGCTACTACTTACTCCTACTGCCACAGAGTTACTACTGCAGCCAACACTGCTCTCTGGTCTGAGATTCTCTTATAGCTTACGTATCGCAGGCAGTGCGTGAGCAATCCATCGAAATTACATCTGCTCGAGTGCGCTAGCAACAAATTCCTTAGTCATGGACCTCTTACACACACCTTGTATTTTTGTTAAATTTGTTGGTAGCACTTCGCTCCCTTTATTTCATTCCTGTCGTACTTCACCATTATTCGAATAGGACAATAACTCTGCGAGCATATTTTGATACGTTTTTATTTGTCGGTATTCTACTGCAGCGTTAAACGGGGCACGAGCGGCTTGAGACCAACTGATGTGGCCCCTTTGTGTCGCAGTACCTACTCTGCTGCCTCTCGAGCATACGACAGACGGGCTGGCGCTTTCCGCTTCCCAGAAAGCCGCACTGGCGGCGCCGAATGTACTGCGCGAGAGCGGAGACGGTGCGTTTACGGCGAGATAGGTTTATCTCGGTGGCGCCGACTGCGAGTGGCGAGAGGGCGCGCAAACACACGGACGGCGCGCCGCGCCGCCGTAAACAGCCGGGGGCCCTGTTAGTCTTCCAGTAATGCGCGGTATTTGCGAAGCGACACCATCAGCCACCGGCAACAGCATTCCGAATGTTTGCTTGTTTACGGCGGGGATAAGCATCGCCGCCCCGTCCCTGTGTGTGTGCTTGTACACGCAGCGGGGCTCCCGTCGACGGAAATATGAGGAGAAGGGGGGGGGGAGAGCACAATCAGCTCTCCGCGTCTGAACATTACGCTGCACGAAACACAACGTGCGTCTGTGCCAAGTCCCGCCGCATTCTCCTGAAATGACGGCTGTTTTCTCTCTATTAACTCATACCTCGTATCGCTTTAGTTAGTAAATCAGAGGCGATCGTGTACAAGTTGCTACGTCCGACATAATACGCCGGGTTTACGAGTCCTGATTCGAGGAATATTTGTTTCGTGTGTTTCGAGTACCCCTTTTTCATAAAGAGTAATGCTTAGTCGAAAGTCTGCATTTTATCACACAATTTTTTACATTCTCGTACTATTACATTTGATAATATAAAAAAGAAATATCTGTGTTTCTGGTGTTTTTGTAGAATATTTCTGGAATCGCTCGACCATTACGGTCGCAGGTTCGAATCCACGCCGGCCGCGGTGGTCTCGCGGTTCTAGGCGCGCAGTCCGGAACCTTGTGACTGCTACGGTCGCAGGTTCGAATCCTGCCTCGGGCATGGATGTATGTGATGTCCTTGGTTAGTTGGGTTTAAGTAGTTCTAAGTTCTAGGGGATTGATGACCTCAGAAGTAAAGTCCCATAGTCCTCAGAGCCATTTTTTTGAAGAATATTTTGTATTTGATGTGAACTGGCTTTAGACTTCTTAGGCCGTCGCCGGGTGACGACTGAATGTGGCAATCATAGATAAAACGATCTGAGACTCATTAGAGATATTACTGATACAAATGATACATAGAATTATGAGATATAAATTATTTACATAAAAGTATCAGTTTTTTGGATATTTGTGGTAAGTTCCTATGGGACCCAACTGCTGAGGTCATCGGTTCCTAGGCTTACACACTACTTAGTCTAACTTAAACTAACTTACGCTAAGAGCAACACACACACACACAGACACACACACACACACACACACACCTGTGGGAGGGGCGGCGGGGGGGGGGGGGGGGGAGCCGAGCAGACCGTGACAAGGCGCTGCTACCCCACGCGGCTATCAGTTTTTCCTACATCTAAATTTATACTCCGCCAGCCACCCAACGGTGTATGGCGGAGGGCACTTTACGTGCCACTGTCATTACCTCCCTTTCCTGTTCCAGTCGCGTGTGGTTCGCGGAAGAACGACTATCTGAAAGCCTCCGTGCGCGCTCGAATCTCTCTAATTTTACATTCGTGATTTCCTCGGGAGGTGTAAGTAGGGGGAAGCAATATATTCGATACCTCATCCAGAAACGCACACTCTCGAAACCTGGACAGCAAGCTACACCGCGATGCAGAGCGCCTCTCTTGCAGAGTCTGCCACTTGAGTTTGCTAAACATCTCTGTAAAGCTATCGCGCTTACCAAATAACCCTGCGACGAAACGCGCCGCTCTTCTTTGGATCTTCTCTATCTCCTCTGTCAACCCGACCTAGTACGGATCCCACAATGATGAGCAATACTCAAGTATAGGTCGAACGAGTGTTTTGTAAGCCACCTCCTTTGTTGATGGACTACATTTTCTAAGGACTCTCCCAATGAATCTCAACCTGGCACCCGCCTTACCAACAATTAATTTTATATGATCATTCCACTTCAAATCATTCCGTACGCATACTCCCAGATATTTTACAGAAGTAAGTGCTACCAGTGTTTGTTCTGCTATCATATTCGTTACGCACAAATCAAATAATTACATTTAAGGAAAATAAAAATTACTAATTTTTTCATTTGTGAAGGTCGTTAGATATAACAAAAAAGATGAAGCATAGAGTTGTGTTCACTATTGTACTCTAACGTTTACAAACTGAATCTTAAAGGAAGCTATGTTTGACCGTTTAAATGTAAACTGGCATTCTGTGTCATTTGTTCACTGATTCTGTATATTTACAGCAGTGTCCTCCCTCTGCTTCTGTTAGCAGCACGTAAAGCGTCTCAGTCTACGTGGCATGGGTGGTTTTCTTTTGATAGATGTTCCACAAATGTAGACTCCGTCTTCTGCTTCTCTCGCGCTCCGATAACCTAACGTCCACAGCTCTGCCTGACTAACCAGCATATTTATTTACCCAGGGAGCTTACAAGAGATTTTATATACGTCACTCTAAGCCAAAGGTTTCTCTTTGATATTGAGTAATAATTTAGTCATGCTGTTGTCATTGTAAAGCGGAAACCTTAGCTTTTTTGGGAAGGCTGTCGGAAACTGTGTAACATATAGGATACTGCATAACTTTTCATAATTATCTAGTGATTCCTACTGGCCAGCGCTCATAAGTCGTCTAATTTTGCGCATTTTACTTTGTCGCAGAATCATGTCAGGTGCGAGCCATAATCATTATTGCAAGAGCTCTAATTTCCCTTATTTTATTATGATGATACTTTCTCCCCATGTTGCTGGGCGTCAACAAAGTATTTTCGCATTCGGAAGAGAAAGTTGGTGATTGAAATTTCATGAGAAGATACTACCGCAGCGAAAAACGCCTTTATTTTAGTGATGTCCACCCCAAATCCTTCATCATGTCCGTGACGATATCCCCCCTATTTTGCGATAATACATAACGTACTGCTCTTCTTTGAACTTTCTCGATGTACTCCACTACTACTATCAGGTAAGAATCCCAGATCGCGCAGCAGTATTCCAAAAGAGGACGGACAAGCGTAGTGTAGGCGGTCTCTTTAGTAGATCTGTTACATTTTCTAAGTGTTCTGTCTTTGGTTTGCCTTCCCCACAACATTATCTAAGTATTCTTTCCAATTTAAGTTATTCGTAATTGTAATTCCTAGGTATTTAGTTGAATTTACGGCCTTTAGGTTTGACTGATTTATCGTGTGACCGAAGTTAAACGGATTCCTATTATCGTTCACGTGAAGGACCTCACACTTTTCATTATTTAGCGTCAACAGCCAATTTTCGCACTATACTGGTGTCATTTCCGTAGAAATGTTGGAACACGTGAGGCAATACTGACACTACGACTTATCTTAGAAGAAAGATTAAGGAAAGGCAAACCTACGTTTCTAGCGTTTGTAGACCTAGAGAAAGCTTTTGACAATGTTGACTGGAATACTCTCTTTCAAATTCTGAAGGTGGCGGGGGTAAAATACAGGGAGCGAAAGGCTATTTACAATTTGTACAGAAACCAGATGGCAGTTATAAGAATCGAGGGGCATGAAAGGGAAGCAGTGGTTGGGAAGGGAGTGAGACAGGGTTGTAGCCTCTCCCCGATGTTATTCAATCTCTATATTGAGCAAGCAGTAAAGGAAACAAAAGAAATATACGGAGTAGGTATTAAAATCTATGGAGAAGAAATAAAAACTTTGAGGTTTCGCCGATGACATTGTAATTCTGTCAGAGACAGCAAAGGACACGGAAGAGCAGTTGAACGGAATGGACAGTGTCTTGCAAGGAGGATATAAGATGAACATCAACAAAAGCAAAACGAGGATAATGGAATGTAGTCGAATTAAGTCCGGTGATGCTGAGGGAATCAGATTAGGAAATGAAGCGCATAAAGTAGTAAAGGAGTTTTGCTATTTGGGGAGCAAAATAACTGATGATGGTCGAAGTAGAGTGGATATAAAATGTAGGCAGGCAATGGCAAGAAAAGCGTTTCTGAAGAAGAGAAATTTGTTAACATCGAGTATAGATTTAAGTGTCAGGAAGTCGTTTCTGAAAGTATTTGTATGTAGTGTAGGCATGTATGGAAGTGAAACACGGACGATAAATAGTTTGGACAAGAAGAGAATAGAAGCTTTTGAAATGTGGTGCTATTGAAGAATGCTGAAGATTATATGGGTAGATCACGTAACTAATGAGGAGGTATTGAATAGAATTGGGGAGAAGAAGAGTTTGTGGCACAACTTGACTAGAAGAAGGGATCGGTTGGTATGACATGTTCTGAGGCATCAAGGGATCAGCAATTTGGTACTGGAGGGCAGCGTGGAGGGTAAAAATCGTAGAGGGAGACCAATAGATGAATACACTAAGCAGATTCAGAAGGATGTAGGTTGCAGTAGGTACTGGGAGATGAAGAAGCTTGCACAGGATAGAGTAGCATGGAGAGCTGCATCAAGCCAGTCTCAGGACTGAAGACCACAACAACAACAACAACAACAACTGGTATCTTTTCCAAATCGTTTTGCAGTTTGTTCTGATCTTCTGGAGACTTTACTAGACAATAGATAAGGAACAGCAAAGGGCCTGTAACACTACCTTGTGGAACGCCAGCCTTCCGGAAATCCACAAATACGGAATCGATCTGAAATCCCTTGTCAACAGCACTCAACACTTCATGTGAATAAAGAGCTAGTTGTGTTTCGCAGGAACGATGTTTTCTAAACCCACGTTGACTATGTGTCAATAGACCGTTTTCTTCGAGGTAATTCATAATTTGTAAATTCATATTTTATATCTACTTTTTCCTGTCTTCTTTTATTCTCTTCTTAAATTATACCATAAATTTATAGTTTCCTGCTTCCAAATTCCTGTATTCTTCTTTAAAAAATGAGCGTAGTTGCTGTAAGTAAATAAAAGATAACACCAAAGTGCAGGCAAAAGAACTCCACGCAGGCCCACCAGCACGGGGCGTTGCATGGGCAACAGAGCCCGTGGCCACAGCGGCGTAGCACAGCAGGCCGTGGGTACTGCTGGCTAAGAGGTCTGGAGCACTGCCGTACGTCCTGCATAAAGGCCCTGGTAGTCATAATGCAGCTTAAAAACATGCAACTTGTTCCTGCTGTAAAGCAGTTTGTTTACGTGTTTGCATTTCTTCTGTTACAGGTAAGATCACGGCGAGGAAGAACTACCTTTATATATTGACGACGGAAGAGGCGTTGCATGTTTGCGGTGGAAAACTGACTGCGGTAAGGCAGAGTTTAAAACTCGATTTTTCTTATTCTTACAGAGGTTCTGGTTTACCACATTTTACGGGAGTTTTGTCTTCATATCCTCGACAAGAGGAGAATCTGCACTAGTACAAATCTTAAGAAAAGTTCTACAAAGTGGAAATGTTACGCTTGAGAGGGAACATTCCCAAGTGTCAATAATAAAAACACATTAAAGGAACTTTACAAATAGAAACAGCACAAACAGGAAGAGTCTACACACACACACACACACACACACACACACAAAGATAAAATGCAAACAAAATTCAAATTTGGCGCCGAACTCTCTGGTGAACAAATGAACATTGACTGGGCTGGGATACATAACAAACCACAATCACACTGTGTTCTGGTGTAGTGAAAAAGTACTTTGCTACGTTATTTGTGGAAAATACTTGTTGTAGTTACGCATGCGTCACAACATCTCAGCATGATGTGGAGAATGGAAGTGCTTGCCACACGAAAACGTAAGTAAATACGAAAATAGGCGCGAAAACATCGCGAAAAACTAAATTACATTCTAGAAGATAGGTTAACTCCCAGCAAAAAACTTTCTCATCAACATCGTTTGGTTGCAGGTGATAAGCTACTTGTAGTAATTAAGACAAAAGTGATCCAGAAAGTTCATGCACACAAAATGTAAAGGTATTTACAAAAAGAAATGATCTGTTGTTTGAAGTAAAAATGCACATAATTTTATAATCATTTGACAAAATGTTCACATTGCAGAATAAATAAAAAACGAAAGCCCACTGATGATGGCACAGTAGTGCCGAAACATGTTTGGGTACTGAGAAAAACGGTGTTTTGCATAATTGACGGAACTCACATCCAAAACTTTTTGTCAATAAACCGTCTTGATGAGACTTGGCCAGTGTGTGGAGGGGACAAAGTAGTGCAATATTTATTTTTTTGTTTCTGCTTCAGTTTGTCATTTAAGGGGTAAAGCACAACCCGAAATGTAATTTGGCACTTTAGGTTTAGAGGCAATATCTTCGAAACTATGATACATAAAAAATATATAAGATATTCCATCTAAACCCAAAATGCAAATGAGCTTTCCGAGTGTGCTTTGCCGCTTAAAAATGAAATTGAGCAGAAACAAAAAAATACGTATTGCAGTATTTTGCACCGTCTATACACCCGCCAAGCTTCATAAAGATCGTTTACTTACACTTGGGAATGTTCCCTTGTGAATACAGAAAGCAAATAAGTTGGAACTTTAGTGTTCCACGAAGTGGAGAGAAGGAGAATAAATTTTATCCACAATTTATGAGATGTATAACACTATCTTTGTTTATGTGACTTCACATCTGACCATGTATATGGATTTTTCCATTACTTTCATGATTTCTGTTTTTAATATTAACTAACATAACCAAGGACGTTAGAATAAAGGGGAGACGTCGTTATCTATGCCGAGTGTAGGCGTCAGTCGAAGCGAAGCCTGTCCGCTGTTTTGGTGAGTCTTAGTTCTCCTGTTAAACCTATCCTCTTAGCGTCAATGCGTTGAACTGACAGTCAGATATACACTACTGGCCATTAAAATGGCTAAACCAAGAAGAAATGCAGATGATAAACGGGTATTCATTGGACAGCTATATTATACTAGAACTGACATGTGATTACATTTTCACGCAATTTGGGTGCATAGATCCTGAGAAATCAGTACCCAGAACAAACACCTCTGGCCGTACAGCTGTCCATGCAGCTTCAACACGATACCATAGTTCAGATACTGGGATACTGGCGTATTGTGACGAGTCAGTTGCTCGGCCACCATTGACCAGACGTTTTCGGTTGCTGAGAGATGTGGAGAATGTGCTGACCAGGGCAGCAGTCGAGCATTTTCTGTATCCAGAAAGGCTTGTACAGGACCTGTAACATGCGGTCGTGCATTATTCTGCTGAAATGTAGGGTGTCGCAAGGATAAAATGAAGGGTAGAGCCACGGGTCGTAACACATCTGAAATGTAACGTACTCTGTTCAAAGTGCCGTAAATGTGAACAAGAGGTGACCGAGACGTGTAACCAATGGCACCCCATACCATCACGCCGGGTCATACGCCAGTATGGCGATGACAAATACACGCTTCCAATGTGCGTTCACCGCGGTGTCGCCAAACACGGATGCAACCATCGTGATGCTGTAAACAGAACCTGTATTCATCCGAGAAAATGACGTTTTGCAATTCGTGCACCCAGGTTCGTCGTTGAGTACACCATCGCAGGCGCTCCTGTCTGTGATGCAGCGTCAAGGGTAACCGCAACCATAGTCTCCGAGCTGATAGTCCATGCTGCTGGAAACGTCGTCGAACTGTTCGTGCAGACAGTTGTTGTCTTGCAAACGGCCCCATCTGTTGTCTCAGGGATCGAGACGTGACTGCACGATCCGTTACGGTCATATGGATAAGCTGCCTGTCATCTGGACTGCCAGTGATGCGAGGCCGTTGGGATCCAGCACGGCGTTCCGTATTATCCTCCTGAACCCACCGATTCCATATTCTGCTAACAGTCATTGGATCTCGACCAGCGGGAGCAGCAATGTCGCGATACGATAAACCGCAATCGCGATAGGCTACAATCCGACCTTTATCAAAGTCTGAAACGTGATGGTACGCATTTCTCCTCCTTACACGAGGCATCACAAGAACGTTTCACCAGGCAATGCCGGTCAACTGCTGTTTGTGTATGAGAAATCGGTTGGAAACTTTCCTCATCTCAGCACGTTGTAGGTGTCGCCACCGGCGCCAACCTTGTGTGAATGTTCTGAAAAGCTAATCATTTGCATATCACAGCATCTTCTTCCTGTCGGTTAAATTCCGCGTCTGTAACACGCCATCTTCGTGGTGTAGCAATTTTAATGGCCAGTAGTATACTTTCGTGGGTGAATACTCATCACAAGACACTTGAAAAATTAATTTTTTGACTTCAGTTCCCACTCGTCGAGTATGGCGTACGTCGATTCAAAACAGCCGAATGTTTTTTTCCTGTTTTAAGTGAAATCGAAGAACAGAACTGTAGTACGAACACTTGACTAAGACTCACCGATATGCCGGAGGCTGGCTTCACGTTGTAGAGAACGTGGTAAGTTTCCCAACGCCGCCCTCACATTGGCCAGTACAATCGACTTTCAGCATCTCAGAATACTGAGCCAAGGCACCCCTCGCATCTCGAGTCTGCCACAGAGTTGCGCAGCCAGGCCGGCCTTGCTGCAGAATTCGCAGCTCTGTGGCGGTGTCTGGTGCTGCGTTGCACCCCACTGAGTCTGAGACGATCGCTATCGCTAGAGTGGACATCCTTGCGACCTTGAATATTCATACTTATTTTCCTCTCTTCTAAACAGTGTTATCTTTTACCGACTGAATAAGCTTTCACACCTAGGATACGGTGTGATCGCGTCCTATGATCACCACCGCTTAGACACTGCAATATCGCTTCAAATCACTTGTTTTTTCGCAAAATATCAATAGTCAATACGGAATTTGTTGTTGCTATGAGAACAGATGACAGCAGAACAATGAAACTGAGCGTCACGTTTATTTTTGCTGTGAAAACATGAGACAACAGAACAGTCGAACAGACCGCCACACTTGTTTTTTCGCAAAATATCAATAGTCAATACGGAATTTGTTGTTGCTATGAGAACAGATGACAGCAGAACAATGAAACTGAGCGTCACGTTTATTTTTGCTGTGAAAACATGAGACAACAGAACAGTCGAACAGACCGCCACACATCTTTCACGGAGATTTTCATACAAAAATACCATCTAAAATTTCGACTTTTCCATTGTATTTTCCAAAAATTTTCTTCCATACAAACCTTGCGCTGGCAATTACTAACAACAACGACGACGACGACGAAGTCAGCCAGATCGGTCGATCCTTTCTCGAGTGATATTTCACACATGCGGCAATACATATTTATTTATATAGATGACTAAAGATGATAACATCGATATTTATTTTAATAATATCAAAAAGATTACATACACAACTGAAATACGCATACTTTCAAGTTGAAAGTGGTTAAATATCAATCATTGATCGTTCTAAAACTCAACAAATGAGCTACGGTATATAAAAATGTCAATTTTAGAATTTTGCCCCTCTCGGATACATTTCTGCGGACGCCCATGGGGGCAGGCAAATCAGGAGTCTATCATATAATCAAACTGACAGTTCGTGCATCAGAGTGACAGACTAGAACAACATACGAAAGAGCGGAAAAGTAATTTGAGTGTCTGTTACACAACATTTAGTGCAGTTCGGCACATAGACATGCCAACTTTAAACAGAGGCAAAATCCCCAAGATTGGCGATCCTTTACAGAAGCTCGAAACTTAGCGCGGAGTTCACTGCGAGACGCCTGTAACAGTTTCCACAACGAAACTTTGTCTCGAAACCTGGCAGAAAATCCAAAGAGATTCTGCTCGTATGTGAAGTAGCGGCAAGAAACTATCAATGTCTTCTCTGCGCGTTAACAATGGAGATACTATCGAAGACAGTGCTGCCAAAGCAGATTTACTAAACAGAGCCTTCCCAATGGCTTCACAAAACAAGACGAAGTAAATATTCCAGAATTCGAATCGAGAACAGCTACCAACGAGAGAAACGTAGAAGTAAATATCCTCGGAGTAGTGAAGCAACTCAAATCACTTAATAAAAGCAAGTATTCTGGTCCAGGCTGTGTACCAATTAGGTTCTTTAGGAGTATGCTGAGGCATTATCTCCATACTTAACAATCATATACAACCGTTCGCTCGACGAAAGGTCCGTACCTAAAGACTGGAAAGCTACACAGGTGACAACAATATTCAAGAAAGGTAGTAGGAGTAATCCACTAAATTACAGGCCCATATCGTTAACGTCGAAATGCAGCAGGATTTTAGAACATATATTGTGTTCGAACATTATGAATTACCTCGAAGAAAACGGTCTATTGACACACAGTCAACATGGGTTTAGAAAACGTCGTTTCTGTGAAACACAACTAGCTCTTCATTCACATGAAGTGTTGAGTGCTTTTGACAAGGGATTTCAGATCGATTGCGTATTTCTCGGAAGGCTTTTGACACTGTACCACACAAGCGGCTCGTAGTGAAATTGCGTGCTTATGAATATCGTCTCAGTTATGTGACGGGATTTGCGATTTCGTGTGAGAGAAGTGACAGTTCGTAGTAATTGACGGAAAGTCATCGTGTAAAACAGAAGTGATTTCAGGCGTTCCCCAAGGTAGTGTTATAGGGCCGGTTGCTGTTCCTTGTCTATATAAACGATTTCAGAGACAATCTGAGGAGCCGTCTTGGGTTGTTTGCAGATGACGCTGTCGTTTATCGACTAATAAAGCCATCAGAAGACCAAAACAAACTGGAAAACGATTTAGCAAAAAATATCTGAATGGTGCGAAAAGTGGCAGTTGATCCTAAATGACGAAAAGTGTGAGGTCATCCACATGAGTGCTAAAAGGAACTCGTTAAACTTCGGTTACACGATAAATCAGTCTAATCTAAAAGCCGTAAATTCGACTAAATACCTAGGTATTACAATTACGAACAACTTAAATTGGAAAGAACACATAGAAAATGTTGTGCGGAAGGCTAACCAAAGGCTGCGTTTTATTGGCAGGACACTTAGAAAATGTAAGAGATCTACTAAGGAGACCGTATGTGTAGTATCATTGCCACAGATACTACTGCAACGCCGCGCCAACACAAGGTTGGCAGCCCGTCGCCTGCTGAGCGCAGCGCACTCTAGCGGGCTGTGCAGCTCGACGGAACTGGAGTGTGCCTCGTCCACTTCTCACAAGGGAACCTCCACATCGCACTCCCCTCAGATTTAGTTATAAGTTGGCACAGTGGATAGGCCTTGAAAAACTGAACACAGATCAATCGAGAAAACAGGAAGAAGTTGTGTGGAACTATCAACAAAATTAATAAAATATACAAACTGAGTACTCCATACGCAAGATTAGCAACATCAAGGTTAATGTAAGCCCAGGAGCGCCGTGGTCCCGTGAGCTGCTGCGAACGAGAGGTCCTTGGTTCAAGTCTTCCCTCGAGTGAAAAGTTTACGTTCTTTATTTTCGCAAAGTTATTATCTGTCCGTTCGTTCATTGACGTCTCTGTTCACTGAAATAAGTTTAGTGTCTGTGTTTTGCGACCGCACCGCAAAACCGTGCGATTAGTAGACGAAAGGACGTGCCTCTCCAATGGGAACCGAAAACATTTGATCGCAAGGTCATAGGTCAACCGATTCCTCCACAGGAAAACACATCTGATATATTCTATACGACACTGGTGACGGCATGTGCGTCACACGACAGGAATATGTTGTCGACCCACCTAACTTGTACATGGGTAAAAAGATTCTTCTACCTTACCCCCTTTAGGTTTTCTTGTGGATGTGATAATCACTCGCAAAAAAGTGATGAAAACAGAAGAGTTTGTCACATAAACTGAAAATAAAAAATTAAACTTTTCACTCGAGGGAAGACTTGAACCTAGGACCTCTCGTTCCGTAGCTGCTCTCAGTAACCACAGGACCACGGCGCTCCTAGACTCCCATTCTCCTTGATGTTGCCTATCTTCGCATGGACTACTCAGCTTGTATATTTTACTAATTTTTTTCATAGTTCCACACAACTTCTTCCTGTTTTCTCGATTGATCTGTGTTCAGTTTTTCAAGGCCAATCCACTGTGCAAACTTATAACTAAATCTGAGGGGGGTGCGATGGGGAGGTTCCTTTGTTAGCTAGATTTCAACCCAGGAAGACGCACTTTCACAATCGGCCCTCAGCCAGTTCCGTTGATTCTCTGAGGTGGGCCCATCAGGCTTAGTCCCTTAGAATATGTTGTGTTAGCTGATGGTATTGCATGTTACGAGATTGTCAGTTCATAGCCGCAGCTGCAGTCCTACAAACTACTGAAGATAAGTAATTTTCATTGTACAGTGTGTGTCCTGAATAAATAATCCTTCTGTCTAACAGTGTGCCGTACCGCATATTATTGCAACCTGGACTCCTTCAGCTCCTGTCAACTCGGCCTCCTACTTATTTGCATTTAGTAACGAGCTGAAAACACCTACGCGTTTTGTGCCTCTAAACAGTGAGACACAATAGCCTACACTACGCTTGTCCGTCCTCTTTTAGAATACTGCTGCGCGGTGTGGGTTCCTTACCAGGTAGGACTGACGGAGTACTGCGAAAAAGTGCAAACAAAGGCAGCACGTTTTGTATTATCGCGAAATATGGGAGAGAGTGTTACAAAAATGATACAGGATTTGGGCTGGAAATCGTTACAAGAAAGGCGTTTTTCGTTGCGACGGAATCTTCTCACGAAATTCCAATCACCAACTTTCTCCTCCGAATGCGAAAATATTTTGTTGACACCGACGTACATAGGGAGGAACGATCACCACGATAAAATAAGGGAAATCAGAGCTCGTACGGAAAGATACAGGTGTTCATTCTTTCCGCGCGCTGTACGAAATTGGAATAATAGAGATTTGTGAAGGGGGCTCGATGAACCCTCCGCCACGCACTTGAATGTGATTTGCAGACTATCGATGTAGATGTAGCTGTCGCTGTACGCTGCATAACGGAAGCAAGACTGCAGTGTAAAGTTACAGGGACGAATTGCCGTGAAAGTGTTTCGAGGAGTCAATTGTCTGCACGATCACCTAGTACCAGTGTATAAGAATTTGTAATCATGACGATTGTACAGTGTGGGTCCTACGCGGTTCCGAAGCCGGCTGCGTACTCGAGTTCTCTCCCCGGCGCTGTCTGTCGTTTTGTCGCGCGTCGCCAAATTCCGCGTCACCGGTGACAGATGGCGCGGCCGCGCTGTCACGGCAGAGCGTTGTCGGCAGACCGGCGGGCTGGCCTGTCTGTCTGTCTGTCTTGTCTGTCGCTGCGTGGAGGGCGGCGGCCGTGCGGCGGGAACGGCGCTGCGCTCTGCTGGCGGCGCAAACAGCCACCCCACAACTCGACACATAAGAGATCAGATTAGTACTTGTCCCATAGATCATGAATACGACACTTCGTAATGATGTGGAACGTGTCAGGTTAATAAAACGTGTCTATACAACATATTACATTGCACAAAATATTACATGACACTTAATATTATTTTTTTTTTGGGTGCGGGGGTGGGGAAATTACCCACTGACTATATGCAAAAATTCATCTAATGAGTACAAGGAGTACCCGTTCAGAAATTCTTTTAATTTCCTTTTAAATGCTATATGGCTATCTGTCGGACTTTTGATGCTATTAGGAAAGTGACCAAAGACTTTTTTGGCAGCATAATTTCCCCCTTGAAACCTTCCTGTCTCCTCTATACCTCTTTTCTTAATGATAACCTTCCCTTTTACAATAACCTATGCAACCTTTCCTTAGGATTTCTATCTCTTGCTTAATAATAACAAATGAAATCTTCCCTTTGAAATTTATTCTCTTTCTCAATCTTCGAATACAAATTTAATTGCTGCTTATTAAAAGTGATTTTCTGTTTATTTCGACGAAACATAGAATGTGTCGTTGTCGTGGCCCTCAGTCGTTATCTGCAATAACCCAAAACTGTTCCTTACCTTTTTTACAGTTACTGGATCGCCATCTGACTGCGACATCAATATACTTACTCTGTTTTACTATACTCTATTAGCAGCTGGTGGGCTTTCATCATAAGTGGCTGTATTTATTACCAAACCTGACGTTTTTCTTTAATAGCAAAGCTGACGTTATTCTATAATTAATTTGACTGAAATTACGTACTTCATAGTTAAACTTTTTCTTGACAACAATAAAATTTTGCAAAGTTTTACGTTGATGGTTTTTGGGATGGATTACATTTAGAAATGCAATATTGCTGGCAAAAGTTAATCATATTCTGAATGAAATGATTTTACAAACGTTCAAATGGGACTTACTTTTTACAATAATCTTACAACTAGCAATGCGCAAACATACCTTCAGTAGTCTTGAGTTTCTCAAAAAAATTAATTCAATAATATTAGTTTCTCTTATTATAATAGTTATCTGATGTCTCTGTACATCCGTTTATAATCCCTTGTAAATCATAGCTGGTGGCTGGCAGGCACACGGCTGCTCTCAACCTCTCGCTTCAGATCTGCTACCGACTCGCTTCACTTCTCGCTTACTACTGACTTCCTACGAACGCTAAAGTGCGGTCTCTCCTGCCAACAATGCTTTCTCCCGCAGACAATCCCTACTACCGTTACAAAATGTATCAATGCGCGGTATTTCCCACTCTTTTCTTAAATGTATCCATACGCGGTCTCTCCCGCCCTTTTTAAAATTATATCAATTTGCGGCCTCTCTTGCCAACAATACTTTGGTGCAGACATTCCCTGCTACCACAGTTATTTCCAACATGACAAATATTAATTATTCCTACTTAATCCTATTAATAAAATATAAACATCTTTATACTATTTTGACAATAGACAATAGAAATATACACGTCTTACACCCTTCCGAGCCAAAGTTAGATTTAACCTTGAGTCGTGAAGATCATCCTTTCTCCTAGTGTTCCAGCCGTGTACACTGCTATTACTTTTGAATTCGTTTGGATTGTTAATAACAAATTTCGTAAGTGAATATATATATATATATATATATATATTGTTAGGCTACAGTGAAGATCCCTAGCTCTTTAAATAAGTGTCTGCAGGATGATCTTGGATGAGCTCCAGCAATTATTCTGCTTACACGCATTTGTGCAATGAACACTCTTTTACTCAATTATGACTTACCCCAGAATATGAGGCCATACGAAAGCAGACAATGAAAATAGGCGTGGTAAGCTGATTTACTGAGAGGTATATCGCCAAAATTTGTAATGACCCTAATAGCATAAGTAGCTGAACTCAAACGTTTCAGCACATCTTCACTGTGTTTTTTCCAGTTCAACCCCTCATCAATGCATACACCTAGAAATTTTGAATGTTCTACCTTAGCCACCGATTTCTGATCGAAGTTTACATGTATTAATAGTGTCATACCATTTACTGTGTAGAGCTGTATATACTGTGTTTTGTCAAAGTTTAATGAGAGCCCATTTGCAGAGAACCACTCAATGATTTTCTGAAAAATATTGTTTACAATTTCACCAGTTAATTCTTGTCTGTTGGGTGTGATAGGTACACTTGTATCATCGGGAAAAAGTATCAGCTTTGCATCTTCGTGAATATAGAATGGCAAGTCATCAATATATATTAAGAACAGCAGAGGACCCAAGACCGAACCTTGCGGCACCCTGTTCTTGATTGTTCCCCAGTTTGCGAAATCACCAGTTTTTTGCATATTGTGTGAACTGCTTATTTCAACTTTCTGCACTCTTCGAGTTAGGTATGATTTAAACCATTTGAGCACTGTCCCATTCACACCACAGTACTTGAACTTATCTAGAAGTATCTCATGATTTACACAATCAAAAGCCTTTGAGAGATCACAAAAAATCCCAACGGGTGACTTCCAGTTACTCAGAGCATTTAATATTTCATTAGTAAAAGTATGTATGGCATTTTCCGTTGAAAAAGCCTCCTGGAAACCAAACTGACATTTTGTTAAAACTTTATTTTTACAAAGGTGTGAAGCTACTCTGCAATACATTACTTTTTCAAGAATTTTGGATAAGGCAGTCAGAAGAGAGATTGGGCGGTAGTTGTTGACATCAGACGTATCCCCTTTTTTATGCAGTTGTTCAACAATGGCATACTTCAATCTATCTGGGAAAATACTCTGCTTTAGAGAGCTATTACATATGTGGCTAAGAATCCCGCTTATTTCTTGGGAATACCAATAACTTTTATTATCTTTACACGTTCGTCGTTAACAGTTCACTTTCCATACCCAGTCTTTGTAATCGAGTCCGCGAGCCGCTACACGAGTACCGAGCTGGTGTCCCAGAGTGCACCGGCAGTACAGAGCCACTACCGCATGTCGCTCTCTCGTACTCAGCGTCATCCCAGAGTTCGCCGAATCTGACTGTGAGTGTCGCACGCAGGCGGTTGCGAGTGCATCGACGTACGTACCGCCAGGTGCGGCGACTCACCGCAGCACCGCTGCCAGCTGAGCGGCTAGCTTACAAGGGGAGGCCGCCAATTGTGAAATTCAGATTCGATTCATACTGCGCGTAATAAAAGCTCATGGCCAGAGGTGTAATGTGGCAAAGCACCAAGATGCACTTCTCAGCCGTTGTCGAGAAAATCGACACTTAAAAGAAACCGTTGCGGTGAAATACTCTCTACGATTAATGATTTTCTACAGCGACGTAGCGCAGCGGTAAGCGCTGGGGTTCGTAATCCGAAGGTCGCCGGATCGAATCTATATATATATATATATATATATATATATATATATATATATATAATCTATCTATATATATATATATATATATATATATAGATCGAATATATATATATATATATATATATATATATATATATAAACTATTAATGAATTGCTTATGCATGTTGGTGAAGGCGGATCGCTCTCCAATTGTACCGCCTCCATTTTTTCGCTTGTTTAACAGGGTGTACCAAAGCTGTCCCGTCCGGACTGATTTTCGACGATGTTATAAGTTGCGCTAGGGACCGCATCTACCTTCTTTCGAAGTTAGCAGGCAACTACGGTGTTATGGGGCGGCTCGTTTCGGCCCATTCAACATCTATCCTTCAAGTGTAACGAGCGAGTAACGGAGTTTATATTTCATATCTGCCACAGCAAGATTGTGTTCGTGGGGTCTCTATTCTAATTCGAACGTTTGACTTACGCTATACGTATTCGTTTCTACGTCTTCCGTTAACTATACGTGGTTAACATTATGAAGACAATTAATAACATTTGTGAAATACAACTTTGTTTGCGGAAAACATAATGATGTTCGAAGTCGCCAGTTTTTCCACGACAAACGACTTTCAACAACTTATTATATACATAATGGTTGCAACTGATTGCCGGGAATTATGTATATGAATTACAAAAACAAATACTAAAAAAGTTGCATGGAGCGAGATTCGATCCGGCGACCTTCGGATTACGAACCCGAGCGCTTACCGCTGCACCACCACGCTGTAGAAAATTACTAATCGTAGAGAGTATTTCAGCGCAACGGTTTCTTTTAATTGTCGATTTTCTCGACAACGGCTGAGAAGTGCATCTTGGTGCTTTGCCACATTACACCTCTGGCCATGAGCTTTTATCATGCGCAGTATGAATTGAATCTGAATTTCACAATTGGCGGCCTCCCCTTGTTGGTTGGTGTTCGCTGAGCACGTTTCCACTGCCATGTCTCTGTGGCTCTACGGGTTTGCCACGTATACTTTTGTTCTGAGGTTCGGAAAACGGAAGCGGTGTAGGAGCCAGGCTGTTGAGTGTCGTCGCTTCGTGCGTTCAGACACAGACTTATCGACTGGTATAAATAAGCGTTTCGGTCGCGCGCCGAGGTCGACTGCCAGTAACAACTGTTCTGCCCGGCCGTCAACTGCCACCTCAGCCGATGATGTTCAGAAAGTGGGGGATTCGATCCTGCAATGTTGTAAACAGATCGTACAAGTGCCGAGCAATACCTTGGGGGTAACTTGTGGTACGTCTGAACGTATTCTGTCAGAGGAATAGAACACGAGAAGTTTGTGGCGCGGCTGCCTCGAGAACGTCGCCTGCACGTCTACAGGTAACTTAACTGCTTCGAGGCGATTTGCATGGTCTTTGAAAGGTTATCGCCGGCCACTGTGACCGAGCGATTCTAGGCGCTACAGTCTGGAACCGCGCAACCGCTACGGTTGCAGGTTCGAATCCTACCTCGGGCATGGCTGTGTGTGATGTCCTTAGGTCACTTAGGTTTAAGTAGTTCTAAGTTCTACGGAACTGATGACCTCAGACGATAAGCCCCATAATGCTCAAAGCCATTTGAAAGGTTATCACTGGTGATAAAATATTTATGGCAATGATCTCGAAATTAAGTAGCAATCGTCTCGACAGAAGAATCATCCTTCAACTAGGTTAGAATACTGACAGGACTGTTTCCGTCCTTGCCAAGTCATCCGCCCTATAACGAGCTGAGTCACCATATTCTGGGACGTTTGAGGAAAGAGGCGACGAGAAAACACCCAAAATCCGCCCGGTTAGAGGCCCCATGTCACGGATTGCTTCGGCCCCTCACGCCGGAGGTTCGAGTCCTCCAGTTGAGCAACCTAAAAAGACCAATCATCATCATCATCGAGTCCTCCCTCGGTCATAAGTTAGTTTACGTTAGTTTCAGTAGTCCGTAAGTCTAACGACCGATGACCTCAGCAGTTCCGTCCCTTAGGAAATGACACACACACACACACACACACACACACACACACACACACAAACGCCCAAAGAAGTGGCTGGTCGACCACGTTAATCCGCGACCGCATCCTGCCTACAGTAGATGGGATTTTTTTTTGCTACTAAAAGCTAGATGAAATCTGTTCCCGCACCGCAATACCATACTCTGCTCCGTACCACTTCTCAACCATCTCCTAGACGTAAATCCAGTTGAAGGGGCAAAAATATGATACAGTGGCGGAGATTAAAGTGCAGTCGTAGAGGGTACCAGATACGACAAAGAAAGGCTTCCGCGATGCACTTCAAAAGTGAGGAAAAGTTTAAGTCCGTTTGTTTGCTACCAACGGGGTAGGGGGGGGGGGGGGCATTACTTTCAAGGTAAAATGTAAATGTCGAGTGACTACGGCCTCCCGTCGGGTACACCGTTCGCCGGGTGCAAGTCTTTCGATTTGGCGCCATTTCGGCGACTTGCGCGTCGATGGGGGTACAATGATGATGATTAGGACAACGCAACACGCAGTCCCTGAGCGGAGAAAATCTCCGACCCAGCCGGGAAATGAACCCGGGCCCTTAGGATTGACATTCTGTCACGCTGATCAGTCAGCTACCGGGGGCGGACACTTTCAACGTGATAGTGCACAATAAGGAGTACGTAAGGCGTAATAACTTTAATACACTACGAGAACATTTGGATGATACCACGTTATTAGCACGTCACCAACGAATTTTATAACTGAAATGCTTTTTCTGTGAATATTAATTCACTTCTGGACCTTTTTTATTTCCTACGTTGTCTTCGATAGTCATCTTGAGCAGTGGAGGATAGACACTGCGTTTCTGCTTTGCATGCTTTTCCATCCAACCATTTCGCTTTTGTTCTTTCATTCTTCGTGTTTCCCCTTGCTTATTGTTCATGTTGTATATTACCCATGACACCCTGCCTCGTATGATTTAGAAGGAATATCTGAATGGTGCGAAAAGTGGCAGTTGACCCTAAATAACGAAAAGTGTGAGGTCATCCACATGAGTGCGAAAAGGAACTCGTTAAACTTCGGTTATACGATAAATCAGGGTATCTAAAAGCCGTAAATTCAACTAAATACCTAGCTATAACAATTAGGAACGACTTAAATTGGAAAGAACACACAGAAAATGTTGTGGGGAAGGCTAACCAAAGAGTGCGTTTTATTGGGCAGGACACTTAGAAAATGTAACAGACCTACTAAGGAGACTGCCTGCACTACGCTTGTCCGTCCTCTTTTACAGTACTGCTGCGCGGTGTGAGATCCTTATCAGATAGGACTGACGGAGTACATCGAAAAAGTTCAAAGAAAGGCAGCACGTTTTGTGTTATCGCGAAATATGGGAGAGAGTGTCACAGAAATGATACAGGATTTGGGCTGGAAGTCATTAAAAGAAAGGCGTTTTTCGTTTCGACGGAATCTTGTCACGAAATTCCAATCACCAACTTTCTCCTCTGAATGCGAAAATATTTTGTTGACAGCGACCTACACAGGGCGGAACGACCACCACGATAAAATAAGGGAAATCAGAGCTCGTACGGAAAGATAATAGGTGTTCATTCTTTCCGCGCGCTATACGAGATTGGAATAATAGAGAATTGTGAAGGTGGTTCGATGAACCCTCTGCCAGACCCTTAAATGTGATTTGCAGAGTATCCATGTAGCTGTAAATGTAGATGTATGCCGCTTTTTCTGAAAATTTCAAATAAATCGAACCATTTTACGTGTTGAAAGCTTATTCTAAGCCGACAGATCCTATGAAGGCGTCTTGATTTCCACATTCATCCCCTAAGATATCCTGAAGTCTGTTTTGCATTCTACTACATATTCTTCTCGTCACGAACTTTTCTGCACGAGCTGGTGAGTTAACGATAATTCTTGCATCTGTGGACTATTGCTACCTTCGGGATTCTATGCACGATATTGTTCCTAATGGCTGATGACATGTGTCGAGTCTAATAGATTCTAACTTGAATAACCACTTTGTTGTCACCTCCCCCATTAATTTTAGAAACTCCCAGGGATTGTTATAGAGTATGTACTAGCTGTAAACACAATGTAACAATACATGATAATTAAAGGCAGCAAATTACGTTCTTGGGACTGTGAAGGGAACAAAACGGCGAGGAACAGTACAAGCACATAAGTTCGTTGTGAAGCGACACCACAACACTTGTCTCCTGGCTGTGCGACGGCCTCTGTACGCAGGGACGGTCACACGGCACTGTCACCCGTGCTGTCTCATCGATACCTAGAGAGACTCGTGCTTTAGTCTGCCTTCTGTCTGCTGGTAACAGACATGCTGACTGCGAGACCACTCACATCAAACGAGTATGGGGTTTGACTCATCTCGTGATGTCGAGTCGCACGAACGAGTTGTCGAGTCTCGAAAGCTGGCGCCAGCACACCAGGTGGCAAAGAGGTTGCGGGAAGATCGATAGAGGCCAAACACAGGCTAGCAGGAAAAGCGCCGCCAACGCCCTCTCGGCGGCCAGTATTTAGATCGCCTCCGCGGACCGGAGGGCTAGTCTGTCACACGCCCAGTCAGCTCTACATCTACATCCGTACTCCGCAAGCCACTTGATGGTGTGTGGCGGAGGGTACTTTGAGTACTTCTATCGGTTCTCCCTTCTATTCCAGTGTCGTATTGCTTGTGGAAACAAAGATTGTCGGTATGCCTCTGTGTGGCCTCTTATCCTCATGGTCTCTTTGTCAGATATACATAGGAGGGAGCAATATACTGACTCCTGGGTGAAGGCATGTTCTCGAAACTTCAACAGAAGCCCGTACCGAGCTACTGAGCATCTCTCCTGCAGATACTTACAATGGAGTTTATCTATCATCCCCGTAACGCTTTCGCGATTACTAAATGATCCTGTAACGAAGCGCGCTGCTCTCCGTTGGATCTTCTCTATCTCTTCTATCAACCCTATCTGGTACGGATCCCACACCGGTGAGCAGTATTCAAGCAGTGGGCAAACTAGTGTACTGTAACCTGCTTCCTTTGTTTACGGACTGCATTTCCTTAGGATTCTTCCAATGACCCCCCAGTCTGGCATCTGCTTTACCGACGATTAATTTTATATGGTCATTCCATTTTAAATCACTCCTAATGCTTACTCCCAGATAATTTATGGAATTAACTGCTTCCAGTTGCTGACCTGCTACATTGTAGCTAAATGATAAGGAATGTATCTTTCTATGTATTCGCAGCACATTACACTTGTCTACACCGAGATTCAATTGCCATTCCCTGCACCATGCGTCAATTCGTTGGAGATCCTCCTGCATTTCAGTACAATTTTCCATTGTTACAACCTCTCGATATACTACAGCATTATCCCCAAAATGCCTCAGTGAACTTCCGATGTCATCCACAAGGTCATTTATGTATATTGTGAATAGCAACGGTCCCACGACACTCCCCTGCGGCACACCTGAAATCACTCTTACTTCGGAAGACTTCTCTCCATTGAGAATGACATGCTACGTTCTGTTATCTAGGAACTCTTCAATCCAATCACACAATTGGTCTGATAGTCCATATGCTCTTACTTTCTTCATTAAACGACTGTGGGGAACTGTATCGAACGTCTTGCGGAAGTCAAGAAACACGGCATCTACCTGGGAACCCGTGTCTATGGCCCTCTGAGTCTCGTGGACGAATAGCGCGAGCTAGGTTTCACACGATCGTCATTTTCGAAACCCATGCTGATTCCTACAGAGTAGATTTCTAGTCTCCAGAAAAGTCATTATACTCGAACACAATACGTGTTCCAAAACTCTACAACTGATCGACGTTAGAGATATAGGTCTATAGTTCTGCACATCTGTTCGACGCCCCTTCTTGAAAACGGGGATGACCTGTGCCCTTTTCCGATCCTTTGTAACGCTACGCTCTTCTAGAGACCTACGGTATACCGCTGCAAGAAGGGGGGCAAGTTCCTTCGCGTACTCTGTGTAAAATCGAACTGGTATCCCATCAGGTCCAGCGGTATTTCCTCTTTTGAGCGATTTTAGTTGTTTTTCTATCTCTCTGTCATCTACTTCGATATCTACCATTTTGTCATCTGTGAAACTACTTTGGAAAAAGACATTTAGTAGGCCGGCCAGAGTGGCCGAGCGGTTCTAGGCGCTACAGTTGAAAGGTGGCTACACTGAGTCACAGCGCCAGAGATTGCGCCAGAGAGCATTATTCAGCCGCCACCACTGGCAGTAGTTGTTCAGAAGCGGTGGTAGAGAGTGCTTGTTGAGATGTGGTAGTGGAGAGTGTTTGTTGAGAAGTCGACGTGGAGAGTGCTTGGTCAGAAGTTTCCGTAGTTTGTGGTTGCTGAGAGGATGTGATAGCTGTACTATTTGAGGCCATGTTGTGTGCAGTTGTTCTGTTTGGCTAGACAGCCGATGCTGTTCGATTGCGGATGTTGTAATGATCAAAGTGTATGTTTCGTCAATATATATGAAGGTAAAGAAAATTTTTTTATTTCAAATGTCGCAACTAACAATGTGTCTTGGTCACAGGTACAGTCAACAAAGCATCTGGCTTGTGTTCATGTATTAGAGTGTAATTATGGTTTTAATGTGCAATTATAGTATTTCTGTTTTTTTAATTACTTCATTGTAAATGGTGCTTAAAATACCTTGTCTTATTGAGCAAGAACCGTGCCAGATGTGTACGTTGAATCACACTTCCACACACAGAACAGTTACACTTGTGTTTTGTTGTTTCGTAGGTTTTATAGTTGCTGGGGACTTAATTAGTTAATTGTGTTAACGGAAGTTTTCTTTCATTCTTTATTGTTATTCTATGCAGTCAGATTGCGTACTAATACTAGTCAGGGCCAACCGGTTACGAGATTGCGTAACCGGACAGACAGCGACTAAAATTAAAAATTATTTGCATTGATATTTAATTAAGCCCCCATGCACAGTCTGGAACCGCGCGACCGCTACGGTCGCAGGTTCGAATCCTGCCTCGGGCATGGATGTGTGTGATGTCCTTAGGTTAGTTAGGTTTAAGTAGTTCTAAGTTCTAGGGGACTGATGATCTCAGCAGTTAAGTCCCATAGTGCTCAAAGCCATTTGAACCATTTTGACATTTAGTATTTCGGCCTTTAGTCTGTCATCCTCTGTTTAGGTACCATTTTGGTCACAGAGTGTCTGGGCATTTTGTTTTGATCCACCTACCGCTTTGACGCAAGACCAAAATTTCTTAGTCATCCAGTCATCAGTCGCAGACAGCACCTGGCCACCAGAGTAGCGTACATAGCGGACTTGTACTTCACCAGCAGTGAGGCTAAGGTGGTGTATTACGGATAGCTTGTACCGCATCACCTGGACTATCTCGAGTTAAGTAATTTTATATTTATATTTATATTTATATTTTATTTATATTTATATTTATATTTATATTTATATTTATGAATAAAGAACCCAGTTAATACATGCATGCAGTTTGTGTTATAGAAAGAGGATACCGGCCACCAGCCCAAAATCCTCTCCTTGTTTCCCACGGTACAAGCCTACAGTAACAACGAGACGATACAAAATAAACGTTCTTGTCTCTGCGTGTTGCCCGGCTGTCGAGAAGCAATAGCACGCCCACGTGTTAGGCGTGATCGAGCTGCTTTTGCGTCCAAATACGGAAAATATTACCTCACTGGCCAGGCTTTCAGGGAAAGATGCCACGCGCGCTCTGTGAACTAACGTACGTACTGCACTACTGCATTGTGCAGGATGATGGCAGCTTGTGGCCTGCAAATGCAGATGTGTATGCGTTGCCTTGCTGTAGACGCCATGTTCCATCTCCTTTCCTTCGTACCAAAACATCAACAAATGGTAAAGTACTATCTTTTTCCACTTCCACTTTGAAGTTTATGTTCGGATGGAGCGAATTTAAATGCTGAAGAAACGTAGGTAGAGTATCGAGTCCATGTGGCCACAACACAAATGTATCATCTGCATACCGGAAAAAACCAGAGGTTTTGAGAGTGGCTGATTGTAGTGCTTTTTCTTCAAAGTCCTCCATAAAATAATTGGCCACCATAGGAGACACAGGGCTACCGATGGCGACACCGTCCACTTGTTCGAAATATTGGTCATGAAATAAGAAGCATGTTGAAGTAAGCACGTGTTTAAACAATGCCACTATGTCCTCCCCAAGCTTGCTCTTAATGAGCTCCAAAGAGACCTGCAAGGGCACCTTTGTAAATAAAGACATGACATCAAAACTTACTAAGAGATACGACGATTGCAATCTAAGAGTTTTCAGGTGACTTATGAAATCCTCAGACTTTCTGATATGATGGTCGCACTTGCCTACGAGAGGTCCCAATAGTGTTGTCAGATATTTAGCAAGAAAATCAGTAGGTGCTGCTTTGTTACTTGGTTGGCTCAAATGGCTCTGAGCACTATGGGACTTAACATCTGAGGTCATCAGTCCCCTAGTACTTAGAACTACTTAAACCTAACTAACCTAAGGACATCACACACATCCATGCCCGAGGCAGGATTCGAACCTGCGACCGGAGCGGCGCGCGGTTCCAGACTGAAGCGCCTAGAACCGCTCGGCCGCCGCGACCGGCCTTTGTTACTTGCAATGGGACGGAGAGGCGCACCATTCTTATGGAACATCATATGGTGCCAAACCCGTGAAGACTATTTACGACATATCCGCCGCGAAAGGTCGAAGAGTCACATTTCCCAATTGTGTTTCACGAGAAGAGCGTCGTGCTTCTTCCAGGAATTCCCGTCTGCGTTCACGAAGAATCTTGCGTGTTGACCAAACTTACCAGTTTCGAATGCGGCAGCGCGCGTCCGAACTGCTTTGATATCTCTCCTCAGTTAGGCCTGGTTGTGGTTCTAAACGCTGGAGCAGTAGTGAAGAATGTGTCGCATCTGTGTTCTACACGCCGTCTCGTTTTAACATGAGCTACATCCCTCCCAGTATACGTAAGTCGACCATTAACCTTCCCCGCTACCGTACTTAACGCGGTCCGTCCATTTCATATCAGTTTGCTACGTTATGGCTAGATCGCACAAGATTTGGCGCGTAGGAACGTCCGCAACTTAGAGGCATAATACGAGGGTGAGTCAAATGAAAACCTTAAATATTTTTTAAATATTATTTATTGTGCATAAATGGTACAAAACTGTATCACTTTTCAACGTAATCTCTCCAACGCTCATTGCAAGTCCTCCAGCACTTACAAAGTACATAAATTTCTTTAGAAAAAAATTCTTTTGGTAGTCCGCGCAACCACTCATGCACCGCGTGACGTACCTCTTCGTCAGAACGGAACTTCTTTCCTCCCATTGCGCCTTTGAGCGGTCCAAACATATGGAAATCACATGGGGCAAGGTCTGGCGAGTATGGTGGATGAGGAAGACACTCAAAATGCAGGTCTGTGATTGTTGCAACTGTTGTACGGGCAGTGTGGTCAGAACGGAACTTCTTTCCTCCCATTGCGCCTTTGAGCGGTCCAAACATATGGAAATCACATGGGACAAGGTCTGGTGAGTATGGTGGATGAGGAAGACACTCAAAATGCAGGTCTGTGATTGTTGCAACTGTTGTACGGGCAGTGTGGGACCTTGCATTGATATGTTGCAAAAGGACACCTGCTGACAGCAATACATGTCGCTTTGGTTTGATTGCAGGTCGCAGATGGGTTTTAGGAGATCTGTGTATGATGCACTGGTGCCAGTGGTCCCTCTAGGCATGTAACGCTCCAAAATGACTCCTTTCTCGTCCCAAAAGAGAGTCAGCACAACCTTCCCTGCTGATGGTTGTGTTCGAAACTTCTTTGGTTTTGGTGATGAGGAATGGCGCCATTCCTTCCTCGCTCTCTTCGTTTTCGGTTGGTGGAAGTGAACCCAGGTTTCGTCCCCAGTAACGATTCTTTCAAGGAGGCCATCACCTTCTCGTTCAAAGCGCCGAAGAAGTTCTTCACAAGCATCAACACGTCGTTCTCTCATTTCAGGAGTCAGCTGCCGTGGCACCCATCTTGCAGACACTTTGTGAAACTGGAGCACATCATGCACAATGTGATGTGCTGACCCATGACTAATCTGTAAACATGCTGCAGTGTCATTCAGTGTCACTCGGCGGTTTTCCTTCACTATGGCTTCAACTGCTGCAATGTTCTGTGGAGTCACAACTCGTTGTGCCTGACCTGGACGAGGAGCATCTTCCACTGAAGTCACACCATTTGCGAACTTCCTACTCTATTCGTAGACATGCTGCTGTGACAAACATGCATCACCGTACTGAACCTACACTCGTCGAAGAATTTCAATAGGTTTCACGCCTTCACTACGCAAAAACCGAATAACAGAACGTTGTTCTTCCCTTGTGCAAGTCGCAAGTGGGGCGGCCATCTTTATAGTGGTACTGCGACGGTATGTGTGCATCTGCACAATGCTGCCACCTACAGGCCATTCTGCACGCTGTTTGTAGCACGCTTACCAACTTACAGGATAACGGCGCGAAATTTCGATTTGCTATTACAAATTTAAGGTTTTCGTTTGACTCATCCTCGTAATTAATTTAGAGAGAGATCCGTTTCAGCTGCAGTAATTTTTATCTAAACAAGCAACGGTTTCGAGATTATAAAGTACCATCTTCAGTTGTATGATATTATAGTATTTGGTAATACATGACATGTTGTCGGGCCAATTAGTGCCGAAGTTCCGACCACTGCATGTTGGCGGCAACTGACCGTCACCGGGCAGCAAGCTGCTGAAGCTGTATTCGAACACTGTGGTATCGTTTCTCCTACTCGTCTGCATTAACGTAAATATTTCTGCATTTAGAGCAAGCCGTTCATTACAGTGACTAGAATTTTTTTCTAAGCTGTCTTGTATCGCCCTACAGTCACTCAACGGCGACATCTTCCCCTGTCAGTGCTTTCCTGTAATAGTGTCAGAAGGCTCCACTATCGGCCTGATAAGTGGGTCGGAACGCTTGAAATTTGCCGACTGTAACGCTTTCCGTTACACGAACTTTCCGTCGATCGGTATTCGGATAACCGATGCTCTCCTGTAATTTATTTCGTCTCAAACTTAGCGGCCGAGTCTGGATGTGACCCCGCACGAAATGCGTATCGGGTGCGCACTGAAGGCTCCTATATGGGCAATGCGACATTGCCTCTAGACGTAATAGGTTACCTGAAGGAAGTTGCTACGGGTTATAAGTGCGGCAATTAAGGTGCACTGCGAACCGCAGCTACTCGGCGTGCGAATAAGTCGGCTCTACCGAGGTCCGGGTTATTCCATTAGCTGCGACGCTCCATGCCTAAAGCCGTCGGCACACGGACCGTGCATCCGAACGTTGAGCGTTGAGCGTACCTGGTTTGTGACATCATAGCGTGGAACAGCGCGTTCGGGAGTCTTTCCGAACGTGCAGAGCAATATCCGGCATGTCAGGTATTCTGAGCGTTGACCAATGAGATGGCACCACGCCATCTACGTCACACGCACGCCGTCTCCCTTCAGTACAGAGTTGTGAGGCGCCATATCGGCATTCATTTCAAGCCTATACGTATATATGCCGTTTCTGAGTACCAGCAAATTGAGAGTCACTGGAAAAACCGTTGTTAACTGTGCGATTCGTTCCAATAAAATAGTGAGAAACATGATATTCGTCGCAAAAGAATTATTGTAACTTGCGTATTACGAGAGTAGGCTATTTGAACACAGTGACACACTGAAGATCTACCCAAAACCCATTGTTCTTGCAACTATTGGTTATAATTAAATTTCCATCTGTAACATCTACGATAAAGCCGTCGCCACACGGACCGTGCTGTCGAACGTTAACGTCGAGCGTGCCAAGTTCAACGTGCTGCTGAACGCTCAGGAACGATGCGACTTGTGCATACGGTACGTGGGCCCCAACGTGGTATATGCGATCGCAACGCACTCCAGCGGCAGTTGAGGGATGTTTCTAGTTCGTAAATCACACTGTTTACTCAACGGGCGCGCGTAAAATTCCCACATTAGCGCTGTTAAAACGCACATTTCCTCCATCGTCCACGAAAAGGAAAGTACCACGTCCAATCAATAAGGACACAGGTTTATAAAAGTTCCATTACAAACAGTGCGGTACAAATTTGGAATACTTCTCCGCATAAGATAAACATTATTTCATAATTCCCACATTTTAGTAAAACCCCAAGGTCAGTCTTACTTGATCAGTGTTCCAACCCAGTAGCAGAATCTTTGCAACATGTGAATTACGAAGCGAAAAAGAAAAAGGAGCAAAATATCTTTATACACGTAGCGCAAGCTGTCCTGTAGATTAAGCCAATCGAACAAAGTCACCACTCAAAAAAAGTTGAACTTATATTTACACCATCAGTTACATCAAATATTATAGTATATACTTATATTAAACTAATAATAAAGTATCAGAACCCAATAAAAAATGGAATGTTAGGAAAAAAATTTGGAAGTGGCAAGACACGAACCACCGCCCTATCAAAATAATCTACAAGGGCAGTGACGCTAGTCACTACACTACAGCAATAACATACTCCAGACGTCTAATCATAGTATCTCAGCTCGAACATAAAACCTTAATCGTAGATATGTTACTAATTGAAGTTTAATTATAACAAATTGTACCAAGAACAATGCGTTTTGGGTAGATCTTCAGTGTGTCGTTGGCTTCAAATAGCCTACTCTCATAATACGAAAGTTACAATAATTCTTTTGCCACGAATATGATGTTTCCCATTAATTTACTGGAACGAGTCACACAGTTAACAACGGGTTTTTTTAGTGATTCTCAATTTGCTGGTGCTCAGAAACGCCATATATGCATATAGGCTTGAAATGAATGCCGATATGGCGCCTCACAACTCTCTACTGAAGGGAGACGGCGTGCGTGTGACGTAGATGGCGTGGTGCCATCTCATTGGTCAACGCTCAGACGCACGCTCAGAATATCTGACACGCCAGATATTGCTCTGCACGTTCGGAAAGACTCCCGAACGTGCAGTTCCACGCTATGACGTCAGAAACTCGGCACGCTCAACGCTCAACGTTCAACGTTCGATGCACGGTCCGTGTGCCGACGGCTTAAGGTTTCCTGCAAGGGGTAATTTACTAAGATTAGTTACAATGGGGGGTGTTGTTTGTTTAGCCTAATGGGTAGCATTACTGTCCGAGTTGTTTGTTCTTCAGACTACCAAATTTTTTTTCCTAACATTCGCGTTTTTATTAGGTTCTGATACTTTATTATTACTTTAATGTAACTATAGCCTATAATATTTGATGTTATGTGAATATAAGTTAACCTTTTTTGAGGGGTGAGTTTGTTCGATTGGCTTAATCTACGGGACAGCTTGCGCTACGTGTATAAAGATATTTTGCTCCTTTTTCTTTTACGCTTCGTAATTCATATGTTGCAAAGATTCTGCTACTGGGTAGGAACAGTGATCAAGTAAGACTGGCCTTGGGATTTTACTAAAATGTGGGAATTATGAAATAATGTTTATCTTATGCGGAGAAGTATTCCAAATTTGTACCACACTGTTTATAATGGAACTTTTATAAGTCTGTGTCCTTATTGATTTCACATGGTACTTTCCTTTATGTGGACGATGGAGGAAATGTGCGTTTTAACAGAGTTAACGTGGGAATTTTACGCGTGCCCGTTGGGTAAACAGTGTGATTTACGAACTAGAAACATCCCTCAACTGCCGCTGGAGTGCGTTGCGATCGCGTATACCACGTTGGGGCCCACGTACCGTATGCACGAGTCGCATCGTTCCTGAGCGTTCAGCAGCACGTTGAACTTGGCACGCTCAACGTTAACGTTCGACAGCACGGTCCGTGTGGCGACGGCTTCAGGTAATTCTCCGCCGGAAGCGGCGGCCCGCGCGCGAAAACACGGCGCCCCGTTAGACGTGTATATTCTAGTCCAGTGGCGTGGGTCGCCCCGTTACAAAACTCCCTACAAGGCGGGCGCCTGCTAAACATAGACCGGCTGCGGACGCCGGGGGGCGGAGAGTCGATTCAGGCCGGCGGCCACCAGCCAGGCTGTGCAGAGTCCCGCGGGTCGTCAGGTCCAGCAGCATAGCACACACAGCACAGGCTCGCCGCTCACAAGGGAACCTCCCCATCGCAGCCCCCTCAGATTTAGTTATAAGTTGGCACAGTGGATAGGCCTTGAAAAACTGAACACAGATCAATTGAGAAAACAGGAAGAAGTTGTGTGGAACTGTGAAAAAATAAGCAAAATATACGAACTGAGTAGTTCATGGGAAGATATGCAATGTCAAGGAAGCTGGGAAAGCAGGAGCGCCGTGGTCTCGTGGTAACGGGAGCAGTTGCGGAACGAAAGGTCCTTGGTTCAAATCTTCCATCGAGTGAAAAGTTTAATTTTTTATTTTCAATTGATGTGACAAACTCTTATGTTTTCATCACTTTTTTGGGAGTGATTATCACATCCACAAGAAAAAGCTAAATCGGGCAAGGTAGTAGAATCTTTTTACCCATTCGCCAAGTGTACAAGTTAGGTGGGTCGACAACATATTCCTGTCATGTGACGCACATGCCGTCACCAGTGTCGTATAGAATATATCAAAATTGTTTTCCTGTGGAGGAATCGGTTGACCTATGACCTTGCGATCAAATGTTTTCGGTTCCCATTGGAGAGGCACGTCCTTTCGTCTACTAATCGCACAGTTTTGCGATGCGGTCGCAAAACACAGACACTAAACTTATTACAGTGAACAGAGACGTCAGTGAACGAACGGACAGATAATAACTTTGCGAAAATAAAGAAAGTAAAATTTTCACTCGAGGGAAGACTTGAACCAAGGACCTTTCGTTTTACAGCTGCTCACGCTACCGCGGGACCACGGCGCTCCTGAGCTCACGTTCTCCATGATGTTGCCTATGTGGCCCATGGACTACTCAGTTTGTATATTTTGCTTATTTTTTCACAGTTCCACACAACTTCTTCCTGTTTTCTCAATTGATCTGTGTTCAGTTTATCAAGGCCTATCCATCGTGCCAACTTATAACTAAATCTGAGGGGGGTGCGATGGGGAGGTTCCCTTGTCAGTGGCGTCTGGACGGACGGCGAACGAAGCCCAGGATGCACACCGCCTGTGTGGCGGAAATGTTTTGTGCCGTAACGAATGGGACCACCGGGACAAATCCAGTGTGCTGTACTTTCTGCATCCCAGCAGAGCCGAAATTCGCGAACCTACAACTTGTGACTGGAGTGGTGACCATAAAATCAGCGGGTGAAGCCGAGAAAGGAGTGTCGAACAGTTTCATTTCCATTTCCAGAACTAGCAGCCCTCGGAATGCCGCTTCAGAAGACGCCATGAGGTGCTTCCCCGTCGTGGTAATCGCCGCAGCTGGTGCCTTGGTGTGGGCTTGGAGATCTCAGGCGACTGGAGAATGTTAAACTTCTGTTATTCATTTGCCTCTCAAACAAATGCAACCTATCTCTAAGCGTGCTGGTTTTGTCGTGCGTGTCAACTACTAGTTATTCTTTGCTTTGCAGTACCAAATCTAACAAGGGAAACTCCACATCGCACCCCCCTCAGATATAGATATAAGTTGGCGCACTGGATACGCCTTGAAAAACTGAACACAGATCAATCGAAAAAACAGGAAGAAGTTGTGTGGAACTACGAAAAAATAAGCAAAATATACTAACTGAGTAGTCCATGCGCAAGATAGGCAACATCAGGGTTATTAGAGCTCAGAAGCGCCGTGGTCCCGTGGTTAGCGTGAGCAGCTGTGGAGCAAGTGGTCCTTGGTTCAAGTCTTCCCTCCAGTGAAAAGTTTAATTTTTTTATTTTCGCAAAGTTATGATCTGTCCGTTCGTTCATTGACGTCTCTGTTCACTGTAATAAGTTTAGTGTCTGTATTTTGCGACCGCACCGGTAAACCGTGCGATTAGTAGACGAAAGAACGTGCCTCTCCAATGGGATCCGAAAACATTTGATCGCAAGGTCATAGGTAAACCGATTCCTCCAAAGCAAAACACGTCTGATATATTCTATACGACACTGGTGACGGCATGTGCGCCACATGACAGGAATATGTTACTGACCCACGTAACTTGTACACTTGGCGAATGAGTAAAAAGATTCTTCTACTTTACCCGATTTCGGTTTTCTTGTGGATGTGATAATCACTGCCAAAAAAGTGTTGAAAACATAAGAGTTTGTCACATAAACTGAAAAAAAATTAAAGTTTTCACTGGAGGGAAGACTTGAACCTAGGACCTCTCGGTCCACAGCTGCTCACGCTAACCACGGGACCACGGGGTTTCTGAGCTCAAAGTAGCCTTGATATTGCTTATCTTGCACATGGACTACTCAGTTTGTATTTTTGCTTATTTTTTCGTAGTTGCACAAAACTTCTTCCGGTTTTCTCGATTGATCTGTGATCAGTTTTTCAAGGCCTATCCACCGTGCCAACTTATAACTAAATCTGAGGGGGGTGCGATGGGGAGGTTCCCTTGTAAGTTTTTGAGATGCATGGTTATGTCAGCTAGGTACGTTTGTTTTAAATCCTTCAGACAACGCATTTGTTTCCTTGTCGTTTCGAGAAAGGGACATATTGCCCCACGAACGGCGAAGGAAAATATCAGCCGCGCGGGATTAGCCGAGCGGTCTCAGGCGCTGCAGTCATGGACTGTGCGGCTGGTCCCGGCGGAGGTTCGAGTCCTCCTTCGGCATGGGTGTGTGTAGGATAATTTAGGTCAAGTAGTGTGTAAGCTTAGGGACTGATGACCTTAGCAGTTAAGTCACATAAGGTTTCACACACATTTGAACATTTTTGGAAAATATCAACAAATTTTCCCTGGCATGGCACCGAACTGTGCTGTGGTAAGGTAAGGTACCTTCCCATACTCGGCTTCCATGTCTTTAGAGAATGTTTCAGACTGGCGCTGATGTACTCCGTGACGCCGAACAACAATCACCCACCCGACCACGATGTTCGTTACGTTACCGAGTTTCACGTTTCTCTGCACACAGTGGCTCGCGATGAATGAAGCATTTCAACAGTCGAAACGTCTTCCTCGAATTCGCTTTTGAGGCCTTTTTTTAGACGAGATAGCGAAACCCTTAACACCGAAAATGCAGAATGCATTGCACCTGCTACCGATATATAAATTTTTTTAGTTGTATGTAAATATTTGTAATTTAAATGCTTTCTTTTAATAAGTAAGGACATTGCATCACTGTATGTGTACATTTAGGTAGAAGTCTGTTGACGTTTCATTGTATTTATCTGTCTTTTACTATAAAACTTATAAGCTCTAGGAAAAAGCCAAAGGAATTGTTATTTGCATCGACTAGCAACGATAATAGCAGTGCTTGTGCGTCATAAAATCTTTGGGTAGGGGGTTGTTGCGCAGAGCGCGCGGAGAGAGCGAGAGACGGGTTCGAGCTCTTGTAGTGTGCGGAAGTGTGGTGTTAACGCTCTCGCAGCAGAGAATACCATTTCGGCGGCATCATGTACGGAAGAGGCTGTATTAATTACGATTGCCCCTTCCTGTAATTAGCCGTGGCCCCACAAGATGCTACCGTCTTCAACAACAGCAGCAGTTCCAGCAACGAAGATTCATCGTCGGCTCCGAGTTTCGTCGCACGCACAGCACTGAAGTGAGACTGTACATTGGTAGAAAGTATTAGCGGCTAACCCAGCAGCACAACTGAATGTGATTTGATTAATGAGCTTTATTTAAATAATAATCAGTTAAATTCAGGGCATTTGTGTCCTCATTGCCCCAGACATTGTTACCACGCAGGGTCCTTGTTCCCTTTTTTCCTTATATGCTAACCGAAGTTTGAGAATCTGTCACTGGAAAAAAATCCAAATCTAAAGAAAATGCACAAATTAAGAGTGCGGAAGTTTTATTTATTTTACATATATCTTGGAGCACATGGCTGTTTGGTTTGGTGCGTATTCTAGTATTTAATTCTGTTCAAATCAGTAAAAAAGGCTCAGTTGTTCAGACAATATATGAAATCCAATTTGAAAATTAAGTAACTGCAAAGTAAAAAGTGCTTGCCTTTCTCTAAATTTCTTTGATGACGTAATGTTGAGGTCTCTGTAAGTCATTATTCACGTAACGAAGTTCAGTACTAGCATACAGTTTAAGTGGATATTTTCACATCATTACTCGATTGCCTTTTTCAAAATTTAATGGCAAACTTAACGTAAAAGTGACTTCTCAGTTTCCTTTATCATTACATACTCTCTTAAAATTAGTTTCAAAAAAACGTGACAACCTTCAGTTTAATAGTAAATGTTTTTCTTCCCATCATCTCGTACAGGATTTTGGATGTAAGTCGCCCTAGTGGGCTGGCGACTGCAATTATTTACTTTTCGTTCATTAGTGTAACTTTTGGATTCATGATCAGTGGTACCCCTTTCTGTCCAGTGTTGTTCGTGAGTGAATGCACAAAATAACTTTCATTTTGCAAATTGTAGCCCTGATCGGTTTAATTACTTTTTTTATTTTTAGTAGACTTTTTTATCAGAAAGATACCCCTACTTATCGCTATTACTTCTTCGGGAAAGATAGCCTTATCCAAGTAGAAAAATTCCATTAGGCACACACGCGATCCAAGGTCATATTTTATATCGCAAGCGGGATAGGCCGATTAGTAAGGGGGAGGTTACAACCCTATGACGCGGATCATCTGTCGTGCTCCGTCTGTGACTACAGAGTGGAACCAGTCCCGTGGCAGACTCACACTGTCCTCTGATTTACAAACAGCTCTGACGATACCACCGGGACCTGCTGTGGTTCAGCCGCGCGGCTACACATCCTAGAGCTCCCCAGTAACTTGCAGTGCCACACCGACCCTCTCGCGCATATGTTCAGAGCTGAGCGTCTGTCTCTAAATTCGCTGCCGTGTCCGACATTTGTTTTGAAAGCGAAACCCCTTCAGTTGACTGCACCTCCCTTTGAAATGAACACAGTGCAACAGGCACCACACGCGGCTCTGAAACTGGCTTCCCACTCTTCGCTACAATGTCAGCCATTTTGAAATTGCTCCAGCTCCTTTCTCACTCGCACTTTTTTCACTGCCATTCGAGTCAAAAGTCTAAACCCATCACAGAACGCGAACTAATGCTGCTTATTTGTGTAGCTTTAGCATCGAGAATTATTTTTTAAACTTAGGTTTCCTCGTATTTAGTTCTGAAGCCTGGGTACCAGCTCTCTGAGTATTTCGACTTCTACCTACTCGTAACGCGTTGCGCGAAACCGTGCGCAGTGACTCTGTGTGTTGTAGTGCTTGAGTCAAATACCGGGTGATCAAAAAGTCAGTATAAATTTGAAAACTTAATAAACCACGGAATAATGTAGATAGAGAGGTAAAAATTGACACACATGCTTGGAATGACATGGGGTTTTATTAGAACCAAAAAGGAAAAACAAAGTTCACAGAATGTCCGACAGATGGCTCTGGACAGCAAAACGTCAGTGACTGCACATGACAGTCGAGTATAAAAGGAGCTGTAATGAGAGAGAGAATCCAAATCCTTGAACGCCATGCTCTCCGCCTCGCCTATCGCATCCGTCTCCCCTCCCCCACGTGGATCCTGTATGATCTCATCCCCTTTCACCACCTCCTCCTCTTCCTTGAAAGGATACGGATCCTGTACACCTCTCGCAAACTCGATCCTCCTCATCCGCTTGTCTCACCCATCCTCTCCCACCCCCGCCCGCTGCCGCGCCTGTATTCCCACGTCCCACCCGGTCTCCATCTCTCCTCCCTCCTTACCCTCTCCCAAGGTGGCTTCCGCCAGCTCCCCCTCCCTGATGATGTCCTCCTCCCCACCATCTACCCCTCCTACCAACTTTGATCCTCCCTCCCTCTTCCTGTGTCTGTTCCTTTGGGCACTCTCCGTCCCTCCTCCCATTCTCCCCACTCCTCCCCCGGGCCTCCCCTCCCCTGTCCCTCTACTCCTCCTCCCATCTCCTCAGCCATTGGCATCTGTGTTCTCCCCTCTCCTCCCTCCCCCCCCCCCCCCTCACCCTTCTTCCCCTCTTGGCAGGTCCCCCGGACTCGCACACGCTACGTGGACTTTCGTGCGCCGGAGATCATCGCCATCTGTGTCTCGTGTGTGTGACGTCGTTTTGTGTTTTTAGTGTCCGCCGTCACGCTTCTACGTTCACTTGTGCCGTCGGATTCATCAGCGCTATGTGCGCCGTGTCAACATGTTTTCGGTGTCGTTATCGTCGAGTGTTCAAATCAAATGGCTCTGAGCACTATGCGACTCAACTTCTGAGGTCATCAGTCGCCTAGAACTTAGAACTAATCAAACCTAACTAACCTAAGGACATCACACACATCCATGCCCGAGGCAGGATTCGGACCTGCGACCGTTGCGGTCACGCGGTTCCAGACTGAAGTGCCTTTAACCGCACGGCCACACCGGCCGGCTTCGTCGAGTGTGGACGGCTCCGTGTTTTTTGTGTCCACTATTTTTGCCGTCACTATGTTCATTTTAATTCTCCATTGTTTTACTATTATTGTCAACACTATGGCTGAAGAGCGGCGTAGCATGCCGCTGCCAGCCTACCTGATTGTTCAGGTGTTAAAATAACAATAAAGAAAAAAAAAAGAGAGAGAGAATCAGATGCGCCAGCAGTCGCAGCATGTTGACGTAACCTGAAAAGGCGCTTTTAGTGGAGCTGTACTATCGGAATGGGGAATGTGCTAGTTCAGCGTTACGATCGTATCGCCATAGGAAGGGGATTCGGACGGGTAAAGGTCCGTTGACAAATGCAGCTGTGGCGAGGATGATTTCGAAGTCCGAAGCCACGGGTTGTTTAGACGATAGACTCCGTAGTGGCCGACCGAGCAGAAGGCGTAATGCTGTTGAGGCAGTTCAGGAAGAAATGGAGACTGTAGCGGGTTCGTCTATGCACGGGGAAGTCAGCGCTCGTGCAGCCGCACGTCGCACCGGCATTCCATACACTACAGTTTGGTTGGCACTTATACATACCCTCCGATGCTATCCGTACAAAATCCATCGGCATCATGAACTGTTACCTGGCGATTTAGTGAAGCGGAGGGCATTTGCGGTAAGAGCGTTTCAAAACATCGCGGAAGATGACGATTGGTTGAGTAACGTGTTGTGGACCGACGAAGCTCATTTCACGCTCCGAGGGTCTGTCAACGCTCACAACTGCAGAATTTGGGCTACCGAAAATCCTAGAACTGTCGTGGAAAGTCCATTGCACGACGAGAAAGTCACGGTATGCGTTGGATTTACCACATCTACCGTTATCGGGCTTTTTTCTTCGAGGAAATGCGTGATTCTGGTTTTGTAACTGCTACCGTGACGGGTGCGAGGTACGCCGATATGTTACAAAGTCGCATCATCCCCATCCTGGCTGATAAACACCTGCTGGAACGTACGATGCTTATGCAGGATGGCGCTCCACCCCATATTGCTAGACGCGTGAAAGATCTCTTGCGCGTGTCGTTTGGTGATGATCGTGTGCTCAGCCGCCAATTTCGTCATGCTTGGCCTCCCACGTCCCCAGACCTCAGTCCGTACGATTATTGGCTTTGGGGTTACCTGAAGTCGCAAGTGTATCGTGATCGACCGACATCTCTAGGGATGCTGAATGACAACATCCGACGCCAATGCCTCACCATAACTTCGGACATGCTTTACAGTGCTGTTCACAACATTATTCCTCGACTACAGCTATTGTTGAGGAATGATGGTGGACATATTGAGCAGTTCCTGTAAAGAACATCATCTTTGCTTTGTCTTGCTTTGTTATGCTAATTATTGCTATTTTGATCAGATGAAGCGCCATCTGTCGGACATTTTGTGAACTTTGTGGTTTTCTGTTCTAATAAAACCCGATGTCATTCCAAGCATGTGTGTCAATTTGTACCTCTCTATCTACATTATTCTGTGATTTATTCAGTTTTCAAATTTATACTGACTTTTTGATCACCCCATACTGCGCGACATACACTCCGAGACAAAGAAAAGTGCGTGCCACGAAGGATTTTATCCGAGTGCGACGGAAAGCGGCAGACGTAGTGCAGAGAGGCTTCCGCAGCTACCGCTGACGACGCCCGTCGCCCCAAATGCTGCAGTAGGCTGGGACAGCCGCCGCCTGAAACGTCTCGCCCGAACCACGGAGCCGCCCTCCACTCTGCCGACAAGTGGCGAGCGCCGTGTCTAGCTTCCCGCCGCTCAGCTACCACACCACAAACAGAGTCAATACTTACAGCAATTTTGCATAATTTAGCCACGCACTCCATTGTCAAAGTGTCTTACTCCATGAATTACGGCAATATTTGCAGCCATTTTGCATGATATGCCGTGACTTGATTAATTTATACAGGGTGTTACAAAAAGGTACGGCCAAACTTTCAGGAAACATTCCTCACACACAAAGAAAGAAAATTGGACATGTGTCCGGAAACGCTTACTTTCCATGTCAGAGCTCATTTTATTACTTCTCTTCAAATCACATTAATCATGGAATGGAAACACAGCAACACAACGTACCAGCGTGACTTCAAACACTTTGTTACAGGAAATGTTCAAAATGTCCTCCGTTAGCGAGGATACATGCATCCACCCTCCGTCGCATGGAATTCCTGATGCGCTGATGCAACCCTGGAGAATGGCGTATTGTATCACAGCCGTCCACAATACGAGCACGAAGAGTCTCTACATTTGGTACCGTGGTACCGTAGACAAGAACTTTCAAATGCCCCCGTAAATGAAAGTCAAGAGGGTTGAGGTCAGGAGAGCGTGGAGGCCATGGAATTGGTCCGCTCTACCAATCCATCTGTCACCGAATCTGTTGTTGAGAAGCGTACGAACACTTCGACTGAAATGTGCAGGAGCTCCATCGTGCATGAACCACATGTTGTGTCGTACTTGTAAAGGCACATGTTCTAGCAGAACAGGTAGAGTATCCCGTATGAAATCATGATAACGTGCTCCATTGAGCACAAGAACATGGGGCCCAATCAAGACATCACCAACAATGCCTGCCCAAACGTTCACAGAAAATCTGTGTTGATGACGTGATTGCACAATTGCGTGCGGATTCTCGTCAGCCCACACATGTTGATTGTGAAAATTTACAATTTGATCACGTTGGAATGAAGCCTCATCCGTAAAGAGAACAGTTGCACTGAAATGAGGATTGACACATTGTTGGATGAACCATTCGCAGAGGTGTACCCGTGGAGGCCAATCAGCTGCTGATAGTGCCTGCACACTCTGTACATGGTACGGAAACAACTGGTTCTCCCGTAGCACTCTTTATACAGTGACGTGGTCAACGTTACCTTGTACAGCAGCAACGTCTCTGACGCTGACATTAGGGTTATGGTCAACTGCACTAAGAATTGCCTCGTCCATTGCAGGTGTCCTCGTCGTTCTAGGTCTTCCCCAGTCCGATTCATAGGCTGGAATGTTCCGTGCTCCCTAAGACGCCGATCAATTGCTTCGAACGTCTTCCTGTTGGGACACCTTCGTTCTGGAAATCTGTCTCGATACAAACATACCGCGCCACGGCTATTGCCCCGTGCTAATCCATACATAAAATGGGCGTCTGCCAACTCCGCATTTGTAAAAATTGCACTGACTGCAAAACCACGTTCGTGATGAACACTAACCTGTTGATGCTACGTACTGATGTGCTTGATGCTAGTACTGTAGAGCAATGGGTCGCATGTCAACACAAGCACCGAAGTCAACATTACCTTCCTTCAAATGGGCCAACTGGCGGTGAATCGAGGAAGTACAGTACATACTGACGAAACTAAAATGAGCTCTAACATGGAAAGTAAGCGTTTCCGGACACATGTCCACATAACATCTTTTCTTTATTTGTGTGTGAGAAATGTTTCCAGAAAGTTTGGCCGTACCTTTTTGTAACACCCTCTAATGCCGAAGTATCGTACCTCGTAATACGTAGCACCACTATGCTGAGAGCATCATGACGTTTAGAGGACGCGACGCGATGTTGACGTGACATCCGGAGCAGTAGGACGAAACTCACGTAATTCGAATAGCAAAACATTAATTTGTTGTTTATAACAGATACCTTCACTCTAGTCCCCTCACTACAGCATACATACCTCAACTGGCGAAATTCGCATAGTCAATCAACAACAACTGCCAAGATGAGAAACACAGAAGTAGATATCCTCGGAGTAACGAAGCAGCTTAAATCACTTAATAAAGGCAAGGGCTCCAGTCCAGATTGTATACCAGTCAGGTTCCTCTCAGAGTATGCTGATAAAATAGTTCCATATTTAGCAATTATATACAACCACTCGCTCACAGAAAGATCCGTACCTAAAGACTGCAAAATTGCTCAAGTCACACCAATACCCAGAAAGAGAAGTAGGAGTAAACCGCTGAATTATAGGCCTATATCACCAACATCGATTTTCAATAGGGTTTTGGAACATAAACTGTATTCGAACATTATGAAGTACCTCGAAGAAAACGATTTATTGACACATAGTCAGCACGGTTTCAGAAAATATCGTTCTTGTGAAAGACAACTAGCTCTTTATACTCATGAAGTAATAAGTGCTATCGACAGGGGATTTCAAATTGATTCCACATTTTTAGATTTCCAGAAGGCTTTCGACACCGTTCCTCACAAGCGTCTTCTAACCAAACTGCATGCCTACGGAGTATCGCCTCAGTTGCGCGACTGGATTCGTGATTTCCTGTCAGAAAGGTCACAGTTCGTAGTAATAGACGGTAAGTCATCGAGTAAAACAGAAGTAATATCCGGCGTTCCCCAAGGAAGTGTTATGGGCCCTCTATTGTTCCTGATCTATATTAACGACACAGGAGACAATCTCAGTAGCCGTCTTACATTGTTTGCAGATGATGCTGTCATTTACCGTCTTATAAAGTCATCAGATGGTGAAAACGACTTGCAAAATGATTTCGATATCTGTATGGTGCGAAAAGTGGCAATTGACCCTGAATAAAGAAAAGTGTGGAGTTATTCACATGAGTACTCAAAGAAATCAGCTAAATCTCGATTACGCGATAAGTCACACAAATCTGAGGGCTGTAAATTCAACTAAATACTGAGGGACTACACTTACAAATTGGAACGATCACGTAGATAACATTGTGAGTAGAGCAAACCAAAGATTCATTGGCAGAACACTTAGAAGGTGCAACAGGTCTACTAAAGAGACTGCTTACACCACGCTTGTCCGCCCTATTCCGCAGTATTGCTGTGCGGTGTGGGATCCGCATCAGGTGGGACTGACGGATGACATCGAAAAGGTACAAAGAAGGGCAGCTCGTTTTGTATTATCACGAAATAGGGGAGACAGTGTCATGATACGTCAATTGGAGTGGCAGTCATTAAAACAAAGGTGTTTTTCGTTGCGACGGGTTCTTCTCATGAAATTTCAGTCACCAGTTTTCTCCTCCGATTGCGAAAACATTCTGTTGGCACTCACCTACATAGGGGGAAATGATCATCACGATAAAATAAGAGAAATAAGGACTCGCACAAAAAAATGTAAGTGCTCGTTTTTCCCGTGTGCCGTTGGAGAGTAGGCAACGGTCTTGCCACGGTGGATACCACAGTTGCCGTGAGATCCCCGTGTTAAGCGCTGTCGGGCGTGGTCGGCAGTTGGATGGGTGACCATCCAGGCCGCCATGCGCTGTTGCCATTTTTCGGGGTGCACTCAGCCTCGTGATGCCAATTGAGGAGCTACTCGAGCGAAAAGTAGCGGCTTGGGTCAAGAATACCATCATAACGACCCGGAGAGCGGTGTGCTGACCCCACGCCCCTCCTATCCGCATCCTCCACCGAGGATGACACGGCGGTCGGATGGTCCCGGCAGGCCACTCGTGGCCTGAAGACAGAGTGCCGTTCGAGAGTGGAACGGTAGATAGACAGCTTGCAGGTGGTTCATTGAACCCTCTGCCAGGCACTTTATTGTCACTAGCAGAGTAATGATGTAGATGTCCGAATAGTAGTGTAATTAATTTACTGTTTATAACAAATACTCACAGCCTGAGCCTCTCACTATGGAGCCCAGACCTAAAATGACGAAAGTCTCGTGATTGGAATAATAATAAACTTTTTGTTATTATACTTACAAGAAAACCCCGCACCCTGACCTCCAACAAATTTGAAAAGCTCGCTACGGTATGTGCACACACCTTGGATGATGACCCGTGTGTATGGTTCATGGGCGGGGGGGTTGGGGAGGGGTGTTAGGATTGTGTTTGTCCTCGGTGACCTCGCAGAGTTGCCTTAGGTGCGTGGGTTGGACACTGCTTCCCGGGCAGGGAGGGAGGGAGGGGGGTTGAGTTCGGCGATTTGCCTAAAGTGTAACCTGACACCGGAAGTTATTGTTAGTAACCTTGAGACAAGATCGTTATCTGCTCTCGTTTTCTTCCTGAATATCTACTGTCGGGTACAAAACTAAAATTAATGTTGTTGTTGTTGTTGTGGTCTTCAGTCCAGAGACTGCTTTGATGCTGCTCTCCATGCTACTCTATCCTGTGCAAGCTTCTTCATCTCCCAGTACCTACTGCAACCTACATCCTTCTGAATCTGCTTAGTGTATTCATCTCTTGGTCTCCCTCTACGATTTTTACCCTCCGCACTGCCCTCCAGTACTAAATTGGTGATCCCTTGATGCCTCAGAACATGTCCTACCAACCGGTCCCTTCTTCTGGTCAAGTTGTGCCACAAACTTCTCTTCTCCCCAATCCTATTCAATACTTCCTCATAAGTTATGTGATATACCCGTCTAATCTTTAGCATTCTTCTGTAGCACCACATTTCGAAAGCTTCTATTCTCTTCTTGTCCAAACTATTTATCGTCCATGTTTCACTTCCATACATGGCTACACTCCATACAAATACTTTCAGAAATGACTTCCTGACACTTAAATCGATACTCGATGTTAACAAATTTCTCTTCTTCAGAAACGCTTTCCTTGCCATTGCCAGTCTACATTTTATATCCTCTCTACTTCGACCATCATCAGTTATTTTGCTCCCCAAATAGCAAAACTCCTTTACTACTTTAAGTGTCTCATTTCCTAATCTAATTCCCTCAGCATCACCCGACTTAATTCGACTACATTCCATTATCCTCGTTTTGCTTTTGTTGATGTTCATCTTATATCCTCCTTTCAAGACACTGTCCATTCCGTTCAACTGCTCTTGCAAGTCCTTTGCTGTCTCTGACAGAATTACAATGTTATCAGCGAACCTCAAAGTCTTTATTTCTTCTCCATGGATTTTAGTTCCTACTACGAATTTTTCTTTTGTTTCCTTTGCTGCTTGCTCAGCATACAGATTGAATAACGTCGGGGAGAGGCTACAAACCTGTCTCACTCCCTTCCCAACCACTGCTTCCCTTTCATGCTCCTCGACTCTTATAACTGCCATCTGCTTTCTGTACAAATTGTAAATAGCCTTTCGCTCCCTGTATTTTACCCTGCCACCTTTAGAATTTGAAAGAGAATATTCCAGTCAACATTGTCAAAAGATTTCTCTAAGTCTACAAATGCTAGAAACGTAGGTTTGCCTTTCCTTAATCTTTCTTCTAAGATAAGTCGTAAGGTCAGTATTGCCTCACGTGTTCCAGTGTTTCTACGGAATCCAAACTCATCTTCCCAGAGGTAAACATACAGGGTGTTTCGAAAATGACCGGTATATTTGAAACGGCAATACAAACTAAACGAGCAGCGATAGAAATACACCGTTTGTTGCAATATGCTTGGGACAACAGTACATTTTCAGGCAGACAAACTTTCGAAATTACAGTAGTTACAATTGTCAACAACAGATGGCGCTGCGGTCTGGGAAACTCTATAGTACGATATTTTCCACATATCCACCATGCGTAGCAATAATATGGCGTAGTCTCTGAATGAAAATACCCGAAACCTTTGACAACGTGTCTGGCGGAATGGCTTCACATGCAGATGAGATGTACTGCTTCAGCTGTTCAATTGTTTCTGGATTCTGGCGGTACACCTGGTCTTTCAAGTGTCCCCACAGAAAGAAGTCACAGGGGTTCATGTCTGGCGAATAGGGAGGCCAATCCACGCCGCCTCCTGTATGTTTCAGATAGCCCAAAGCAATCACACGATCATCGAAATATTCATTCAGGAAATTAAAGACGTCGGCCGTGCGATGTGGCCGGGCACCATCTTGCATAAACCACGAGGTGTTCGCAGTGTCGTCTAAGGCAGTTTGTACCGCCACAAATTCACGAAGAATGTCCAGATAGCGTGATGCAGTAATCGTTTCGGATCTGAAAAATGGGCCAATGATTCCTTTGGAAGAAATGGCGGCCCAGACCAGTACTTTTTGAGGATGCAGGGACAATGGGACTGCAACATGGGGCTTTTCGGTTCCCCATATGCGCCAGTTCTGTTTATTGACGAAGCCGTCCAGGTAAAAATAAGCTTCGTCAGTAAACCAAATGCTGCCCACATGCATATCGCCGTCATCAATCCTGTGCAGTATATCGTTAGCGAATGTCTCTCGTGCAGCAATGGTAGCGGCGCTGAGGGGTTGCGGCGTTTGAATTTTGTATGGATAGAGGTGTAAACTGTAGCGCATGAGACGATACGTGGACGTTGGCGTCATTTGGACCGCAGCTGCAACACGGCGAACGGAAACCCGAGGCCGCTGTTGGATCACCTGCTGCACTAGCTGCGCGTTGCCCTCTGTGGTTGCCGTACGCGGTCGCCCTACCTTTCCAGCACGTTCATCCGTCACGTTCCCAGTCCGTTGAAATTTTTCAAACAGATCCTTTATTGTATCGCTTTTCGGTCCTTTGGTTACATTAAACCTCCGTTGAAGGCTTCGTCTTGTTGCAACAACACTGTGTTCTAGGCGGTGGAATTCCAACACCCGAAAAATCCCCTGTTCTAAGGAATAAACCATGTTGTCTACAGCACACTTGCACGTTGTGAACAGCACACGCTTACAGCAGAAAGACGACGTACAGAATGGCGCACCCACAGACTGCGTTGTCTTCTATATCTTTCACATCACTTGCAGCGCCATCTGTTGTTGAGAATTGTAACTACTGTAATTTCGAAAGTTTGTCCGCCTGAAAATGTACTGTTGTCCCAAGCATATTGCAACAAACGGTGTATTTCATCGCTGCTCGTTTAGTTTTTATTGCCGTTTCAAATATACCGGTCATTTTTGAAACACCCTGTATCTTACATGTTACTATGAAGTTAACAGGTTTCCCCACACGGAGCAGCACTGACGGGACGCTACGTCTTGTAGCTATAGAGAGATTCAACAGAGTTCGCTGCCACTGTAGGAAACAGTAAGAAATTCCTATCTGTAGAAACGGGCGGCTGTTACCGCCACAGCGTGGAGAGTGGGGTGCATTGCGTTGGCCTGGCCTGGCCTGCTGGCGTGGTATCGCCCCCTGTCTGGCGTCCCGACTGGCGCCAGTGGGCAGACGGGGCGCCTGCACAGCGTCTGCTGTCGCCAGAGGGGGCGTGCCTATCTCCACAACACACACACACACACACACACACACACACACACACGCACGACTTCTTCCTGTCTCGAGTGCGCCTCACCACTGCCGCCGACCCACACGCCAACTGATTCTTCAGCCGTCACTCCAAAATACCGGCTTCGACAAGAAATATCTCTACCTTAAGCCGTCGCCACACGGACCGTGCTGTCGAACGTTAACGTAAAGCGTGCTGCTGAACGCTCAGGAACGATGCGACTCGTGCATACGGTACGTGGGCCCCAACGTGGTATACGCGATCGCAACGCACTCCAGCGGCAGTTGAGGGATGTTTCTAGTTCGTAAATCACACTGTTTACTCAACGGGTTCGCATAAAATTCCCACGTTACCTCTATTAAAACGCACATTTCCTCCGTCGTCCACATAAAGGAAAGTACCATGTCCAATCAATAAGGACACAGATTTATAGAAATTCCATTACAAACAGTGCGGTACAAATTTGGAATACTTCTTCGCGTAACATAAACATTATTTCATCATTCCCACATTTTAGTAAAACCCCAAGGTCAGTCTTACTTGATCACTGTTCCTACCCAGTAGTAGAATCTTTGCAACCCGTTAATTACGAAGCGCAAAAGAAAAAGGAGCAAAATAGCTTTACACAAGTAGCGCAAGGTGTCCTGTAGATCGCCGTCCGAAGTGGCCGTGCGGTTAAAGGCGCTGCAGTCTGGAACCGCAAGACCGCTACGGTCGCAGGTTCGAATCCTGCCTCGGGCATGGATGTTTGTGATGTCCTTAGGTTTGTTAGGTTTAACTAGTTCTAAGTTCTAGGGGACTAATGACCTCAGCAGTTGAGTCCCATAGTGCTCAGAGCCATTTGAACCATTTGAACCATTCTGCTACTGGGTAGGAACAGTGATCAAGTAAGACTGGCCTTGGGGTTTTACTAAAATGTGGGAAAGATGAAATAATGCTTATCTTATCAGAGCCATTTTGTCCTGTAGATCAAGCCAATCGAACAAAGTCACCCCTCAAAAAAAGGTGAACTTGTATTTACATAACATCAAATATTATAGTCTATACTTATATTAAACTAATAATAAAGTATCAGAACCTAATAAAAACGCGAATGTTACGAAAAAAATTTGGAACTGTTCATACGCGAATCACCGCCCCAACAAAAAATCATGCGTAGACAGAGACGCTACCTATTACGCTAAACCAACATCATGCCCATTATGCATGATATTATCCTACCCTTTGCTGAAAACGTTAATCGTAGATAATTATGTTACTAATTGAAATTTAATTATAACAAATTGTACCAAGAACAATGCGTCTTGGGTGGATCTTCAGTGTGTCGCAGCCTTCAAACAGCCTACTCTCATAATACGCAAGTTACAATACTTCTTTTGCCACGAATATGATGTTTCTCATTATTTTATTGGTACGAATCACACTACTGACAACGGGTTTTCCAGTGATTCTCAATTTGCTGGTGCTCAGAAACGGCATATATACATATAGGCTTGAAATGAATGCCAATATGGCGCCTCACAACTCTGTACTGAAGGAGACGGCGAGCGTGTGACGTAGGTGGCGTTGTGCCATCTCATTGGTCAACGCTCAGACGCACGCTCAGAATATCTGACATGCCAGATATTGCTCTGCGCGTTCGGCAAGACTCCCGAACGTGCTATTCCACGCTATGACGTCAGAAACTCGGCACGCTCAACGCTCAACGTTCGGATGTACGGTCCCTGTGTCGACGGCTTTAGTGATGCTATGTCTCACCTCCTATGTGCAAATCGTGCGTGGTGTTTCAAATGGAAGGGATAAAGTATCATACGTATTGGGAAAGTGACGGCTGTTTTCATGCATTAAAATGTTTGCAACTAAAAAGGAATTCCCACGAATGCAGCACTATTTGTGGATTGTTTACGAAGTTGTATAAGTCGTTATTTGATTCAGTTTTCGCTTGACCGTAGGTGAGAATGCTCTGTAAATAGTTCCAGTAGCAAGACGTTAAAACTGTTTCACATGTACTGTAGCTGGAATTATGTGTGGAAAGAGATCTCCAGTTGAAATGTCGAAATTGAAAGCAAGACTTGCCGCCGCTTGTACAGGTGGAGTAGCGCGGAGAAATACGTGGAAGACCCAACAACAACAGAGCACTGTCCGTTAACAGCGAATCCTGAGTATCGAAGAAAAGAGTCGTAAGCAATCCAAAAGAAAAACATTGTTTCCAGAATGATTTTGATTCAGTTTTCGCTTGACCGTAGGTGAAAATGCTCTGTAAATAGTTCCAGTAGCAAGACGTTAAAACTGTTTCACATGTACTGTAGCTGGAATTATGTGTGGAAAGAGATCTCCAGTTGAAATGTCGAAATTGAAAACAAGACTTGCCGCCGCTTGCACAGGTGGAGTAGCGCGGAGAAATACGTGGAAGACCCAACAACAACAGAGCACTGTCCGTTAACAGCGAATCCTGAGTATCGAAGAAAAGAGTCGTAAGCAATCCAAAAGAAAAACATTGTTTCCAGAATGATTTTGATTCAGTTTTCGCTTGACCGTAGGTGAAAATGCTCTGTAAATAGTTCCAGTAGCAAGACGTTAAAACTGTTTCACATGTACTGTAGCTGGAATTATGTGTGGAAAGAGATCTCCAGTTGAAATGTCGAAATTGAAAACAAGACTTGCCGCCGCTTGCACAGGTGGAGTAGCGCGGAGAAATACGTGGATGACCCAACAACAACAGAGCACAGTCCATTAACAGCGAATCCTGAGTATCGAAGAAAAGAGTCGTGAGCAATCCAAAAGAAAAACATTGTTTCCAGAATGAAATTTTCACTCTGCAGCAGAGTGTGAGCTGATATGAAACTTCCTGGCAGATTAAAACTGTGTGCCGGACCGAAAGGCAAAAGGTCCCGAGTTCGAGTCTCGCTCCGGCACACAGTTTTAATCTGCCAGGAAGTGTCATAAACATTGTTGGTGTTTAAGACTTTTAAGATCTTTTCACTATCTAAAAAAATCTCTGGAAAAAAGGACCAAGAATATCGAATTCGATGAAACGCGAAGAACAGCTGCTATTAAAATTTACCTGCTCAAGCTCGCAGACACTTTAACCTGTCTAACATACCAAAATCCTGCTAGACAGCAACAAACCATTGGATACGATGTGTTCCTTATGCTGGGAGCTTGTCAGTTACACCCAGCCCGCACATAGTGAACGTGGCGTGCGAATGGAAAAATGAATGTGCAAGAATGCAGGAGAGTGATGTGAATTTCAGTAGCCATCTCTTTACTTTCTAACTGTGCAAGCGTTTTCATCGCACTGGGGAGCAAGAGTGTATAAATATAGGATATTTAAATACTCCCACAAACTTGAAAGATCTGTCTGCAAACAGACTCCGAATAATACGTAAGAGAAAGCCAGCAACAGTATTTTTTTCCATAGGGTGCAACCTTACACACAGTTTAATGCAATATCTGTAATAAACTGACCGTTAATGGTCAGAACGGCAGTGGTTAAGGTTAAAGGGAGTTTTACATTAAAGAAGGCCGCCGTTCGAATCTTATTTCAGATTCGTCTATTTTTGTCCCTTTTTCACCTCATACGTCTCAATCCATTGCAAGTTTGTGTTGTGAAATTGTCTTTCTTATTGTTCTAATAATCATTGACTTTTTTCTGTTTGCCAACGAAGAAGAAACTTTATAACAAGGAAACTAGTTACCATATGAGGACCAAAGTTGTTAGCATTAATTTCTAGGGCATAGGGGAGAGAAATAAATCAGAATCAATTCAGTTGAAACAGTTTTAACGTCCTGCTATAGTACATCATACCATTACATACCGGCACTGCTACAAAAGGGACTCAATATGCCGCCCATCAGCGATCAGAAGAGTGTGAAAGCGCAGGCTTGCATTGTCCACAACAGAACGAAGAATGTCCGCAGGTATGCTGACTACCTCTCTTGGTGTGTTGGGCTTCAGATCAGCACCTGTGTGAATGTTCCCCCGGTAAACCCTGTCCTTCAGGTAGCCCCAGACCCAGGAATCACAGGGAGTGAAATGAGGCGACCGCGCCGGCCAAGCATTTGGAAACAATTGGCTGATAATTCGATTGTTTCCATATGTGGTATTCGGAGAAGCAGGTGAACTTCACGAGCGATATGCGGTGAGGCCCCATCTTGCATGAAAACTGTTGAGTTCGCCTCTCACCTGTAGGGCGAGATAACATGCTGGCGAAGCACGCCGCAGTAACGCTGGCCAGTCACACTGCACGTCTTTGGTGCTCGGGCACCAACCTGTTGAAAAAAGAAAGAGCCAATGACGAACGTAGCCGTAAAGACACACCATACGGTGACACGTTCACCATGCAGAGGAAGTTCATGCACCGTGACTGGAGGTGAAGATCCCCATACTCGGCAGTTCTGTGTGTTCACCTCACCCGTCAGGCAAAAATGAGCTTCATCTATCCGTAGGATGGTCCAGGGCCAGCCCTCGTCAACTTCAATCCTTGCGAGAATGTGGAGAAGGAAGTGAACACGTCGTTGTGTGTCCTGTGGCGCAAGCTGCTGTTCGATATGGATCTTGTACGGATACCATTTGAAGATGGCTCGAAGCACCTTCCATTACAGTGGACCACGGGATGTTCAACTGTCGTGACACAGCACGCGCACTGGATGGCGACTGGGAATTGCGCACAGCGTTGTCTGCCACAGCAACAGCGGTTTCATCAAACACTTGCGGTGCAACCGCTCGTCACCCTCTTCCGGAGCGACACCCATTTCTGCACTTTATTCGAACTTCTCCACCAAGCTCCGCACAGCAGGCGGAGAAAGAGGACACTTCCGTAATGCTCTCAGCTGGCGATATTGTCCAAGTGCAGCTGCAGCATTACTGTTGTTTTGATAACAGAGCTTCACCAATAATACCCTGTTCGTTTTGTCCAAGCTCATGCTGACACGTCATCAAGTGCACAATAATAATAACATATTAGACCTTCTGGTGACAAACAGACCCGAACTATTTGAAACAGTTAACGCAGAACAGGGAATCAGCGATCATAAAGCGGTTACTGCATCGATGATTTCAGCCGTAAATAGAAATATTACAAAAGGTAGGAAGATTTTTCTGTTTAGCAAAAGTGACAAAAAGCAGATTACAGAGTACCTGACGGCTCAACACAAAAGTTTTGTCTGAAGTACAGATAGTGTTGAGGATCAGTGGACAAAGTTCAAAACCATCGTACAATATGCGTTAGATGAGTATGTGCCAAGCAAGATCGTAAAAGATGGAAAAGAGCCACCGTGATACAACAACCGAGTTAGAAAACTGCTGCGGAAGCAAAGGGAACTTCACAGCAAACATAAACATAGCCAAAGCCTCGCAGACAAACAAAAATTACGCGAAGCGAAATGTAGTGTGAGGGGGCTATGCGAGAGGCGTTCAATGAATTAGAAAGTAAAGTTCTATGTACTGACTTGGCAGAAAATCCTAAGAAACTTTGGCCTTATGTCGAAGCGGTAGGTGGATCAAAACAAAATTTCCAGACACTGTGTGACCAAAATAGTACTGAAACAGAGGATGACAGACTAAAGGCCGAAATACTAAATGTCTTTTTCCAAAGCTGTTTCACAGAGGAAGACTGCACTGTAGTTCCTTCTCTAGATTGTCGTACAGATGACAAAATGGTAGATACCGAAATAGATGACAGAGGGATATAGAAACAATTAAAGTCACTCAAAAGAGGAAAGGCCGCTGGACCTGATGGGATACCAGTTCGATTTTACACAGAGTACGCGAAGGAACTTGCCCCCCTTCTTGCAGCGGCCTACCGTAGGTCTCTAGAAGAGCGTAGCGTTCCAAAGGATTGGAAAAGGGCACAGGTCATCCCCGTTTTCAAGATGGGACGTCGAACAGATGTGCAGAACTATAGACCTATATCTCTAACGTCGGTCAGTTGTACAATTTTGGAACACGTATTATGTTCGAGTATAATGACTTTTATGGAGTCTAGAAATCTACTCTGTAGGAATCAGCATGGGTTTCGAAAAAGACGGTCATGTGAAACCCAGCTCGCGCTATTCGTCCACCAGACTCAGAGGGCCATAGACACGGGTTCCCAGGTAGATGCCGTGTTTCTTGACTTCTGCAAGGCGTTCGATACAGTTCCCCACAGTCGTTTAATGAACAAAGTAAGAGCATATGGACTATCAGACCAATTGTGTGATTGGATTGAAGAGTTCCTAGATAACAGAACGCAGCATGTCATTCTCAATGGAGAGAAGTCTTCCGAAATAAGAGTGAGTTCAGGTGTGCCGCAGGGTAGTGTCATAGGACCGTTGCTATTCACAATATACATAAATGACCTTGTGGATGACATCGGAAGTTCACTGAGGCTTTTTGCGGATGATGCTGTGCTATATCGAGAGGTTGTAACAATGTAAAATTGTACTGAAATGCAGGGGGATCTGCAGCGAATTGACGCATGGTGCACGGAATGGCAATTGAATCTCAATGTAGACAGGTGTAATGTGCTGCTAATACATAGAAAGATACATCCCTTATCATTTAGCTACAATGTAGCAGGTCAGCAACTGGAAGCAGTTAATTCCATAAATTATCTGGGAGTACGCATTAGGAATGATTTAAATTGGAATGATCATATAAAGTTGATCGTCGGTAAAGCAGATGCCAGACTGGGGTTCATTGGAAGAATCCTAAGGAAATGCAATCCGAAAACAAAGGAAGCAGGTTACAGTACACTAGCTTGCCCACTGCTTGAATACTGCTCAGCAGTGTGGGATCCGTACCAGATAGAGTCGATAGAAGAGACAGAGAAGATCCAACGGAGAGCAGCGCGCTTCGTTACAGGATCATTTAGTAATCGCGAAAGCGTTACGGAGATGACAGATAAACTCCAGTGGAAGACTCTGCAGGAGAGACGCTCAGTAGCTCGGTACGGGCTTTTGTTGAAGTTTCGAGAACGGAAGAGTCAAGCAGTATATTGCTCCCGCCTACTTATATCTCGCGAAGAGACCATGAGGATAAAATCAGAGAGATTAGAGCCCACACCGAAGCATACCGATAATCCTTCTTTCCACGAACAATACGAGACTGGGAGAACCGATAGAGGTACTCAAGGTACCCTCCGCCTCGCACCTGGAGGTGGCTTGCGGAGTATGGATGTAGATGTAGATGCACTGCGACTGGTCAGGTGTGTGGGACTATGAATCACCTATGACCGATCACGAGGCCTGGTGGCCGCAGTTGGAACTGGGCGGTGGCGCTGCGACGCGTGGAAATCACGCACCCCATATTGTGGACATTAATGCTAACAAGTTTGGTACTCGTACGGTAATTGGCTTCCGTGTTAAGACTTGTTAAATAGGGAAAGTTTAATTATAAGCATCGGGTGAAAAACCAGAGTTTAATGGGCGTATTGTGTGTTTCCAGTGACGCGGCACTCTATTCATTGCATCCGTAACGACAAAACTGTGGTGCTGTGAATGCAGATAGGGCAGAAAAATTTGTGTGTGTGACAGAGAGAGAGAGACGGAGGCGTGACAGACAATGAGGAGCGAGGAGGTGGAGAAAGCGAGGAGGCGTGTTTTTGTGGCGCCTGCGGTCTCGGTTGAGGAGAGGCTGCCGGTCGTAACGCGTTCAGGCCTTCTCCGCGCTTCTTGCAGAAGGTGCAACGGGACAGACGGCGTACACGCGAAAGTTCCCCAGCATTGCGCCGCGCTCGCTCGCTGACTCGCCGGCCACGACGCTGGATTCGAGGCGTCGCCAGTTTCAGCGACTCGGCTCGAGATAACCACCCGTCGCTCATGGCTCCTGGACTCGGTCATCCACAAAACATTGCACTACTGGGGAAGGGAAACGGGGAGCCTCGATCGAAGCTCTCGTCTGAACCGTGTTCCCTTCCCCAGTGATAAAGGCTGTACTCTGTACACGACCGCCGGCCACTGTGGCCGAGCGGTTCTAGGTGCTTCAGTCCGCGGAACCACGCGGATGGCGCGGTCGCAGGTTCGAATCCTGCCGCGGGCATGGATGTGTTTGATGTCCTTAGGTTAGTTAGGTTTAAGTAGTTCTAAGTCTACGGGACTGATGACCTCAGATGTTAAGTCCCATACTGCTTAGAGCCATATTAAAACCATTTGTACACGATCACCATCGTTGGGTCGCACACTTAACGGAGAGATCAACTTGTAACACGCCCGGGAGTACAAATGGGTGGGGTACCTTTAAACTGGTTGTCGTTTCGACCGTGCGCCCTGTCCACACCACGTACCTGATAATCCCTCTGCGCTCGTACTGTTCTGCTCGACACTGCTGCTGGCTTGCCTGGAATTATCTATCGAAATACACAGGTGGGTTTAGGGGAGCCACTCAATATTAAAACACAACACTGTTCTACGTCTGGTATGAACAACTATATTCTGAGACGATAAAAAAAATCGCAGGTTGCACTGTTTACATTCTAATTAATAAGTGTTTATCCCAATAAATGGATGATTATCTGTCCACAAAAATCACTAGGACGAGCGTACGCGTAACCGACACGACGCGGGTGATTGTTGATGGTGCGGAAGCCGAATGGTCGCACGAAAGTACTTACGCTCGTCACGCATACACAGATATTTGGTACCAGCCCTCCTTGACACTAGTATTGATATAATACTATTCGCAAAGTTGATTTTTCAGTTCTCACTTGTACGAGCGTGCGCGTAACCGTCGTGGCGCGGCTGATTGTTGATGATGCGGAACGCGATGACCGAACGCACTTTCTCACGCTCGCTGCAAGACACTGGCACTTGACTGCACTCTTTTATGGTAACTAATTTTTGCTGATTCACGTCAGTTCATTCTGGGAGACCGAACACGGCGCGGATGATTGACGTTGTGCGACACGTAACGAGAGGAGACACAAATACTTTATCGGCGACACTGCTCATTTTTAATTACATCTTGACGCACTTTCCTCTGAATCACTTCCATATTTCATCATTTTACTGTAATAGCACTTGTAGCAACACTTCAACTTCCATACTAACATTGCTTCTTACATGCAGAGATACTCACTACACAACATTTCCGTGTCCCGCGCCCGACTCTGCAGACGCGGCTGCCTGCAAAGATACTCCGCAACCAAGCCAGCGATATGACAGTACGCTTACAAACTTCAACAATAGATTACTCTGCATTCGTGCACAGGACGATCATATTTACTAGTGGGCTTTAAAAGTGCAACATCGAGAACTTTAGGGGGGGGGGGGGGAGGGGAATAGGACGACAAAAAATTTAAAAAGATGGATTCTTCAAAAATATTCCTGTTTTGTAGCGCACATCTTCCTAAATAGTTTGATGTGTAAAACATATATATCTGAGAAATTATAAGGCACTTTATTTGGTCTTAAGTGTACCAAGATGCAGTGCCGCACCCTTTTGCACAGCTCTGTAGAAGTTAGAATGTGTCGTACATGTACAGAAAAAGACTTGGCACTAGACATAGAAGGCAAAGACAAGATTTGTCAGGAAAACAATTATCTGATGGGAAGGGAACAAAAGGGGGAGTGCGACTGACGGCTGCAGAAACTGACAAGCTACAGAGTATACGGCTTGGCAGTAAGAAGGGGACTTGAAAAATATTTAGCAAGCAGTTTGGGCGTTATATTTCCACAAAATGTCCACAGACAATATCCATATCCACAACTTGTGCCCAAAAGGAAGTGAATCATGGTGTGGCTAGCAAAGGCCAGTTGCTGGTGGTGAAGAATATCATCACAGGAGCCGGCCGGAGTGGCCGTGCGGTTCTAGGCGCTACAGTCTGGAACCGAGCGACCGCTCCGGTCGCAGGTTCGAATCCTGTCTCGGGCATGCATGTGTGTGATATCCTTAGGTTAGTTAGGTTTAATTAGTTCTAAGTTCTAGGCGACTGATGACCTCAGAAGTTGAGTCGCATAGTGCTCAGAGCCATTTGAACCATCATCACAGGGATTCTCTACCAACTGCTGTAATAGAAGCCATCAAACCCATATTCAGCGACCTAGCAAACTGAAAACTTATTGAAGAAATGTCTTCATGGCGATACCCAAATGAAAGTTTTAACCAATGTGTATGGGAAAGATTGCCAAAAACCATTCTTTGTGGGAAGAAACACAATTGGTATTGGTGTTTATGATGCAGTTTCATGTTTTAATGATAGTGAACAAAACAGGAAATATGTTTTAGAGAAAATGGGAATTAAGGCCGGAGTAAACTGCATCAAAACTTCGTATGAGATAACCAGAGAGCGTGCAGCGAAAGCAGATAAATCAGTTACGGAGGTGATAAAATCAAGAAGAGTGCATCACAGGAAAGTGAAGAGGAAGAAAACTGATTTAGAAAATTAAAATGACCTGATTATGGAGCTGGACAGTTCCAAAAGAATGCCAAATGTAAGCGGAAACTTTAACGGCCACTTTCCGCAAAACACAAATTTCTTTACTTAGGTACATGCAACATCCAAAATAAATATCCTATTACTTTCAGACTTGGTATGCTTATTAAACACAAACTCCTTAATACAAAACTCTAGAAGTTTTGAAATCTATTAAAAATTGTGGTAAAAATTGAGATAATTAACTATAAAATTTGAGTTTTTTCTAAACATGAAGTTTAAAATGTAACAGTTCATTCATTTTTTCATAAATTAAATTAATTCTAGAGTTTCATACACCTGTAAGTATGGTTTGCATGCTGTGCCAAATTCGGCGAAGAATCTCTCTAACTTATGAAGAAAAGTGTATCTATAGCAACAAATGCAGCCAATAGTATGTGAAAAAAGATGAAATTTTACATGTAAAAAAAGTTTACGTTGCAATGTTTTTTGAACTTCCGCTATTATGAGTGTGAATCCTGAATCCTTCCTGGTCATGCTGGCGAAGTTTTATGAATTTATTTTTAAAAGTATAGGCAGTGGAAATTAAAATGTCCTGTGGTGCCTCTCCTTCCCCCCCAAGTCGGCCCGTTTGACGTCCTACCCCCTTCTTAACAAATAAATAAACTTTGTTTACTGTGCGCATGGAGTCTAACGGAACGAATACGAGACTGAATTTGAGGGTAATTTGGGGCTATACAGAGGGTGAAATTTAGTACACAGAGCTGCAACATGTGGGAGAAACAACGCTTCCAGACCCGGTGGACATCGGGTACTCCATTCCACGCCGCTACGGCTCTGTGCTAGAGTTCGTAAATCGTGGTGGCCGGCGAGCGATTGCGCGTGCTACGCCCCCGCCAACCCACTGGCGGGCAATTCCAGCGGGTGAGAGGTCTGGAGACAGGCGAGCAGGCCGTTGCTCTCCGTGCCGATGTCGGCCTGGACACCGTAGGCAACGTGCCGTCTTCCGCGTCTTGTTGAAGCGTAACACAGCGCGGATTTCAAAGAAAAGGCACCGCCGCCGCACTTTGACTCGTCACAAGTGTGGCTGCTGCTGTCTTGAGTTGTGAACTCAGCAGCGCCCCGCCCCGCACCGTCACGCAAGGCGCTGAGTCTACATCACCTACATCTACATCTACATTTATAATCCGCAAGGCACCCAACGGTGCGTGGCGGAGGGCACTTTACGTGCCACTGCCATTAACTCCCTTGGTTCCAGCCGCGTATGGTTCGCCGGAAGAACAACTGCCGGAAAGCCTCCGTGCGCGCTCGAATCTCTCTAATTTTACATTCGTGATCTCCTCGGGAGGTATAAGTAGGGGGAAGCAATATATTCGATACCTCATCCAGAAACGCACCCTCTCGAAACCTGGACAGCAAGCTACACCGCGATGCAGAGCGCCTCGCTTGCATAGTCTGCCACTTGAGTTTATTAAACATCTCCGTAACGCTATCACGCTTACCAGATAACCCTGTGACGAAACGCGCCGCTCTTCTTTGGATCTTCTCTATCTCCTCTGTCAACCCGACCTTGTACGGATCCCACACTGTTGAGCAATACTCAAGTATAGGTCTAACAAGTGTTTTGTAAGCTACCTTCTTTGTTGATGGACTACATTTTCTAAGGACTCTCCCAATGAATCTCAACCTGGCATCCGCCTTACCAACAATTAATTTTATATGATCATTCCACTTCAAATCGTTCCGTACGCATACTCCCAGATATTTTACAGAAGTAACTGCTACCAGTGTTTGTTCCGCTATCATATAATCATACAATAAAGGATCCTTCTTTTTATGTATTCGCAATACATTACATTTGTCTATGTTAAGGATCAGTTGCTACTCCCTGCGGCGGCCGGGGTGGCCGAGCGGTTCTAGGCGCTTCAGTCTGGAATCGCGCGACCGCTACGGTAGCAGCTTCGAATCCTGCCTCGGGCATGGATGTGTGTGATGTCCTTAGGTTAGTTAGGTTTAAGTAGTTCTAAGTTCTAGGGGACTGATGACCTCAGAAGTTAAGTCGCGTAGTGCTCAGAGCCACTCCCAGCACCATGTGCCCATCCGCTGCACATCTTCCTGCATTTCGCTGCAATTTTCTAATGCTGCAACTTCTCTGCATACTATAGCATCATCCGCGAAAAGCCGCATGGAACTTCCGACACTATCTACTTGCTCATTTATGTGTATTGTGAAAAGCAATGGTCCTATAACACTCCCTTGTGGGACGCCAGAGGTTACTTTAACGTCTGTAGACGTCTCTCCATTGAGAACAACATGGTGTGTTCAGTTTGCTAAAAACTCTTCAATCCAGCCACACAGCTGGTCTGATATTCCGTAGGCTCTTACTTTGGTTATCAGGCGACAGTGCGGAGCTGTATCGAACGCCTTCCGGAAGTCAATGAAAATGGCATCTACCTGGGGGCCTGTATCTAATATTTTCTGGGTCTCATGAACCAATAAAGCGAGTTGGGTCTCACACGATCGCTGTTTCCGGAATCCATGTTGATTCCTACATAGTAGATTCTGGGTTTCCACAAATGACATGATACGCGAGCAGAAAACATGTTCTAAAATTCTACAAGAGATCGACGTCAGAGATATAGGTCTATAGTTTTGCGCATCTGCTCGACGACCCTTCTTGAAGACTGGGACTATCTGTGCTCTTTTCCAATCATTTGGAACCTTCCGTTCCTCTAGAGACTTGCGGTACACGGCTGTTAGAAGGGGGGCAAGTTCTTTCGCGTACTCTGTGTAGAATCGAATTGGTATCCCGTCAGGTCCAGTGGACTTCCCTCTGTTGAGTGATTCCAGTTGCTTTTCTATTCCTTGGACACTTATCTCGATGTGAGCCATTTTTTCGTTCGTGCGAGGATTTAGAGAAGGAACTGCAGTGCGGTCTTCCTCTGTGAAACAGCGTTGAAAAAAGGTGTTTAGTATTTCAGTTTTACGCGTGTCATCCTCTGTTTCAATGGCATCATCATCCCGGAGTATCTGGATATGCTGTTTCGATCCACTTACTGATTTAACGTAAGACCAGAACTTACTAGGATTTTCTGTCACGTCGGTATATAGAATTTATAGAATTTTACTTTCGAATTCACTGAACGCCTTCACGCTTAGCCCTCCTTACGCTAACTTTGACATCGTTTAGCTTCTGTTTGTCTGAGAGGTTTTGGCTACGTTTAAATTTGCAGTGAAGCTCTCTTTGCTTTCGCAGTAGTTTCCTAACTTTGTTGTTGAACCACGGTGGGTTTTTCCCGTCCCGAACAGTTGTACTCGGCACGTATTGTCTAAAACGCATTTTACGATTGCCTTGAACTTTTTCCATAAACACTCAACATTGTCAGTGTCGGAACAGAAATTTTCGTTTTGATCTGTTAGGTAGTCTGAAATCTGCCTTCTATTACTCTGGCTAAACAGATAAACCTTGCTCCCTTTTTTTAATATTCCTGTTTACTTCCATATTCAGGGATGCTGCAACGGCCTTATGATCACTGATTCCCAGTTCTGCGCTTACAGAGTCGAAAAGTTCGGGTGGGGATGGGGATGGCGACTGCAGAGCAGCTACGTGCGCTGCGACCTCCTCAGACTCCCGCTGCCCCTGGAACCGCGACTCGTCAGAAGAGAGCACTAGCCGCTCTCTGCTGCCGGGTCAGGTGCACCCACAGCGCCTGGTGGCTGCAGGCGCCGTCGTGCTTTGTGCAGGCGGCGCGGCTGGGCGATGCGTCACGGCCGAGCGGACGACGCGACGCTACGCGCTCGCTCCTGCGCCGTCACCGCGCAGAGTCGACTCCGAGCTTCCTGAACCCACTGGCTCCACATTCGCACGACTGCCGTCGGAGCCCAGATACCGCGACCATCAACAACATCGTAAAGCCTGTAGGCCGAGGCGTTGTCGCTGCTTCCGAATTCCGACACCCAGGCTGCTGCTGCTCTGCACGTCCAGTTCACTTTCGCGAGAAATAACACCACCACTTCACAAAAAAAAAAAAAAAAAAAAAAAAAAAAAAAAAAAAAAAAAAAAAAAAAAAAAAAGTGGCTCTGAGCACTATGAGACTTAACTTCTGAGGTCATCAGTCCCCTAGAACTTAGAACTAGTTAAACCTAACTAAGGACATCAAACACACCCATGCCCGAGGCAGGATTCGAAGCTGCGACCGTAGCGGTCGCGCGGTTCCAGACTGTAGCGCCCAGACCCGCTCGGCCACTGCGGCCGGCATCACTTCACAAACGACGAAGATTCAAATACTGTTCCTCGATGGGAAACCTGCTGCGTTGTCTTGCTTACGTACAGAAACAGATGACAGAGGGATACAAAAACAGTTAAAATCGCTCAAAAGAAGAAAGGCCGCTGGACCTGATGGGATACCAGTTCGATTCTACACAGAGTACGCGAAGGAACTTGCCCCCCTTCTTGCAGCGGTGTACCGTAGGTCTCTAGAAGAGCGTAGCGTTCCAAAAGATTGGAAAATGACACAGGTCATCGCCGTTTTCAAGAAGGGTCGTCGAACAGATGTGCGTACTATAGACCTATATCTCTAACGTCGATCAGTTGTAGAATTTTGGAACACGTATTGTGTTCGAGTATAATGACTTTTCTGGAGACTAGAAATCTACTCTGTAGGAATCAGCATGGGTTTCGAAAAAGACGGTCGTGTGATACCCAGCTCACGCTATTCATCCACGAGACTCAGAGGGCCATAGACACGGGTTCCCACGTACATGCCGTGTTTCTTGACTTCCACAAGACGTTTCATACAGTTCCCCACAGTCGATTAATGAACAAAGTAAGAGCACATGGACTATCAGACCAATTGCGTGATTGGATTGAAGACTTCCTAGATAACAGAACGCGGCATGTCATTCTCAATGGAGAGACGTCTTCCGAAGTAGGAGTGATTTAAGGTGTGCCGCAGGGGAGTGTCGTAGGACCGTTGCTATTCACAATATACATAAATGAGCATGTGGATAACATCGGAAGTTCACTGCGGTTTTTTGCGGATGGTGCTGTGGTGTACCGAGAGGTTGTAACAATGGAAAATTGTACTGAAATGCAGGAGGATCTGCAACGAATTGACGCATGGTGCAGGGAATGGCAATTGAATCTCAATGTAGACAAGTGTAATGTGCTGCGAATACATAGAAAGAAAGATCCTTTATCATTTAGCTACCATATAGCAGGTCAGCAACTGGAAGCAGTTAATTCCATAAATTATCTGGGAGTAGGCATTAGGAGTGATCTAAAATGGAAAGATGGTATAAAGTTGATCGTCGGTAAAGCAGATGCCAGACTGAGATTCATTGGAATAATCCTAAGGAAATGCAATCCGAAAACAAAGGAAGTATGTTACAGTACACTTGTTCGCCCACTGCTTGAATACTGCTCAACAGTGTGACATCCGTACCAGATACGGTTGATGGAAGAGATAGAGAAGATCCAACGGAGAGCAGCGCGCTTCGTTACAGGATCATTTAGTAATCGCGAAAGCGTTATGGAGATGATAGATAAACTCCAGTGGAAGACTCTGCAAGAGAGATGGTCAGTAGCTCGGTACGGGCTTTTTTTGACGTTTCGACAACATACCTTCACCGAGGAGTCAAGCAGTATATTGCTCGCTCCTACGTAATCTCGCGAAGAGACCATGAGGATAAAATCAGAGAGATTAGAGACCACACAGAGGCATACCGACAATCTTTCTTTCACGAACAATACGAGACTGGAATAGAAGGGAGAACCGATAGAGGTACTGAAAGTACCCTCCGCCACGCTCCGTCAGGTGGCTTGCGGAGTGTGGATGTAGATGTAGATGTTGTAAGTAGGCTGTTTATGTTTTCTCTATGTAAGTAGGCTGTTTATGTTTTCTTATTGGCAACGTTACGTAGCGCTCAATATGAAAATCACTGGCTGTGCTGTGTGCAGTCTGTGGCTGCTTTGCATTGTTGTAATACTCGCCATTGTAGTGTTAGGCAGCTGGCTGTGAACAGCGCGTAGCGTTGCGCAGTTGGAGGTGAGCCGCCAGCAGTGGTGGATGTGGGGAGAGAGATGGCGGAGTTTTGTAATTTGTCATGAACTGCTATATTTATATATGATGATATCTAGGTAAATACATTGTTTGTTCTCTATTAATATCTTTCATTTGCTAACTATCCCTATCAGTAGTTAGTGCCTTCCATAGTTTGAATCTTTTATTTAGCTGGCAGTAGTGGCGCTCGCTGTATTGCAGTAGCTTGAGCAGCGAAGATTTTTGTGAGGTAAGTGATTTGTGAAAGGTATAGTTTAATGTTAGTCAGGGCCATTCTTTTGCAGGGAATTTTGAAAGTCAGATTGCGTTGCGCTAACAAAATATTGTGTGTCAGGTTAAGCACAGCCATATATAAATTGTTCAAAGGGGACGTTTCATATGTCGACCCTTAGCCGAGGATACCTCACTGGAATCTTCTGATTTTTCTTGTAGTTTGTGTAATTAGTGTAGATTTTGTTTATTGCTAGAGCGTAATTGTAGAGAGAATCTCCTTTGTAGTTGTAGCCTTTCATTGTTGTACAGTAAAACAGTTGTGGCATGCATGTAGATTTGCACCAAGTATTTCGCAGCTGCGCTGGCAATTAAGTAGACATTATTTCCATTGCTATGTTATTTTATTTTGCTCTTCAAATTGTGCTTTTCTGTGTTATCGTGTGAAATATTGTGACAATTATGGCGTGTGAAAAACGCAATACTAGGCTCCAAAGTAAACTGAGAAATGACAGTGAAGACGAAGGCAGTGTGTTAGCGCCGCAGAGTAATGAATTAACTAATGTTCAAAGTAGTAATTTGGTAATTGCGCATAGGGAAATGGAGCGGGCGGCAAACAATGGTGTAGACAGTGAAACGGTAGTGAACAGGGAAGCGTTATCGATCGATTGGTCGGCAACAGCTCGCCTCAGGAATCGGGAATGACAGAACACAATATCGCAAATACTGTAGATTCAGGTTTTGGGTCATCACCGTTTTTTCAAATAAGTCAAGGCACATTTTCTGCTTGTCAAAATGTGAATGTTGCCGTTGCAAATGCACTGCCGAAAAGCGTAGAGAAACAGATTCCAGACACTAATACATTATTATTGCAATTAATGCAACAAATGGAACAAAATCAGAGACAAATGGGACAAAATCTTAAAAAGTTAGACACAGTGGAACAAAATCTTAAAAAGTTAGACACAATGGAACAACACCAGAGACAAACACAGCAACAGTTAGACGCAATGGAACAAAATCTTCACACCACGCTTGAACAAACACGTGGATATTTAACTACTGAGTTACATAACATTGAATCGAAATGTCAAAAAGTCTGTAATGACGTAAAAACACAAATTTGTGAGCATTTTCAACCTATTTTTTCGCGGCATGAAAATGCATTACAGAATCACGAAGCAGCCATAAAAGAACTGCAAACCATTGTTCATGAAAATCATGAGACCTTGTGGGCTAAAATTGACTCAGTTGCATCTACCGATTCGGTTACGCAACTTGCAATAACTCAGGAAAACTTAAAGGACACAGTAGATTCGATTTCAACACAAATGGACACTCTGAAACTTGGTTCAGAAAAACACACTGAGGAAATGTGTTCACTATCGGAGAAAGTAGCCGAACTTTCGGATGAGGTCACTAACTTATCTACAAAGGTAGATGATGATCTGAATGACACAAGACCTGTAGCCTTCACTGACACTGAAGAGTGCGAACAAATTAGGAAATTCAAACAAAATCAGAATCAGATTAATACGCAACACCAAAGAGAAATCCGGGAAGTACAAGATCAGCTGACACAGTTAATACAAGAATTACGTATTTCAGAGGACACTCGCGCTCCAATACGGGAAGAGGGACATAGAAATACGGAACAGCCACAAAATAATAACACAGCGCATTTCGGAAGTTATGAAAGAAATTGGCAATGTGCACCGAATTTTGAGATGGAACGGCCGACACGACCTAACAATGACCGATATGCGACACGCCGACATGACGATTTTGACTATAAGCTGTTCATTACTACACGTAAATTCAAAACATTTAAGAATTCTGGCAACGACATTCATCCACAAGCATGGCTCCATCAATTCTCTCATTGTTTTCCTCCCAACTGGTCGTTAGAACACAGATTAGAATTTATGTGTGGCTACTTAGAGAATGAACCAGCTGTAAGAATGCGATCGGTCATTCACGATTGCCACAGTGAAGGAGAATTTTACCATGCCTTCCTCTCAGCGTATTGGTCTCAAGCCACACAAGACCGCGTAAAACATGGTATCATAATGATGAAACATTTCGAACAATCTGAATTCTCCAGTCTTGTGAAATATTTTGAAGACATGTTGCACAAGAATCAGTACCTGTCAAACCCATACAGCCCCTCAGAACTCATCCGCATTTGCTTAATCAAATTGCCTGAACATTTACGGCATATTATTTTAGCAGGACGTTGCAAAGACGACATTGAAGCTTTTCAGGGACTGTTACAAGAACTAGAAATTGACACTGATAATCGCGGAACGCGAAAACAAGGACACAACAATTACAGGTCACATCCGTCACAATTCCGTGACGACAGAAACAATAACCGGACACGACTGGTCTATTCTCACAACACAAATCGTGACCAAAACAGACACCACCCTTATGACAACCGCTGGCAGAATAATAGTTACAGAGAAAGATCGCATTTCCGTAGAAATGAATATGACAGAGATAACCATAGAAACAGACAATATGGTAACCAGAACTGTTATTATCAAGGGAGACAGAATAATTTCAGACGCAACGGTCCAGCGCGCAGTTACGATTCAGGGAGAAATTCTCCACCACATGACCGACAAGAAAGAAACTACAGGAACTACCGACATGACGACAGACGATATAATCATAACGATAGACGTGAATTTCATCAGAACTGGCGGGACTCTAACAGAGCTGGGCCCTCTCGGCAAGGCGAATTTGTAGAAGTTAGGTCTCCTAATCCCAATAACAGCGCGCGCCAACAAAGAGACAGACAATGACTCGCACAGCAGGCAGCTGCGTGCGGCCGCTGGCTCAGGGAAAAATAACAAAGACGCTAGCCTTGAGAAAAGATTTAGCATTCTTTACCGATGTAAACAACATGATAATTGCTTTGAAGTTGAAAGTCTGCGTACTAGGAAGAGTAAAGGATTGCACCACACTTCACATGTAAAACCGCTTACTGAGAGATAATCTGCTTTTTAACTTAGTCTTTGTCATAAAATTTTTCGCTTCACATTACTAATATGCTTTGTCAGATTTAGAATCTGTTAACATGTAACAATGTTTGAAGTGAAATATCCAGTCAAGAACCAAGAGAACTTATTTAAACAGAAATGACGAATGCATTGTTATAGTGAACAGACGTCACAGTGTTATTGTGTGTGTACATTCTTGCTTGTTTGTTGCACGATTACGTAACGACTATAAGGCTCACATACTTAGAACATTTACCAGTACTGCTAATGAGATTTTAATGCAACATTTTGGTTTATTTGAAAATACATTCTGAATTTAAAGTGCTTTCTGAGAGATACCAGATGACACAGAGGTTAGTTTATGTGACAGCTACACGATTTTTATCACGACGCTACTAATGAGTGACAATTTACAATGTTGCTTTTGCGGTGTATCTGTTTTATATCTGCACAGTTTTCTGAATTCTTCTGGAAAGAAAAACATGTTTTAGTAGTAACTTTTGTGGTATAGCAACAATGAGACAGCCTTTTTCGTGGCACAACATTACGTTATAGTACAGTACTTTCTTCATCACGGCAATAAGCGTAATAACTAAGACATTTATACGCAAAGCATTTCACTTTTGTGTATTATGAGGTAAGTACATTGACTTCTGCAGAACTTAGCTTTCGGAGGACGATAACTACGACACTTCCACAGAGATTATGTTGCAACAAGACGCACATTTAGCGCTGCAGGACACGCATTTGAGTGATTAATTTTGTACTTTAAAAATTTATTGTTTAAGATATTTGAAGTACAATGATACGAAGTTTTTCCATGATACATTTCATTCCATTGCTGTAATCTGTAACACCTGAGGGTATAATTACATTAATCCTCAGGGGGGTACACGCCTACTTTGTGTACCATGTGTTTGGCAAGCACAAGGAACCCTAGCTAATATGGTATTTGCTTATACAACTTTACACATCGGTACCATATTTCTCTAACACACAAATTACACAGCTATCTGATCATTTAACTGAGAGAGACAAACATTTATTTTACTGCATCAGTGACACATGTTTACGCAATTACACAGTTGGATAACTTCACACTTATGAAACTGTATTTTGTCTGTACTTTGTAAACTGTTCATATTTTTTCGGAACCATTGTGATACTATGAGAGCTTTGAATGATGTATTTGGTATGAGATCATGATTTTTAAAGTACGTTTGAGGTAGATGACACTATTTAAATGAGCAGAGAATTCTTTTTAGGCTTAGAAATTATTGGAGGAAGTTACGACGATTTTGAGATTTGACTGAAGTTTTATGATGTTATTATTACGACGACGATGTGTATTATGTTGTTGAGGAATGTTTATTATGCTACGTATTTCTCACGATGAAATATTGAAGAAGTGTCGACGAATATGTATATGTATAATGAGGTAAGGAATAATGAGTAGTGTTTAGGGACTCTGATTTATGAAAAGGATGTTGGAAACCAAGAAACGTACTTTAAGAGTTATGAAATGTGTGACTGTATCACAATGCTGACGAATATTTTTTTTGGACACTTATATTTATAGGATTTTGTTTCTACAGATTTGCAACGCTAATTCTTGACCTGTGAAATATTTTTATATGAGACTGCAACGGTAGCAGAAACTGCTGTCGTAAATATTTCCGTACGAAAGTTAAGTGACCACCTGCATGTAATGCGTCGCGGGCACCCAGCTGTGTCAGACGCCTGGAGAAAAAGCCATTATTGCGAGCCCTCTTCAGCGGCACAGGTAGAACAAAAAAAAAGGGAGGCCATTATCCTGGCCATTGCCATTCCTTTAGAGAAAGCATTGCAAATCCGACACGCTGATTACTTGGAAACATATCGTACTTTCTGATATTTACTGAAATGCCTAATAAAATGACAAGAAATATTTTTACATCTGCACACCTGATTATGACAAGTGTCTTTCTATGAGAGTTGAGAGAATTTCTACTAACTTATGAAATGTCACATGACTACTGAATGATATTTTTATGCTTTACTTTTCATAGTTGCTTATTTCATTTGATATCTGGTTTCCAGCTGTGTTGCAGCATTGCTTTTATAAAATGAAATGCATTTGCTAATGTGAACACTTTCTGTCAACAGCTCTATTAAATAATTATTTTATGATCCACATTCTTTAAAAAAGGAGCACTTGGAAAAGAAAGAACAATAAGAAGGAACTAGTAACAGTAACACATAATTTTCTTTTCAAGTACATGGTAATATTTTTTTTACAATAAGTTGTTGTGGTGCACCACTTTCATTACTTAGACATTAAGATGTGATTATACATTTGCCTTATCTGCATTGTTATCTTTAGTGTACTATTTTTTCTGCTTGAGCTATGTCATGTTTAGATATAAGCTGCTGTTTGCCAGGCATAGTGCTACTGAACTTTAATTTGTGTTACTCTGCTAAGCCAGATTTATTTTTTGTTTGCTGCATTGCCTCATATTAGTTGTAATGTTGAATTGCTTGGTAATTTAGATTTACTGTAGCTGGCTTTGCGATTTTCCATTTTTTTTATTGCTGTTTATATTAATTGTTTTATGTGCTGCTGCATTGCCTCGTTCCATAGTTTAGTATCTGAGCTCAGTAGATTTAAGTTAGCTTAAGAGGGGGTAGACTATATAAGAACCTAACTATGGAGAATAGGGAAAGAATGCTTTGAAAGTTATATGAAAACGATTTGGGCCTAAATGAGTATTGCACAATGAGCCATATTTCTTTTGAAAGAAATATGGTTAGAATACATAAAACAGGTTTAGGTAGGATTTTCTTGGAAATAAATGTTGAGGTGAGAAATGTGTGAACATATAAATACAGAAAGCATGGTTAGATAGAATTTTTTTGGTGGAAACAAGGGATGAAATAAGAGGAAAGATATATGAAGTTTTGGGTTGGACTGCAGTACCAAATGTTACACTGAAAACGAACCCTGTCCTTTCCTATTGGTGTTATCCCATTACGTGTTTGTGTACCCTTGTGTATTTGTTTTCTTCCTGTCTCTGTGTAGTTTCATAGAATTTTTTCTTCTTTTAATATTAATCTACATTCACTATGATGAGGAATACTGTTATCCTCGAATATAATTGGCATTAATAATATGTTATTTACTTTGTAAAGATGTTTAGACATTATTAATTCTGTTCTGTTTAATGCTCATGTGTGAAGTTGATGTTTCAAAGGTTATTGTGATCTTTTATGTATGTACTCATGTCATAATTCCACTGATGTATATGTTAGTTCGATTCTTTTGTAAAGCCTGTTTTTTACAAATGTTATCTGTATTGTTATGTTCTTTAATTATGTATTTTGTACCTTTGTTATTGTATTCTCATGTTATAATATTGTAATTGAGACCACTTCATCAAATTAAGTAACTTGTAAGTTACATTTCACTGCACACGTTTCTGTTGGTCATAGTATATGGACAATATGTGAGAAGTAGGGACTGTTAGTGTTTGCACGTGTGTTAATAATTCAGCAAGGGACTGGATAACAGCATTGTTGGTTCTAAGGACAGTTCCGAAAACTTTGTGAGTGCACAAGTGGTGGTTTATGGACTTGCTATATTCTCCGCAAGACTCTTTGATGGTGAATGTGCACCTGCACAATCGCAACAGATGGCTGCTGGCCATCTACAAGGACTACAGTGGGTCTGCATCTTTGATGGCCCACCATTACCATTATCTCTACAAGGACTACAGTGGGTCTGCACCTCTGGTGGCCCACCAATACCGTAATCTCTACCAGGACTACAGTGGGTCTGCTCTGTGATGACCTACCTACCAATATTCTTCCAAACTTCGAATGACTGCAGTGGGTTTGCTCTGTTGTGACCCAATACCTGTATGCATGTCAAGAGTCAGCACTGTCTTTCCGTTGGAAGGACAACACTACTTCTTCAAGACTGCATGGAAATCCACTACTTCTGTGTGCAATTTCTTTTACTAATGAGACTTTGTGAAAAAAACCCTGTAATTACTGTTATGATGAATGATCAGGACTATCTTTATGGACTGTGAGATAATTTTAGCTTTTGACCAACATTGTATCAATAAGTGTGTGCATTTGATTTCTTTGTTATTGTAATTATGAAAAATTTTATCAAATCATTATTGGCCACTGCCCAAAAAAAAATTTGTAAAATTTTTTTGTGGGGAGCATGTGGGGCTATGTAAGTAGGCTGTTTATGTTTTCTCTATGTAAGTAGGCTGTTTATGTTTTCTTATTGGCAACGTTACGTAGCGCTCAATATGAAAATCACTGGCTGTGCTGTGTGCAGTCTGTGGCTGCTTTGCATTGTTGTAATACTCGCCATTGTAGTGTTAGGCAGCTGGCTGTGAACAGCGCGTAGCGTTGCGCAGTTGGAGGTGAGCCGCCAGCAGTGGTGGATGTGGGGAGAGAGATGGCGGAGTTTTGTAATTTGTCATGAACTGCTATATTTATATATGATGATATCAAGGTAAATACATTGTTTGTTCTCTATTAATATCTTTCATTTGCTAACTATCCCTATCAGTAGTTAGTGCCTTCCATAGTTTGAATCTTTTATTTAGCTGGCAGTAGTGGCGCTCGCTGTATTGCAGTAGCTTGAGCAGCGAAGATTTTTGTGAGGTAAGTGATTTGTGAAAGGTATAGTTTAATGTTAGTCAGGGCCATTCTTTTGCAGGGAATTTTGAAAGTCAGATTGCGTTGCGCTAACAAAATATTGTGTGTCAGGTTAAGCACAGCCATATATAAATTGTTCAAAGGGGACGTTTCATACAATACGAGACTGGAATAGAAGGGAGAACCGATAGAGGTACTGAAAGTACCCTCCGCCACGCTCCGTCAGGTGGCTTGCGGAGTGTGGATGTAGATGTAGATGTATTAGATCTTGTACTCAAGGCGCTTCACGCAAATACAGAATACGTCCATATTTTGCCTTGTTTGCTAAGTTAAGTTCGTTTCTGTTTGAGAAAGAAGTTTAAAATATATAAAATGCAATCATTACCTTCCAGTAAAGTCTGTGCTGATACTTCTCCTCCAATTCTAGCGAAATATCGATAGAATTTTTGGATATTGGTTTCGATACGACATATCGTATCGAATATGATACCAGAAAGTACGTCCGATTGGCTGACGTTTGGTATCCACCAGCTGACATACGAAAAAGGAAAACACAAAGTTACTGCAGTCGAAGTACTGGGGCCGCCACGTAGGTTATGGCCTGACCACGCACGTGTAATGCGCCGCCGACGGTCGGTCTGCTCCGCCGTTGAAGCACAGCGTCCAGTGTGGACTCTCGATCCGTCTGTGCCGCGAAGGGCTGCGGCAGAGTCTTACAAGGGGAGGCCGCCAATTGTGAAATTCAGATTCGATTCATACTGCGCATAATAAAAGCTCATGGCCAGAGGTGTAATGTGGCAAAGCACCAAGATGCACTTCTCAGCCGTTGTCGAGAAAATCGACAGTTAAAAGAAACCGTTGCGGTGAAATACTCTCTACGATTAATGATTTTCTACAGCGTCATAGCGCAGCGGTAAGCGCTGGGGTTCGTAATCCGAAGGTCGCCGGATCGAATCTCGCGCAATGCAATATTTTTTTATTATTAGTTTTTTGCAATTCAAATATATATATATATATATATATATATATATATATATATATATATAAACTATTAATTAATTGCTTATGCATGTTGGTGAAGGCGGATCGCTCTCCAATTGTACCGCCTCCATTTTTCCGTTTGTTTAACAGGGTGTACCAAAGCTGTCACGTCCGCACTGATTTTCGACGATGTTGTAAGTTGCGCTAGGGACCGCATCTACCTTCTTTCGAAGTTAGCAGGCAACTACGCCTTTATGCGGCGGCTCGTTTCGGCCCATTCAACATCTGTCATTCAAGTGTAACGAGCGAGTAACGGAGCTTATATTTCATACCTGCCACAGCAAATTTGTGTTCGTGGGGTTTCTATTCTAATTCGAACGTTTGACTTACGCTATACGTATTCGTTTCGGAATATCGTTTCTACGTCTTCCGTTAACTATACGTGGTTAACATTATGAAGACAATTAATAACATTTGTGAAATACAACTTTGTTTGCGGAAAACATAATGATGTTCGAAGTCACCAGTTTTTCCACGACAAACGACCTTCAACAACTTATTATATGCATAATTGTTGCATCTGATTGCCGGGAATATATATATATATATATATATATATATATATATATATATATATGTGTGTGTGTGTGTGTGTGTGTGTGTAGACACATTTGAATAACAAAAAACAAATACTAAAAAAAAAAAATTTGCATGGCGCGAGATTCGATCCGGCGACCTACGGATTACGAACCCGAGCGCTTACCGCTGCGCCACGACGCTGTCGATATTTATTAATCGTCGAGAGTATTTCACCGCAACGGTTTATTTTAACTGTCGATTTTCTCGACAACGGCTGAGAAGTGCATCTTGGTGCTTTGCCACATTACACCTCTGGCCATGAGCTTTTATCATGCGCAGTATGAATTGAATCTGAATTTCACAATTGGCGGCCTCCCCTTGTTAGACGCAGACAGGCCGCTCGACCAGATTTCGTGTCCGTTGAGGTGAAAGCGAAACCAAACCAGCGCGCCGCCCCCCTGCAGCCCTGTTAGACAAGCTTTCCGGTTGCGTCTTCGGAGCAGTGCGCTGTGTCAGCACGATGGGTGCGCGAAATGCTTCGCTGAGACGGAGCCTCGTGGCGCCTCGGCAGTGGGCGAAGGTATCCGAGTTGCGTTTACAGCGCGAAGCGGAGATTAGTCGCCCATTGAGGGCACAAAAACCTGTAAACTTTGGTCAGAATCACACTCAGAGATCCTGATTCAGATTCTGCGTTAGGTTCATTAAATCCCTAAGAATTTTACCTCGCCATCAGTCTGGTAGAAGCCGACCTCGCGGAAGATCTGTTTGGATTCCGTAGAAATGTTGCAACACGGGAGGCAGTACTGACCCTACGACTAATCTTAGAAAACAGATTAAGGAAAGGCAAACCTACGTTTCTAGCATTTGTAGACTTAGAGAAAGCTTTTGACAATGTTGAATGGAATACTCTCTTTCAAATTCTGAAGGTGGCAGGGGTAAAATACAGGGAGCGAAAGGTTATTTACAATTTGTAAAGAAACCAGATGGCAGTTGTAAGAGTCGTAGGGCATGAAAGGAAAGCAATGGTTGGGAAGGGAGTGAGACATGGTTGTAGCCTATCCCCGATGTCATTCAATCTGTACGTTGGGCAAGCAGTAAAGGAAACAAAAGAAAAATTCGGAGTAGGTATTAAAATCCTTGGAGAAGAAATAAAAACTTTGAGGTTCGTCGATGACATTGTAATTCTGTCAGAAACAGCAAATTACTTGAAAGAGCAGCTGAACGCAATGGACAGTGTCTTGAAAAGAGGATATAAGATGAACATCAACAAAATCAAAACGAGGATAATGGAATGTAGTCGAATTAAACCGGGTGATGCTGCGGGAGTTAAATTAGGAAATGAGACGGTTAAAGTAGTAAGTGAGTTTTGCTATTTGGGGAGGAAAATAACTGATGATGGTCGAAGTAGAGAGGATATAAAATGTAGACTGGCAATGGCAAGGAAAGCGTTTCTGAAGAAGAAAAATTTGCTAACATCGAGTATAGATTTAAGTGTCAAGACGTCGTTTCTGAAAATATGTGTATGGAGTGTAGCCATGTATGGAAGTGAAACATGGACGATAAATAGTTTGGACAAGAAGAGAATAGAAGCTTTTGAAATGTGCTGCTACAGAAGAATGATGAAGATTAGATGGGTAGATCACATAACTAATGAGAAGGTATTGAATAGAATTGGGAAGAAGAGGAGTTTGTGGCACAACTTGACCAGAAGAAGGGACCGGTTGGTAGGACATGTTCTGAGGCATGAAGGGAACACCAATTTAGTATTGGAGGGCAGCGTGGAGGGTAAAAATCGTAGAGGGAGGCCAAGAGATGAATACACTAAGCAGATTCAGAAGGATGTAGGCTGCAGTAGGTACTGGGAGATGAAGAAGCTTGCACAGGATAGAGTAGCATGGAGAGCTGCATCAAACCAGACTCTGGACCGAGGACCACAACAACAACATCAGTTTTAGTTGAAACTTCCTGCGAGACTGAAGACCACAACAACAACATCAATGTCAGTTGAAACTTCCTGCGAGATTAAGAACAGTACCTCTGCCGTGCTTTCCAAACTTCGTACGATCTCTGCTGCACCCCCTGGTGGACTGGCGTTCGTCAGTGGCGCCTGGATAGCAGGAGGTAGGAGTATTGCCCGCCAAAGGGAACGTTCCGGGTTGGAGAGCCGGTCCGACCAGGAAGTTTCAAAACAGCGCAGAATTCAGTCTGGAATGGCAGCAGATGTTGTCGTTCAAAGCTTCTCTGATAAGTCACCCATCTGCCTGCAGTGCCGCCGTTGTAACGAGGAAACGAATTACTCTGGAAACCAGAAGTGAGCCGAGCCAACACGCTGTTGGGCGTGTGGACGCATTGGCTCTGTTCTTCGGTATGCGCGCGAGGCCAACACGAACATCGTCTCTCAAGTATTTGCCTGACATGAAGTGGCGTATTCATACGTGTGTATAAGAGCGCGTCAGGACTGAATTACAAGCAGAGTGCGAGTTACATAATCGGAAATGGAACCTCGTGTATCTGTTGTGCAATATAGCTACAATAAAGGTCTACCTATAGTGTTCCGTGCTGTCTAGCATATAATTGCGTATAGAACTGTGTAAAGTGTAACTGAGTACTTTGAATGAGTCGCTTTCAAAATATACTGGAGCATATTGAAGTTACGGGCCGTTATTTAGTTCGTCCTTGCGATAGGGCGGTAAATAAAGTGCGGTTGATGAGTTCACGCGAATGTGCATATACAAATATTCGTTAAAAATATTAGTGCAAATTTTGGCTCTCACGTAAGTCTCAGGGGATGATTTCCACACTTGGTGCACACCCGCGCATTAGTTATAGTTTTTGAATTAATGTTCATGAGTTCAGTTTATACTAGGGAACAAAAATTAGGCGATTATTAGAGCAAAATCAGTTTTTCACAACACAGTTCAATCACCATTTATTGGCGTTGTCCTTTTCTTTCCCACAATGAAATTAGCACTGGTGAGACGGTTTACAGTTTTACTTTAATAATAATTTGACTCCGAGCTCTCAATAGCAGTAATGTAGACTGCTATAAACGAAAATTACTCAGTCAATTCGAACACAACCACAAGTCCCACTGCCCTCTTTGTGCTAGCAGTTTTGGCGCGAAATCACAGATCGGCACATGTTCACTTACGCCGATGTGTACGTCGTAATTAATACACAAATAATCGTAGCACTTCCAGTTCACCAAATATATGCTTGCACACTTGCACTATTAAACAATACTCTTTGTCGAAATAAATCGTCGCGAAAAAGAATTCTCAAACGACCACATGGGCCTCGCTCATCACCCACTCAGGAAAACGACTCACCAACGACTGACCCCTGGCCAATTTTTTTTTTTATTAAAGGATGGGGCCCCTGCACGCCCACACCAACGTGGTGACCAAACCAAAAGTTCTACTGTCACCTCCGTATAACATGTTAGTTTTTGAATCAGGCGTCACAGGATGCGGGCTGTGATGTTATCCATGCGTCTGGGTAAGATTACTCATTAACATCGTCCATCAGGAGATAGAAGTGGTCGAAAACGACTGAAGGGTAGCGGTTGTAAGGGCAGAGGAAAAAAAGTGCCAAGGCCAGCGCCAAGGGAAAAAAAACCTCTGCGACAGTAGGACGGGTAGTAAGGGCAGTAGCGGCTTGCTAGCTGCGACAGAGCATGCAAGGTGAGGGAAGGTTAGCGTGAGGTATCGTGCATCGTTACCTACGTGCTGCGTGGTCGTTAGCAGGGTCAGTCCGGGTGCTGCGACTGGGCTCGCTTGTAGTCTCCTGGGCCGGCCGCAGTGGCTTCCTCCCTGTAACATAAGAGTTCGGCGCGGCAACGCATGCGTTGCTGTTAGGCCCTCTGCTGCGCCTTGTCGTCAGTGACTTGTTGCAGCTGCATCAGGCTGCTGCAGAACGGCGGCGATCGGCTACCGTTCAGCGTCCTCCTCTACTGCACGCCGCAGCCCTTCCGTAATGCAGCTTCCATGAGCTCCGTATGTTCAGTGACCCCTGGCCAAGATGGCCGTTCGCTTATGTAGGCTCACACTTCTAGCCCCCTGGTTATACGAGTACCGATCTCACCAATTAAGGTTACAAATTTTGATACATACATCCCTCGACAGAAATAAGTACACCATCGGAACCGCGCAAAAAGTACATCTTCTTTGCTATTTTATATTAAGTTCTAGGATTATTGTATCACCCGTAAATCAAGTTTAATTTTTTTGAAAATTTCGCCACTTAACGCAAATTTGTTTGTTTACATCTGTGCTGCAAAGTTTTAACACAGAACTGCGTATAGCATCGTTTTTAGACGTAATATATAGCGATCTACACATTGCGCTGCTCAAAATCTTCATATCTATAATAATTAATTAATTATGGGCGATAAATGTTAATAATAATCTGCAAACAATGAAAACTGTTACAAGTTAAGTGTATGGTATAACTTAACTAGTTTAAAAATACGTGTGATGCCACCCAGAATATTATATAGTGCCGTTCTTTACGTCATGAATTTTCTATTGAATTTTATAAACAATTTTCCCTCAAACTTTGTTTATTGCTCTTTACGGGCTTAATTATTTATGAATCTTAACATCTGACTACAGCACTCGATCCGCTATGACGAAACGTTTTTAATGAGTTCCCGCTCATCCCTGTAAGTAGTTATTTACTATTTTTATTGATCTTTCAGTATTCGTGATATTAACCGATTTTGAGGTTACTACAACAACTTTTGCTTCTCGTGACTTAAAATAAAGATCGATCTTTCAGAAGGTGCATATTGCCGAACACAATCCACTGCCGCATCACTCTTCACCGTAAGTTAGACAGTTTTCGCGTAATAAGCGAAAACCCAAACAACGCCCCAAGCTGCGGGCCACGTGGCCGCCCCGCGACGGAGACAGCCCACCGACCGTTGCAAATCTGGCGCGTGCGCGCCACGCGCTTCCGCGAACCGCGCACCATGTCGTGCGCTCGCTCTCCACAAAGCAATCCTTGCATACTGGACCTATTCATCTAGTAACGGGGGTTTGTACCGTCACACCCTCGCACCTGTGCAGTGGAAGCAAATAGCAGGTAGCGCGCGCAAGCGGCGTGCCAGGTGAATCGACGCAAACGTGGTGGACTTTGCCGAACTGTGTCCGACTAGCGTCGCCGTCCCCTCCAAACTGTGCACTCCATTCGTAACGCGGCCCGCACACAGGTCGGCCGCCAGCAACGGCGTACTGCGGTACCGGCAAGTGCGGGACACGCAACCGGCGAGTCGGCGCGTTCGATCAGTAATTCCGAAGCCTTTCCGTAAGAAGGGGTGTCTCGTAAATACAAATTCGCAGAGCGTCGTGGCGAGATGATTTACCGAAATTTATGTAAATACACTCCTGGAAATTGAAATAAGAACACCGTGAATTCATTGTCCCTGGAAGGGGAAACTTTATTGACACATTCCTGGGGTCAGATACATCACATGATCACACTGACAGAACCACAGGCACATAGACACAGGCAACAGAGCATGCACAATGTCGGCACTAGTACAGTGTATATCCACCTTTCGCAGCAATGCAGGCTGCTATTCTCCCATGGAGACGATCGTAGAGATGCTGGATGTAGTCCTGTGGAACGGCTTGCCATGCCATTTCCACCTGGCGCCTCAGTTGGACCAGCGTTCGTGCTGGACGTGCAGACCGCGTGAGACGACGCTTCATCCAGTCCCAAACATGCTCAATGGGGGACAGCTCCGGAGATCTTGCTGGCCAAGGTAGTTGACTTACACCTTCTAGAGCACGTTGGGTGGCACGGGATACATGCGGAGGTGCATTGTCCTGTTGGAACAGCAAGTTCCCTTGCCGGTCTAGGAATGGTAGAACGATGGGTTCGATGACGGTTTGGATGTACCGTGCACTATTCAGTGTCCCCTCGACGATCACCAGTGGTGTACGGCCAGTGTAGGAGATCGGTCACCACACCATGATGCCGGGTGTTGGCCCTGGGTGCCTCGGTCGTATGCAGTCCTGATTGTGGCGCTCACCTGCACAGCGCCAAACACGCATACGACCATCATTGGCACCAAGGCAGAAGCGACTCTCATCGCTGAAGACGACACGTCTCCATTCGTCCCTCCATTCACGCCTGTCGCGACACCACTGGAGGCGGGCTGCACGATGTTGGGGCGTGAGCGGAAGACGGCCTAACGGTGTGCGGGACCGTAGCCCAGCTTCATGGAGACGGTTGCGAATGGTCCTCGCCGATACCCCAGGAGCAACAGTGTCCCTAATGTGCTGGGAAGTGGCGGTGCGGTCCCCTACGGCACTGCGTAGGATCCTACGGTCTTGGCGTGCATCCGTGCGTCGCTGCGGTCCGGTCCCAGGTCGACGGGCACGTGCACCTTCCGCCGACCACTGGCGACAACATCGATGTACTGTGGAGACCTCACGCCCCACGTGTTGAGCAATTCGGCGGTACGTCCACCCGGCCTCCCGCATGCCCACTATACGCCCTCGCTCAAAGTCCGTCAACTGCACATACGGTTCACGTCCACGCTGTCGCGGCATGCTACCAGTGTTAAAGACTGCGATGGAGCTCCGTATGCCACGGCAAACTGGCTGACACTGACGGCGGCGGTGCACAAATGCTGCGCAGCCAGCGCCATTCCACGGCCAACACCGCATTTCCTGGTGTGTCCGCTGTGCCGTGCGTGTGATCATTGCTTGTACAGCCCTCTCGCAGTGTCCGGAGCAAGTATGGTGGGTCTGACACACCGGTGTCAATGTGTTCTTTTTTCCATTTCCAGGAGTGTATATTTCCTCGGCGGCGCGGCAGCTGCGTACGACCGCGCCGGGAATACAGAGGAGGCAGCCAGACGATGGCTCGTAAACATCTGGCTGGGCGGGTGCGGAAGGACGGTGGCCGCGCCGCCCCGTCTCCTGGAATGGCCGTGGCCGCCTGCAGCGAGCGACACCCAGCCTGCCGCAGAGACGCCTCACAGTGCGGTCCGTTCTGTGACGCCCACAGCGGGAGAAACGCGACAATAAGGCGAAAGAGGGAGAGCGAGCGGCCCAGCACGCGACACAAACGCCTCCTGATGGGATTACTCGGCGTCGGAGGCGGCGCGCCGTGCGCCGCTGCTATTGTCCCCTCACGTCCCGCGCCATCACTTGAGCGAAATCGTAACTGGAAGAAAAGCGTCCGCTTAAAAGTCTTCACAAACACTTCGTCATTGTCATCATCAGCGTCTGCTCTCTGTAAATGATTCCTCTCCGCTCGCAGCGTAACAGACTCCTCCGCTACTTTTCAAGTGTACTGGCTGGTCGGAAATTCCCGTTACTAAATTCTAGGACTCGCAGACAGGAGTTATTACATTGTATTTTGTAAAGGACCTATATACGGAAACGTCACTGAAAGACGCTGAAGGCGTCAAAGTTACAGGTCCCGGTGTTGTTCTACACTACTGGCCACTAAAATTGCTACACCGCGAAGATGACGTGCTACAGACGCGATATTTAACCGTCAGGAAGAAGATGCTGTGATATGCAAATGATTAGCTTTTCAGAGCATTCACACAAGGTTCACGCCGGTGGCGACACCTACAACGTGCAGACGTGAGGAAAGTTTCCAACCGATTTCTCATACACAAACAGCGGTTGCCCGGCGTTGCTTGCTGAAACGTTCTTTTGAAGCCTCCTGTAAGAAGGAGAAATGCGTACCATCACGTTTCCGACTTTGATAAAGGTCGGATTGTAGCCTATCGTGATTGCAGTTTATCGTATCGCGACATTGCTGCTCGCGTTGGTCGAGATCCAATGACTGTTAGCAGAATATGGAATCGGTGGGTAACACGGAACGCCGTGCTGGATCCCAACGGCCTCTTATCACTAGCAGTCGAGACAGGCATCTTATCCGCATGGCTGTAACGGATCGTGCAGCCACGTCTCGATCTCTCAGTTAATAGATGGGGACGTATGCAGCAGCATGGACTATCAGCTCGGAGACCGTGGCTGCGGTTACCCTTGACGCTCCATCACAGATAGGAGCGCCTGCGATGGTATACGACAAACCTGGGTGCACGAATGGGAAAACGTCATTTTTTCGGATGAATCCAGGCTCTGTTTACAGCATCATCATGGTCACATCCGTGTTTGGCGACATCGCGGTGAATGCACATTGTCCGCAGCTCGTGGGCGTGCGGTAGCGTTCTCGCTTCCCGCGCCCGGCTTCCCGGGTTCGATTCCCGGTGGGGTCAGGGATTTTCTCTGCTTCATGATGACTGGGTGTTGTGTGATGTCCTGAGCTTAGTTAGGTTTAAGAAGTTCTAGGGGACTGATGACCATAGATGTTAAGTCCCATAGTGCTCAGAGCCATTTTTTGAATGCACATTGAAAGCGTGTATGCGTCATCGCCATACTGGCGTATCACCCGGCGTGATGGTATGCGGTGCCATTGGTTATACGTCTCGGTCACCTCTTGTTCGCATTGACGGCACTTTGAACAGTGGACGTTACATTTCAGATGTGTTACGTCCCGTGGCTGTACCCTTCATTCGATCCCTGCGAAATCCTACATTTCAGCAGGATAATGCACAAACGCATGCTGCAGGTCCTGTACGGGCCTTTCTGGATACAGATGATGTTCGACTGCTGCCCTGGCCAGCACAATCTCCAAATCTCTCACCAACTAAAACGTCTCGTCAGTGGTGGCCGAGCAACTGGCTGCATGGGCAGCTGTACCTGTACACGCCATCGAAGCTCTGTTTGACTCAATGCCCAGGTGTATCAAGGCCGTTATTACGGCCAGAGGTGGTTGTTCTGGGTACTGATTTCTCAGGATCTATGCACCAGAACTGCGTGAAAATCTATTCACATGTCAGTTCTAGTATAATATATTTGTCCAATCAATACCCATTTATCATCTGCATTTCTTCTTGGTGTAGCAATTTCAATGGGCAGTAGTGTATTTATTTACAGCTCGTACAAAATAGATACGTGTTTCAAATTTTTTCTGACTTTCAAAGTAGTCGCCAGCATTGTGTATAACCCGTTGCCAGCGATTTGGAAACCGTAGGATACTCTTAGCAGTGCCAGTTGTGTTGACAGTTCGAGCGGCGCGGTCTATTGACCCTACGAATTTGTAGCAGTTCTGAAGCGAATGCCGTGAAGTGTTTCCTTCAATTTAGAAATGTAGTTGAACTTACGAGGGCTTAAGTCAGGGCAGTGCAGTAGGTGGTACAGTACTTAGCAGCCCCATCAGTCAAACAAATCAGTAACAGCTTGCACTGTACGTGCTTGAGCGTTGTCCTGCAAAATGATGGTCAGGTCCTGCAGAAAGTGTTTTCACTTCTGTGATTTTATAGTCGAGCGGCTGCTCACAAGCCACACATCATACCTCTGAATGCCAATCGACGCCTCGCTTGGTGTAAGGAGCCTAAACATTGGACGGTTGAACAGTGGAGAAACGTTGTGTGGAGTGACGAATCACGGTACTCAATGTGGCGATCCGATGACAGGGTATGTAGTGCCAACGGTAAAATTCGGCGGCGGTAGTGTTATGGTGTGGTCGTGTTTTTCATGGATGGGTGCTTGTACCTCTTGCTGTTTTGCTTGGCGCTATCACAGCACAGGCCTACATTGATGTTTTAAGCACCTTATTGCTTCCATCTGTTGAAGAGCAATTCGGGGACGGCGATTACATCTTCCAACACGCTCAAGCAAGTGTTCATAATGCACGGCTTATGGCTGAGTGCTTACAGGACAATAACATCTCTGTAATGCACTGGCCTGCACCGAGTCCTGACCTGAATCCTAGGGCGACTTCGTGCCAGGCCTCACCGACCGACATCGATACCTCTCCTCAGTGCAGCACTCCGTGAAGAATAGACTGCCATTCCCCAATAAACCTTCCAGCACCTGACTGAACGTATACCGGCAAGAGTCGAAGCTGTCATCGAGGCTAAGGATGAGCCAATTGAATCTCAGCATTACCGATAGAGGGTGCCACGAACTTGTTAATCATATTCAGCCAGGTGTCCGTATACTTTTGATCACACAGTGTAGCCCCTCAGGTACGCATTTTAGAGCCTATGTTTTCTGGACATTTTTTTCTTGTCTCTGAAACTTGGATGCCCTACAATCTTAGCAACAACAGTACCTGTGCATGTATTCCACAATGTCACAGGTATGAGAACGGTTTTCGCCTAAACTTTCGACTCGTTCGCTTCCGAACCAGCGATCCTTATCCCATATTGATAAATTTATCCATCATCCATGAAAGTATGTAACATCATCGTGGTAACGCTCGTGAATACATACAATACAGACGCCGGCGCCCGTGACTTTGACGCCTTTAGCATCGTTAGATGGCCTTTCCGGACGTGTACGACATTGCAGTGCCTGTGTTGTTCTGATTACGATTGAAAGTTCCTTTGAACATGCACCCGTGTCCAAAGGAACTTTGCATCGTAATCAGAATAACAAGACACAGCAATATCGTATTTATCTACCGATACCGGGCAAACGACTTTCAAAGTACAGCGTCTGACCTGTGTGGGAATATACGTAATGGATGTACGAGTACAGGTCGTACGCGCACGGTTGACGACATGTGGATGTTTCGGTCTGGCCGTAAGTCGTGCATGGATAGCTAAATGGTAAGGCTGTCGCTCGCGATAAGCGATAAATCCGGAACCGATTTTCGGCTCGGCACAAATTTTCATTGTCGTCACTCCATTCTGCAGCCGATGCTTGTCCTTATTCGGAATTGCGAATTCATTTAATGTATTTCCGTACATAGGTTCCAATTCAAAATACTATGTATTCATTCCCCTCTACAAGTCATAAAAGTTTGTGACGGGAATTTCCGAACGCTGTGTATATATAACTGTTCACTCAAATTAACAGCAGCTGGACGAGTAAAGGGGTTTGTTACATGGGAAACACGGTTGGCTATCACGTCACCCGTCGACCTGCTACCAGATGTCTTCTGCTTCCTGTAATTGCGATGGTTCTTCAATAAGCAAAGTCCTTCAGTTCTGTACTTCTTAGTGCAAGCTATCAAAGCAAGAGTGCGGGCCCCGAACAGTTGTCCGCTATTCACCAAAAACGCCTTCCACTTAACCGTCAGATCAGTACATAACAAATTGGTGTTATGAACAGCAATACACGTCTCCTGTTTCAAGCGTCTAATTCTCTAATGTAATTCCCACAATATGGCGCCACTTCATTCGACTACACTCTCGTGCCTCTGCCTTACTTTTGTCTGATAACCTCCATTCCAGACGCGTCCATTCCAGTCAACTGGTCGTCCAAATCTAGTACAAGTACAATCCCACGGACAAATGTTACATTCCTACATCCAGAACTTGAATACTTAAAAAAAAATTTTCTTTTTAAAATTCAGTCTTGATCGCACCACGTATGCTACAAGAACATAGGAGACCGGTTTCGGTCATATCACATGACCATCATCAGACCCATGGCATCCTTCGAAGATGGTAGGTGGAGCACTCTTGTCAGCTGCTGTTGACATCAGTGATGGTCATGTGATATGACCGAAACTGGTCAGCTATGTTCTTGTAGCATACGTGGTGCGATCAAGATTGAATTTTAAAAAGAAAATTTTTTTAAAAATTTTTTGTCCGCTGTTCCAAAAATGTTTATTAAAATTGTTAAATATTTTTTCCAAATTTATATTTGACTTCGTTTAGTTCTTGCTCTGTACATGGGCCGAATAATACGTTGACATATAATCACTATACGGGACAACTGTCTAGACTGTACAGAACTCTACTATGTGCCAATATTACTACAACAACATGCGCACCTCCTGTACTGTCCGTCATTTAACGAGGTCAGCGTGAGCTGCGTGTTGTCAACTATGAGATTTGTGTGTTGCGGAACGGATAATCTGAAGATAGCTTTGATTTTTTTTTTTTTTTTTTTTTGTATCTGTTAAATGACATCTTGCAAACGCCATGAGCTACGTTTAATATGTTTAACAGTCAATCAGGTATTCGGTGTATAACCCATTTTGAGTATCATCTGGTACAGAGGACAACGAATAATTTATTTGCACCGACGTCTACAACATAATATTTGTGTAAATAACAGCAGAAACGTAAGTCTACGTGTATGTTATGTATGTCTCTATCAGTGACATGTGCGCCAAATAAACATTTTTGATGTGCAGATCGGCGTTCATCTAGAAAGCAAACAACAAAGTGGCTACCTACAACCGAATTGTAGCGATGTCTGTGTTAATATGATAGAATACGAAATCTGTCCTACATCACAATACTTGACTTGTTGCGTACGTTACTGCTGTGGAATCTTAAACGGTGATATTCCTCGGTCATGTTATGTTACGTTATGTTAAGGGGCTCCGGAACGCCCTATACTTGCAATGTTAAAGTAACGCTTATAAATTACATCTTTCCTCACAAAGTATTTGAGGTAGGAAGTTGAAATTTTTACAGATTATTTATTGGAATATGGGCTACAACTTAACACAGGGATTTTACAAAATTTTAGTTCAGTTATTAAAGATGATTTTTTTCAATTGTAATGAAAATTCACAACATTTTTTTGCAATTTTTTATTTATATATTCAAAAATATACAGTTTTTTGGAAAAAGGCTGTGTTAAATTATGCAGAAGGCACTGTGTAACATTTACTGAAAGTTTGAAACAAATATGTTTGGAAGATGCTTAGAAAACATGTAATTAGGATGAGAAAATAAAAGTTTTGGGAATCGAGCGACAAAGATTGGATTAACTTTTTAGTGCATTCCAGGTCCATAGGATGGATTATCTTCATCCTCTGCAAACTCCTCCTCCAGCTTCCTCTTGTTCCTCCTCCTGTTTACTCTTGCTTGTATTTCTAGACTCTTTACAGCCCTGTCTGCAGCCCGAAGGCGTTCCTTGTCTAAAACAAGCATCGCTCGTTGTTGTGTTCGTAGATTTTGCTACCATTTTCTTCAGTTGCAGTTACTGCAACACTGTTCCAAAAGGTGGTCATGTATGAACACTTATCACATTTCAGTTGTATTTCACTAGCAAGTCCTACGTGCTTTATTATGGAGAGCTCCAGACCAACTTCACTACAATGAATACATCTTACACAGTTTGAAAAAATTCCTTTGAGAACCGATATATCAAATATTTCATTCACATCCGATTCGCCCATAAAACATTCATAGTTTTCACTCATTGAACCAAGCTTCTTTTGTGAAGTATTTTCTTTCCCACTTTGACTGCTATGGGCAGGTGTACTTGAGAGGTTAGGTTCACTCACTTGGTTATCGTCTTTATTGTTTACAGTAATAACACATACCTTTGGCTTTCCAACATTTCTCCTTTTCTTAAAAGCCTTCAGAGGATTTCTAATAACTTTACTTTTACTCATTATTATACTTCAACAAAACAGAGACTGAAGAAACAGAATTAATTACGAATATTTTCGAGATAACCACAGAGTAAATAAACATTAAACAATCGACAATCACACCAGCGATATATATTGAACCATGACAGGTTAGCCACAACACATACTTTATCTCACATCACTAAAATGTACATGATGAACACGGACGTTAATAATAACACCATTTGACAGCAGTTTAACAGCGCCACAGTGGGTCACGCCCATGTAGAACACATTTAAAAAAAAATTTAAAAATAGTTGTAGTCTTCGGAATTGAATAAATTATATATCTATTAAAAGATAATAGTCTGCAGATTCAGAAAACGCAAAAAAGTAAAAATTGAACTTTTCATGATTTTGAGCCTTGAGTCCCCTTAACCGGGGACATAGAAACGATGGAGAGGCTGCGTCCTCGCCGCAGCCGCAGTGGTCCACAACCCCACGACGACTACCGCAGTTCACTTCAACCCTCCGCCGCCCCTCACCGAACCCAGGGTTATTCTGCGGTTCGGCCCCCGGTGGACCCCCAGGGAACGTCTCACACCAGACGAGTGTAACCCCTATGTCTGCGTGGTAGAGTAATGGTGGTGTACGCGTACGTGGAGAACTTGTTTGCGTACCAATCTTCGACATAGTGTAGCTGAGGCGGAATAAGGGGAACCAGCCCGCATTCGCCGAGGCAGAGATGGAAAACCGCCTAAAAGCCATCCACAGACTGGCCGGCTCATCGGACCGCGACACAAATCCGCCGGGCGGATGCGTGCCGGGGACCTGGCGCTCCTTCCCGCCTGGAAAGCCGTGCGTTAGACCGCACGGCCAATCGGGCGGGCTTTCCTCGATCATAATCTACACAACTATCGCTTAATGAATACATGGAACTAACGGATAGACCCAAGACTTATTCCGTGTTACTTGTTATTTCTGAGATGATATTTATATATGCCTGTAACATGCATTCAGAAAAGTAAAAAGTTCTTAATTGGACAATTAGTATGTAAGGGAGTATAGAAATTCAAAAAAAGAGGATGGTTCAGCTGCCCCTACTTTTCGGTTTTATGCAGCCCGCAATCGCTTCAAGAACCACGCACGACGTTTTCATATTCTCTCGCTCGCTACACACAGAAAAAATGCATAGGACTACTTTGTAGTAAATGTAATGTAGTTAAATTTTGTACTGGGATATGTTTTCGCTGGAGGCCAAGGTTTTCGAGTTACTCAGGAAAAAGGCGTTTGTAGCCCATTTTTGTGCCTTTTCTCGAATAATTCGAAAACTACGGCCTCTAGCAAAACCATATTTCAATACAAAATGTAACTATTTTACATTTCCAACAAAAAGGTCCTCCTAAATTTTTCTATAGTACTAACAGTTCGCGCGTAGTGAGCGAGAGAATATGAAAATCTTGTACGTGGCATTTGAAGGGGTTGCGGGTTGCAAAAAATCCATTTGTTGGAGCAGCTGCGTCAAACTGTGCATACATCTAAACACACAAAAACCTATGTTAGTTGTCACGTACAACACATTTAGTAAGATGTCTTCAATGCAAGATCTATGTCTATCGTTTAATGACTAAGAGTTGTCGCCATTTAAGACCTCACAGCAGTAACATACAGGACAACCCTTGTAACGTGAGGTAAGACGGATTTCATATCTTGTCCCATTAACACAGACATCGTCATAATTTAGTTCTAGGTATTTACTTGGTTGTTTGCTTTCTTGATGGACGCAGAGTTGAACTTCACAAAGAATTTATAGTTGATGCACATGTCACTGATATGTTGTTGTTGTGGTCTTCAGTCCAAAGAGTGGTTTCATGCGGCTCTCGACGCTGTTCTATGCCGTGCAAGCCTCTTCGCTTCTGAGTCATTACTGGAGCCTGCATCTATCTGAATCTGCTTATTGTATTCATATCTTGCTCTCCCTGTAAGAGTTTTACCGCACACTCTTCCCTTCGGTACTGAACTGGTGATCTCTCGGTGCTCCAGAATGTGTCCTACCAACTGATCCCTTCTTCTAGTCAGGTTGTGCCACAAGCTTCTCTTCTCCCCAATCCTATTCAGTACCTCCTCATTAGTTACGTGATCTACCCATCTAATCTTCAGCACTCTTCTGTAGGGCCACATTTCAAACGCTTCCATTCTCGTCTTGTGTAAACTGTTTGCTGTTCTCATGTTTCACTTCCATACGTGGCTACACTCCATACATATGCATTCAGAAAGGACTTTCTGACAAATCTATATTCGCTGTTAAATTTCTCTTCCTCAGAAACGCTTTTCTTCCCATTGCCAGTCTTCATTTTATATCCCCTCTACTTCGACCATTATTAATTAGTTTGCTTCCCAAGTAGCTTAACTCATCTACTACTTTAAGTGTCTCATTTACCAATCTAATTCCTTCAGCATCGCCTGATTTAATTCGACTACATTCCATTATCGTTGGTTTGCTTTTGTTGATGTTCATCTTAAATCATCCTTTCAAGACACTGCCCATTCCGTTCAGCTGATCTTCCAAGTCCTTTGATGTCTCTGACAGAATTACAATGTTATCGGCAAACCTGAAAGTTTTTACATCTTCCCCATGGACTTTAATTCTTACTCCAAATTCTTGTTTTGTTTCCTTTACTGCTTGCTCACTATAGATCGAATAACGTCGGGGATAGGCTACAACCCTCTCTCTCTCTCTCTCTCTCTCCTCAAGCACTGCTTTCCTTTCGTGCCCCTCGACTCTTATAACTGCCATCTGGTTTGTGTAAAAATTGTAAATCGCCTTTCGCTTCTTGTATTTTACCCCTGCCACCTCCACAATTTGAAAGAGAATCTTCCAGTCAACATTGACTAAAGCATTCTCCAGTTCTACAAATGCTTTAAACGTAGGTTTGCCTTTCCTTAACATATTTTCTATGAGATGTCGTAGGGTCAGTATTGCCTCGCGTTACATTCCTCCGGAATCCAAACTGATCTTCCCCGAGGTCGGCTTCTACCATTTTTTCCATTCTTCTGTAAAGGATTCGCGTAGTACGTAAAGAAATATGAATGTTTTAATTGGACGACTTTTTTCGCTTTGTGATAGATGGCGCTGTAATAGTCACAAACATATGGCTCACAAGTTTAGACGAACAGTCGGTAACAGGTAGGTTTTTTAAATTAAAATAAAGAACGTAGCTACGTTTGAACATTTTATTTCGGTTGTTCCAATGTTATACATGTGCCTTTGTGAAATTATCATTTCTGAGAAAGCATGCTGTTACAGCATGATTACCTGTAAATACCACGTTAATGCAATAAATGCTCAAAATGATGTCTGTCAACCTTACACGTATTGCATTTGGCAATACGTGTAACGACATTCCTCTCAACAGCGAGTAGTTCGACTTCCGTAATGTTCGGACATGCATTGACAATGCGCTGACGTATATTGTCAGGCGTTGTCGGTGGATCACGATAGCAAATATCCTTCATGAAATATGCTATTCAATACCGCTTCAACCGCACGCGAGCTATGTGCCATACATCCATCATGTTGGAAGTACATCGCCATTCTGTCATGCAGTGAAACATCTTGTAGTAACATCGGTAGAACATTCCGTAGGAAATCAGCATACATTGTACCATTTAGATTGCCATCGATAAAATGGGGGCCAATCATCCTTCCTCCCATAATGCCGCACCATACATTAGCCCGGCAAGGTCGCTGATGTTCCACTTGTCGCAGTCATCGTGGATTTTCCGTTGCCCAGTAGTGCATATTATGCCGGTTCACGTTACCGCTGTTGGTGAATGACACTTGGTCGCTAAATAGAACGCGTGCAAAAAATCTGTGATCGTCCCGTAATTTCTCTTGCGCCCAGTGACAGAACTGTACACGACGTTCAGAGTCGTCGCCATGCAATTCCTGGTGCATAGAAATACGGTACGGGTGCAATAGATGTTGATGTAGCATTCTGAACACCGACGTTTTAGAGATTCCCGATTCTCGCACAATTTGTCTGCTACTGATGTGCGGATTAGCCGCGACAGCAGCTAAAAAAACCTACTTGGGCATAATAATTTGTTGCAGCTCGTGGTTGACGTTTCACATGTGGTTGAACTCTTCCTGTTTCCTTAAATAACGTAACTATCCGGTGAACGGTCCGGACACTTGGATGATGTCGTCCAGGATACCGAGCAACATACATAGCACATGCCCGTTGGGAAATTTGATCACAATAGCCATACATCAACACGATATCGATCTTTTCCACAACTGGTGTACGGTCCATTTTGAGACGGGTAATGTTCACGAATCAAATACCGTTCGCACTGGCGGAATGTTACGTGATACCACGTACTTATATGTATGTGACTATTACAGCGCCATCTACCACAAAACAAAAGTAGTGGTCCAACTAATGTGTAATAAAAATGGGGGTTCTTATTTAAAAAAAAAAAAACGCAGTTGATATCCGTTTGTACCAACGGCAGCGCCATCTTGCGGGCCGACCATAGCGTCATCTGGTTTCCCCTTTCAAGCTGGACGAGTTTCGTTCTTTGTAGTTTTTTCGTTTGAAGCTTATTTCGTGAGATATTTGGCCCGGTCACTATCAATGGACCTCCCTGAAACCCGGTGTCACCAGGTCTCCTCCAGGTGTACAACCTTCTCTCATGATTCTTAAACCAAGTGTTAGCTTTGATTAAATTATGATCTGTGCAAAATTCTACCAGGCGCCTATCTGTTTCATTCCTTTCCCCCAGTCCATATTCACCTACTACTTTTTCTTATCTTCTTTTTCCTATTGTCGAACTCCAGTCCCCCATGACTATTAAATTTTCGTCTCCCTTCACTATCTGAATAATTTATTTTGTCTCGTCATACATTTTCTCAATCTCCTCCTCATCTGCGGAGCTAGTTGGCATATAAACTTTTACTACTGTAGTGGGTGTGGGCTAAAATAATGCGTTCACTATGCTGTTCATAGTAGCTTATCCGCGTTCCTATTTTTTTATTCATTATTAAACCTACTCCTGCATTACCCTATTTGATTTTGTATTTATAACCCTGTATTCGCCTGACCAAAAGTCTTGTTCCTCCTGCCACCGAATTTCACTAATTCCCACTATATCTAACTTTAACCTATCCACTTCCCTTTTAAATTTTCTAACCTACCTGTCCGATTAAGGGATCTGGCATTCCACGCTCCGATCCGTAGAACGGCAGTTTACTTTATCCTGATAACGACATCCTCTTGAGTAGTCCCCGCCCGGAGATCCGAATGGGGGACTATTTTACCTCCGGAATGTTTTACCCAAGAGGACGCCATCATCATTTAACCATACAGTAAAGCTGCATGCCCTCGGGAAAAATTACGGCCGTAGTTTCCCCTTGGTTTCAGCCGTTCGCAGTACCAGCACAGCAAGGCTATTTTGGTTAGTGTTACAAGGCCAGATCAGTCAATCATCCAGACTGTTGCCCCTGCAACTACTGAAAAGGCTGCTGCCCCTCTTCAGGAACCACACGTTTGTCTGGCCTCTCAACAGATAACCTCCGTTGTGGTTGCACCTGCGGTACGGCCTTTAGATTTGACCGATTTATCGTGTAACCGAAGTTTAACGGATTCCTTTTAGCCTTCATGTGGATGACCTCACACTCTTCTTTATTTAGGGTCAATTGTCAATTTTGGCGCCATACAGATATCTAGTCTACATCGTTTTGCAATTTGTTTTGATCTTTTGATGATTTTGCTAGACGGTAAAAGACACCATCATCTGCAAACAACCTCTGACGGCTACTCAGATTGTCTTCTAAATTGTTTGTGTAGATAAGGAATAGCAGAGGGCTTATAACACTATCTTGGGTATCGCCAGAAATCCTTTGTGTTTTTCTCGGTGACTTTCCGTCAGCTACAATGAATTGCGACAGGAAATGCAAAAAGAAACAAGGGATGTGCTCCATTTGCCTAAGATGGAGAAAGTGTGTATATTCAAAATTTGACCCTTTATTGTAGCATAGTTACATTAAGGCGCTCCCTCGTTGTGTATACAAATGGTCAGTAGCCAGTGGGCTGTCCAAAAAACTCTTGACCGTACCTGTCTGTCACCAACAGAATCCCAGGAAGAATGCGTTTCTTATGTGTGGCGTTTTCGAATTGTCGCTTGCGTACCGGTGATGGTGAGGTATGCAGTAGGTGCAGAACCACGAAGAACAAAAAGTGGGTTGGAGGCGTCCATCGCGGAAATACCGCCGAAAGCGAGAGGAATTATGGAAGCTCGGAGCAGAACTGTATGACTAGGCAAGCAGCCTGTGCGCTGACCAGTAGCAGCCTATGCGACAAAAAAACTAACCGAAGGAAAGGAGGAGGAATCGAGAACTAGGGCCCCACCTGTTAAATACAAGATTTTCTGGCACACTGAGGGAGAAGCCGCCACAGAAACTCATTCGTAAAACAGAGGAATGGTATAAACAGTTGTGCAAAAAAGAAGGAATGGAAGAAATTACCAGCTGCATCAAATACAAAAAAATGGTTCAAATGGCTCTGAGCACTATGGGACTTAACATCTGAGGTCATCAGTCCCCTAGAACTTAGAACTAATTAAACCTAACTAATCTAAAGACATCACACACATCCATGCCCGAAGCAGGATTCGAACCTTCGACCGTAGCGGTCGCGCTGTTCCAGACTGAAGCGCCTAGAACCGAACGGCCACAGCGGCTGGCGCATCAAATTCAAAATGACTCACGGAGAGCAAGCAGCAGTAGGAAAATGAGTGAAAAAGTTATATTGCAATGCCGCAAACAGTGTTGTTGTACGAAATAAAATACGGAACATTTCGCAAAACTAGTACTAACATATCTTTAAGGTCAAATGGTTCAAATAGCTCTGAGTACTATGGGACTTAACTTTTGAGGTCTTCAGTCCCCTAGAACTTAGAATTACTTAAACGTAACTAAACTAAGGACACCACACACATCCATGCCTGAGGCAGGATTCGAAACTGCGGCCGTAGCGGTCGCGCGGTTCCAGACTGTAGCCCCTAGAACCGCTCGGTCCTTTAAGTTCAGGGACATAGTTTATAAGGGTGTTACAATTCGTACACCTACTGGTATCAATCCGGAAAGCGGTTACTTAATTTGTACCAGTTGCAGATATTTAAAAAATTAAGTGTTTTATGTTCATTTTTCTCAGGATTTCCATTCTGTAAATGAGGTACCAGGAACAAGTACCGCAATTGGGGATGAGAATCTTTAAACAGTTTTGTTACTGTCTGTGTAGAATACATTATGTAAAATCAGCGAACAATTTAGGCATATCTCCCCTGTATCTTTCGCACTGACCATCCCGCTCGCCTCCAAGCCACCTCGCTCCTCTGTCATGACCCCCCCCCTGCCCCCCCCCCCTTCACTCGTCCTTACCCTCCACCGTCCCTCCGTCTCTCTCTCTCTCTCTCTCTGTTTATAAAACTCGGGATGCACAGTGGTTGCGTGGGCCGCTGCTTGACAAGTTCATCGCCCAAGCTGCGCCGTTAGGCTTGCGTAAAGGCGGATGTTACGTAACTTGTTGTGGAAAACACTTACCGTTAATTATCGCCGGCACTTTTCCTCGTGAAGCTTGCTCGTAAATTTTTAGTTATAGCAGACGACGGCAGGTAAGGCAACGCCTAAATGAGATCCCGGCATTCAACGTAATGAGTTTGCAACTCACTGTCGGCTCATTAATGAGAGACTGCAGTTTCTCTCAATAATACCAGCCCACAAAAAGTAAGTGGCGTCGCGATGTGACCGTAGTCTGTCTTCGCCGGTTCCCGGAGAGTGCATACTGGCGGTATCTGCTCAGAGTCTTTGTTAGCCAGTCGGACACTCTTCGCTCGTGGCTTTGTCGTGCGTGATTTCAGTTGGGCGGAGTCGGCCAGAGTTAAAGAAGTGTCGTTACGTAGAAGAGTGATCGATATTAAGGGGGGTAGGACGTCAAACGGGCCGACTTGGAGCAGGAGAGGCACCACAGGAAATTTTATTTTCTACTGTCTATACTTTTACAAATAAATTCATAAAACTTTGTCAGCATGATCAGGAAGGATTCAGGATTCACACTCATAGCAGTGGAAGTGCAAAAACATAACAAAATAATTTTTTTTAGATATGAAATTTCATCATTTTTTTTACTTACTGTTGGCTGCATTTGTTGCTATAGGTGCATTTTTCTTCACAAGTAAGAGGGATTCTTTGATGAATTTTACACAGTGCACAAACCATACTTACAGGTGTATGAAACTCTAGAATTTTCCAAATCTATTAAAAACTGTGGTAAAAATTGAGATAATTAACAACAAAATTTGATTTTTTTCTAAACATAAAGTTTAAATCGTAACAGCTCATTCATTTTTTCATAAATTAAATAGATTCTACAGTTTCAGACACCTGTAAGTGTGGTTTGTATGCTGTGCAATATTCATCGAACAGTCTCTCTTACTTATGATGAAAAGTGTACCTATAGCAACAAATGCAGCCAACAGTAAGTGAAAAAATGATGAAATTTCACATGAAAAAAATTATTTTGTTATGTTTTTGAACTTCCGCTGCTATGAGTGTGAATCCTGAATCCTTCCTGGTCATGCTGACAAAGTTTCATGAATTTATTTGTAAAAGTATAGACAGTGGAAATTAAAATGTCCTCTGGTGCCTCTCCTGCTCCGAGTCAGCCCGTTTGACGTCCTACCCCCCCCCCCCCCCCCTACCCCCCCTTAAATGTTAGATTAATGTAGACGACGAGTAAAGCAGGCAAAACTTGATTAGGGGAAAATGAATTAATTAATGGTACAGAGGAGTATATTCTGATACAGAGTTATGAGTGAAGTGATATCGTTTAAAGTGAGTCAAATGCTGAACGTCAACAGCAGCAGGGGCTAATAACAAATTATGATTTGTCGTACTTGATGTTTCAACTAAATTCCCAGGGCTCAACGGTACTTGTATACATCAAGAGGAAAAGTAAGTGGTGCATAAAATCTTCCGAATTAGCGTGTTAAAATACTTTTATAAGAAAATCACGACCGGTTGCGCGCCACTGCAGATGCATCTTCTGGCGATAAGGTTTCATATTTTCTAAACAGTCATGGCGCGGCAAAGTGAATGCTTAGAACCAAGTTTCATCGTTCATCGTCAAGATGAAACCGACAGCACGCTGACAACGGTTGTCAATTATTAAATTGACTGGGATCGCGCCGCGCCTTGCCGTAGACATAAGAGAAGACTGCACGGGGCCAGAGTAAACAGTTACATTTGTAAAAATCGTGGGGAACGATTGAGTCTCACAGTAAACGGAGCGAAAAGTTGAGGAGTCCGAGTGGGAACTAGGACAGTTGGGGTTCAAATGCTAGTCAAAGAAACAGTGATTACATTTATGTAATTTGCTCGCTCTGAATTGCACAATGTAGATCATTCTGCTACTACTAATGATCTGAAACAATGGGAATAACGATATGATGGTGGCCGGCCGATGTGGCCAAGTGGTTCTAGGCGCTTCAGTCTGGAACCGCGCGACCGCTACGGTCGCAGGTTCGAATCCTGCCTCGGGCATGGATGTGTGTGTTATCCTTAGGTTAGTTAGGTTTAATTAGTTCTACGGGACTGATGACCTAAGATGTTAAGTCCCATAGTGCTCAGAGTCATTTGAACCATTTGATAAGATGGTACTGAAATCGAAAGAGGGTGGTAGGAGAGAGGCGCTAGCCGCACGGCCACAACATTTAACCCTTAAATGGATGTTTTTTTTATTTCAAGCTGTGAAAATTACCACGATTAGTTTATAGTGCCTACATTACGAAAAAAAATGCTGATTTTTTTTAAAAATTAAATTAACAAAGCATTATTGTTGACAATCGCTAAAAACACAAAAACAGATCTAATTTCAAATCTGTCGTAAAGACACTCGAACTAACTGTCTACACCATATCTACTTACGTTTTCAAAATAAAAAAGTAATTTTCAAACCCACTAATCAGTGCACAAACACCAAAAAAACGTCTCTACTTGCCGCCAAAGCACACGCGCAGCAGTACATCCACCCAGCTAATTGTCGAACTGCTTCAGTTCATCCTGCCATTTACGATAGCTGTGAAGAACTAGCAGCTTTGCAGCTGCACTAGAGTGTATACACTGAACTGCATAACGAATTTGTTACAAAATGCTGCTCAGTGCAGGATACATCGAAGAAATGAAGTCTGTAGCTGATCAGCTATACTATGCATTAACGGGTTAAGCAGCCCGGGTTTGCCTGCTTGTGAGCTCTTCCCCGCACACAAATACGTTCCAATAGTGTCGGTTAACTTTGCCACGGAAATATCTTTGAAATATAGTACGAGATTGTTGATGCAAACTTACACGTAATAACACTTTTCGACTGAAGTTTTTGCCGTTTTGGTTTTGTGTAGTCAGAACCAAACCACCAGAAAATTGACGATTGGTCGTGCTGGACGTAGCTCCACTCCAGTGAGGAATCAAAAAGTTAGACGAGCCCGGAAAGTGAACGTTTGGACCCACTTCGTCGATGTCTACGTTCCCCATCCCGGCTCCAGGTGCCGCTGCGGCTGTTGTACAACATCTACGAGGCATTATGAACAGCCTGAAAAAGGAAGTTATGTACCACCTACATCTCGGAGGACTTGCCTGGATATCGACTCTACATCTACATATACGTGATTACTCTGCTATTCAAAATAAAGTGCCTGGCCGAGGGTTCAATGAACCACCTTCATGCTGTCTCTCCACTTAAATTTTTCCGTGCGAGCCCTGGTTTCTCTTATTTTATCGTAATGATCATTTCTCCCTACGTAGGCGGGTGCCAACAGAATGTTTTCGCAATCGGAGGAGAAAGCTGGTGATTGAAATTTCATGAGAAGATCCCGTCGCAACGAGAAACGCCTTTGTTTTAATGATTGCCACTGCAATTGACGTATCATGTCTGTGACACTATCTCCCTTATTTCGTGATAATACAAAACGAGCTGCCCTTCTTTGTACCTTTTCGATGTCGTCCGTCAGTCCCACCTGATGCGGATCCCAGACCGCACAGCAATACTGCGGATTAGGGCGGACAAGTGTGGTGTAAGCAGTCTCTTTAGTAGACCTGTTGCACCTTCTAAGTGTTCTGCCAATGAATCGCAGTCTTTGGTTTGCTCTACCCACAATATTATCCATGTGATCGTTCCAGTTTGTAAGTGTAATCCCTCAGTATTTAGTTGAATTTACAGCCCTCAGATGTGTGTGACTTATCGCGTAATCGAAATTTAGCTGATTTCTTTGAGTACTCATGTGAATAACTCCACACTTTTCTTTATTCAGGGTCAATTGCCACTTTTCGCACCATACAGATATCGAAATCATTTTGCAAGTCGTTTGGTCATCTGTTGACTTTACAAGACGGTAAATGACAGCATCATCTGCAAACAATGTAAGACGGCTACTGAGATTGTCTCGTATGTCTTTAATGTAGGTCAGGATCAATAGAGGGCCTATAACACTTCCTTGGGGAGCGCCGGATATCACTTCTGTTTTACTCGATGACTTAGCGTCTATTACTACGAACTGTGACCTTTCTGACAGGAAATCACGAATCCAGTCGCACAACTGAGGCGATACTCCGTAGGCACGCAGTTTGCTTAGAAGACGCTTGTGAGGAACGGTGTCGAAAGCATTCTGGAAATCTAAAAATGTGGAATCAATTTGAAATCGCCTGTCGATAGCACTTATTACTTCATGAGTATAAAGAGCTAGTTGTCTTTCACAAGAACGATATTCTCTGAAACCGTGCTGACTATGTGTCAATAAATCGTTTTCTTCGAGGTACTTCATAATGTTCGAATACAGTTTATGTTCCAAAACCCTATTTCGTGATAATACAAAACGAGCTGCCCTTCTTTGTACTTTTACGATGTCACCCGTAAAGACTCGAGGAGAGCAGGGATTAAAAGAGTAAGTGTTAGACGAAGTAAAAAGGAAACTGCACTGTGGAATAAAAGCGAAACGGTGACGACAACACCGGCCACCTGTTGCAAGATGCTCGCCTCTTCACACCTATGGATTGGGTCTGTGTGCGGGCGTCGCTCTGCCGCGCGCCGCGCGTAACGAGCTCTGGGCGCCGACCACACGGCAGCTGGCATAGAGAGAGAGAGAGAGAGAGAGAGAGAGAGAGAGAGAGAGCGTGCTGTCGAACGTTAACGTTGAGCGTGCCAAGTTCAACGTGCTGCTGAACGCTCAGGAACGACGCGACTTGTGCATACGGTACGTGGGCCCCAACGTGGTATACGCGATCGCAACGCACTCCAGCGGCTGTTGAGGGATGTTTCTAGTTCGTAAATCACACTGTTTACCCAACGGGAGCGCGTAAAATCCCCACGTTAGCTCTATTAAAACGCACATTTCCTCCATCGCCCACGAAAAGGAAAGTACCAATCAATAAGGACACAGACTTACAAAAGTTCCATTACAAACAGTGTAGTACAAACTTGGAATACTTCTCCGCATAAGATAAACATTGTTTCATCATTCCCACATTTTAGTAAACCCCAAGGTCAGTCTTACTTGATCACTCTTCCTACCCAGTAGCAGAATCTCTGCAACATGTCAATTACAAAGCGTAAAAGATAAAGGAGCAAAATATCTTTATACAAGTAGCGCAAGCAGTCCTGTAGATTAAGCGAATCGAATAAACTCACTTCTCAAAAAAAGGTGAATTTATATTTACATAACATCAAATATTATACTATATACTTATCTTAAACTAATAATAATGTATCAGAACCTAATAAAAACGGGAATGTTAGGAAAAAAATTGGAAGTGTTGAGACGTGAACCACTGCCTCAACCAAAACTAATTGTCGGACAGAGACGCTACTCATTACATTAAACCAACAACATGTTCCTTGTGCTTCATCATATTATCTTACCCCTTACTAAAAACGTTAATCGTACATAATTAAGTTACTAATTGAAATTTAATGATAACAAATTGTACCAAGACCAATGCGTTTTGGGTGGATCTTCAGTGTGTTGCAGCCTTCAAATAGCCTACTCTCATAATACGCAAGTCACAACAACTCTTTTGCCACGAATATGATGTTTCTCATTATTTTATTGGAACGAATCACACAGTTAACAACGGGTTTTCCAGTGATTCTCAATTTGCTGGTGCTCAGAAACGGCATATACACATATAGGCTTGAAATGAATGCCAATGTGGCGCCTTATAACTCTGTACTGAAGGGAGACGGCGTGCGTGTGACGTAGTTGGCGTTGTGCCATGTCATTGGTAAACGCTCAGATGCAGGCTCAGAATATCTGACATGCCATATATCGCTCTGCACGTTCGGAAAGACTCCCTCACATGCTATTCCACGCTATGACGTCAGAAACTCGGCACGCTCAACGTTCGGATGCACGGTCCGTGTGCCGACGGCTTTACCCACGCTCGTACACTCCCCACGCTCTCACGGCGACCCGATGTCACCCGGTATTTGTGTGTGTGTGTGTGTGTGAGTGTGAGTGAGTGAGGGGGGGTGGGGTGGAGGGGTGCTCTCGCGATGACGCACTGCCGGCTAACCCCAGCTGGTCCAGAGCACGACCAGCGAGCCCCGTGCTAGCAGGTACGGCTGGCTGCTGACCCCTGCCCCGTGTGGAGAAGGCGTTCGCGAGGCGTTCGCTGTGTCCTCGTCCGGTATCATCTCACGGGACGAGCCTGACACCGGAATGTTGGCCGTAGAGCCGGGCAGTAGGTGCTGCAATCTACGAGGTATTTGACTTTTTGAAAGAAAATAGCCAAGTTACTGGCTCGCAGCACCGCCGAAACAAATGCGAGCGTTAGTCGGCTCAATTAATAGTCCTTACAGACAGGAACACCAATAAATTACACTTTATATGAATCCTAGCACTGATAATTGCTCATCTTCGACAGAAAAATTACTTAAAGTTGTGAGTAGTAGCTTCGTCCAGTGAATGGATCTTTGTAAACTCGCAAAGTCTTATAATACGAGGGCAGTTCAATAAGTAATGCAACACATTTTTTTTCTCGGCCAATTTTGGTTCAGAAAACCGGAAATTTCTTGTGGAATATTTTCAAACATTCCCGCTTCGTCTCGTATAGTTTCATTGACTTCCGACAGGTGGCAGCGCTATACGGAGCTGTTAAAATGGCGTCTGTAACGGATGTGCGTTGCAAACAACGGGCAGTGATCGAGTTTCTTTTGGCGGAAAACCAGGGCATCTCAGATATTCATAGGCGCTTGCAGAATGTCTACGGTGATCTGGCAGTGGACAAAAGCACGGTGAGTCGTTGGGCAAAGCGTGTGTCATCATCGCCGCAAGGTCAAGCGAGACTGTCTGATCTCCCGCGTGCGGGCCGGCCGTGCACAGCTGTGACTCCTGCAATGGCGGAGCGTGCGAGCACACTCGTTCGAGATGATCGACGGATCACCATCAAACAACTCAGTGCTCAACTTGACATCTCTGTTGGTAGTGCTGTCACAATTGTTCACCAGTTGGGATATTCCAAGGTTTGTTCCCGCTGGGTCCCTCGTTGTCTAACCGAACACCATAAAGAGCAAAGGAGAACCATCTGTGCAGAATTGCTTGCTCGTCATGTGGCTGAGGGTGACAATTTCTTGTCAAAGATTGTTACAGGCGATGAAACATGGGTTCATCACTTCGAACCTGAAACAAAACGGCAATCAATGGAGTGGCGCCGCACCCACTCCCCTACCAAGAAAAAGTTTAAAGCCATACCCTCAGCCGGTTAAGTCATGGTTACAGTCTTCTGGGACGCTGAATTGTTATTCTGTTCGATGTCCTTCCCCATGGTCAAACGATCAACTCTGAAGTGTATTGTGCTACTCTTCAGAAATTGAAGAAACGTCTTCAGCGTGTTCGTAGGCACAAAAATCTGAACGAACTTCTCCTTCTTCATGACAACGCAAGGCCTCACACAAGTCTTCGCACCCGAGAGGAGCTCACAAAACTTCAGTGGACTGTTCTTCCTAATGCACCCTACAGCCCCGATCTCACACCGTCGGATTTCCATATGTTTGGCCCAATGAAGGACGCAATCCGTGGGAGGCACTACGCGGATGATGAAGAAGTTATTGATACAGTACGACGTTGGCTCCGACATCAACCAGTGGAATGGTACCGTGCAGGCATACAGGCCCTCATTTCAAGGTGGTGTAAGGCCGTAGCATTGAATGGAGATTACGTTGAAAAATAGTGTTGTGTAGCTAAAAGATTGGGGAATAACCTGGTGTATTTCAACGCTGAATAAAACAACCCCTGTTTCAGAAAAAAAAGTGTTGCATTACTTATTGAACTGCGCTCGTATATCAGAAATGTGAGTGTGTGGGTTTTATTTTGTCAAGTTATGCAATGGATTGACCCAACAAGTACCCTTTGGCTCCTGCAAGAAACAATTTCCACCTCACTCTACTACAGAAGTCAGACCGACGCTCCTAATGTATCAACAAGAACTGTTTGAAAAACATTCAGCAACAAATATCTTCTGGAGTCGTCCGCTGTAAGGAAAAGACACAAAAATATTCTATATTCTTACGTAACTAGTGGGATACTTGGGTGCTGGAGTATTGCTAGTTAGTGTAGTTAGTGTAAGAAAAACATTAAATGAACGAAAAATATTATTTATTGCAAAAAATTCTGAGAAATCAAGTGAAACTTTTTCTTATAAATTAACAAATTTCTGGGTTCTTTTCAGAACAGTAGATTGCCTCTTATGGATAGGAATGCTATTATTTTACAATGTATGGAAAAGTTCTTTTCTCCCTTTTCTTTAAGAATATTATTTACTCGGCAGAATGGCTGAGAGCCGCGCCTACACAACTTGAATAACATTTATAGGTACGGTCAAGGCTGTCGTGTGAGAAATGTAATGGAATGTGCTGTTATGGAGGACAGATGGGGCTCGCATACACTGTAGCGCACAATACCGTGAGCTTCGATGACTCCTGCCTCCGTCGCTCGCTGCTCACAAATATCACAACCATCTCTTTCTATCTGGATTGACCTTCGCCAATCAAACCCTCCCTACTCCTTGATGAAGTCAAGGGCTCCTATCCGCTCCTAGTCTAACTATTGGCGTGGTACACCGGTCAGACAACCAGTCCACCGCGATGCCACTCAATATTCGCTCACAGGCGTTTAACTACTATTCTGTCCGGGTTCACACAGCACAATAAGTGTGGCGGCCAACACAGTGAACAACGCTTAATCGCGAGCGACTCAATATAGAGTATCACTCCGATTTCCTAACGACAGAGGTGCTCTCCCAGTGAAGTACTGAGGAGAGACTTTGTTCTTCGCTCTTTGCGTCCACATACGAGCACACTCGCTCTCGTTATGTGTTCTTGCTCCAAGAGCGACAATGGAACGGCTCCTTTTTCTGGAAAAGTTACAAGGCTATATCACTCACTGTCTTCCCCCACTCCTCTGACTCTTTGCGTCAGAAATATTCCGCCAATTAGCGTTGCTCTTTTAAATGGGAGAATGACGTTTCGTTTAGGTCGACCAATGCGGAAATCTGTAGCATCTCCGTTAGGCGTATACTGTCCTCCTGTGAGCTCCGTAGCTATGCAGTCAGTCTGTGAAAAAATGCGTTTTCTGGGCGCTCCTGCACAATGTAGTGGAATTTGCTTTTAAGTCGGACACATGGGTCGTTATCCCTTCGCTCTGGCAAAAGCTGTCCTCTCTCTGGCCGGTCGCTACGGCTGAAGTAGGTGTGTGTTTACTCACCCCTCTGAAGGGACGGCCCTCCCAGCGGGCTGGTTGCCTCTTTAGAACGAAAATTCCTTTGGCCGTCATGTTGTGTATGCCAGCCTCACTTTTTCAACCTCAGTGCACACTTGCGATTTACTTATTAAATTTGCATATCGCTTACATGAATTCATCAAAATTGACTCTACCTTATCGAGTTTGGGTTCGAATGAAGCATTTTGATGTGCAGAATACGATTATGAGGACGGAATATGTAAGAAATGAAGGTCAGAGACCACGCCACCTTACAGAAAGTTGTAACATTTATTATCGGAATGCATTAGAGATACCCTCAAACTAATGGCCAAGGGCAAGAACAGAATTTTAATTAACAATTCCCACATGTCTGTTTATTATTTTGATTTAGCAGCTAGCAGAATGACAAGATGTTGACGATGTTTGAATCGCGCGTATTAGAACTTCTGGAATACCATACGGTCGCCGATTCGGATAGCAAACATCACGAATTAAGCTATAATGATACGATATATTACGCTGGTCGGGTCCCGTACAATTGAGAAATATTCAAGTATGGTCGTACAACACTTTTCCATACAGTGTCTTTTGCATACAAACCGTACGAGCCCAATATCCTGCCAGTGAATTGTGGTCATGCCATATGCCTTAACACATTCTGAGCGATCTCATTTTCTACCTACATACTCCGTGAGTTTCAGAATTATTTTTACATGACATGACTGACTCTAATTCACACTCTCTAGTCTTCACACAGACAAACAACAATGCACTAAGAACTAGCGTGGATACAGAGGCGTCAGCGTACAGGCTGTATGTCGTGTGTGCAGTGACCTATCAGGAGATATGAACAAATGCAGTAAAATTAGAGGAGCAGGTAATTACACCCTTTCACATCTGTTTTCTTTTAATTATGTTTTCCTCCTTGAAACGTCCCCTTACAAAAAATTATAAATGACTGTGCTGGTAAACTTCTACGTTATTTGATACTCAGATAGCTGAGCAAAACTCAACATACGCAAACAGTTTTCTCTTTACCTATTCTGATCATCACTAAACTGACACACAATATTTTTAGCGCAACGCGATCTGACTTTCAGTAATTCCTACAAAAGAATGGCCCTGACTAACAATAAGCTATACCTTTCATGAATCACTTACCGCACAAAAATCTTCGTTACTCGAACTACTGCAATATAGCGAGCGCCAATACTGCCAGATAAATAAAAGATTCTAACTACTGAAGGCACTAACTACTATTAGGCATCATTAGCAAATGAAGGATTTTGATAGAGAACAAACAATGTATTTACGTTAATAGCGTTCAAAAGTCATTATATAATTTTCTGACATCCAATTGAACAAATTTCTTCTTTTTGACTTACACACGTCCAGATCGTCCGCTCAAAACTCTGCCATCTCTCTCTCCACATCCACCACTGCTGGCGGCTCACCTCCAACTGCCGAACGATACCTGCTGTTCACATCTAACTCCCCAACACTACAATAGCAAATATTCCAACAATGAGTCCAACCAGCCACAGACTGCACACAGCACAGTCAGTGATTTTCATACAGAGCGCTACGTGGCGTTAGCAAGATAAAAACCAAAGCAGCCTTCTTACATCCTTATTAATTTAACTTATCAAATATCTAATTTAAAATCACTTGTGGGTGAATAAACAACTAACGTTTTTATTTTTTTTTTGTTTTTGTAACAGTCTTGTGAACTGTTAGATGCGGCCCGTTGCGAACCCCTTGAAACTTTTTCAATTACAGCCACGTACACAGTGTCTATAATGCGCTACTCCGCGTTGGCTTCTGCGTCCTCACGCCGCTGACCATTTCTGATTCTTCCTCGTTTTAGAGCAGTCTCGGTATCCCGAGAGCGAAAGGGTGTCCTGAAACTCCGTCCGCTCCTCGGCCCACTCTGACATGGTCGCTGGGAGAACGGGCGTGACTCCTTCCAACAAGCCTCCCACCGACGTTGCTGATGACTTTTGTCCAAAATTTTAGCGGTGGCTAGAGACCAAACCGGGACCCAGGCCACTCTAATTGCCTCTCAGACACTTTAGCCTTGGGCGACGTCGGCCTTCCCGGTAAAATGTTCAAGAAAGCAACTCGCAGTATGCAGCGATCGCCGCCTCCCTCGTACACTCGGCTGCTGCTGTGTTAAGATGCGTGACCAGTCAGCGTGCAGGGTAAACATTAACAGTGGCAGCCACAGCGTAATTAATATCGCCCATCACATTATTTCAAGAGCCGTGCGTGTTGTTCGCAAGTCGCTATAAAGCTATGTTTTCGCGAGAGCTGTCGGCCACGCTAATTAGTCATGAGACGACACCCGAAACGTTGCGTTTTTTTTAAATGATTTGTAGCCGAGTTTAGCGTGTTTCTGATTACTAATGGGTGCCTCTGAGGCACGCGAGCTAGAGCTCTGTGGTACCCTTTATGTGCCGCACCCACTGAAGAGCACGATTTTGTTTGCGATATCCGACGCTTTACGGACGGAAATTTCCATTGTGCACGAGTATATTAATGTTTCTAAAGGTACGTTTGCTCCAGTGCTTCATGTCGTAGTTATCCAGGCAAAATAACGGTTATTTTTGCTAGAGAATACGTCTAGTTGAAATGTGGTACAAAAATAAATGTATACGTGAATGTACAACGGTTACCCTCTTTCACACATTGGATTCTTGCCGTCTACTTCAGCGAAGAACTTTCGCAATCGCTCACGCGTTTTTTTGTAAGTTAACATTTTCTTTAGATACTCAAGGGGTTATGTGACTACTGCAGACTTGCTATTTATGTTAACACGTGCTTCATTTGCATGCTTCGACCTTATGTTATTGTAACTCTTTGTTAATGTTAGCTGATGCTTACAGAGAAAATGTGATTGTGTAGTAGATTAGTAGGGATGGTAGAAGAGTCTTAGGTGTGACGGTACGAGGAAACACATTAGCTGGCTTACTGAGGTGAGTTTATGGATTAATATTAGGATATTAGTTAATGTTATTACTTTTATTCGATTATTTATATTATAATTTAGTAATCGGCGTGTTTATGTTTTGTACGCGGTACTGATTACACGACTAAAATGGCTCTGAGCACTATGGGACTTAACATCTGTGGTCATCAGTCCCATAGAACTTAGAACTACTTAAACCTAACTAACCTAAGGACATCACACAACACCCAATCATCACGAGGCAGAGAAAATCCCTGACCCCGCCGGGAATCGAACCCGGGAACCCGGGCGTGGGAAGCGAGAACACTACCACACGACCACGAGCTGCGGACATTAATTCGACAAATATATTATACTAGAACTGGCATGTGATTACTTTTTCACGCAATTTGGGTGCATACATCCTGAGAAATCACTACACAGAACAATCACCTCTGGCCGTAATAACGGCCTTGATACGCCTGGGCATTGAGTCAAACAGAGCTTGGATGGCGTGTACAGATACAGTTGCCCATGCAGCTTCAACACGATACCACAATTCATCAAGAGTAGTGACTGGCGTATTGTGGCGAGCCAGTTGCTCGGCCACCATTGACCAGACGTTTTCAGTTGGTGAGAGATCTGGAGAATGTGCTGGCCAGGGCAGCAGTCGAACATTTTCTGTATCCAGAAAGGCCCCTACAGGACCTGCAACATGCGGTCGTGCATTATCCTGCTGAAATGTAGGATTTCGCAGGGATCGAAGGAAGGGTAGAGCCACGGGTCGTAACACATCTGAAATGTAACGTCCACTGTTGAAAGTGCAGTCAATACGAACAAGAGGTGACCTAGACGTGTAACCAATGGCACCCCATACGATCACGCCGGGTGATACGCCAGTATGGCACCCCATACCATCACGTCAGTATGGCGATGACGAATACACGCAATGTGCGCTCACCGCGATGTCCCCAAACACGGATGCGACCGCATTCGGGAGGATAACGGTTCAATCCCGCGTCCGGCCATCCTGATTTAGGTTTTCCGTGATTTCCCTAAATCACTCGAAGCAAATCCCGGGATGGTTCCTCTGAAAGGGCACGGCCGACTTTCTTCCCCATCCTTTCCTAATTCGATGAGACCGATGACCACGCTGGTCTCCTTCCCCAAACAACCAAACCAACCAAACGGATGCGACCATCATGATGCTGTAAACAGAACCGGGATTCATCCGAAAAAATGACGTTTTGCCATTCGTCGTTGAGTACACCATCGCAGGCACTCCTGTCTGTGATGCAGCGTCAAGGGTAACCACAGTCACATTCTCCGAGCTGATGGTCCATGCTGTTGCAAACGTCGTCGAACTGTTCGTGCAGATGGTTGTTGTCTTGCAAACGTCCTCATTTGTTGACTCAGGGATCTAGACGTGGCTGCACGATCCGATACAGCCATACGGATAAGATGACTGTCATCTCGACTGCTAGTGATACGAGGCCGTTGGGATGCAGCACGGCGTTCCGTATTACCCTCCTGAACTCACCGATTCCATATTCTGCTAACAGTCATTGGATCTCGAGCAACGCGAGCAGCAATGTCGCGATACGATAAACCGCAATGGTGATGTGGTACAATCCATCAAAGTCGGAAACGTGACGGTACGCATTTGTCCTCCTTACACGAGGCATCACAACAACGTCTCTCCAGGAAACGCCAGTCAACTGCTGTTTGCGTTTGAGAAATCGATTGGAAACTTTCCTCATGTCAGCTCGTTGTAGGTGTCGCCACCGGCGCCAACCTTGCGTGAATGCTCTGAAAAGCTAATCATTTGCGTATCACAGCATCTTCTTCCTGTCGGTTAAATTTTGCGTCTGTAGCACGTCATCTTCGTGGTGCAGCAGTTTTAATGGCCAGTAGTGTATTACCACTGAATTTTTCGTTTTTATCATGTGTCTTAGAATTGGCAAGAAACTTGATTATTTCGCTTGCGCGTGTGCTCCTGTTGGGCTTTTTTCTATTTCAACTGTTGCTAAAGTTTTTCTATTTCGTCACTTTCGGTCACACACTAGCCTCGTAAAGAAATTTAGCAAGGTCGCAAAAGATCTTGCTGCCGTGGGCCCAAATCGTGATATTACTGCCGTCAAGAGCATCATCACCGTAGAAGGAGGTCTGAGATAGCCCTGGCGCTGTCCAGCGGCGTGCCGGCAACACTGCTCGCCCACAGGGCTGTCTGCGGACTCGGTGCCACACTGAGGCCTCACACACGCACCTTGGTAACAGGGGTGCTGCGCCGGCTGGGTGTTAAATCTTATGGGACTTAACTGCTAAGGTCATCAGTCCCTAAGCTCACGCACTACTTAACCTAAATTATCCTGAGGACGAACACACACACATACACACGCCCGAGGGAGGACTCGAACGTGCGCCGGGACCAGCCGCACAGTCCGTGACTGCAGCGCCCAGACCGCTCGGCTAATCCAGCGCGGCGTGCTGCGCCGGCCGACCGCCTCGTGCAGTGCTGGCCGACGACACCGCCAGCGGGCTGCTGCTCATCTGCAGTCTGTGCGCGATGGACAGGATTCATCCTGGATTGTTCTTCGCTTTATGATGAAACGTAGCTGCATTTATCGCGGTCCGTGAACTCGCAGAATAATCTACGTGGCGTTCTGGGCACGACAGGAAACCAGGAGGGTGGTACGCAGTTAGGGAGAACTCGAGTTACTTGGGCCAATACTTTACCATCAAAGTAAAGCTACTGTCAGGTACGTGAGCAGCTGGAACCTTTCTCCAGAAAACTGACAGCTAGCAATATGTTTCCTGCGGTTATCTCGTGCAGGAAAATCCAAAGGCACACGCAGCCCACGTGTCTGCGGCAGCAGTACGAGGTGTGTGTGACGGTGGGACACTTCCACGAGAGCAGACGCTGCCGACACACCGTCCTCCAGTACTACCCTCCAAGATCGGTCTTAACTCGCCACTAAATGAAAAACCGATACGCCACTCACCGTGCTATCCGAGCAACTGGACGAAGCGTGATGCGGTGGTGGCAGCGTACCCACCTACAGGGGTAACTGACTGGTTCACCAGAAACGTACAGCTGCCAGTACTTTCGTCGGTAGGCGGAGGCGAAGGGCTGAAAGCAATATGCCGCGAATGTCCACTCGTTTGCAGTACTTGAAAATGGCGTTAGCTCCGTGTCAACCTCCGGAAGGCGTTCGATACAGTTCCGCACCGTCGCCTGATAAACAAAGTAAGAGCCTACGGAATATCAGACCAGTTGTGTGGCTGGATTGAAGAATTTTTAGCAATCAGAACACAGCATGTTGTTCTCAATGGAGAGACGTCTACAGACGTTAAAGTAACCTCTGGCGTGCCACAGGGGAGTGTTATGGGACCGCCGGCAGGTGTGGCCGAGCGGTTCTAGGCGCTTCAGTCTGGAACCGCACGACCGCTACGGTGACAGGTTCAAACCCTGCCTCGGGCATGGATGTGGCTGACATCTTTAGGTTAGTTAGGTTTAAGTAGTTCTAAGTTCTAGGGCTCTGATGACCTCAGATGTTGAGTCCCATAGTTCTCAGAGCCATTTCAACCATTTTTTGTTATGGGACCATTGCTTTTCAGAATATCTATAAATGACCTAGTAGATAGTGTCGGAAGTTACATGCGGCTGTTCGCGGATGATGCTGTAGTATACAAAGAAGTTGCAGCATTAGAAAACTGCAGCGAAATGCCGGAAGATCTGAAGCGGATAGGCACTTGGTGCAGGGAGTGGCAACTGACCCTTAACATACACAAATGTAATCTATTGCGTATACATAGAAAGGAGGATCCTTTATTGTATGATTATATAATAGCGGAACAAACACTGGAAGCAGTTACTTCTGAAAAATATCTGGGAGTATGCGTACAGAACGATTTGAAGTTCAGTGATCATATAAAATTAATTGTTGGTAAGGCGGGTGCCAGGTTGAGATTCATTGGGAGAGTCCTTAGAAAATGTAGTCCATCAACAAAGGAGGTGGCTTACAAAACACTCGTTCGACCTATACTTGAGTATTGCTCATCAGTGTGGGATCCGTACCAGATCGGGTTGACAGAGGTGATAGAGAAGATCCAAAGAAGAGCGTCGCGTTTCGTCACAGGGTTATTTGGTGACCGTGATAGCGTTACGGAGATGTTTAGCAAACTCAAGTGGCAAACTCTGCAAGAGAGGCGCTTTGCATCGCGGTGTAGCTTGCTGTCCAGGTTTCGAGAGGGTGCGTTTCTGGATGAGGTATCGAATATATTGCTTCCCCCTACTTATACCTCCTGAGGAGATCACGAATGTAAAATTAGATTCGAGCGCGCACGGAGGCTGTCCGGCAGTCGTTCTTCCCGCGAACCATATGCGACTGGAACAGGAAAGGGAGGTAATGACAGTGTGTAATAGAACATATTAAAGGCTTTACTTTACCGAAGTATGTGATACCCGCCAAATTCAACCAGTTTAACAAGTATTTATGATTATAGAAAAGTTATTGTGTATGTTAACAATGATTGCACAACATGTCTCCATAAACAGTCAACCCATTAAATCATACTGAATAACTGACCCACACAAAAGTTAATATCACTTGATCACTGATACAGCAAATGTCATCATGTAAAAACACTAAGTTTATCTTAAATAATTAATATGAAGTACGAAAAATAGTAGCCAACTTAGGTATTTTGGATCTCCTTAAATAAAAATCACCCAGTGAAACCTATTTGTTCACTAGGAGTGTTTTCACTCAGTATTCACGTAATCAATCCTATTTTAGACGAAAACCAATGTAATTCTTAATAATTCATGTTACTTACTTATTTATGCAAATTAGAGAAGTCAATTGACAAACTTCAAAAAAATGGCCTTTTTGTAACAGAGAATTATTCTGTCAAGTCAACAAATCTGTCTGTCATTTTAATAACATGTTAAATTATGTCACTCGATGCAAATTAATAACTTTTCTGCACAAATTATGATAACAGATGTACATGTGACTTGTAAACTATATCTCTTTTTAGTAGTTCTTTGACAATGTTATAAATACAAGCAGCAAGAACGGTCGGGAGGCAGTCGGAATGTCACTCTGGTAAAGTGTGTTTGTGTGTTATTGTTTGAGGTGGATAAACAATGCAAAGATCATGTAATGGAAGTACTACTTTGTGTTGTGTCATGGTCTTTGGTAGACAGTGGAATTAAGATGGCCACCATAATAAATATTTGAAGGTTACATATTTGTTGGTTTCGCTCGTTCTTTATCATCAAAAGCACATAAAAAACACGGGACCTCATGTTTTTAACCCTAGACAACCAGATTTAGAGCCAGCATCAGCATCGAGACACAGCAGCGATCCAGCAAGCAGCAGCGATTACTACAACGCATTTTAATGGTGCCAACCTAACATCAAGTGCTAACAAGCTCCGTAAATGGGAGTGAAATAGTGCGATTACAGCAATTAGCTATATCAACGACTAGGCGACCATTACAAAAGTGGGGGCTCGTCCGGGATCTTTAAGTGCATCGATGATAATAGTGCAGCGATAAATTTCGTAAGTGCTTAGCACTTCAAAAAAAAAAAAAAAAAAAAAAAAAGGTTTATTTGTGCAGTGTGGCAACAGTGAAGATATGTCAAAGCGAAAAACAAAAAAACGTGTGTATGTGAGATTACGAAAAACTATCATCACACCGCTCGGAAGATTAACATCTGGATTGTCAATGGAATTCATCAATCAAGATAAAACCGAATAGATGTGAAAAAAGCCAACAAGAACACCGATCACATCAGAGTATAGCTACATAAAGCAAGGTATTTTGTTGTTGTCATTAAAAAAAAAAAAATAATTTTATAGTTAACATGTCTCTACCTGAGACCGTAGGAAATGTAAAAATTGAACCAGGGGATGGTGAACAATTAAACTTAACAGAGTGGCTAACAGGGTTTGCAACTCAAATAAGCTCGCAACTTAAACGTCAATTGAGCAAGTAAGTTTGGATTTTAAACAATCAAGTGAACAAGTACGTTTGGATGTTAAACAATCAAGTGAACAAGTAAGTTTGAAACTTAAAGAAAACACAGATAGACTGGATAAGTTAAGTTTGGATTTTGATCTATTAACTACTCATCTCAATGAGAAGTGTGAGGAAATTAAAACTACCCTCAGTAAGGACACTAGCGAACAGCTGATACACTTCAGAAAAGAATTTCAAATTAAAGTTGAAAGTTTAAATGAAAATATACAAGCTAACACAGACAGTATTGCTGTCATCTACAACAGAGTAGATACTGAAGTTGAAAGATTAGATCAGAGAATAGACAAAACATCAGAAAACCTTAAACAAGAGTACAACCTGTATACCACTAATGTAGATACAAAAGTAGAAAAGATACACACTAAATATACACAATTGGAAGATGCATTGATGTCAAAACAAATGTTTTACAATCAAAATACAATGTATGGGCACATCCAAGTGAAATGCTTTCCTGGTGAAAATCTGCACCCTATTGACTTTATTCATCAATGTAAGGATATGTTTGTTGTAGGAATGACAGATAACATAAAAATTAAGTTAGTAAAACGGTTTCTAGAAGGGGAGGCCCTATCCTGGGCAAATGAGAATAATGATTCTTGGAATACTTTTGAAGAGTTTGAAGCTAAATTTATTTGCAAATTTTGGTCACAATCCATACAAGCCAGATTAAAGTCAGAATTTCTAAATGGACCAGTGTATAGAGGGAAAGTAGGGGGAATGCAAAAATTTTGCAGAGATCAATTGAAAAAACTTGCTCACTTGAATAACTCTTTTGATATTATGACACAAATTGATGTTTTAAAAAGAAGGTTACCAGAGAGACTGCAGTGGGAATTGGTCCATGGACCAGACGATTCAATGGAAGAGTTCCTGAAATTTGTAGATAGATTAGATAGGGCCTTGGAAAGAGAGAATAACCAAAGTTTTGGCTCTGGCAACAATCAGTATGGGGGGTGGAACAGGAATGTAAATAGAGATTATTATGGGAGGAGAGACTTTGAAAATTCTGGAAATAATGCTCCAAATAGGGGAGATAGGAGATATGAAAATGATTTCAGAAACAATACACAGGAGGGAGGATGGAGGAGAGATAACAGGAATGATAGAAATAGGTATTGGGGAAGAGAACAAGATAGAAGGGGGTTTGTTGAAACTAGTGAACAAAACGACAACTACAAACGGACAGACCGAGGGAACCAGCCGGGAAACGGTGGACAGTCCCACTAGATGTCCGTAGTTTTGGGGCTAGACAATATTATGATAGGACAACATATAACCGAAACTGGAAAAGGAGAGGATACAATGTAAAGAGTAAATACCATGAAAATACTGATGTTGTTAGAATGAACAAATTAGAATTTAATAAAAGGTTTTGGGATACTATGAGTAAAAGTGATACAGTTAATAAAAACAGGGTTCAAGCACAGGTAGTTAGTGAAAGTGCAGAAGTTGAAGGTATTGCAGAGTTCCATAGTTGGGCTGAAAAAGATACTGGTGTTAATAAAAAGTCAGACACACCACAAATAGAATCAATTTTGGGGGGTTTATTTGGTAAGAAGGGGGATGCCGAAGTGTTTAATGGAGCCAAAGACTCGATTGCTGAGATTCAGATACATAGGGGGGAAACTGAAGATGGGGTTGTTGTGGAGGAGGAGGAAGAAGTAATAGAGGGACATTTAAATAATGATCCTAAATCAAGTGATGTTATTGATGAGAGTGTGGAGGAAGAAATAAAAGTATTTGTAGAATTGAAAAGTGGTGATGTAGTAAAGGTAAGTGATGTGACAAACATGGGTAATAATGAGGTTAATTTAAGTGAAATGCAGACTAGGGAATGTGTATCTGAGGACAAGCTATTGCCTATTGGGAACTATGAAACACTAATCAATGAGAATGGTAATAATAATAATATTAATAATAATAAAGAAAATATAAAGGGATGGAATGTAAATGTGTGTTTTCAAGAAAAAGGGGAAAAGTTTTTAGAAGTTTTGTGGAACAACTATGGAAACTGTATAAACAAAGATGCCTTTTGGAAAGAATTAGCAAAGGTAAGTGCAACCTTGTATCCTACATGGTGGACAAGAATCCGTAGTGGATTTCATAAAAAATGGGGTGAAAACAGTAGTTTGTTAAGTGGCAACACAGTGTTAAGAGGGACAGAAAAAAACAAAGGTTTATGTTTAAATGTCAATGCTTTGCAAACAGAGAGGGATGTGTCTAAGTGTAGGAAAGAGACATTAGACTTAGGAACTAAAGAAATTGAAAATGATCTATTGTTTGAAAATACTGAAATAGACAATGATGTTGAGCTAGGTTGCCCATATGTTAAAGTAAACATTTACATTGGTCCATTTGAAATAAAAGAAAGCCCACATCCTAATGCGTATAGACTTATCTTTCCCAGATCAAGAAGGTTATTTGGATTAAGAAACATCACTGAATTGAAACCATATAAACATGATTAAGCACATTTCCCTGTTTGAATACAGTTACTTACCCATTTTCCGTAAAGCATTTTATCAGCAAAGATTTTTACTGGGTGTGTCAAATAGCAACTACCACTCATCCTACAGACCCTGGAAAAGTTCCAGATCTCTGAGACAATGTTTTTATATTTTTATTGTCACTATTGAATATTAAATTTGGAGACATCTTCTTTACTTGCAAAGGGCAAGTTTAAACATGCACCCAAAGAGGTGACAAACATTTATTACTTTCTGTTTGTATTGTTGAATATGGGACATACTTGCACCAAATATAAAAGACAATGTAAAAATTGTTGTGCAAGACCCATCATTTTGTTACTATTTTCTTAAGCATAAGATTTGTGTACAATTTTCTACAGCTAATCAGATGTTCACCAAGTTTGATGTTTGTGTTATGTTGTGACCAATTTAAGTGTCCAATTTTAGTATTAATATGTTCTTGTACTATCTTGACTGTCTCAATGGGAGACAAGTTTTTTAAATATTTTCTTTTTTTTAAAATGCATATTATATTCATACATGTGACTTCTCTAGTGTTTGTGTTTATATATCATGTCCATACTTCTAATTATGTTTTTTGTTTTCATTTCCTTTATGTGGCTCAAAAAGAGCAGACAGTTGCAATATTTTCCTATGGACATCTGACCTGTCCATCTATGTAATATATTTATGTTCCTTCTATTATCTTGATTATTCTGTGACTCAATGAGAGCTGGCTTTGAAATAATTTACATATATTTTTTTTATATATCTTAAGATCACATGTGATATATTTGTGTCTGTTCTTGATCATTTTCCATGTGGCTCACTGGGAGCAAAGATTAAGTTTTTTTTTTTTTTTACTTTCATATATTACTAAATATTTTTATTATGCTGTCGTACTGAGAGCCATAACACAAAGTGCATTTGAAAGAACATAACTAAAATATTTGCAGGAAAAAGTCATTTTGAAACGGTGTAACGGTCATGGTATACATACACATTATGCATAGCAAAAAAAAAAAAAAAAATAAATAAATAAATTTATTAAAGTAGTACTTTTCCAAATTTTAAGCATTTGACACATTTGTCGTAGTCGGCTAATATCATTAACATTCTGTAAATGATATTACCCGAGGGGGGTATTGTAATAGAACATATTAAAGGCTTTACTTTACCGAAGTATGTGATACCCGCCAAATTCAACCAGTTTAACAAGTATTTATGATTATAGAAAAGTTATTGTGTATGTTAACAATGATTGCACAACATGTCTCCATAAACAGTCAACCCATTAAATCATACTGAATAACTGACCCACACAAAAGTTAATATCACTTGATCACTGATACAGCAAATGTCATCATGTAAAAACACTAAGTTTATCTTAAATAATTAATATGAAGTACGAAAAATAGTAGCCAACTTAGGTATTTTGGATCTCCTTAAATAAAAATCACCCAGTGAAACCTATTTGTTCACTAGGAGTGTTTTCACTCAGTATTCACGTAATCAATCCTATTTTAGACGAAAACCAATGTAATTCTTAATAATTCATGTTACTTACTTATTTATGCAAATTAGAGAAGTCAATTGACAAACTTCAAAAAAATGGCCTTTTTGTAACAGAGAATTATTCTGTCAAGTCAACAAATCTGTCTGTCATTTTAATAACATGTTAAATTATGTCACTCGATGCAAATTAATAACTTTTCTGCACAAATTATGATAACAGATGTACATGTGACTTGTAAACTATATCTCTTTTTAGTAGTTCTTTGACAATGTTATAAATACAAGCAGCAAGAACGGTCGGGAGGCAGTCGGAATGTCACTCTGGTAAAGTGTGTTTGTGTGTTATTGTTTGAGGTGGATAAACAATGCAAAGATCATGTAATGGAAGTACTACTTTGTGTTGTGTCATGGTCTTTGGTAGACAGTGGAATTAAGATGGCCACCATAATAAATATTTGAAGGTTACATATTTGTTGGTTTCGCTCGTTCTTTATCATCAAAAGCACATAAAAAACACGGGACCTCATGTTTTTAACCCTAGACAACCAGATTTAGAGCCAGCATCAGCATCGAGACACAGCAGCGATCCAGCAAGCAGCAGCGATTACTACAACGCATTTTAATGGTGCCAACCTAACATCAAGTGCTAACAAGCTCCGTAAATGGGAGTGAAATAGTGCGATTACAGCAATTAGCTATATCAACGACTAGGCGACCATTACAAGTGGCACGTAAAGTGCCCTACGCCACACACCGTTGGGTGGCTTGTGGAGTATAAATGTAAATGTAGATGTGGATGTAGATGTATCAGTGCAATTTACATACGTACTTCACTTAGCAAGCACAGTGGACGTTTCAATTTTTCTTAATACTTTTTTCCCTTGCGTTCTACAAGAACCACTTGGACATTTCTTGTCGAATGGTAACTTTCCCACAATTAGCACTGCTTAAACGTATTTACGCCATCTTACCAAGATACAGAACTTGAAAAGATCGCCAAAATTGTCAAACTGTCAAAGAAACTACAATAGAGATTGGTTTCAGTATAACAACGTTAATTGTACAGAAGTGAGATTTTCACTCTGCAGCGGAGTGTGCGCTGATATGAAACTTCCTGACAGGAGAGCTTCTGTAAAGCTTGGAAGGTAGGAGACGAGGTACTGGCTGAAGTAAAGCTGTGAGGATGGAGCGTGAGCCGTGCTTGGGTAGCTCAGTTGGTAGATCACTTGGCCGCGAAAGGCAAAGGTCCCGAGTCCGAGTCTCGGTCCGGTACACAGTTTTGATCTGCCAGGAAGTTTCGTTAACTACAATTTTTTAAAATGATAGTTGCCCCTGATGGTTAACAATAGCAAGAAATCCCCCACTCCTCAATCGTAGCCGCAATGGGATCACTGCTTCTTCTAAGGTCACGTAAAAAGTGCAACCCTTTTCATGGTAGGGGCTTCTAGATGTCAGCGTTTAACAAGCCCAAATCAACTCTGTCTTCAATGAGGTCCTTACATGTATATAACTAAGGGCGCAGTGCTGAAAAATAATGCCTCCGAATCTTTTAAGTGAAAGCTAGTAAAGTTTTTTAAATAAAACAATCTTTATTTGCATTACTCATCTTATTTTTCATGTCTATATATTTATTTTTCAACATAGTCATCCTGGCAACGGACACATTTTCTGCCAACGAGAGACCCGTTCGTTGATGCGGTCACTGTAGAGATGTCTGAATTTGTTCTCGGAGCCACGACCTCACCTGTGTTTGCACCGCTTCATGACTATCAAAGTGAAGTCCTCGAAGATGAGGCCTAGTCGAGATTGTTTGGAGGATGATCGGTGACACTCAACACGAAGCGTCGCGTGTGTGGCTTGGCGCTGTCACGCTTAAGGAGAAGATGCTCCGTGTGTGGCTGAGCTCTCGGAATTCGAAACTCGATTGTAACACGCTGTTTGTCGCGCTCCGACGTAGTTACGTTTGGTACCGCCATGTCACACTAAAATTCGGTAGCCTCTAGCGACACAGGGCTGCAAATATGAAGACGTCAAGAATGCGCTTGTTTTATTTAAAAAGCTTTACGGAGGCCTGTCAATGTATTCGTCTAAACAAGGCCCCGGGAGTAGACAACATTCCATTAGAACTACTGACGGTCTTGGGAGAGCCAGTCCTGACAAAACTGTACCACCTGGTGAGCAAGATGTATGAGACAGGCGAAATACCCTCAGACTTCAGGAAGAATATAATAATTCAAATCTCAAAGAAAGCAGGTGTTGACAGATGTGAAAATTACCGAACTATGCGTTTAATAAGCCACGGCTGCAAAATACTAACACGAATTCTTTACAGACGAATGGAAAAACTGGTAGAAGCCGACCTCGGGGAAGCTCAATTTGGATTCCGTAGAAATGTTGGAACACGTGAGGCAATGCTGACCCTACGACTTATCTTAGAAGCTACATAAAGAAAAGGCAAACCTACGTTTCTCCCAGTACCTACTGCAACCTACATCCTTCTGAATCTACTTAGTGTATTCATCTCTTGGTCTCCCTCACGATTCTTACCCTCCACGCTGCCCTGCAATACTAAATTGGTGATCTCTCGATGCCCCAGAATGTGTCCTACCAACCGATCCCTTCTTCTAGTCAGGTTGTGCCACAAGCTTCTCTTCTCCCCAGTTCCGTTCAGTACTTCCCCATTAGTTATGTGATCTACCCATCTAATCTTCAACATTCTTCTGTAGCACCACATTTCGAAAGCTTCTATTCTCTTCTTGTCCAAACTATTTATCGTCCATGTTTCACTTCCATACATGGCTACACTCCATACAAATACTTTCAGAAACGACTTCCTGACACTTAAATCTATACTCGATGTTAACAAATATCTCTTGTTCAGAAACGCTTTCCTTGCCATTGCCAGTCTACATTTTATATCCCCTCTACTTCGTCCATCATCAGTTATTTTGCCCCCCAAATAGCAAAACTCCTTTACTACTTTAAGTGTCTCATTTCCTAATCTAATTCCCTCAGCATCACCCGACTTAATTCGACTACATTCCATGGTCGTAGTTTTGGTTCTGTTGATGTTCATCTTATATCCTCCTTTCAAGACACTGTCCATTCCGTTCAACTGCTCTTCCAAGTCTTTTGCTGTCTCTGATAGAACTACAATGTCATCAGTGAACCTCAAAGTTTTTATTTCTTCTCCATGGATTTTAATTCCTACTCCGAATTTTTCTTTTGTTTCCTTTACTGCTTGCTCAATATACAGATTGAATAACATCGTGGAGAGGCTACAAACCGGTCTCACTCCCTTCCCAACCACTGCTTCCCTTTAATGCCCCTCAACTCTTATAACTGCCGTCTGGTTTCTGTACAAATTGTAAATAGCCTTTCGCTCCTTGTATTTTACCCCTGCCACCTTCAGAATTTGAAAGAGAGTATTCCAGTCAACATTGTCAAAAGCTTTCTCTAAGTCTACAAATGCTAGAAATGTAGGTTTGCCTTTCCTTAATCTTTCTTCTAAGATAAATCGTGGGGTCAGTATTGCCTGACGTATTCCAATATTTCTACCATATACCATCAAGCTTTGTAAATGTTGTAAAATTAAAGTTATAATGCTGAACCTGCATATTTTGCAATTTCTTTTGGATAGATGTTTCGTTCATTTGAAGCTCTATATTTTGCTGAGTGTGCGGTGTAAAATTACGTCTAACGAAACTGTAGGAAATTTGACGCTCCATAAGAAGAATCTCCCCATCGCACTCACATCAGATTTATTGGTAAGAGGGTCCGGTGAATAGCCAGTCAAAACGGTCCAAGAACAAGAAGTCCAATATAGAGCAGCCATGAAGGCAAATGGCATCGTGGTTAAGTGGGAGGGTTAGCTGCCCATTATAGCAAAAAGAACTGGGTTCATGGAGGAACGATGAACTCTAACAAGAATTACGAAACGTCCGCCCCGAACAAATGCAACGAACGCTAACGAACAAAATGACACAAAAAAAAAAGAATTGGGTAAGGTGTTGGATTAGTAAGCGGCTGAGCCGTGTTCAAAACTCCCTCGCGCTTTTTTTTCCCCTTTCTCTGTTCGCTTTATTCAAATTTGTGTCTGTGTCGTAATGTAACGTCCGTTTGCAACACCGAGGTGTAAGTTAGGGACCTATAATGACAGTTGATTCTGCGCAGCTGCGCTATTAACTACCGAAAGGAACTGACTTTCGAATGGGAACCGCAAACGTTCCATGACAAGGCGACAATTCAACCGAATCCTGCACCGGAAAATACGGTTGGTGTATCATACACGGTATTAGTGACGGTACGTGTGTCATATGGTAGGAATCTCTTATCGACGCACCTAATTTGTACGACTGGACTGGTAAGTTAGTGAGATATGCCTCATTGGCCAGTGTAGTTGTTCGCATGAATGTGAATGTTATTGCCGGCCGCGGTAGCCGAGCGGTTCTATGCGTTTCAGTCTGCAACCGCGCGACTGCTACGGTCGCAGGTTCGAATCCTGCATCGGGCATGGATGTGTGTGATGTCAAAATGGCTCTGAGCACTATGGGACTTAACATCTGAGGTCATCAGTCCCCTAGAACTTAGAACTACGTAAACCTAACTAACCTAAGGACATCGCACACATCCATGCCCGAGGCAGTATTCGAACCTGCGACCGTAGCGGTCGCGCGGTTCCAGACTGAAGTGCCTTTAACCGCGTGGCCACACTGGCCGGCTGTGTCATGTCCTTAGGTTAGTTAGGTTTAACTAGTTCTAAGTTCTAGGGGACTGATGACCTCAGAAGTTGAGTCCCATAGTGCTCGGAGCCATTTGAAGCATTTTTTGTATGTTATCTCTCACGCAGAAACAATGAAAACGTAATAGTTCGTCACATAAGCTTCAATGCTCTGTCAAAACAAATGTTTGAAACGTTTATGAAGTTGTTTTCTGTTTTGGAAGTTCTGACTCTTGAATTTCTTTGTTGCAACATAGTTCACACCCGTTTATTGGTTGTTTTTCATTTCTGTGAGACATCTTTCTGCTATCTCGCCTGCTCTCACTGTTAATCACATTTACTTGCGACGGTGAAGTATTCTTACCACATGACTCATATCCTATCACCAATGTATAGTATGACAACTAACAAGACTACAGAAAGAAAAAAAACTGTTCAAATGTGTGTGAAATCTTATGAGATTTGTGGCCGTGCGGTTCTGGCGCTGCAGTCCGGAACCGCGGGTTCGAATCCTGCCTCGGGCATGGGTGTGTGTGATGTCCTTAGGTTAGTTAGGTTTAAGTAGTTCTAAGTTCTAGGGGACTTATGACCTAAGATGTTGAGTCCCATCGTGCTCAGAGCCATTTTTTTCTTATGGGATTTAACTGCTAAGATCATCAGTCCCTAAGCTAACACACTACTTAACCTCAATGATCCTAAGGACAAGCACACACACCCATGCCCGAGGGAGGACTCGAGCCTCCGCCGGGAGCAGCCGCACAGTCCAGGACTGCAGCGCCAGGGACCGCTCGGCTAATCCCGCGCGGCACTACAGAAAGAGATCAAACGTTTCATTGAGTGGATGGACAGTTCATAGCGTTGTGGAAAAAAAAGAGGGAATTTTGAACATGGCTTGCTCGCTTGGCAGTCCAACGGTCTCGTTGCTGTTCCAGGCTGCTGTTTAATGCACTTCGTGTTCTTGGACCGTTCACTGTTTCTACTTTGCTTGTTTTTTTTTTTCACAGTTCTCATTCTTGATCTGTGTTCCGGTTTTGACGGCCTGTCACCTGTGCCATCTTACCACTAAATCCGAGGGGGTGCCATGGGGAGGCTCCCTTGTCAGTCCTTTTTATCGTAGAATGTTACGGGAAGAAGATAAGATTAAAAACTGAGAAAAGTACCAAAGGTTCGCGGTTTTTCGCCCTCCCCTCCCTCCCCCAGTTGTAGCACAGGGTTCTCGAAGTCGAAAACTTTACACTACATATAACGTACTGAAAGTTAAGAAAATTTGTACCCTTTGTAAGGTACCACTGTGCACCTTTTTTTAAGTATCTGTCGACTGCAAAAAAAGTGGAAAAATTAGACCGTTTCCTGGTTGCCTGTCACAAGGACGCAGCGCTGTGCCCCTTACGGCTTTTATATCGCTGCAGAGGTTAGAGAGAGACGCCAGAGCAGAGCTGAGCCAGAAAAAGGCGCTGTGTTATCAGCTGGCTGCCACGTGCGTGCCGTGGGAAGCGGCTGACGTCACGCGCTGAGTGCGCCGGCTGCCTGGCTGTGTGTGTGTGTGTGTGTGTGTGTGTGTGTGTGTGTGTGTCTGGATGTGGCGGAAGCTGGCCTGAAGTATGTCAGCTGTAACAGCGGCAACAAAAGCCGTGCCAACGAAAGCACCGCGGCTCCGAAAACATGGCACAGCTGGCCGTGCTCGGGTACAGCGGCAAGGCGCCGATCTCGTATCAGCTACAACAAATCGTGAATAAACTCGGCTAGCAATACACAGCAGTCACTGCTGACTCCTTCAGCCCTGTAGAACCTACCTGGTAGTTGACGATTACGAGATTAGTGTCGAACATGTAGGGCACGTCACATGGATTTTAAATGCGTATTTAGAGGAATACTGCGATGGTATATGATTTCAGAGCAATACGTAAAACGATTAGTAGGAAACGCGGATGGAAGAATTACGAGAGTGGGTCAAATTAAAACCTTAAATATTTTTTTAAGTATTATTTGTTGTGCATTAGTGGTACAAAGCTGTATCACTTTTCAACGTAATCCCCCCCACGCTCAATGCAAGTCATCCAACACTTACAAAGTACATAAATTCCTTTACAAAAAATTTCTTTTGGTAGCCTGCGCAACCACTCAAGCACCGCGTGGCGTACCTCTTCATCAGAACGGTTCTTTCCTCGCATTGCGTCTTTGAGTGGTCCAAACATACGGAAATCGCTTGGGGCAAGGTCTGGTGAGTATGGTGGATGAGGAAGACACTCAAAATGTGGGTCTGTGATTGTTACAACTGTTGTACGGGCAGTGTGGGGCCTTGCATTGTCATGTTGCAAAAGGACACCTGCTGACAGCAATCCACGTCGCTTTGATTTGATTGCAGGCCGCAGATGATTTTTAGGTTCAAAAAAATGGTTCAAATGGCTCTGAGCACTATGGGACTCAACTTCTGAGGTTATTAGTCCCCTAGAACTTAGAACTAGTTAAACCTAACTAACCTAAGGACATCACACACATCCATGCCCGAGGCAGGATTCGAACCTGCGACCGTAGCGGTCTCGCGGTTCCAGACTGCAGCGCCTAGAATCGCACGGCCTCTTCGGCCGGCGATGATTTTTAGGAGATCTGTGTATGATGCACTGGTGACAGTGGTCCCTCTAGGCATGTAATGCTCCAAAATGACGCCTTTTTCGTCCCAAAAGAGAGTCAGCACAACCTTCCCTGCTGGTGGTTCTGTTCGAAACTTCTTTGGTTTCGGTGATGAGGAATGGCACCATTTCTTGCTCGCTCTCTTCGTTTCCGGTTGGTGGAAGTGAACCCAGGTTTCGTCCCCAGTAACGATTCTTGCAAGGAAGCCATCACCTTCTCGTTCAAAGCGCCGAAGAAGTTCTTCACAAGCATCAACACGTCGTTCTCTCATTTCAGGAGTCAGCTGCCGTGGCCCCCATCTTGCAGACACTTTGTGCAACTGGAGCACATCATGCACAATGTGGTGTGCTGACCCATGGCTAATGTGTAAACGTGCTGTAGTGTCATTGAGTATCACTTGGCGGTTTTCCTTCACTATGGCTTCAACTTCTGCAAAGTTCTGTGGAGTCACAACTCGTTGTGCCTGACCTGGACGAGGAGCATCTTCCACTGAAGTCACACCATTTACGAACTTCCTACTCCGTTCATAGACTTGCTGCTGTGACAAACATGTATCACCGTACTGAACCTTCATTCGTCGATGAATTTCAATAGGTTTCAAGCGTTCACTACGCAAAAACCGAATAACAGAACGCTGTTCTTCCCTGGTGCAAGTCGCAAGTGGGGCGGCCATCTTTATACTGATAATACGACGGTATGTGTGCATCTGCACTATGCTGCCACCTACAGGCCATTCTGCACGCTGTTTGTAGCACGCTTACCAACTTACAGGATAACGGCGCGAAATTTCGATTTGTTATTACAAATTTAAGGTTTTCATTTGGCTCGCCTTGTTGATTTGTTGGAAGGGCTCAGGAAGGATAGAAGCAACGAAAGAAGAAAGGAAGATTAGAGTTTAATGTGCTTTCGGCAGTATTAGAGACGGAGGAGAAGCTCCGATTACGAAAGGGTGGGGAAGGAGGTCGGGCGCGTCCTTTTCACAGCAACCATCACGGCATTTGCATGGCTCGGTTAAGGGTAATCAGGGAAAACCTAAACCAGGATGGCCGGACGCGGATTTAAACTGTCATCCTCCCGAATGCGAGTCCAGAACAGTTCTGTGCACGTGCAAAAGAATAAATAAAGCAGGTCACCATTTACAAGTTTTGAAACATCGCAACGAAACGCGAGGGGAAAACACATCATAACCCCTGTACCTGCTGGCCAGATTGTACGTACTCCGTGTCCCCAACGAAAGGCAAAGCACGCGAAACAGATTCGCCAGACAGGCCGCGGGGAAAACAAGCCTCTACTCTCCCTTTAAGTTTCGTTAGGAGCCACTGATGGCCTACTCTGTTCATGAGTTTATGGACACAATTGAGGAAGGCCGGAACGAAAACCGATAAATCCGCATTTGCTGTTAATACGTAAAGTAACAAATAGTGATCTCTAAATGGCTCCACAAGCTATAAAAAGAAGAAACACACCATGAAACACTTGGTATCGCGTTGTGCTGAAAATTATTTTGTGGTAGCATGTATTATTATTCCCGTATCTCCCCCCTACAGGTCAAACACGCGAATACAGCAAAAGTGGATATATCTGGTTTTGTTCCGGCGCTCCTCAATTGAGTCATCCACCTTACCATATCAGACGAGGGAAGCTAGTGTTGTGAAACGTGTAACGTGATGAGTAAAGTAACTCACAGTGGCTGGATGCGAACAGTTCTTTTGTCACTGCTTATTCTCAGGCTATCATTCAAACAGTATTAGATTATCGATGTGTGTAGATAACTTACCGGAATGCAGCACGTAACGTTCTCGACAACCGATGACGTATCGACAGGTGAACAGCCCGCCATTTTAAATGTACAAGCAGACCGCGAGAGCTGTCGGTGCCCTGTAACTCACCTTTCGGCGAACAGCGCAGTGCCAGTCAGGAAGATAACACACACCGTGTACAACTAGCGCCAGCACGCAATCAAATTGACCAGCGTCAGATGTTATGGGGAGTTAAGACATCAGTCAACGACGGGTGAACAACGAGGATTAATTCTGCCTCTGTTGTTTCACTAGGAGCAGAGCAGCTTTCCGAGCAGAATATAGAGAAAACCTCCGTCTCTATGTATCATGTCATTTGCTACTTAAATTTTAACAGGTTCCTTAGTGGAGGTTCATGCCGGACGGAATGTCTGTATCGTCATATTCCACACGATGACCGGTATCGAAGAAATGTTCCATGGTAACAAGATAATGTCCCGCAGTAGCAGCGGATCCTGTGAGCGTGTCTGCCCGGAGTTGCGCGGTCTGGACGGTGTGACATGCCGCGCTCGCATGGGCTACGGTGGGGTGGACAGCCGTCTTACGCGAATCGAGGTCATCTTTTACAGACTCTAAAAGGGCCCTAATCTCAGGTGATAGTCCGAACACTCCTAATGCCTACTCCCAGATATTTTATGGAATTAACTGCTCACACTTGGTGACCTGCTATATTGTAGCTAAATGATAAGGGATCTTTCTTTCTCAGTATACACCGAATGCTGTCGGAAACTCTTATCTGCGCAAGGCAAGAAAGCTGAAGACTTTGGCGCTTTCTCATTATTCTCGTCACGTACGATTCGCGGTTGGTCTGTCTGTCACTGTATTCGTTGCGGCGAAAGGTAAACTCAAGTTGGGGCCACTCAGCTGACAGAGTTTCAGGATATGAAGAGCGGTGGGCATTACGAACCGAGGGACGAAGTACACTTTCACGCTGAGACGGGTGATGGACAGACGGCAGATATCAACACGTGTGAGTTGGCTTCCTGTGAACGAGATGTCCGAGAGCTGCATATCCTCGTCTACATCTACATCTACACCCATACTCCGCAAACCACCTGACGATGTGTGGCGGAGGGTACTTTGAGTTCATCTATCGGTTCTCCCTTCTATTCCAGTCTCGTACTGTTCGTGGCAAGAAAGATTGTCGGTATGCCTCTGTGTGGGCTCTAATCTCTCTGATTTTACCCTCATGGTCTCTTCGCGAGGGAGCAACATACTGCTAGACTCCTCGGTGAAGGTATGTTCTCGAAACTTTATGTTCTCGAAACTTCAACAAAATCCCGTACCGAGCTACTGAGCGTCTCTCTCGCATAGTCTTCCACTGGAGTTTCTCTATCATCTCCGTATCGCTTTCGCGATTTCTAAATGATCCTGTAACGAAGCGCGCTGCTCTCGGTTGGATCTTCTCTATCTCTTCTATCAACCGTATCTGGCACGGATCCCACACCGGTGAGCAGTATTCAAGCAGTGGGCGAACAAGTGCACTGTAACCTACTTCCTTTGTTTTCGGATCGCATTTCCTTAGGATTATTCCAATGAATCTCAGTCGGACATCTGCTTTACCGACGATTAATATTATACGGTCATTCCATTTTAAATCACTCCTAATGCTTACTCCCAGATATTTTATGGAATTAACTGCTTCCACTTGCTGACCTGTTATATTGTAGCTAAATGATAAGGGATCTTTCTTTCTATGTATTCGCAGCACATTACACTTGTTTACATTGAGATTCAATTGCCATTTCCTGCACCATGCGTCAATTCGCTGCAGATCCCCCTGCATTTCCGTACAATTTCACATTGTTACAACCTCTCGATATACCACAGCATCATCCGCAAGAAGCCTCAGTGAACTTCCGATGTCATCCACAAGGGCATTTGTGTATATTGTGAATAGCAACGGTCCTACGACACTCCCCTGCGGCACACCTGAAATCACTCTTACTTCGGAAGACTTCTCTCCATTGAGAATGGCATGCTGCGTTCTGTTATATAGGCACTCTTCAATCCAATCACACAATTGGTCTCATAGTCCATACACTCTTACTTTGTTCATTAAACGACTGTGGGGAACTGTATCAAATGCCTTCTGGAAGTCAAGAAACACGGCATCTACCTGAGAACCCTTGTATATGGCCCACTTAGTTCCGTGGACGAATAGCGCGAGCTGGGTTTCACACGATCGTCTTTTTCGAAACTCATGCTAATTCCTACAGAGTAGATTTCTAGTCTCCAGGAAAGTCATTATACGAGGGCTATCCACAAAGTAAATTACGTTTTCGTTTGTGTCCGTTAGGGGCGGGGCTAGCGCGGCCATCTTGGTGTCATGGCACTTCGCCGCTCAGTCTGCATCCTGCCGTGCTAGTGAGAGGTTCGTGCTGTACTCCGTTGAGTTACTGTCACAGTTTGAAATGTCAGCGTTAATTGAAAATGCCGCCAAGTGTGAAGTGCGTACTGTAATAAGGTTTCTGACTGCAAAAAACTGTACACCGATAGAAATCTATCGGCAGCTTTGTGAAGTGTATGGGGACAACATAATCACTGAAGGTGGAGTGCGTCAATGGGTCATAAAATTTAAAAATGGCCGAACTAACGTTCACGACGAAGAGCGAAGTGGAAGACGCAGCATAGTGACTGCCGAACTTGTCGAAAAAGTCGATGCCGCGGTCCGTGAAAACCGTAATTTCACAATAACGGAACTCTCTATGAGTTTTCCACAAATTTCACGAAGTTTGTTGCACGAAATCATTACCGAAAAGCTTGGTTACCACAAGTTTTGTGCAAGATGGATGCCAAAAATCTTGACAGAGATTCACAAAAATCAGCGAATGGCTGCAGCGTTAACGTTTTTGGACGCTTACGAGAAAGATGGCGACTCATTACTCGATCGCATCGTTACTGGTGACGAAACATGGGTTAAGCATGTGAACTGCGAGACAAAATTGCAGTCAATGCAGTGGGGGCACACAAATTCCCCCCAAAAACCCAAGAAATGCATGCAGACAATATCGGCAAGGAAGGTGATGGTGACTGTCTTTTGGCACAGAAAAGGTGTGATTTTTGTGGATTTCCTGGAAAGAAGCACTACAATAAACTCTCTAAGGTATTGCCAAACTCTGCACAACCTCAGAAGAGCAATACAAAACAAGCGCAGGGGAAAGTTGAGCTCAAAGATCTTGCTGATTCACGACAACGCCCGGGCCCAAACGGCAAATGCCACTCGTGAAATTCTCGAATCTTTTAAGTGGGAGTTGTTTCCTCATCCGCCGTACAGTCCCGACCTGGCACCGAGCGACTTCCACTTATTCCCAGCAATGAAGAAGTGGTTGGCTATGCAGCGTTTTGATGACGACGCACAGCTTCAAGAAGAGGTAACCACGTGGTTGAAGGCGCAGGCGGCCGAATTTTACGACGAAGGAATTTCCAAGCTCGTCCATCGCTACGATAAGTGCCTTAATTTAAATGGCAACTATGTAGAAAAGTAGTATTTAAGTGTGGCTTTCATCTGTATATAATAAAAAAATTTCCAATACTTTATTTATTTTTAATTCCAAAACGTAATGCACTTTGTGGATAGCCCTCGTACTCGAACATAATACGTGTTCCAAAATTCTGCAACTGATCGACGTTAGAGATATAGGTCTATAGTTCTGCCCATCTGTTCGACGTCCCTTCTTGAAAACGGGGATGACCTGTGCCCTTTTCCGATCTTTTGGAACGCGACGCTCTTCTAGAGACCTGCGGTACTCCGCTGCAAGAAGGGGGGCAAGTTCCTTCGCGTACTCTGAGTAAAATCGAACTGGTATCCCATCAGGTCCAGCGGCCTTTCCTCTTTTGAGCGATTTTGTTTTTCTATCGCTCTGTCATCTATTTCGATATCTACCATTTTGTCATCTGTGCGACAATCTAGAGAAGGACCTGACCCAGACATCGAGGAAGGGGTTGGGGTTGTTTTCAGGGAGGGACCAAACTGCGAGGCCATCGGTCTCATCGGATTAGGGAGAGATGGGTAAGGAAGTCGGTCGTGCCCTTTTTCAAGGAACCACCCCGGCATTTGACTGAAGAGATTTAGGGAGACATCGAGGAAGGGAAATCGATCATCTCGTTTCGACGTGTGTGGAGTTCTAGTTATTTTTACTGAGTGACCAGTTCCATGGCAATAAGGGGGCCATTTCTCACCTATTAGTGTCGACTTCTTTTGAAATATTTTAAGGAACGAGAAGTCCTTTAGCGTTGAAACCAGCTTCTTTTTTCTATATACTTGGTTAATTAGCTATTCGACCTCAAGGAGTGAGACTTTGCACAACACAGCTTTTTGAAACAACTCATTTCATCTACATCTACATGATTACTCTGCAATTCACATTTAAGTGCTTGGCAGAGGGTTCATCGAACCACAATCATACTATCTCCCTACCATTCCACTCCCGAACAGCGCGCGGGAAAAATGAACACGTAAACCTTTCTGTTCGAGCTCTGATTTCCCTTATTTTATTTTGATGATCATTCCTACCTATGTAGGTTGGGATCAACAAAATATTTTCGCATTCGGAAGAGAAAGTTGGTAACTGAAATTTCGTAAATAGGATCTCGCCGCGACGAAAAACGTCTTTGCTTTAATGACTTCCATCCCAACTCGCATATCATATCTGCCACACTCTCTACCCTATTGCGTGATAATACAAAACGAGCTGCCCTTTTTTGCACCCTTTCGATGTCCTCGGTCAATCCCACCTGGTAAGGATCCCACACCGCGCAGCAATATTCTAACAGAGGACGAACGAGTGTAGTGTAAGCTGTCTCTTTAGTGGACTTGTTGCATCTTCTAAGTGTTCTGCCAACGAAACGTAACCTAGGGCTCGCCTTCCCCACAATATTGTCTATGTGGTCTTTCCAACTGAAGTTCGTAATTTTTACACCCAGGTACTTAGTTGAATTGACAGCCTTGAGAATTGTACTATTTATCGAGTAATCGAATTCCAACGGATTTCTTTTGGAACTCATGTGGATCACCTCACACTTCTCGTTATTTAGCGTCAACTGCCACCTGCCACACATTACAGCAATCTTTTCTATATCGCTTTGCAACTGATACTGGTCTTCGGATGACCTTACTAGACGGTAAATTACAGCATCATCTGCGAACAACCTAAGAGAACTGCTGAGATTGTCACCCAGGTCATTTATATAGATCAAGAACAGCAGAGGTCCCAGGACGCTTCCCTGGGGAACACCTGATATCACTTCAATTTTACTCGATGATTTGCCGTCCATTACTACGAACTGCGACCTTCCTGACAGGAAATCACGAATCCAGTCGCACAACTGAGACGATACCCCATAGGCCCGAAGCTTGATTAGAAGTCGCTTGTGAGGAACGGTCTCAAAAGCTTTCCGGAAACTTAGAAAAACGGAATCAACTTGAGATCAACTTGAGATCCCCTGTCATAGCGGCCATAACTTGTGCATTGCACAAGAACGATGTTTTCTGAAACCATGCTGATTACGTATCAATAGATCGCTCCCTTTGATGTGATTCATAATGTTTGAATACAGTATATGCTCCAAAACCCTACTGCAAACCGACGTCAATGATATCGGTCTGTAGTTCGATGGATTATTCCTACTACCCTTCTTAAACACCCTTCCAGCCGAATACTCGCTTACTACGCAGATGACGCTGCTGGGGGTCCTCCTAAGTGGCGTGTGTTAAATGGATTAAATGCACTCAAATTAAATGGATCGATTGCTGAGGAAATGAAAGAAGATGAAATGATACCAGTGCAAACCGTTCAGATATGCTGAACCTCCAATGTAATGAATAAGTAGTGACAGTTGAAAATTCGTGGCAGACAATCTGAAACCAAGTTTTCCTGCTTTCCGCCAGCAGATGCACTTGGAACAACGGAAGCTCGATTCAAACTCGGGCAGCCTGACGGTAAAGGCGACACTGCCCGTAGAAAAGCCGGGGTCGATTCCCGGCCTTGCAACAGGCGCTACTTGTCGGTCGGTACTTTAGGCCTTCTGTATCATCCGTGACATGCCGTATCGTGACTGGAAGACCTTCCCTGTATGACACGAGGTCAAGGATCGAAGGTGAGAAAGGTTATTTACATGGTTAGAGCTGTACAGTGGAGATTTTTAGGGAATGGCGAGCACCAGTTGACGAAGAGAGCGACGCAAGATGAAAGGAAACAGACGGCCGTGCCAGTAGTTTCGAAGGACAGAATGCGTGAAGTGAACGACTCGTGGCTGACGCTGAGCTGGGTCGGCAAAGGAACGCGAGCCGGATGGCGCGGTCGCAGCGCACGCTACGTCGTCGGCCGGCAGCCCTGTCCTGCCCTTTCCCTGCTGCAGTCCAGATCTGCCACTGGCGGAAAACTCATCCGCCGCCAGATGACAGCCGGCAATTTTTTTTTGCACCCTCCGCGGGCGTGGCGCACTTTTTCCTCGCCCCGTCTGCTGCGCTGTCTGTGCCTGGGACGAGACGCTGCTCTGTGTCAGAGACTCCCGTGTTAAAAGTCGCCGTGCAGTTCACAGCCGTCTACAGCGGGCACCGCTTTATAAAAGCCAGTGACTTGTCAGGAGCGAAGTAACGGTTTTTGCACTTCTTGAGGAGTTGCGAATTAACATCGATGAAACTACCAGTAAAATACGAGGGTCTGTGGTCAGCAGTCCCCTAGAACTTAGAACTACTTAAACCTAACTAACCTAAGGACAGTTCACAACACCCAGTCATCACGAGGCAGAGAAAATCCCTGACCCCGCCGGGAATCGAACCCGGGAACCCAGGCGTGGGGAGCGAGAACGCTACCGCACGACCACAAGCTGCGGACTATGAGGGTCACTCGAAAAGAAATGGACAACATTTTTTTTTTTAAATCCATCTTTTATTGTACATGTTCGAAAGATTTACGGTGTGTAGATTCATCCTTCAGGAACAATATTTTCATTTCCCCACAACTGCGTTACGCCGCAGCACCTCAGACGCGAAATGCAACAGCTGGAAAGTGTTCTGAGGAGCAATGGGTACTAAACAAGTTGTATTACAAGTGTAACAGAGACAAATACTCGGCGAAGTAAGGAATCAGAAAAAGAAATGTCGGGTACGGCCTTTCTGCCATACATTCCCAGAGTGACGGACAGAATCGGCCGCATATTGCGCAAACACGGCGTAAAGACGATTTTCAAACCGACAAGGAAGTTCAAATCTAACTTCTGCACCATTTCAGTGCAGTAATGTGTTCATTGTAAATAAGTATTACAGTAGTTGTATTACATGTTTATTACCTTATAAATAAATAAAAAACTTTTTTATTTTAAATTCAGTGCATTAGTATTTGTAAAATGACTCTTAGTGTTTATTGAAAAATGACGATCATTCCACTTGGGACCTGTGGAATGGTACATTAGCTTATTTGTTTTAGTTGTAAATATTTGTGATGTATTGTTGTTTTTCTGACATGTTCCACATCCTGGAGGACCTCCTCACTACGGATCAATTGGAATGAAAGTAAATCTAATCTAATCTAAAAAAGAGTGTCTTAGATCGGCGCCATGGACTGCGAGGCTGGTCCCGGCGGAGGTTCGAGTCCTCCCTCGGGCATGGGTGTGTGTGTTTGTCCTTAGGATAATTTAGGTTAAGTAGTGTGTAAGCTTAGGGACTGATGACCTTAGCAGTTAAGTCCCATAAGATTTCACACACATTTGAACATTTTTTTTTCTTAGATCGGCGAAGGAGAAAAGGGACCCACTTGCAATGTCGGTAATATACCGTATACCACGTACATGCGGGAAAATTTATGTTGGAATGACTGGACGATCAATCAATACCGGGATCAAAGAACATAAGCGACATTGCAGGTTGGGGCAGGTGGAGAAATCGGCCGTGGCAGAGCACGCGCTGAGTGACACCGACCACGTAATAAAATTCGCCGAACGGAAGTTCTGGCTGTAGAGAAGCACTATCACACACGCTTGTTCAGAGAAGCTGTAGAAATACAAAAACACGCGAACAGTTTCAACAAGAAAGAGGAAAGCCTTAAGATAAACGGATCCTGGTTTCCCGTACTGCAGCGAACGACCATCGCAGGTAGCAAGAGGAGAACCGCGCCGGAAATGACGGCGGAGAAGCCCTCGGAGGTTGGCGCGCCAGGTACATATAGTCTGCGACCATGAGCTCGGCTCCAGTTCACCACCGGCAATGGAGGGTGAGGCTTTGACAATGCCAGCCACTCGTGCTGGCGAAACGCCAGTAAAATCATTAGATGAACGTCAGCCCAAGAACCCGAGACAGAAGCCAACAGGCAGTTTGTTATACGAATATCGTAATGTCGTTTGAGGGTCGGCCTAGTGATACAGAGGTGTATAAAATTGGCCCGACGCCGCTCTGAATGAAAGGAGCGCGTATTTCTGCCACGTGAGACATACTAAGTCGGATTCTGAGGTGCCCTCTGCCACAGAGGCCACGTCGAGGTATGCGCCTTTGGCGTGCCGGCGCTTGGCAGGTAACAGCGACGTCTCATTAAGGCCGGCTGAAGGGGTCCGCCACGTGGGGTGGCCGCCGCCGCCGCCGCCGCCGCCAGACAGGGCAGCCCAGCGAGACAGAGTTCGGCCGGAGGCGGCGCCGGCTCGTCTGCCCCTCGCGTGTCGCCAGCTACACGTCCTGTCTAACTGTGTAACGTTCCTCCCCCATCCTGAGCTATTTTTCAACGATATGTCAGTCGCTAGTTTAATTTAGGCAATCGAACTTTCCGCTGGTAAACGGGGGATGCTGAAAGATTGCATGGGGGCTTAATTAAATATGATTGAAAATATTTTTAGTTTTAGTAGCTGTCTGTCCGATTACGCTATTCTCGTAAACGGTTGGCCCTGACTAGAATTATTACGCAATCTGACTGCAACAAACAATGAAAGAAAATTTTCGTAAACACAGTTAATTAATTAAGTCCCCAGCAACTATAAAATCTACGAAACCAATAAGCACAAGAGTAACTGTTCTGTGTGTGGGAGTATGACTCAACGTACACATCTGGCACGGTTCTTCTTCAACAAGACAAGAAATTTTAAATACCATTTATACTGAAGTAACTAAAGGAAATAAAAATACCATAACTACTCAAGAAAACCAGAATTACACTGTAATACAAGAACACAAGCCAGATGCTTGTTGACTGAACCTGTAATGACACATTATTTAAAACATGGAAATAATGAAAAAAAACACGCAATATTTTACCTTCATATATATTGACGAAATGCACTCTGATCATTACAATATCTTCATTAGAATAACATCTGCGATCTCTCCCATCAAATAACTGGATAAAACATGGAACAAACACTCCCTACTACCACATATCCACTCCGACTTCACGACAAGCAGTGCCCACTAGCACATCTCGGCAAGAACTGCCTGCCGCTACCTCTCAATAATCACTCTCTGCTACAACATCTCAACACAGACTACCACGAGACCTCGACAGGCACTGACTACTACGAGCTCTCAACAAGCACTGTGGAGGCGGCTTAATAATACTCTTTGGCGCAATCTCTGGCGCAGTGGCTCAGTGTAGCCACCTTTCAAGATATTTGACCGCACGCGTACGAGGGAAGAGGCAACTTACAAGTAGCGACTGTAGGGGGCAGGTAGGTAAGCAGGCAAGTCGTGAGCAAAATGGTGGAATTCCATAAAGAGGCAACACCGCGACCAGCGTGAACGAAATAGAACAGCCCTCAGCCACGTTTCCAGAAGTCAAAAGAAAGAGGTGTGATGTAGGACAGAGGCAGATAATGTGTCAAATAACTACGAAATAGCATCCAGCAGTTAATGTTTAGGAGTTACAGCTAGAACCGAAATTACCCCCCCTCCCCCTCCCGATTATGACTGACGAACACTTGATACACATTGCCTTTTAGCAATTAGTGTTAATGTGTACATACAAATACTCCAGTCGCAGACGATCTACAATCAGAAAAAGAACACGTGGTCTCGAAAATTCAATTTAGGATCAGTCTTCGTGTGGTTTAACACAACATTCACTATACTTAGGAAATATCTAGTACCAGAAAAATTCCAAAATTAATTAGAGATATGTGTAACCCACAAATTCGGGAGGCCAGAGGTAAGAGAAAAACCTCTATAAAACGAATGCTTTTCTATAATTGTATGTAGCAAATTGTTAAATTGGTATTTCAGTTTCAAATAGGTGACACAAACTGTGCTTTACGTGGGTCAAATACTTAAACTGCGACTCACAGATCAAGTACATTACGATCCAACCCGCACAGCCAGTCGAATACGTAACTAACTGGTTGACTGATCGTACCTTTATGGTATTAATACAAAACACACTGCACACCGCGCCTCTAAACTAGCTAGCTCTCTCCAGAATTAATTTCTCATCTGGCCACTATAGAGATCCAAACTTTGTAGAACGACTACCCAGATATAAAAGAAGACCGGGTTTGTCTCATAGCGTGATGTGCTTTTTACTTTTCATACAAAGGGCTGCTACTATAATTTGAACCTATAATTTAAATAAGAAACTATCTGCTCAACAGGAAATTACAGGACTTACTATCTCTAACCCGTATTTTCTTGTGTGACAACATGCTTCATTTAAAGTTTCCAGAAAGCAGCTAAAACAATTATTGGAATAATGCCTATTGCTACAGTCAAAGACTCACTCACTTACATTAAAAAACCAATTCAAAGGTCGTAATTAACCCTCACTTCCATCCACAAACAAAGTTCTCAGTCAGAACAAAAACTTACGATCTGATGCTCCTGACGTTTCGGAAATGCTACAAAGTTTGATACAGCCTTTGTCAGGGTCTCCATCGTCGCAAAATTCTCGGAACATAATATGGCTTATAAGGATGGATGAAACAGGCTTTATTGCACAAGTTAGCAAATAAATCAAAATACACAAAACACAGAGCACTTGCAGAACCTGTGTAAAAACGTGTACACCAATTTTCAGTCTTTTTTAGAGGTACACTACTGCCCATTAAAATTGCTACACCAAGAAGAAATGCAGATGATAAATGGGTATTCATTGGACAAATATACACTCCTGGAAATTGAAATAAGAACACCGTGAATTCATTGTCCCAGGAAGGGGAAACTTTATTGACACATTCCTGGGGTCAGATACATCACATGATCACACTGACAGAACCACAGGCATATAGACACAGGCAACAGAGCATGCACAATGTCGGCACTAGTACAGTGTATATCCACCTTTCGCAGCAATGCAGGCTGCTATTCTCCCATGGAGACGATCGTAGAGATGCTGGATGTAGTCCTGTGGAACGGCATGCCATGCCATTTCCACCTAGCGCCTCAGTTGGACCAGCGTTCGTGCTGGACGTGCAGACCGCGTGAGACGACGCTTCATCCAGTCCCAAACATGCTCAATGGGGGACAGATCCGGAGATCTTGCTGGCCAGGGTAGTTGACTTACACCTTCTAGAGCACGCTGGGTGGCACGGGATACATGCAGACATGCATTGTCCTGTTGGAACAGCAAGTTCCCTTGCCGGTCTAGGAATGGTAGAACGATGGGTTCGATGACGGTTTGGATGTACCGTGCACTATTCAGTGTCCCCTCGACGATCACCAGTGGTGTACGGCCAGTGTAGGAGATCGCTCCCCACACCATGATGCCGGGTGTTGGCCCTGTGTGCCTCGGTCGTATGCAGTCCTGATTGTGGCGCTCACCTGCACGGCGCCAAACACGCATACGACCATCATTGGCACCAAGGCAGAAGCGACTCTCATCGCTGAAGACGACACGTCTCCATTCGTCCCTCCATTCACGCCTGTCGCGACACCACTGGAGGCGGGCTGCACGATGTTGGGACGTGAGCGGAAGACGGCCTAACGGTGTGCGGGACCGTAGCCCAGCTTCATGGAGACGGTTGCGAATGGTCCTCGCCGATACCCCAGGAGCAACAGTGTCCCTAATTTGCTGGGAAGTGGCGGTGCGGTCCCCTACGGCACTGCGTAGGATCCTACGGTCTTGGCGTGCATCCGTGCGTCGCTGCGGTCCGGTCCCAGGTCGACGGGCACGTGCACCTTCCGCCGACCACTGGCGACAACATCGATGTACTGTGGAGACCTCACGCCCCACGTGTTGAGCAATTCGGCGGTACGTCCACCCGGCCTCCCGCATGCCCACTATACGCCCTCGCTCAAAGTCCGTCAACTGCATATACGGTTCACGTCCACGCTGTCGCGGCATGCTACCAGTGTTAAAGACTGCGATGGAGCTCCGTATGCCACGGCAAACTGGCTGACACTGATGGCGGCGGTGCACAAATGCTGCGCAGCTAGCGCCATTCGACTGCCAACACCGCGGTTCCTGGTGTGTCCGCTGTGGCGTGCGTGTGATCATTGCTTGTACAGCCCTCTCGCAGTGTCCGGAGCAAGTATGGTGGGTCTGACACACCGGTGTCAATGTGTTCTTTTTTCGATTTCCAGGAGTGTAGAACTGACATGTGATTACATTTTCACGCAATTTGGGTGCATACATCCTGAGAAATCGGTACCCAGAACAACAACCTCTGGCCATAATAACGGCCTCGATACGCCTGGGCATTGAGTCAAACAGAGCTTGGATGGCGTGTACATGTACAGCTGCCCACGCAGCTTCAACACGATACCACAGTTCATCAGGAGTAGTGACTGGCGTATTGTGACGAGCCAGTTGGTCGGCCACCATTGACCAGACGTTTTCAGTTGGTGAGAGATCCGGGGAATGTGCTGGCCAGGGCAGCAGGTTCCGCTGTCACTGCATTTGCCTCTGGTCATTGAGCCATGCGCGGCTCGCGGTCATGCCGTTTATTGCTTGTCATCTTGTTTTTTATTGTTCTGTCGCCCTTTTCTTATTCATATTTTTGGCGTCACTAACTTGCTGGTTTGCTTGCCCGTTAGTGGCAGCAGCAGCAGCGCTTCTCGATAAGTGCACTGTCGTACTATCTCTGGAGCAACCGCTAGTATTTCTGGGTCGTCGTTTGTCGGGAGTTCAGTCGGGGACGGAGCGCCTGTGAGGTCCGGACTGACAGTACTTGCCGACCGCTGGCCACACACATGGACTGTCCGACGGAAGGAGATTGGAGCGGGAGCGATCACCGGTCGTCTCACTGGGCGACGTGTATTTGGTCTTTGACCGTTTCTGGGCCTCGTCAGTTGGTCATCTTGCCGGACGTGGGTCGGTGCCTTCCTCGTCCAGAGATGTCGTCTCCGATGGGCAAGAGTTACCTCTGGAAGGGTGGGTCCAAGCCAGTGTGCCCGGGTCATCGTGTCTCCGAGTTCCGAACGGACATCGAGTTGAGTCGGGTTGGAGCTGCGGGGAGCTCCGGACAGCCAAGACTCGCCCGACCGTTGCCGACACCCATAACTTGAGTGGGGACGATCTTGGTTGGTCGTTCGGTCTGTCACCTCATCGGACGACGTGTATTTGGTCTCCGACCGCTTATGGAAACTCTGTGTGTGTGACTTGTGTGATTTCTCCTTGTTGATCCACGGTGATCGGTTTTAGGATTGTTGGAGTTCTTGGTGCAAATGTTTACTTGCAACTGTGTGTAGCTTCTGTGATTTCCGCTGAGCAGGTGAATGCTGTCTGTGTACTGGAGTAGACAGTCGGTCGGTTGCAGAGAGCAGCGAGGAAGTTTCCACGGTGTGTGGTCAGGCTGGGGCCGCTGGCGGCGTGCACACACGGCCGGAGTTGTGAGGCACTAGCTAGGAGAGCTGCAAGGTTCGTCGCCCACCGAACCTGCATACTGGAGTTGAGTAATCAGTTAACCTGTTACGAAACCTCAACTGCTGTGACATCTCTTCGTTCATTGCCGGTTGTTGCTTCCTGGGCCGTTCCCGCAAGCAGCGACGTGTGGTGTGCTGGAGTCGGCAAATTTTGCAGCCGTCTTCCTGTATGGTGTATGACTATTGGAATGATTGTAACTTATTAGTGAAGTGCACCTGCGGATCTTCTGTCTTGTGGCCGTTAACTTTCCAGCTACCTGCCCTGGTCGTTACCATAGTTTTCTGGCAGTGTGTTTTCCTCGCCGTGTTGATGCTGTCCGGCACGCCGTGTAGTTCGACAGCTTTGGTGTTTTTCATTTTGGTCTGTGATTGATTATTGTGCCTTGACTGCGTTTAGATGCCAATTGTCAAGACGTAGTGCTGCTGGGATTTTCGTACTCGCTGATATTTTTGGTTGTCGTGCCGTTGGTTGGGTGGAAGGGAATTGATTAGGTTGTTGGTTGGTACGTAAACTGTTGTTAGAGTTTCCTCCCCAGGCCGATCCTTGGAACACTTCTGAGCACCATTGTTCTGTTATTTGGAATTGTGATTTTCTGTAGTCTCAGGTACTGTGTGAGACCTTCAGCCGTGTATTAATTTAGTTTGTTTTAGTGTTCAGCATATGGCCTTCAGCTGAACCTTATGTGAAATATTTTAGGATACAGCCTTCAGCTGTCTGAAGTAAAAAAAAAAAAAAAAAAAAAAAAAAATTAACAAAATGAAGATTTGAAAATTCTCTTCTATCTTAATTTGGTTACCCAGGCCTTAAGTCTTGAGTTGTTCTATCTTCAGTATGTGGCCTTCAGCCGAATTTATGTGAAATATTTTAAGATAAGACCTTCAGCCTACTTAAATTAAAATTTGAAAGGTCTATATTTTAATTTTTTTTTTAATTTCCTTACTGGAGTTCTTGTTATCCAGGCCGTAAGCCCTCAGATCTTCTATCTTGTAACTAAGGCGTTCAGCCGTCTGTATTCCTTAACGCAATTTTAATAACTTGTGTTCTGACCTTAAGCCGTATTGTTTCTCCTTTTAAGGGCACGTGTGATTAAGTGTTTGTAGCAAATAAAGTTTGTATGTTTATACAACTAGCAGCAGCTGATTTGGGCCCTTTTCCACAACCTAATCCGCTCTGTCCCGCGAATCCAGATTTCAGTCATAGTCTGAACAGCGCAGACTTTGGCAAAATGGTATGTAGTATGCGCCTCCGACAGTCACTGGTTTTGGAACCGTCATTTTTCATGTAAATTGCCTCTGGATACTGTCTTAAAATCTGCGCGCAAGCTTTATTACTGATGTGGGCGTTATGTTCGAAGCTACCATAATATCAGTCATTAAGCTGTAGGTACTCGGATGAGTTTTACTATTTGGATAACAAAATAACTGGCGAAGACATGCAGATTGGCAGCAGCAAGAAAAACATTTATGAAACAGAGGAATTAGTTGACATCTAATGTCAGTTTTTTTTAAGTGTTTGGCGAAGACATGCAGATTGGCAACAGCAAGAAAACATTTACGAAACAGAGTAATTAGTTGGCATCCAATGACAGATTTTTTAAGTGTTAGGAATTACTTTCTGGAGTGTAATGGTTCAAATGGCTCTGAGCACTATGGGACTTAACATCTGTGGTCATCAGTCCCCTAGAACTTAGAACTACTTAAACCTAACAAATCTAAGGACATCACACACATCCATGCCCGAGGCAGGATTCGAACCTGCGACCGTAGCAGTCGTGCGGTTCTGGAGTGTAACTCTTACGGAAATGCGACGTGGACGATAAGCTATTCATACAGGTCCAGCGTAAAGTTATGTCCTCTAGCGAGAGCGTCTGGAAGTTTAAACACGAGAAGTGTAGAGAGAGTTAGTGTATCTCTGACGCAGCGCGGACAGCTGACAAAAACTTGTTTACTAACACGATAAACAGTTCGGCAGGAAGAGAATAGAGTGTGGTGTTATGAAAAATGGCCAAGGTTAGAGAGGTAGATCGAATAAAAAGTAAAGACATTTAAAGAGTTGGGGGAGAAAAAGATTTATGGCGCAACTTGAGTGAAAGAAGGATTCGGTTGATAGGACACATTATGAGGCATCAAGGAATTGTTTATTTGGTAATGCGAGGAGGTGTGGGTGGCATGAATTGGAGAGGGAGAGCAAGGCTTGAATGGAGTAAGCTGGTTCGAATGGCTGTGGGCTGCAGATGAAGAGGCCTGCACAGAACAGACCAGCGTGGGGAGACTGAAGGCAACAACAACACCCTGTGGGCTTGGACTAGTGTAGGAGGAGTTCTGCTGATTAATCAACGTCCAGAAGAGCACGATATAATTAGGTTTAAGGCGATCGAGTGCAGATTGTTAGAATACCGTGTAAGCGTATTGTCATATCGCTGGCTTAGTTGCGGAGTATCTTTGCAGGCAGCCGCGTCTGCAGAGTCGAGCGCGGGACACCGAACTGGTATGTTGTGTAGTGGGTATCTCTGCATGTAAGAAGCATTGTTAGCATGGAAGTTGAAGTGTTGCTACAAGTGCTATTACAGTAAAGTGATGAAATATGGAAGTGATTCAGAGGAAAGTGCGTCAAGATGTAATTAAAAATGAGCAGTGTCGCCGATAACGTATTTGTGTTTCCTCTCGTTGCGTGTCGCACAGTATCAATCATCCGCGCCGTGTTCGGTCTCTCAGAATGAACTGATGTGAATCAGCAAAAATTAGTTACCATAAAAGAGTGCAGTCAAGTGCCAGTGTCTTGCAGCGAGCGTGAGAAAGTGCGTTCGGTCATCGCGTTCCGCATTATCAACAATCAGCCGCGCCGCGACGGTTACGCGCACGCTCGTACAAGTGAGAACTGAGAACTGAAAAATTAACTTTACGAACGGTGTTATATCTTTACTAGTGACAAGAAGGACTGGTACCAAAAGAAATCTGTGTATGCGTGGGGAGCGTAAGAACTTTCGTTCGATTATTCGGCTTTCGCATCATCAACAATCATCTGCGCCGTGTTTGGTTACGCGTACGCTCGTCCAAGTGATATTGTGGACAGATAATCATCAAGATTGTTAACTGGGATAAACAGTTACGACTTAAGAGTGTAAACACTGCAACCTGTGGTTTCCATATAGTCTCAGAATATAATTGTTCATACCAGACGTAGGACAGTTTGTGTTTTAACGTTGAGTGGCTCCCCTTATTCGCTTGCGTATTTCGATAGATAATTTCAGGCAAGGCAGCAGCAGTGTGGAGCAGAACAGTACGACCGCCGCGGGATTACCAGTTACGTGGTGTGGACAGGGCGCACGGTCAAGAAAAGCAGAAACGACAAACAGTTTAAAGGTACCCCAACCCCCATCTGTACCCCCGGGCGTGTTACAAACGTACCGCCGGCGTAGACAGGTAGGAGGTTTGTGTACTTCAACCGAGAGTACCTAGGTAGGGGTGGAGCGCGTTGCTGCCTTATGTTGGCGTTTATTAATTATGTTGCGGTAAGGAGCATATCCGTAAAAACCACTCCCGTCATCAGTTGTTGAACGTTTGCACACTAAAATTTTAGTGCTCTGCCGGTGTTGAAGCTACATCCACGTCACGTCGTGGCTCTGATCGTGTCGACGCCCGTCTCGCAGTCTTACTCGTATCGTGCGCCTCCCCGGTCACGTTACCGTCGATGAAAGGCTCCAGGTACTTCGACTGCTACCTCCGTAGGTAAACAAAGTTCCCGATGCTTCCCGTCACTAGGGTGAGAGTTAAGTGATACCTGCGTGCGTGTCGCGTGGCATATCGCCGGGCATCGAACCGGCACCCTTCTGTCGTCGCCACTGACCTCAAGCGGAGCGCCTGTGGGCGGATTTGAAGACGCACTATCCTCTGTGCCCGCGGTGGCTCAGATGGATAGAGCGTCTGCCATGTAAGCAGGAGATCCCGGGTGCGAGTCCCGGTCGGGGCACACATTTTCAACATCTCCCCAAAGAAGTACATTAACGCCTGTTTGCAGTTAGGGTGTCCATTTAATTATCGTTTCACTGGATTTGAAGTTCGCACGTCGTACACCAGCAAGTTATTGCAGCAATTTACTTGCGCGGAGGAACTTGCCGCGCGATTTGGCGAAGTCGACTTGCGACCGTAGCAATTTATTGTAGAAGTGACTTACTGCACGTTTTCCGCTTCCAGTGCGAAGACCACGCAAGAAGTATCTGCAAGTAACTTGCAGCTTTTGGGATTTATTTCTATTTCCTGCAAGTAGGAAGCGCAAGATACAGTAATTATGTCGTCTGCATAACACTCATATTTAACATTTTACTTAATGTGGTGACGTAATTTTATACGACCATCTTACGTTTTATATGCAAACAAATTTCATAAATGGTGGAGAAACGGGAGTGGATGGAGCAGGATACAGAACATTTTATTGAAGCCGTGGAGAGCTACCCCGAAATATGGAACGTGCATAACCGGGACTTTAAGGATGGAGTGAAGATGATGAGCGGATTAAATGAAATCTCGTCGATATTCGACACACCTGTGAAAGAAATACACAGAAAAAGTAGCATAACTTGAAGACACAACCCTTTGCCACCTGCATCCACTCGCTTGTAGTTTTAAGAGTCTCCCGGTCACTTTGGCCGAGCGGTTCTAGGCGCTCAATCCGGAACCGCGCGACTGCTACGGTCGCAGGTTCGAATCCTGCCTTGGGCATGGATGTGTGTCATGTCCTTAGGTTAATTAGGTTTAAGTAGTTCTAAGTTCTAGGGGACTGATGACCACAGATGTTAAGTCCCATAGTGCTCAGAGCCATTTGAACCACTTTTTAGGAGTCTAGAAAAAGACGATGTGTAATTATTACATGTTCTATTTAATTAGCTTGTGACTTTCCATTTTATGAGCATTAAAAAAAACATTTTTATAAGCATATCATTCTGTAAAATGCAGTTTATTTCAATAAAAATTTAATTTCATTGTTGTGTTTTCACATACCTTCAAATAATTTTCCCTTTTCAAGACGTCAAAAATGGCTCTACGTACATCGGGTACGATCAAAGAAATCGTGATGACGGGAATATGAAACAAGTACATTAGGGACTTGTATGAATCTCCTACAAAGAAAAGATTTCAAAATTCAAACTTTTTTTGGTTGTATGTTTCACATAAATAAATGAAAAGGTCTATTTTAATCGTAGCTCACCTGTAGCTATAAATCGTAGAGTGACTAGCAAACGTTCCTTTGCTGAAATAGCACTACGGAAGTTTGTGTCTCGTTTTGATATGAGGGGCGCTATTAACGTCAACAAACACTCCAGATCATATGAAGACATTCTTCAAAAGTTTTCAAAAGTATCCATGCTCTCGATACTAAGTTCTTGCAAAAGGTTATTATAGGCACCATTTTGCGATCTTCTCATTATCCACTCTCTAACCCAAATACGACAGGCGAAGTACCCTCAGACTTCAAGAAGAATATAATAATTCCAATCCCAAAGAATGCAGGTGCTGACAGATGTGAAAATTACCGAACTATCAGTTTAATAAGTCACGGCCGCAAAATACTAACGCGAATTCTTTACAGACGAATGGAAAAACTAGTAGAAGCCGAACTCGGGGGAGATCAGTTTGGATTCCGTAGAAATATTGGAACACGTGAGGCAATACTGACCCTACGACTTATCTTGGAAGCTAGATAAAGGAAAGGCAAACCTACGTTCCTAGCATTTGTAGACTTAGAGAAAGCTTTTGACAATGTTGACTGGCATACTCTCTCTCAAATTCTAAAGGTGGCAGGGGTAAAATATAGGGAACGAAAGGCTATTTACAATTTGTACAGAAACCAAATGGCAGTTGAGTTGAGGGGCATAAAAGGGAAGCAGTGATTGGGAAGGGAGTGGGACAGGGTTGTAGCCTCTCCCCGATGTTATTAAATCTGTATATTGAGCAAGCACTCAAGGAAACAAAAGAAAAATTCGGAGTAGGTATTAAAATCCATGGAGAAGAAATAAAAACTTTGAGGTTCGCCGATGACATTGTAAGTCTGTCAGAGACAGCAAACGACTTGGAAGAGCAGTTGAACGGAATGGATAGCGTCTTGAAAGGAGGATATAAGATGAACATCAACAAAAGCAAAACGAGGATAATGGAATGTAGTCGAATGAAGTCGGGTGATGCTGAGGGAATTAGATTAGGAAATGAGACACTTAAAGTAGTAAAGGAGTTTTGCTATTTGGGGAGCAAAATAACTGATGATGGTCGAAGTAGAGAGGATATAAAATGTAGACTGGCAATGGCAAGGAAAGCGTTTCTGAAGAAGAGAAATTTGTTAACATCGAGTATAGATTTAAGTGTCAGGAAGTCACTTCTGAAAGTATTTGTATGGAGTGTAGCCATGTATGGAAGTGAAATGTGGACGATAAATAGTTTGGACAAGAAGAGAATAGAAGCTTTCGAAATGTGGTGCTACAGAAGAATGCTGAAGATTAGATGGGTAGATCACGTAACTAATGAGGAGGTATTGAATAGGATTGGGGAGAGGATAAGTTTGTGGCACACCTTGACTAGAAGAAGGGATCGATTGGTAGGACATGTTCTGAGGCATCAAGGGATCACCAATTTAGCATTGGAAGGCAGCGTGGAGGGTAAAAATCGTAGAGGGAGACCAAGAGATGAATACACTAAGCAGATTCAGAAGGATGTAGGCTGCAGTAGGTACTGGGAGATGAAGAAGCTTGCACAGGATAGAGTAAGATGGAGAGCTGCATCAAACCAGTCTCAGGATTGAAGACCACAACAACAACAACCCAAATACATCTGTTTTTCTTTTTCACGTTTTTCATTACAATTACAAGAGCTGCAGCATATCCCACCCGTCTACTTGTCATTTTATACTTCGGCTGATACTCGTAGTGGTACTGAAAGCATATGTAAACAGTATCAGCAAGTTGTTGACGCAAGTTTCTTGCCAAAGAACTGGCGGAAGAATCTTGCTTAATTCTTGCGCTGCTGTGTAAATAAAGCTGCAAGCGGCTCGCAGTAACTTGCAGCAGTAACCTCTGCTGCCGGCCGAAGTGGCCGTGCGGTTAAAGGCGCTGCAGTCTGGAACCGCAAGACCGCTACGGTCGCAGGTTTGAATCCTGCCTCGGGCATGGATGTTTGTGATGTCATTAGGTTAGTTAGGTTTAACTAGTTCTAAGTTCTAGGGGACTAATGACCTCAGCAGTTGAGTCCCATAGTGCTCAGAGCCAAATTAGTAACTTCTGCAAGCGAGTTGCTAGTGTAAACCCAGCTTACGGCACCGGGAAGGGCCGAGTGCGGGCAGTTAGGTCGTTACAGAACAGGGGGACCCGGCGGACAGCTAGACCCGTGATTCACTCGCTGGCATCGCTCCAGCTCCAGCGTGGCGCTGCGCGGCGAGGCGCGGTGTTTACATTTCGCAAGTGGCCGCTGGTGTGACCTCGCCATGCGGCAGCGGGCCTGCAGGCCTTGTAAGGTGCCGCCGCGTCCCTGGCTGCCGCTTCACATGTCGACTCTCCTCCTTTCCGCGCTCACGCTTTCACGTCGGAAGAGTGGGACGAGGAATTTGCATCCACATGTGTGGTCGTCACTTTGCCTTAACGGAGGATGAGGAGGAGGTTAGTGTTGAAAGTCCCGCTGAGAACGAGGTCGTTAGAGACGAAGCACGAGCTCGGATTAGGGAAGGACGGAGACAGAATGCGGCCGTGTCCTTTCGAAGGATCCATCCCGGCATTTGCCTTACGCGATTTAGGGAAATCACGGAAAGCCTAAAGGCCTGGCCAGACAGAATGCGGCCTGGCCGTCCGGCCTGTGGCCTCGAACCGCAGCCGGCAGGCCGCACTGTTGAATCGCTCGTTACTGTATGGCGGCGGTCACACACAGTGCGGCTCTGACGCACCGGCATGCGGCCAGCCGCTCCGGCCGCCGCCGGGTTGTCACAGATTACAGATTCGCCGCAAGCCGGAGCGGCTGCTTGCCTCTGCTGGCGCACTCAACCGCTCTGCTGTCACACTGGAAGCAGCGGCGTGAGGCGGTTTTTGTCTTGCAGCTCGTAGTGCGCGCATCATAGACACAGAAAGACTTACAGAGGATGTGGAGAATACAACTTTTTGCATGATACACGCGATCCTGATTTGGAGGTAGAATACTTTTGCCCTCGCTATACCCTTGATAGAAAGCTGAATTCTCAGAAATAGTGTTGTCACTGTGACATCCATAATTTCCAATATTAACTATTGTAAACCCGTAGTGTGGACCAACGATCGTCAGGAGAACCACCGAAGAGAATTGTTTATAACAGAAGAACTGGGATCCACTATCCTTCGGGCATTTTAACCTGATATGCTTTCCGTATATGCTTCCAAGGCAGTTCGGAAACCCCCAAAGTTCTAGAAATCCTTCTTCAGATTTCTTCAACATCTCTGTTGCAGGAGTAGGTAAATACTTGGGTTGTAGAACAGTCCATATTGCCTGGCACACTTGTTTCACAATTTTTTAAACTGTTGAACCTCCTAACCGAAAAGAAAAACTATGGTCTGGTGACTGTCGGCTGTAGTCAAGTATCTGGAAAAGATTAAAATAAAAAATGGTTCAAATGGCTCTGAGCACTATGGGACTCAACTGCTGAGGTCATTAGTCCCCTAGAACTTAGAACTAGTTAAACCTAACTAACGTAAGGACATCACACACATCCATGCCCGAGGCAGGATTCGAACCTGCGACCGTAGCGGTCTCGCGGTTCCAGACTGCAGCGCCAGAACCGCGCGGCACTTCGGCCGGCTAGATTAAAATAAATTATGCGGATAGAACGAATAGATAAGTTAACGACCAAAGATATGTTTCTTTAAATTCAATGACAATGTTATGAATACAATGAAACAAAACAATCTATTAACTAGAAAGTTCTCTCTAGCGGGACACACGGAACTAGATGTTACTATAGTATGCTGTATTCGTAAACACTACACATAAGTTTATCACTCCACTCGTAACTACGATGTGGGATAGCACTTTCTTCCGCCGAACCTTTCATATGAAACAGCAAAACCGAAGTGGAATAAATTATATGACTTCTGTTGGAAGCACAAAGGGCCACAAATGGTAAACCTTATCTCAGACAAATGGCTAGTCTGTGCCTTGTATCAATTGGCTTTCTCCAGTTCGTTGTGCACTTCTCGGTGCTACCTTTTTATCAGGCGATGCAGTTCCTCGAAACATTCTCGCGACATACGAAAAGATCCTTTCTTCGTCAGGCTCTAGATCAATACACAGACGATGGTGTTCTCCTAAGATTTCTCTCTTGCTATTAATGTCGTGCACCCAACATCTCCTCTTCTTGGCGCCATTTCGTATCGCTAGTGCGAGCTACTCATTTCCTCGCACAAAGATAACGTGTCCCGCGTGAAGCTTCCAAATCGTCTAACGCCAAGACAATCGCGCTACGCATGCAAGCTTAGTAATGGGGTTCGGCCCTTTGCACAGTGTAACTGCTGACGCATCAAGAGCCGCTGCCTGTGTAGCGTCCCTGGCCGTTGACTGGCCCGGACCGGCCCGGCCTACCGCTGCGCCGTCCGCCTCAGCGGCAGGCCGGCTTCTGTCTGGCCAGGCCTTAAATCAGTGTGGCCGGAGCGGGCGACACACCCTAAGGCCGGCGCGGCAGATAGGCAACCAGCTATAACACTTTCGAGACGAGATTCAGCATCACAGGGTGCCCCAGACAGCATCCCAGGTGCCCCAGGCAGCTACAACACCAAGAAGAATCGCTTCTAGGCTTTTGGCAAGATCAGTGTGTAGTTTCTTTAATAGATAAGGATTCAGGACAAAGAAGGGAAATTTATTTAATTTCTATAATAATGAGTCAGATCATCAACGAGTGCGATCTTTTTACAGTTGTCAACACCTTTCACTCACACTGAGACAGATTCCGATTCGTTTATTTTACGACGATTCCTGGTCCTGAGAACCAAAGGCATAGACGACATGTAATACGATGAACCCTTATCTCTGTTGTACACTTCACAAATCTGAAATGCCCCATAAGCGATGACATCACGCGAATTGAAATTATCTAGCCCTTTTACTTTATCGACTTTTGGTACACGTACAAGAGCAACGGTGACCCAGTCGTTACCGTGTTCATTCGTATCCTCGTTAGCGAGACTGAAGTTCAAAACTCCACCGCGAAACACCGGTGGACCATTCAAGATGACTTGGGCGCCTGCAAGATTCTTGGTAGTTATAGAAATATTGTCTGTTGTTTTAAAAACTGTAAGATGCGTTATTTTAGGAGGAGCAGGCGTTCGCGTCTTACAGTTTTTAAAGCAACAGACAATATTTCTATAACTACCAAGAATCTTGTAGGCGCCCAAGTCATCTTGAATGGTCCATCGGTGTTTTGCGGTGGAGTTTTGAACTTCAGTCTCGCTAACGAGGATACGAATGAACACGGTAACGACTGGGTCACCGTTGCTCTTGTACGTGGACCAAAAGTCGATAAACTAAAAAAGCTAGATAATTTCAATTCGCGTGATGTCATCGCTTATGGGACATTTCAGATTTGTGAAGTGTACAACAGAGATAAGGGTTCATCGTATTACATGTCGACTATGCCTTTGGTTGTCAGGACCAGGAATCGTCGTAAAATAAATGAAACGGAATCTGTCTCAGTGTGGGTGAAAGGTGTTGGCAACTGTAAAAAGATCGCACTTGTTGGTGATCTGACTCATTATTATAGAAATTAAATAAAGTTCCCTTCTAATCCTTAAACCTTACCTGGCGCCACCCTCCAGAATGCGATTCCGGTGTGTCAACGACTGCGCTACACCACTCGATCCGCCTTAAGGTGTGTAGCGTAGTGCACACATACTTTCCTCCTCCTATTTCACTCGTGGATCGCACGCTGGAAGCAAGATTACCTATACTTTCTGTTTTGCGTTTTTTTCCCTTCAGACTGCTGATGCTTCGATGTGTTCCGCCACGGGTTGGTTCAAATGGCTCTGAGCACTATGGGACTCAACTTCTGAGGTCATCAGTCCCCTAGAACTTAGAACTAATTAAACCTAACTAACCTAAGGACATCACACACATCCATGCCCGGGGCAGGATTCGAACCTGCGACCGTAGCGGTCGCCCGGGTCCAGACTGTAGCGCCCAGAACCGCACGGCCACTTCGGCCGGCAATCTGCTTAATGTATTCATCTCTTGGTCTCCCTCAACAATTTTTACCCTCCACGCTACCCTCCAATGCTAAATTTGTGATCCCTTGATGCCTCAGAACATGTCCTACCAACCGGTCCCTTCTTCTTGTCAAGTTGTGCCACAAACTTCTCCTCTCCCCAATTCTATTCAATATCTCATTAGTTATGTGATCTACCCATCTAATCTTCAGCATTCTTCCGTAGCACCATATTTCGAAAGCTTCTATTCTCTTCTTGTCCAAACTATTTATTGTCCATGTTTCACTTCCATACATGGCTACACTCCATACAAATACTTTCAGAAACGACTTCCTGACACTTAAATCTATACTCGATGTTAACAAATTTCTCTTCTTCAGAAACTCTTTCCTTGCCATTGCCGTCTACATTTTATATCCCCTCTACTTCGACCATCATCAGTTATTTTGCTCCCCAAATAGCAAAACACCATTACTACTTTAAGTGTCTCATTTCCTCAGCATCACCCAACTTAATTCGACTGCATTCCATTATCCTCGTTTTGCTTTTGTTGATTTTTGAATAAATGTTGCAAAATTACCAAATTCGTATCTGACCGGGTGGCTGGAGATATGTATAACCGTGCCGTAGCTGTAGCAGACGGCTCACACGCAACACGGCGGGCACGTGGCCTTGTTCGACAGCACGTCGGTAAACAGATAACACGACACCACGCGATCGCAATTTGTAAAGTGAATTTCAGGGTCCGCTGACAGTTTCCCTGACCAGTTGTTCACAGTTAACATTCCTTCGAGTTTGCAACTCATTTAATATCCATACTAAATAGCAGTTTCACTTCCTGTATCGCTGAATGTTAATAATGGCGATAAAACTGAATTAATTTCCTTCGTTTTTTTTTTTCGAATATACTTGGTAGTAGCCAGGATTTCGCGTTGTCCGCAGCTCGTGGTCGTGCGGTAGCGTTCTCGCTTCCCACGCCCGGGTTCCCGGGTTCGATTCCCGGCGGGGTCAGGGATTTTGGTGTTGTCCTTTGGTTAGTTAGGTTTAAGTAGTTCTAAGTTCTAGGGGACTGATGACCATAGATGTTAAGTCCCATAGTGCTCAGAGCCATTTGAACCATTTCGCATTGGGTTTCGCCCAAAGCATCTGTCTTTGTGCGGGCTGCCGAGTTACTCATTAATGTGGAATCCAATTAATGTTTTCACCCTTCTAAAGATGATGGGTAACGTCGTGTGCAATCTAAATGACCTGGACATTTTCTGAGACCTACATATATGACATTTCGTAGTTAATTTGTTGAACATTTACTCGAACGATGACGACATTCTATTAGAAATTGTGTAAACATTAGAAGGAACAGCAAATAACTATTGACGATTCCGTGAATTGTGGATCGAAAGATTATTGTTGTGCTCATTAATGTCCAGAACAAAAATACATACTTTCCCATGCCAAAGAAAGCATCTACAATAATAGCTTTGAGTAACAAAGAAAAGGCTGTACATTTTTTATTAAACGAAGGAGGAAGAAAACGTTTACAGTCAAACAGTGTCCAAAGCTGGTTTCGTTTCGTTAAATGTCAACGTGAGTCGTATAAATGGAAGAAAGATTCACACGAAGTACGAAATATGCGTCAAAATGAATCTCGCCAAAGTGTCAAAGAAAAACTTTTCTAAAGTCTTAGAACCGCCCGTCAGTCATGCACCGTTATCGAAGGACATCTACGAGAGTGGGTCCTCTGGAACTAAGATGAACGTTACTGATTCCCAGGCGTCTTCGAAACTGTTAATATAATTGGGATTCCACACGGAAATAATAGTGTTGGGTTGTTTGGGTGAGGAGACCAGACAGCGAGGTCATCGGTCTCAACGGATTAGGGAAGGACGGGGAAGGAAGTCGGCCGTGCCCTTTCAAAGGAACCATCCCGGCATTGGCCTGGAGCGATTTAGGGAAATGACGGAAAACCTAAATCAGGATGGCTGGACGCGGGATTGAACCGTCGTCCTCCCGAATGCGAGTCCAGTGACTAATAGTGTGATTCGGCCTCTCGATAAAGGCAATGTAATGCATTTTAGAGAGAACTGTTGGGCCAGTTAATTCCCGATAACTCTTCGTCAGTTCAGGTTCATCAACGGAACAGTATTGTCAAAAATGAGGTATTTATGCGTTCTCAGTTTGCACGCTAGAGGATGCCTGCCACGCAGCACAGTGTGCAGAACAATGACCGTGACCACTTCTTACTCCATCCCAATTCTGTCTAAATAAAACTAGTTATTACTGTGAAGTGTTTGAATGCATAAATACTTTGCTTACCTGGTGTTCCTGGTGAAAAAAAAAGGTCTGTTTTCGTCATCCATTAGACACTTCGAATTTTTTATGCTGACTACGGAGAATAAACAAGGAACTCTTTCATTGTTAATAAAGTACACATTATTCGAGAGTTTTCGTAATAACTGTGCTACAGGAGTTCTTTTAAAATATGTCTTGTTGTTGTTGTTGTTGTGGTCTTCAGTCCTGGGACTGGTTTGATGCAGCTCTCCATGCTACCCTATCCTGTGCAAGTTTCTTCATCTCCCAGTACCTACTGCAACCTACATCCTTCTGAATCTGCTCTGCTCTTCCAAGTCCTTTGCTCTCTCTGACGGAATTAGAATGTCATGGGCGAACCTCAAAGTTTTTATTTCTTCTCCATGGATTTTAATACCTACTCCGAATTTTTCTTTTGTTTCCTTTACTGCTTGTTCAATATACAGATTGAATAACATTGGGGAGAGGCTACAACCCTGTCTCACTCCCTTCCCAACCACTGCTTCCCTTTCATGCCCCTCGACTCTTATAACTGCCATCTGGCTTCTGTACAAATTGTAAATAGCCTTTCGCTCCCTGTATTTTACCCCTGCCACCTTTAGAATTTGAAAGAGAGTATTCCAGTCAACATTGTCAAAAGCTTTCTCTAAGTCTACAAACGCTAGAAACGTAGGTTTGCCTTACCTTAATCTTTCTTCTAAGATCAGCCGTAAGGTCAGTATTGCCTCACGTGTTCCAATATTTCTACGGAATCCAAACTGATCTTCCCCGAGGTCCGCTTTACCAGTTTTTCCATTCGTCTGTAAAGAATTCGCGTTAGTATTTTGCAGCTGTGACTGATAGTTCGGTAATTTTCACATCTGTCAACACCTGCTTTCTTTGGGATTGGAATTATTATATTCTTCTTGAAGTCTGAGGGTATTTGGCCTGTCTCGTTCATCTTGCTCACCAGGTGGTAGAGTTTTGTCAGGACTGGCTCTCCCGAGGCCGTCAGTAGTTCTAATGGAATATTGTCTACTCCTGGGGCCTTGTTTCGACTCAGGTCTTTCAGTGCTCTGTCAAACTCTTCACGCGATATCGTATCTCCCATTTCATCTTCATCTACATTCTCTTCCATTTCTGTAATATTGTCCTCAAGTACATCGCCTTTGTATAGACCCTCTATATACCCCTTCCACCTTTCTGCTTTCCCTTCTTTGGTTAGGACTGGGTTTCCATCTGAGCTCTTGATGTTCATACAATGTCAACAAATTAAAATCCCGGAAGATGGAAATTGTCTGTCTCGATTTTCTTTCGTCTGCTAGTCACTTGTGCAACAGTTGCATCCGTAACGGTTTAGCTGCCTATACGACTTGCAGGTTATTAAAAAAATTAACGATTTGGAGCATTTTTGGTACGGTTTCTACATCAACATCGATACTATGCAAATCAGATTTAAGTGCCTGGCAGAGGGTTCATCGAACCACCTTCACAATTCTCTATTATTCCAATTCGTATAGCGCGCGGAAAGAATGAACACCTATATCTTTCCTTACGAACTCTGATTTCCCTTATTTTATCGCGGTGATCGTTCCTCCCTATGTAGATCGGTGTCAACAAAATATTTTCGCATTCGGAGGAGAAAGTTGGTGATTAGAATTTCGTGAGAATATTCCGTCGCAACGAAAAACGCCTTTCTTTTAATGATTTCCATCACAAATCCTGTATCATTTCTATGACACACTCTCCCATATTTCGCGATATTACAAAACGTGCTGCCTTTCTTTGAACTTTTTCGATGTACTCCGTCAGTCCTACCTGGTACGGATCCCACACTGCGCAGCAGTATTCTAAAAGAGGACGGACAAGCGTAAAGTAGGCAGTCTCCTTAGTAGATCTGGTAGTGTCCTGCCAATAAATCGCCGCCTTTGGTTAGCCTTCCCCACAACATTTTCTATGTGTTCTTCTCAATCTAAATGAGCCGTGGTAAAAATTACTGTTTTGAAAAGTGCTCCGCAGCGCGTAGTGTGAACCAGTCGCCCTCCTTTCTGGCGGTGGCGCCGCTGTGGCAGTCGCAGCTTTGGTGTCTCCCTCTGGTGGCAAAGGGGAAAGGTTGCCTGTTCATGTGCATTTAAGGGGCGCTATGAGCTCGCCAGGCGGCTCTCTCCACCCCCAACCAGTTGCCGCTCCTTTACCGTTGTGTCCCACCCTCTCTCCATCTCCACACCCTCCATCTCCTTTCCCAACACAACATCCACCGTCTACCCCTCCCGGAAGATGAGGTCGCCCTGACATCTATCCTTCCTACCAACTCTAACCCCATCTTCCTGCCTCCTCCTCACGACTCCCTCTCCTCCCCCCCCCCTCCTCCTGAGCGGCTTCCCCCTCCTACTCCCCCTCCCTCTCTTGTGCCCCCTTTTGTGTCTCTGCACTCCCTCCAGCCCTGTCTTCCCTCTTCATCTCCCGCCCCACGTGTCTCCTGCCTCTTCGTGAACCCACTGAAGCCCCTCCTCTCTTCATCCCGCCGCCTCCCCTGCTGCCCCTTGCTCTCCCCTCCTTTTCCATCCTCTCTGCCCTTTCCCTCGGCAGGTCCCGCCTGGCAGTTTTACTCTTCGTCATGTGTGCTCCAAGTGGGTTTTAAGTGTGTGGTTCCGAAGTGTTTTTACTACTGTGGCCGACTTTTAAGGTGTGCATGTCCATTCAGTGTCTTCTCTGAGTTTTGAAGAATCGCCAACTGTGTTTTTTTAACTTTCTGATGACTTTTTTAACTGTCCCCCATGAACGTCTCCATGTCAGTGTATATTTTACCTCCATTTTCTCCCCTTAATCTGTTTTATGTTCCCCTTTTTTCTCTCCTTATGTATGTATCATTTTATTCTTGTTTTAGTTGTCGTGTCACTCGGCTGAAGAGCGGCCGATTGTGCCGCTGACAGCCCTCCCCTGCCCATATGGGGCAGGGGAATGAAATCACAATAAAGAAAGAAAAAAAAAAACCTCGCCAGTCGGTCAGTCTGGGTCAGTCTCTCGTCCCCAGCTTGCTGGTCTGTCTCTCGTTCGCATTTGTTAGGCAGTTAGTGTCTGTCTGTCGTTCGGAGTGCTAATATGTCTGTCGTTCGGATCAACCTTTAAAGCCGGCAAAATGAGAGTCTTTCCTCTCCGCCAGTAAGAGAACTCAGCGAGTGGTCTCCCGGTCGGGAATTAGTTCCTGCATCTGAGTCTGCGCGCTAGGCCGTCAGTCTGCTCTAGTTTGCTCAGTCGCCAATGGTCTTTGGCGGTTGGATCGATCGGTTGGTCGGTCGCGCACTGAGATACAAAATAATTTGTCCGTCTTGAGCGTCGCCACGTGGGTCCAGTGGGCCGCGGCATATAGCGAGGGATAGTGACTTCGCCGTCGACACGAGAGCAACAGGAGTCAACCCACGACATCAGTCTGGCCGGCGCGAGCTGCGAAGCCGTGAGACGGGAGATCGGCGCGCCTTCCTGCGCCCGTTGAAGCGGCTGGCAGCGGACGGTTCGGGAGAGCGATCTGGGGGTGCTGCGCCAGGTCTTCTCGAGAAATCGCAGTTTGTTAGAAGTTAAGTGATTGGTGATATGTTGTTTGATTTACTCTTGTTAAATTCTACTTGTTTTCTTGGTGAGGTCACGAGCCATTTTGCTTTGGGGGCGTCCCACCATTCTTCTCCGTTTGCCCACCCGCGGGAAGGTGATTGTTTATAAATTGGGTGGTCCGTTTTTCCCTTGTGGAGTAGGGGCGGGTTAGAGCAACCTGCGGTTCGGTTGTTCGGTAATCTCCCTATCAATCTACCACACGTTAGTAGCTGCCTCTGTCATGTTTGTCTGATTTGGTGTGTTACCGAATTTATTGCTTGGAGTGTAACGGCCTAATACCTGAAATATGTTTTGATCTTTCGAAACTTTGACATTATTGCCTGTGAACTTGAGAGGCGGTATCTGTGTACTGTAGAGCATCTTAACTATTGTTTGGCCAACCTTGTAGAATTTTATATAAGATTGCATTTCATGGGCTTTTATTGTTAAAACTCTTAGTTTAAAGTTATCTGGTGTGTTGCAGATTTGCACCAGTCTAGTCTTTCAGAGGCTGTTGTGAGCGGTCGTAACTACGGCGGTGTCAAAAGGGAGCGGCAAGGTTCTCTGCCCGAAAGCTCGTACGGTCAAAACTTGTTTCTTTCTACCTCTGAATAAATTGTAACTTTGATATTTAGAGGGTGCTTTCTGACTATAATTTTAAATGTTTCTTTTAAAAAATGCTTTCAGGCACTATTAAAGTGAATAAAATTCCCATATGTTAAACGGAATTTGGTTATGACTTCATCAGTTACTCCCTGGCAACTACTTCCATGCTTACATAGTGTGATTAAATGTGTTAATGTCCATGATGAATCGCTAGTAAATAAAATAAATTCTTAAGAATATTCTTTGAAAATAAATGCGGGTCACTAAGTTGTTCGTGATTGTAATACCTAGGTATTTAGTTGAATTTACGGCTTTTAGATTAGATGGATTGATCGTGTAACCGAAGTTTAACGAGTTCCTTTTCTCTTTCATGTGGATGACCTCACACTTTTTGTTATTTAGGGTCAGCTGCCACTTTTCGCACCATTTACATATTTTTTCTAAATCGTTTTGCAGTTTGTTTTGAGCTTCTGATTACTTTGCCGGCCGGAGTGGCCGTGCGGTTCTGGGCGCTACAGTCTGGAGCCGAGCGACCGCTACGGTCGCAGGTTCGAATCCTGCCTCGGGCATGGATGTGTGTGATGTCCTTAGGTTAGTTAGGTTTAATTAGTTCTAAGTTCTAGGCGACTGATGACCTCAGAAGTTAAGTCGCATAGTGCTCAGAACCATTTGAACCATTTGAACATTTTTGATTACTTTATTAGTCGATAAACGACAGCGTCATCTGTAAACAACCGAAGACGGCTGCTCAGATTGTCTTCCAAATCGTTTATATAGATAAGGAACAACAAATGGCCTATAACACTACCCTGGGGAACGCCTGAAATCACTTCTGTTTTACTCGATGACTTTCTGTCAGTTACTACTAACTGTGACCTCTCTGACAGGAAATCGCAAATCCAGTCACATAACTGAGACGATATTCCATAAGCATGCAATTTCACTACGAGCCGCTTATGTGGTACAGTGTCAAAAGCCTCCCGGAAATCCAGGAGTACGGAATCGATCTGAAATCCCTTGTCAATAGCACTCAACACTTCATGTGAATAAAGAGGTTGTTGTGTTTCACAGGAACGATGTTTTCTAAAGCCATGATGACTGTGTGTCAATAGACCGTTCCCTTCGAGTTAATTCATGATGTTCGAACACAATATATGTTCTAAAATCGTGCTGCATATCGACGTTAACGATATGGGCTTGTAATTTAGTGGATTACTCCTATTACCTTTCTTGAATATTGGTATGATCTGAGCAACTTTCCAGTGTTTGGGTACGGATCTTTCGTGGAGCGAACGGTTGTATGTGATTGTTAAGTATGGCTGGCTCTGAGCACTATGGGACTCAACTGCTGAGGTCATTAGTCCCCTAGAACTTAGAACTAGTTAAACCTAACTAAGCTAAGGACATCACAAACATCCATGCCCTAGGCAGGATTCGAACCTGCGACCGTAGCGGTCTTGCGGTTCCAGACTGCAGCGCCTTTAACCGCACGGCCATTTCGGCCGGCTGTTAAGTATGGAAGCCTGAGCATACTTCGAAAGGAACCTAATTGGTATACAGTCTGGACCAGAAGACTTGCTTTTATTAAGTGATTTGAGTTGCTTCACTACTCCGAGGATATTTACTTCTACGTTACTCATGTTGGCTGGCACCTGTTCTTGATTCCGAGTTCTCCAATATTTACTTCGTCTTCTTTTGTGAAGGCATTTCGGAAGGCTGTGTTTAGTACCTCTGCTTTGGCAGCACTGTCCTGGATAGTATCTGCATTGTTATCGCGCAGAGAAGGCATTGATTGTTTCTTGCCGCCAACATACTTCAAGCGGTTGAAATTCGCGTGAGTGCACGCTGAACCTGTCACTCCGTGACATAGCGCCCTCTCGCCACGTTTGCGTATTCTTATTCGCCTACTCGCGTGCACGACCGAAACGGCTCTACCGACTACTGTTATAAGCGAATCGTCGTGCGGCAAAAATGAGCAATCTGGCATAAAAAAAAACGACGGCAACTTGCAGTGCGCCTTAGCAGGTAAAATTTCGCTTCCTGTGTGAAAAATTGTGTAGTGTACGTAAACGCGTCGTGTAGACGATGCCGCCGACTTGGCCGCGCGGTATTCCGTCCCGGCGGGCGCGGGTTCGTTGACAGGAAGCGAGCCGGGCCGGTAAGGCGCGCACGCGGTTCCTGGAAGCGAGCGCAAGCAACAGCCGCGCTGGAGCGGGGCAGGCCGTGCTGGAATGCGGGCGGCGGCCGGGAAGAAAGGACGCGGTCCGCTTCAGTGCGAACGAGCCAGCCAGTCGCCCGCGCGGGCACAGCGTTTTCCGGCGACCTGCCTGCCGGGGACAGGGACAGCTGTCTCCAGTGGCCCGGCGTGGAGACAGACACACACACACACACACGGCAGACAGCAGCCGAGTGCAGAGCTATTCCCGGACGAATTCTGTGAATATATTCCGAGTCTCCAACAGATACCGTTCGTAATCCTCGCACCACGCGCGGTATACGTTACAATCCACCGCGATTGCGTGTACGTGCGTAATTTTCCGGCGAGGCGCCATTCCGAAAAACACTGACCGAACCCGTGTGGAGGATTGTGCAACTGTAGCGGCGTGCCGGCAAGAAGGCGCGTGGTGGGGCGCCAGGCAGCGGCGTAGCACGTGACGCCGCCGCCGTTCTGCCGACGTGCCCTTAGCGCTAGGATTTCTATCCATAGTGTAAGGCCCACCCCTAAACGGCCCCCAGTTCCGCAAACTAGAAACTACATCAAAGTTGTTATCGTCACAGTCCAAAACATGTTAGACTGTAATGAAATTCGTAATGATAAGAAATTGAAGTTTTTCTGTATAGTAATATAATATGGATGTACATTATTAAAGAAAATATATATATATATATATATATATATATATATATATATATATATATATATATATATAGGGTGATTCAAAAAGAATACCACAACTTTAGGAATTTAAAACTCTGCAACGACAAAAGGCAGAGCTAAGCACTATCTGTCGGCGAATTAAGGGAGCTATAAAGTTTCATTTAGTTGTACATTTGTTCGCCATTTCAGCCAATAAAGTTTTTGGTCCCTTTTTCTTCGAAGGTGCTACTGTAACTGGACTACAGTATCTGGAGATGTTAGAGAATTGGCTGTTCCCTCAGCTCGAACAAGAAGCACAACAATTCATATTTCAGCAGGATGGAGCGCCACCACATTGGCACTTATCTGTCCGTAACTACCTGAACGTCAACTATCCGAGGCGATGGATCGGCCGCCAGGCAGCCCGTGACAGAGCACTTCATCACTGGCCTCCAAGAAGCCCTGATCTTACCCCCCTGCGATTTTTTCTTATGGTGGTATGTTAAGGATATGGTGTTTCGGCCACCTCTCCCAGCCACCATTGATGATTTGAAACGAGAAATAACAGCAGCTATCCAAACTGTTACGCCTGATATGCTATAGAGAGAGTGGAACGAGTTGGAGTATCGGGTTGATATTGATCGTGTGTCTGGAGGGGGCCATATTGAACATCTCTGAACTTGTTTTTGAGTGAAAAAAAACCTTTTTAAATACTCTTTGTAATGATGTACAACAAAAAGGTTATATTATGTTTCTTTCATTAAATACAAATTTTTAAAGTTGTGGTATTCTTTTTGAATCACCCTGTAGATTATATATATATATATATATATAGAGAGAGAGAGAGAGAGAGAGAGAGAGAGAGAGAATTGAAAGCATCGCCAGTAATAGAAAACAGAAAGTAACGTTGTACTGGTAGTTAGGACAGCTTGGCTGTGGAAGTGGAAGGGTAGCCCACAACATAGACAGACAACAGTATTCACAGTTACAAGCACCCAAGCTTTAATTATCTTCCAGCAATAAAGACTCTTAACAAATCTCAATTAAGCGAGGACATAAACTTGGTTACAAACATATGTTAACCTTCAACCAGGGAATAACCCCAATAAAGAATTACCAATCAATAAAACGTAGATAAAGGACTACTTTACAAGAATGCTTAAATTAAGTAAAATCATGAAAGCTAAGTTACAAATTTTATGTTAAGCTTCAACAGGTGAATAACCCCAATAAAGAATTCTCATTTAAATAAAACATAGATAGGAAAATGCCTTACCAAAATGCTTGAATTCTGTAAAATCATGAAAAGCTGAGTTACAACTTTTCTCACAAACTACTTAGGAATTTACAGCAAATAAACAAGTTTGATCTGTTTAGCCAGAAGGTAACTGCCAAGTCCAAGCGACCGAAGCCACTCAGAGCGGACGACCGCCCCAACGCTGGTCATCAACCGACATCGTCACGGCCCAGTGGCCACCGTGCTGAAACAGACTAACGTTTCGGTAAGCGACCGACAGCAACACAGGAGTAACAGTGACTGAAAGTCGGCGTACGCCTTACGAAACACGGCACTCCCTGAAGCGGGAGCAGGCACAGCTGACTAGCGGCCATACAACCGCGAGCAAACAAATCTCACGCCGCCCGTACTAACGCGGGAAATGATAGCGAGCGACAAGACGCCACGTGCAAAGCAGCGACCGTGCCTACCCCTCGACCACAGAATGTGCCCTGTCTCCTTGTCTGTGGTAATACAATTTATAGCACACAAGAAACGATTTAATAATGGCATTAGTTCAACGCAAGATCAGTTAACAGTTAGGTCCAGTTAAGATTTACCAACGGATTTACCTCCAAACCAACTTCCGGACCACAGGCGGAAATTAGTAAACTTGGCATAAGTTTTCACCAGACCGATAAACAAGAAATCAAATTAAACAGTTGCCAAAAATACAGTCACGATACGCAAGCCCTTCAAGACTTTGCTATCTTACAGTTATCATTAACGGCGAAACATACACAAATGAATGACAAGAAATTCACCATTGAAAGCAAAAAAACAACACACCTCAAAGGTTAAACTAATTAATTTGCAGACAAGCCAGTCACTGAAAGCTCAGTTCCACAAGATTAGGACTAACCTGACTCGGCAGCAATACATTTGTGTGCGTGATAAGTAGGTTGCCCAAAACCCAAAACAACAGGTCACACGTTAGCTGTCTTGTTCTCGGATACTAGGCACCACCGGGCTAAGACAATCGCGACGAAAAAAAAAAAAATCCCTGAAATTACAGCTGCCTGCAGCAAAACAAGCACAAGCCACTGTTCCAGCCGGAGCGTAACCTTTTCAATGCACATACGGACAGAACAACACACGTGGGCATAAAGGGAGCAGCAGATGCGTACCAAGCAAACTATACTGCGCCAAAATACGACCCACGTCACGTCCACAAACCGGAGCACTGCTCCCGGAGCTGGCGTCTGCTCGCTGGACTGCCGCAGCTCTCTGTTCCCCGGAGAGCGAAGCTGACTGCCGCCTTGCTCAACGCTCCCTTCTCGGCAGTGCACAACAACTCTTCTCTTGTCGCCTCAGAGTGCGGCCCCAATGTCCGTTCTCCCCTGGTGTCCGCCCCAGACTCCCGTACTCGTACTGCCCCCCCCCCCCCCCCCCCCTCGTTAGGTCCCGCTCCGACAGGAGGCGCTCGCGATCGCACATAGTGCCAACCTCAACCAGAGCAGTAATTGATAGCGTCTTGCGCCAAGGCTCAAACGTGATGTTATTTAAGGGCAATAAGGACAAATTTTCATGAACAAATTCACTTATTATAATACGTTTATCTGAGGGAAATAGCAGAGGAAACATACAATGCGAAAACAATGGTCTTGAATCTGTCATGTCGGTAATAAAGCCACGGATGCAGTCGAATAACTCTGTTGTCTAAAATTAACGTTATATAGAAATAACTCAAAGTCGTGTTGTTTATGTAGGCCCTCATAGTAGCTCACGAAAATTAAAGAATATAAGAATGCCATAAAGCAGAAATGCCTAATGAAAGCAGTAAGATTTTTGCTTATATGACATATTTCGTTAGTATTTGCATGGGTAATGTGTGAATTTTAACTTGTAAAATCTTCCTATCCCATACCTGCGCATTATAAACGAGGTTATAAGAACTGTGACTGTCTCTGTGTGATTAGTGTCCTATATGCTGTTGCAAACGTCTCAGGAAAATAATCTGTCGTTATTCTTTGTCCTGTCTGTTTTTAACCAAAAGATTTATTAATTTCGTAAATGTCATTCAAACCATTTTTTTAAAATAATAATGATGATGTGTGTGTTTGTCACAGAGCAGTTATGGAGGAAATAAATGCTGCAGTGTTTCACGACTGTAAAACGTCCTTCATGTTGTGCTAGTTCTTCTTCCACCCCTAAAACTTTTCAGCAAAACTATTCAGTGAATAACACGCAAAAACAGCTTGGCTCGATCTAGCGAGAACAAAGTAATTTTGATGCCCTCTGGAAGTATAGTGAACATATACTGTCTGAGTTCTGAAACTTAATTGTCAAGTATACTGTGGGTCCTCTTTCTCCAAGCAAATTATTCTTTGAGGGTAGGTTTTTCCTGTTTTTTGCTTTGGGTGCTTTTTCTCACATGGAATTATGTTTCTTCATTGGCTATTCATCTGAATACTGAGTTCTCGTATTTAAAGAATTCAGTGCTAAATTGTTTTCTCTTACGTTTGCTGTGGAAGTACCTGCCACAGCTGAGGGCAATTGTGCAGGTTTTTTGTAACGTGTCTTTTAACTAGCTGGCAAAATTTAAGACCTACCAAGATATTAATTTAACATTCACTCTGCCGAACGCGGTAAACCACGTGGGTCAACTGAAACGATGCCCAGGCGCCGAGCAAAGACCGGGAAAACCGGAGGTGACTGGGCGGGACTTGTTCCGGGTGAAATCCTAGCGCTAGCGATTCCTTTCTGCCGCCTCTGCCCGCAGAACGCGCGTTTATCGCTGATTTTCGTGTCAGTTCAGCGGTGCTGAGGTTACTTAACCACTTTAATGTTCATTGTGACAAAGTAACCATGACAAGTGTTACAGTTGACAAGCGACAGAAATTGTGTATGAGGCGGGGGGGGGGGGGGGGGGGGGGAGGATACAGGGAGCACAACAACGCCGACGCCGTGAAGTATCACCGTCTCTTGCGTGCAGCCAGCTAGTGATTCGTGAATGTGTTGCTCCAACAACTACAGTAAAGTCAAAGAATAATTTTTGAATGATTGGTCAAATTTGTCATTAATGAACGAACTGCGATGCAATGACAATTAGTAGGACATGAACACGTGAGGCAATACTGACCCTACGACTTATCTTAGAAAATAGATTAACGAAAGGCAAACCTACGTTTCTAGCATTTGTAGACTTAGACAAAGCTTTTGACAATGTTGACTGGAACACTCTCTTTCAAATTCTCAAGGTGGCAGGGGTAAAATACAGGGAGCGAAAGACTATTTACAAATTGTACAGAAACCAGATGGCACTTATAATGGTTGGGAAGGGAGTGAGATAGGGTTGTAGCCTCTCCCCGATGTTATTCAATCTGTATATTGAGCAAGCAGTAAGGGAAACAAAAGAAAAATTCGGAGTAGATATTAAAATTCACGGAGAATAAATAAAAACTCTGAGGTTCGCCGATGATATAGTAATTCTGTCAGAGACAGCAATGGACCTGGAAGAGCAGTTGAACGGAATGGACACTGTCTTGAAAGGAGGATATAAGATGAACATCAACAAAAGCAAAACGAGGATAATGGGATGTAGTCGAATTAAGTCGGGTGATGTTGAGGGTATTAGATTAGGAAATGAGACACTTAAAGTAGTAAAGGAGTTTTGCTATTTGGGGAGCAAAATAACTGATGATGGTCGAAGTAGAGAGGATATAAAATGTAGACTGGCAATGGTAAGGAAAGCGTTTCTGAAGAAGAGAAATTTGTTAACATCGAGTATAGATTTAAGTGTCAAGAAGTCGTTTCTGAAAGTATTTGTATGGGGTGTAGCCATTTACGGACGTGAAACGTGGACGATAAATAGTTTGGACAAAAAGAGAATAGAAGCTTTCGAAATGTGATGCTACAGAAGAATGCTGAAGATTAGATGGGTAGATCACATAACTAATGAGGAGGTATTGAATGGAATTGGGGAGAAGAGGAGTTTGTGGCACAACTTGACTAGAAGAAAAAAAATGGCTCTGAGCACTATGGGACTCAACTGCTGAGGTCATTAGTCCCCTAGAACTTAGAACTAGTTAAACCTAACTAACCTAAGGACATCACAAACATCCATGCCCGAGGCAGGATTCGAACCTGCGACCGTAGCGGTCTTGCGGTTCCAGACTGCAGCGCCTTTAACCGCACGGCCACTTCGGCCGGCGACTAGAAGAAGGGATCGGTTGGTAGGACATGTTCTGAGGCATCAAGGAATCACCAATTTAGTATTGGAAGGCAGCGTGGAGGGTAAGAATCGTAGAGGGAGACCAAGAGATGAATACACTAAGCAGATTCAGAAGGATTTAGGTTGCAGTAGGTACTAGGAGATGAAGAAGCTTGCATAGGATAGAGTAGCATGGACAGCTGCATCAAACCAGTCTCAGGACTGAAGACTACAACAACATCTGGTTGAGAAATGGGTAAAATTCATTTGGACTTGACAGGTTCACTGATTTGAACAGTTCTAATAAAAATAACTGTTAAAAGTTATTCGTGTCTGTTTAGCATTAAAAAATTACGTAGCAGCTTTGATTAACTAACAGGAAATCTACTTTCGATTCGAGAGAAAAATTTATCTATATCGTCTGACAAGGCTATCATCTTTTACATCAATAGACTTTTCATTCATAATGTGGAGCTCGCAACACCATCCTGGGTGACGACGATTCGCGTTAATGATGACCATAGTTTATGATTAAAGTTCACACGAATGCTATACTACCCCAATAACTCGGCACACTGGCAGATCTTTTACAAAACTAAAGGTCTGAAATGGGTTGATGTGACACTGAGAGCCGGTCGCGGTAGCCGAGCGGTTCAACGGCTTCATTCTGGAACCGCGCTGCTGCTACGGTCGCAGGTTCGAATCCTGCGTCGGTCGTGGATGTGTGTGATGTCCTTAGGTTAGTTAGGTTTACGTAGTTCTATGTTCTAGGGGACTGATGACCTCTGAAGTTAAGTCCCATAGTGCTCAGAGCCATTTGAGCCTTTTTGACACTGAGACGCTGCAGGCGCCTCGCAGAAGCTGCGCGACAACCAGTCCAGCAGTCTCGTCTCGTCTCCAGAAGCAGACTTTCCATGGCGCAGTTCCTATCAAGCCACTCGAGGCCTCGACCCGCTGCTCGCGCTGCCTCCCGCTACTACAATTTACAAGACGCTGCTGCTCGTGTGGTCCCTGACCCCGACCCGCACACCCTCGCATCCCATCTCGTTCGCAGCTACAACCAAGACTCTCATGCTCTCCCTCCCTCCCTCCCTCCCTCCCTCACTCTCTCTCTCTCTCTCTCTCTCTCTCTCTCTCTCTCCTTAACACACTCTCTCTCTCTCTCTCTCTCTCTCTCTCTGCTCATATTCTCCGCACGTACTCCCAACACTTACCTTTACCAACTCAGACATTATCATTGACTCAACATAAACTTCATACCCTCACATTCCTACTTCGTCTGCTGTACAAAAGTTGCAAAAACAGTTTCGGTTCCTAATAACAAATCCTTTTCTCGTGTTTTCTTTATTTGTGTTTACATAATACTGTACTGACGCTGATCATATATAATAAATAGGTAAACAAAGAACATTAGACAGGGTGGTCCATTGATAGTGACTGGGCCAAATATCTCATGAAATAAGCATCGAACGAAAAAACTACAAAGAACGACACTCGTCTAGCTTGAAAGGGGAAACCACATGGCGCTATGGTTGGCCCTCTAGATGCCGCTGCCATTGGTACAAACGGATATCAACTACGTTTTTTTTTTAAATAGGAACCCCCATCTTTACTACATATTCGTGTAGTACGTAAAGAAATATGAATGTTTTAGTTGGACCACTTTTTTCGCTTTGTGATAGATGGAGCTGTAATAGTCACAAACGTATAAGTACGTGGTATCACGTAACATTCCGCCAGTGCTTCGTGATACATTACCCGTGTTAAAATGGACCGTTTACCAGTTGCGGAAAAGGTCGATATCGTGTTGATGTGTGGGTATTGCGATCAAAATGCCCAGCGGGCGTGTGCTATGTATGCTGCTCGGTATCCTGGACGACATCATCCAAGTGTCCGGACCGTTCGACGGATAGTTACGTTATTTAACGAAACAGGAAGTGTACAGCCACATGTGAAACGTCAACCACGACCTCCAACAAATGACGATGCCCAAGTAGGTGTTTTAGCTGCTGTCGCGGCTAATCCGCACATCAGTAGCAGACAAATTCCGAGAGGATCGGGAATCTCAAAAACGTCGGTGTTGAGAATGCTACATCAACATCGACTGCAACCGTACCATATTTCTATGCACCAGGAATTGCATGGCGACGACTCTGAACGTCGTGTACAGTTCTGCCACTGGGCGCAAGAGAAAACGGGACGATGACAGATTTTTTGCACGCGTTCTATTTAGCGACGAAGCGTCATTCACCAACAGCGGTAACGTAAACCGGCATAATGTACACTATTGGACGACGGAAAATCCACGATGGCTGCGACAAGTGGAACATCAGCGTCCTTGGCGGGTTAATGTATGGCGCGGCATTGTGAGAGGAAGGATAATTGGTCCCCATTTTATCGATGGCAATCTAAATGGTGCAGTGTATGCTGATTTCCTACGTAATGTTCTACCGATGTTACTACAAGATGTTTCACTGCATGACAGAATGGTGATCTACTTCCAACATGATGGATGTCCGGCACATAGCTCACGTGCGGTTGAAGCGGTATTGAATAGCATATTCCATGACAGATGGATTGGTCGTCGAAGCACCATACCATAGCCCGCACGTTCACCGGATCTGGCGTCCCCGTTTTTTTTTCTGTGGGGAAAGTTGAAGGATATTTGCTATCGTGATCTACCGGCAACACCTGACGTTATGCGTCAGCGCATTGTCAATGCATGTGCCAACATTACGGAAGGCGAACTACTCGCTGTTGGGAGGAATGTCGTTACACGTATTGCCAAATGCATTGAGGTTGACGGACATCATTTTGAGCATTTATTGCATTAATGTGGTATTTACAGGTAATCACGCTGTAACAGCATGCGTTCTCAGAAATGATACGTTCACAAAGGTACATGTATCACATTGGAACAACCGAAATAAAATGTTCAAACGTACCTACGTTCTGTATTTTAATTTAAGAAACCTACCTGTTACTAACTGTTCGTCTAAAATTGTGAGCCATATGTTTGTGACTGCCGGCCGGGGTGGCCGAGCGGTTCTAGGCGCTACAGTCTGGAACCGCGCGACCGCTACGGTCGCAGGTTCGAATACTGCCTCAGGCATGGGTGTGTGTGATGTCCTTAATTTAGTTAGGTTTAAGTAGTTCTAAGTTATAGGGGACTGATGACCTCAGATGTTAAGTCCGATAGTGCTCAGAGCGATTTTTGAACTATTGCAGCACCATGTATCACAAAGCGAAAAAAGTGGTCCAACTAAAACATTCATATTTCTTTACGTACTACACGAGTATGTAATAAAAAATGGGTGTTCCTATTTTTAAAAAAACGCAGTTGATACCCGTTTGACCTATGGCAGTGCCATCTAGCGGGCCAACCATAACGCCATCTGGTTTCCCCTTTCAAGCTAGACAAGTTTCGTTCTTTTAGTTTTTTCGTTTGACGCTTATTTCGTGAGTCATTTGGCCCGGTCACGATCAATGGACCACCCTGTATACTGACATATTGTGTTGTAACGTCACACAGTACCAAACAAACTGTTTTCTTTAAAGTATTTAATTATTAGTTACTGCTTCGCTTACTGAGCAAAGTAAGTGGCTCGAAGACTTCTGAACTAGCACTAGCCACTGTGTTGTCTTCGACGACGAGTGTTCATCAGAGTCAAGGGTTTCGTCGCGAGCGCGCCAGGGAAATCTGTTACGATCGCTTTCATTCTCTGTGTACGTAAGTGATCTCTGGGTGCGGGTGGGCAGCAACCTGCGGCCGTTTGCTGATGATGGGGTGTACGAGTAGCCGTCGTCGTTGAGTGACTGTAGGGGGGATACAAGATGACTTAGACAAAATTTCTAATTGGTGTGATGAATGGCAATAGCTGTAAACGTAGAAAAATTTAAGTTAATGCAGATGAGTAGGAAAACAAACTCACAGTGATCGAATAGAGCGTTAGTAATATGCTGCTTGACACATTCACCTAGATTAAATATCTAGGCGCAATGTTGCAAAGCAGTATGAAATGGAACGAACACGTAACGATTGTTGGGGGGAGGAGGGGTGAAGGCGAATCGTTGACTATAGCTTATTGGAAGAATTTTAGGAAAGTGCGGTTCATCTATAAAAGACGCCGCGTCTAGCACGCTAGTGCGATCCATTCTTGAGTACTGCTCGAGCGTTTGGAATCCCTACCCTACCCTACCTTAAGGGAAGACATCGAAGCAATTCAGAGGCTGGCTGCTAGATTTGTTACGTGTAGGTTCGATCAACACGAAAGTATTACGGAGATGCTTCGGGAGCTGAAATGGGAGGGGGGGGGGGGGGAGGAGGGAAGGCGACCTTTTTTTTTCTTTTTAGGAACATTATTGAGAAAATTTATAGAAATTTTTTCTTGTCCAGCATGTGGAACAGCTTGGAGGCGGTTTTGAGAAAAACGTCCGCACCATTCGCACGTTTGAGTCTGTTTAAAACCACGTCTGGTTTCGCCCCCGAGGCCACCAGTGGTGCACTGTGTGCCAGCCGTCCTGAGGGGGCGCAGGACGGCCGGGTGTGGTCTTGAAGAAACAGAAAAGTCTCGGGTTCTTCGGGCGACGTTCATCTAATAATTTTTCTGACGTTTCGCCAGCACGAGTGGCTGGCATTGTCAAAGCTTCACCCTCCATTGCCGGTGGTGAACTGGAGCCGAGCTCGCGGGCGCAGACTATATGTACCTGGCGCGCCAACGTCCGAGGGCTTCTCCTCGGTCATTTCCGGTGCGGTTCTCCTCTTGCTACCTGCGACGGTCGTTCGCTGCAGTACGGGAAGCCAGGATCCGTTTACCTTAAGGCTTTCCTCTTTCTTGTTGAAACTGTTCGCGTGTTTTTGTATTTCTACAGCCTCTCTGAACAAGCGCGTGTGATAGTGCTTCTCTACAGCCAGAACTTCCGTGTCGGCGAATTTTATTACGTGGTCGGTCTCATTCAGTGCGTGCTCTGCCACGGCCGATTTCTCCACCTGCCCCAACCTGCAATGTCGCTTATGCTCTTTGATCCCGGTATTGATTGATCGTCCAGTCATTCCGACATAAATTTTCCGCATGTACGTGGTATACGGTATATTCCCGACATTGCAAGTGGGTCACTTTTCTCCTTCGCCGATCTAAGACACTCTTTGATCTTCCTTGTCGGTTTGAAAATCGTCTTTACGCCATGTTTGCGCAATATACGCAGGTAGCAAGAGGAGAACCGCACCGGAAATGACCGCGGAGAAGCCCTCGGACGTTGGGGCGCCAGGTACATATAGTCTGCGGCCGCGAGCTCGACTCCAGTTCACCACCGACAATGGAGGGTGAAGCTTTGACAATGCCAGCCACTCGTGCTGGCGAAACGTCAGAAAAATTATTAGATGAACGTCGGCCGAAGAACCCGAGACAGAAGCCAATAGGCAGTTCTTCAACAAGTGGCCACGAAAGCCTTAACAATTTTGTAAACAGAAAAGTGCAGCTGACAGCTGATGCGTTAAGTCTTCTTCCAAAAATTTAGGGAACCAGCATTTGAAGCTACTGGAGGACGATTATAGTGCCGCCTACGTACATTTCGCGTCAAGACCGCAAAGATAACATAAATTTGTCCTCCAAAGGGGACATATACACAGTCGTTTTCCCCTCGCTCTGTTTGTAAGTGGTACAAGGTATCCTTCGCCACGCACCATACACCTGCGGAGTATATAGGTAAAGTGCTGTATGTTCAGTTTTTCTGACATAATGCTACGTCATTTGGGTTTTCAACTTAGCCGTGTTCCATTCGACGAATTTATATTTTGTTGCAAGAGCACGTACAACTTTCTCCGCAAGCGTGTCACTAGCGCTAGATATCACTTATGCGCGCTAGAACATCTCTTCACTATTGGTAGAAACTAGGTAGCAAAACATCATTACCTGTTTATCTACAAACGTTTAATGAGTGGTAGATCAGACGAGGGAATCCAGCAGCACGGCCTCCCCATTTCAGACCTCAGTCTCTTTATGACTAAGGCGGCGTCTAGCGGCTTTGCCGTGTTCCACACACATCGGTAGCGTGTACACTTTACACGAGCGCCTGTCCGATGTGTGTGACCAAACGCAAACGTGGCCACCAGTTGTTTCCGCACAAGTTCACGATTCTTTGACCACGTGGGCTGAAGGTGCGCAAGAATGAATGCCACATTGTGAGCACCTCCTGCACCGTGAACAGACAGATCGCTATCGTAGTACACGATTTCCTATCCCTAAAAACGTATTGGTTTCCACGCATATGTTTAGAGAATATTTTATCTAATTTTCACCAGTACTGTATTCTATAGCCCGCATCTCGTGGTCGTGCGGTAGCGTTCTCGCTTCCCACGCCCGGGTTCCCGGGTTCGATTCCCGGCGGGGTCAGGGATTTTCTCTGCCTCGTGATGGCTGGGTGTTGTGTGCTGTCCTTAGGTTAGTTAGGTTTAAGTAGTTCTAAGTTCTAGGGGACTGATGACCATAGATGTTAAGTCCCATAGTGCTCAGAGCCATTTGAACCATTTGTATTCTATATGAATATGGGCCACGCTTTTTTTAGTACTCTCTATATTCGTATCAGATCAGTGTCGTCTGATTTTGAACATTATAAATGGTCTTTTTGAAAGCTTGCAACTGTAAAAACAATGGGTTTGTTTGTAAACAACTTTCTGCAACCAGTCATGATTTTTTTTATATTTTACACAACGCGTTTCGGGAAATGATTACCATTTTCACGTGTGTATTTCTTTCTACCGTGCCAGTCTTTCGTAACAAAGCAGAACCTCACACATCGAGAACATTACGAAAGAAAGGTAATTGTCAAAGAAATACACACTTGAAAATGGCAATATTTCCCGGACGCTTCGTGTAAAACATAAATAAAAGCCGGCCGGGGTGGCTACAGTCTTGAACCGCGCGACCGCTACGGTCGCAGGTTCGAATGCTGCCTCGGGCATGGATGAGTGTGATGTCCTTAGGTTAGTTAGGTTTACGTAGTTTTAAGTTCTAGGGGACTGATGACTTCAGAAGTTAAGTCCCATAGTGCTCAGAGTCATTTGAACTACAAAAAAAAAAAAAAAAAAAAAAAAAAAGAGAGAGAGAGAAAATCGTGACTGGTAGCAGAAAGTTTTTTATAAACGAACTCATTGATCAGTATCATATCAATCCATCATAACTGTTTCCTTTTTTGCTATATTTACTACCTGTACACATGCGAAATATTTTAATCTGAATTTCCCAATGAATTTCCCAAGTGAGTGTTTGTAAGTTCCCAAATGAGCTTCACCCCTCGTCTGGTAAATATAACTAATGTTCCTGCTGTAGTGTTGCAGTCGTTTAGCTTCAGTTTCGGTACTTCATTCTGCTGCAACTCGTGAGGGTACACTGCCTTCAGAAAAACTTATACAACAATCTACAGTTTTCTCGCATGCTATTCCACAAAATCAAATTTGAGCTCTTCCTGTCACAGCCCATACTATTCGTGCAACTTGAACGAAAAAGTGCGTGTGTCGCGGCTCTGACGTCACTGAAGAGCAAACAGGCGCGCACATTTGCACACGAGCGGCGCCGACGAGCAAACAGACGGCGTCGCGCATTTCGCATGCATCCAAACACAGAGGCACAAAATTTATTTTCAAACGCACTACAGCGTACGTATTAGTTCGCGGTCGAATGCAGAGATGTGCAGTCTTTGCAAGAAGATCAGCGCCTACACATTATTAAACGGCCATATTAAGCCACCACAAACATAATTATATCGTCCGAAAAGGATGATATGCGTGGGTAAATTCTATAAGTAGCATCTATAGTATTACGTGTTCTTTGATGCGTCCGCGATCGGAAGAGTAGAAATAGAGGAAGAAGTGAGCAAGATAACGTGTGTTTTATGCTGCACACGTTATCTATACTATCTCTCGCTTTGAACGATTGCTTTCAAAATTTTGACTCAAAACCTTCCTCAATTCCAAGTTTTCCACTCAGTGTCTGAACCTTCCCTATCTCTGTTGTTAATACTATTTGTCAAGCAACCACAGTAACTTGGTCTGGCTGGATTGGTTGGTTGCTTGCTTTATGTAGGGGGAGGGGATCAAACAGTGAGGTCATCGGTCCCACCGCATTAGGAAAGGATGGGAAAGGAAGTCGGCCGTGTCCTTTCCAAGTAACCAACCCGTCATTTGCCTGAAGCGATTTAGAGAAATCACTAAAAACCTAAATCAGGACGATCGGAAGTGGGGTTTGAAACGACGTCCTCCCGAATGCGTGTCCAGTGTGCTAACCACTGCGCCACGTCGCTCCGTTGTTAGATTGTTTGTCAAGGGCAACAACAGAGTAGAAAATACACAGAAAATGACACATTCATTGCTTCGTTCACTTTAATTTTAAACACCGCTAGGCGTTTTACTGATCATTCAATCCAAACTAGATGTATGAAGATGTTTTTACAAGGCGGAATTAACTTTTTACATGCACACATGTGTCGTCCATTTGGCAAACTAAGATGTGGTAAAAACTTCGCGTGTCAACTTGCATGCATTGGTGGCCAAGCGGTTCTAGGCGCTACAGTCTTGAACCGCGCGACCGCTACGGTCGCAGGTTCGAATCCTGCCTTGGGCATGGATGTGTGTGATGTCCTTAGGTTAGTTAGGTTTAAGTAGTTCTAAGTTCTAGGGGACTGATGACCTCAGAAGTTAAGTCCCATAGTGCTCAGAGCCATTTTGCATGCATTGAGCTAGACGTGCCGATCCTGTTTTCTACGTGATCAGCCATTACTTTTGAGTCACTTCTCGTGTAAACAACGAGAGTCTACTCCCCCTGTGGTGTGTAATTCATACTGTGCGTACTTTGCTTACTTTGCCTGTCTCTGCCATGGAAACTAGATTTCGAAAGTTGCTATACTCAGTGTGGTATTTTGGTTTTTCTGCTGACACTCTTATCCACTCGTAGACTTCGTAAAATAATAAAACGAATTAACACGCGTGGAAAACGTTTACTTACCGTTCTGATCTTCACATTCGTGCATTCTGGTATTTGAGGTATGCATACTGCATTGTTGAGAAAGAATGAAATACAATAGTTTTCTGCTGAGGGTAGTCGCAGCTGAAATAATCCGTTTTTGAAACAAATTGCTTTTAGCTGTATTTGAACTTACACAGGAACACGACCGGCTTCGTGATATGAAGTCAATTCTTCACGTAGACTATACATCTACAAGTGGAAAACGTAGAATCGAGATTATGATACAAAACAGGTATCTAATAATAATCTATGGTCTATGACAAACAGTATTAAATACTCACAGGTCAGTAAAACATTTAAGCTCTGATACGGGAAGGAGGGGAACTCAACCTTCTCAAAATGAAACTTTGAGTGCCTTTCGAGGACATGATGTAATAGCAGTTCGACTGCTTGGTTGTTGATCCTGGGCTTGTTGTTATATGCTCTTGCGTTTGATCTATTTGGTTTTAAGACGGAAATAGTTAAAGTTAATTATTGTGGGTCCAAGTACGTAATTAAGTAATCTGATCCGGATATTATTCAGATTACTACTCTAATAACGAGTGTTGTTTGATAAAGTACTAGAGATCGATTAGTCAACCTTATAGCGTGTTATGCAGTATTAATCTGGTGAGCTTTAACTTTGACGATCAATAACTCTCATTTTCATCAAGCAACAAAGAACCTCCACTTTTGAAACGACTCCGACATCAGAGACTAAATTTAAGTTCACGTATTAGTGAAATCAGATTTATGAAAGAATATCTACGCCAGATAAGACGAACAGCGTACAATTCCATATACTCTGCTCTGATAATGCATATTCCCACCTCTCTCATTGTTTAAAGTAAGTACCGTTGCAATACGGTCGTTGCAAACTGCGATTGGCCATCAACGCATGCGTCTCGAATAGAACGACTTCTCCATGCCATCCAGTATGGACTACCCCAACATTTATCATGCAAAGTACAACTTGAGCTTTTGTCATATAACGTGCCGAAGGCTGCGGATAAAGAAAACCGGGTAAGTGTGTTACATTCTCTCTTGATTTCTGAAAAGCAGCTTAATTAGTACCACACCAACGTTTCTTAATAAAAGTACGATTATACGGGGTATCAGACACAGTTTGTGACGCGGTTAAGAATTTCTTCTTAGGCAGAACTGAGCATCTTATCTTTGATGGAGAATCATCGATACATGTAGAGTGACTTCAGGCGCATCAATGACTACGCAGACAAAGTTAACAGCAGCTGTGAGCATAGGCGCCTGCAGAAATTACCATTTTATAGAGCAGATTGTAACACTGCGCTAGTGCTCACGATACTCCCTAAAGCCTGTACTATGGTAAGTTGACGGGCTTCACCTTAAGAGAAAGGATTTTTGTATAGACATTGACCGCGTGTACCTGAATGGAGGCAAATCAGACTTACACCCACTCAGTAATAACAATGATACGTCAAGGAAGTCCGAAATGCAACTACACGTCAGGACGGACAAGAAACAACACAGAAGATGCTACCAATTTGTTAATAATACGGTCGCCAGCCTAATTAGGCATTAACTGAGTTTCTTCCCTGTACAAGTTGATGTATATTCATGCAAAACAACAAGTAGTAACACTGCATCATATAGTAGAATTTTAGAACCAGAAAATCTACTGAACTGATAATTTCACTTTCTGTACCAATATGGGTAAACCATAAATACATAACATTACACTATAATGTTTACTACAAAACTTCGTACTGTCCATTGATCTGATTAAAATTGGGCATAGGTTACCCTAGAAATAGCACTTTCGAAACACACACACACAATGTCAATTTTGATAAATGTAAAACACTGATAAATTTTGGGTTTTATATTGGCTTTAACTTTACTGGTCTAATCAGTTTAGAACACTTCAGAATTCAAATGAATAAAAAAGGGGGGGGGGGCCTGAAACTGTTATGATCACTGTATTGAAACTATTAACTATTGAAAGCATTAAGCACTCAAGATTTCCAATATATGAATTACTACTCTTTTTGTCTTATTTCCTGCTCATTTAAGATACCATTATATCTGCCTCAATATAATTAAACTTCATTACTAAACCAATTTCAAAATTATCTTCCCACTTTGTCAGACCTTTGTTATTTACCTATAGATTCATTAACTAAACAGTTCTTTAAACATCATTCTAACATAGCTAGGTCTGCAAGTAATTATTAGTAACATAAACTTTAAATCTTCATCTCGGGATACTCGGATTGTACAACATGTGGAAAGGGCCCTGTCTAGGTTAGTTGTGAGGATAATTAAATGATAGGACAGTTCTGGTAAAATTTAAGTTGTTATTGAACAGTATGGAACAAAAGTAACACTGGTCCACACGAATACAGTACTAAAAGTTTCAACCTGTTTGTATCGATGTGGCGGTTGGCGGGCGGCGAGATGGCGAGGCACAGAGCACACATACAATCACAGCTATGGCTCTTGATGTATCGGCACTTTACTTCTTCATAGCGTCGCAATACTGTTCCACTTAGTGCCTATGGAATTTTGCCATGCTGTATAGGCGTCGGGACGGCACATCCGAGGCTCAATGAAACTACGTCTTACAGGAGAGCCTCCTCGATCCAGAACGTGTGGATCAGACCAATGCCCAACTCCGACTACTACTGCTGTGCCCGTTATGCCGTGCAGCGCCCGTGTGCATTTTCCCGCTCTCGCCTGCCATCCACCTTTTACCGCTCCCCTACAGACAGGGTATTCACCAGAGGTTTTGCATTCTACATATCCCAATACATTGCCAACGTATGGACCAGACGCGCAATTACAATTTTAACATCTTACAGCAGCCTCAACACCTGTTAAACTTCAATTCTATTGCAATATTGCTTGAAATTTGACATAAACATTAATGTTCACATTGAAAATTGTTTACAGTTTCTTTAACATAATGGCATGAAACAAAAAAGAAATGAAATCAGAACATCGATTACACTAATTTATCGAAAATCAGAAGAAAAGAATTATATGTACAATAGTACAGTGTTGTTGTTGTTACAGGTTGTTAAAGCTATAGTATTGTTTAACTGTGACCAACGCACGTAATGACGTAATGCTACAACAGGGCCGGCGGCGGTGGCCGAGCGGTTCTAGGCGCTTCAGTCCGGAACCGCGCGACTGCTACGGTCGCAGGTTCGAATCCTGCATCGGGCATGGATGTGTGTGATGTCCTTAGGCTAGTTAGGTTTAAGTAGTTCTAAGTCCAGGGGACTGATGGGCTCAGAATCGCGGGAAGTCACCTCGGGAAGTGTGTGTGAGATCCGTACTGAATAAACACTCTGTGCTCCAGGTTCCAGAAAAGGGGTGAGAAACCGCCCTGCGTAAATCTATACCTGTGAGGTCACCGTAATTACTTTTTAACAGTATCGGATGCTACAAGATGTGTGTGTGTATATCTGAATTCCTGCGTCCGGCCATCCTGATTTAGGTTTTCCGTGATTTCCCTAAATCGCTCCAGGCAAATGCCAGGATGGTTCATTTGAAAGGGCACGGCCGACTTCCTTCCCCGTCCTTCCCTAATCCGATGAGACGGATGACCTCGCTGTTTGGTCTCTTCCCCCAAACAACCTTATATCTGAATTTTTATAGATGATGACACCATTAATTTAAAAGTTGGAAATACTCAGTATAATGCACTTTATGTAACCGAAAATAGTAAATGTTGCCAAATCACTCATTTCTTTCGCGAAGAGAAAGTAACTGAACCAAGATACAAAACGCTCAAATTTCAAAGTTTAAATTATTGACAGATCTCACAAACAAAAGACTTCCATCCCTTCTTTTTGACACCAGAACACAGTTCATGGGCCCATCTAAGACGTTAGGTACAACGTCCTCAGACGAGGACGAAGGCGAGCGATGGCTTCTTTTTGTTTTGTTTTCGCCCCTTCTGTCGGTTGGTTAGGGGGCACACTTAAGGGGCAGCTGTTGCAACGGTCTCGGATGATAATTCCGGCGATAGGCATAGTCTTTCCAGTGCTGCCCTTGCTTTGCTACAACTTCTTCGTTCGGAATTTGTTTGCAGTTTTTCTTCAAGAGCGCTTTTGAATGGGGGGGGGGGGGGGGGGATTGTTGTAGTAGCTGCTATACTGGAAGGGTGTCCTGCTGTGTTCGGCCTATTAAACTGATCTACTGCTGCCGGAGGATGGTTTTAGAATGGTGAGACTGTCTTGCTAGCGCTTTTTCGTTCTGGTGCGCCCGATTCTTTTACAACGTCATTGTCATTTTCTAACTAAAAGAATTCATTATCAGCGAAAATATGCGTGTTGAAGGAAATAACGCCACAAGACAAGCCCTTTCATAGCAATTCCAAAGTTCGCGCATTCAGACTAAGCCTGACCCACCAGTTCACGTAAGTGATAGGAAGTTAGCGCTCTGAATGCTCGATCAGATATCCAGGACTCTGCAGCTTGTCTGTAGTAAATCTCAAATGAGCCCCCGACCGAAGGCTCCAACTTGTGGGTGGTACGCAGAGATTGACAAACAATAACTCCACGTTAGCCGGCCGCTGGTGGCCGAGCGGTTCTAGGCGCTTCAGTCTGGAACCGCGCGACCGCTACGGTCGCAGGTTCGAATCCTGCCTCGGGCATGGATGTGTGTGATGTCCTTAGGTTAGTTAGGTTTAAGTAGTTGTAAGTTCTAGGGGACTGATGACCACAGCAGTTAAGTCCCATAGTGCTCAGAGCCACTGGACGTTGTCGTGCTAAGTGGTTGCCGTCGATGTTCCTTGTGTGGGTGAAATGCTCATCACAGCAACTGGCTTACCTGGAGTCGGCTTTGGATACTCCGAGACGTATACTCCGTGGAGATATGGAGCTGAATTAATCCAGAAGGGTGACAGCTAGCTATACTTCCTGGAGGACAGCCATCCGAAGCACAGCCTTTTTCGAGGGAAGACTATCAAAGATGGAACGAACATATTGGCCACACTCGTGCAGGAAACCACTGCCATAAGAACCCGTCCTTGTCGATTAGTCAGACTTCCAACCAGTTTCTTCCTTTTAACACTAATTATTTTCAGCCGTCGACTCTGAGCAACAATTGTTGCAGTTTCGTCCACATTAAACACTTTTGGTGGATTGAAATTTACTTTTTTCAGCTCCGGCTTTATTACATCGGAATACAAACTCACCCTTTCCTTAGAAAAGCCTTTAGCTGTTGATAGCGACACTGCTTCCGGTATACGTTGATAGGGACACTGCTTCCGGTATACTCAAGCTGAGAGATGGATATCGCTTTAAAAAAATTTTTAACCATTTTTTTCCTCCCTCGCTCCTTTTGAGAGTGGAAGTGGAAAATCAGTATTGTTTCTCACAGCGATTGCGAAGCTGGTTGTCTAATAACGGAAGATCTTAATCCATAATACCTGCTCTCCATAACTTTGCAGTACTCAACTAATTCTTCCACCAGTTCATCTCTTCGGATACATCTTCATCCAAGCTTCGTACTTATTGCGAGGGCGTGCTGAAAAATTAAGGCTCTCCAAATTTGTTATGTCAAAACTCTTAAAGATCTTTATAAAACAAACTTTATTAACATTCTGCATCTTTATTCTCCTTGTCTACAGTTTTATTTCTTGACATAGTCATACATTTCTCCCAACGAGAGACCAGTTTGTTGATACCGTCACCGTAGAAGGACTGCCTTTTTTGACGGATCCACACCCTGACTAGTGCTTGCACCGCTTCATCGCTATCAATGTGAAGTCTTCGATTGTGCTGTTTATGATTTGGAAACAGCCGGCCGGGGTGGCCGAGTGGTTGTAGGCACTACAGTCTGGAACCGCGCAACCGCTACGGTCGCAGGTTCGAATCCTGCCTCGGGCATGGACGTATGTGATGTCCTTAGGTTAGTTAGGTTTAACTAGTTCTAAATTCTAGGGGACTGATGACCTCAGATGTTAAGTCCCATAGTGCTCAGAGTCATTTGAACCATTTGGAAACAGAGGAAAATCGGATGTGGCCAAGTCGGGACTGTCAGACGACGGTGGACCCAAAGCGTCGCGTTGTTGCAGGTACTGCACCTCTTGTGTGTGGTCTGGCACTGTCATGTATGTGGACGAACTCTTCGAAGTCGTGCTTTCAGTTTTTTTAGGGCCTCGCGGTACGTTGCAGAGTTTGCGGTGGTACTTTTGGTCATTAATTCCAAATGCACAGCACCCCGAACATCCCAGAACACTGCCAGCGCGAGTTTGGCTGATGATGGCACGGTCTCGACTCTTTCTGGCGTCGGCGATCCATTGACACCCTGTTTTTTACGGGGTCAAAATGGTGAATCCAGCTTTCATCACTTGTCACAAAGTCTTCAAGGAACCCTCACAGTCAAAACGCAAGAGGTATTGTTGACAGATGTCCAGTCAAATCTGTTTGATGTCAGGGGGCGAGCATTCGAGGCACCCACCGTGCGCACAGTTTTCTGTAACTCAGTTCTGCAATAGTAAGCTGTAAACGCTGTCGTGCTATACCACACATACGTAAGAGCTGTGTCTTTGTTAGCCCACAATTTCCTCCAACGAGTTCGCAAACTGACGAGTGTCGGTTTTCGTATGGGGCCGTCCACTCCGACCTCGGTCACACGATTTCCTTCTTTATGAGGGCGGTGACCACCTGGTCGTTGAGCGGACGTAAATCCCAGACACACACACACACACACACACACACAGCTTTCAGCTTCTTACGATTTTCACTTAGAGGTACGTTTTGTGCAGTTAGAAACGTAAATACATAGCGCTATTTCTCGGGCACCGGCATAGCTTCCTTACACGCCGCCATGTTACGCGCTGCTAGTGAACTCGATACTAAACTGAAGAGACTACTCAAAGACGTCTTTGCATAGAAAACTGTGACGGTTTCGGGTGAATCCGCCGTATTGGCGAGGGCATTCAGGGTTGTTAGTAATGCAAGAACTTGTGATTCTTGAGCGATGCTCTCACTGAACTAGAAAGTAAACCTAGACAGGGTCACGCAATACCCGTTAACAGTAATTTCATTTCTCCTATTTAGTAGAGCGACTCGGCAGCTTGCCCCGACGTAACACGGCGCCACGGTTTGGCTTCGTCGTAGTTAGCCAGTACTACTCAACTGCGTCCGACGAGACGACGATATTGATGCAGAAATTAGTGTTTGAGGAAAGTGAAGTCCCGTCCCATGTTTCCAGTAGTCCTGTCCTCCGTTCCTAAACAGCACTGCTTGTTTCTGAGATGTGATCAGCAGCCACTAACTACACGTTGTTGTTTCAGGTGAGGCTGTTGCGCCGGCTGCCTACCGAGCAGGCGCTCCTCTGCCCGGCAGCGTCTGCAGGTGGTCGGGAGCGGCGCCGCCTCCGGTCTGTGTCCGCCGCTAACTGGCTACCCTGCACCGCATTCCATTAACTGGTGTCACAAGTAATCAAACTACTTCCACAACACTTTCATCCCGTAGCTATATTTTCTAGAACCTTTCATTCACAAGCAACTGTAACATAAAAAGTGTTCGTTTCCATTCAAAGGCATGTGTTTTATGACGCGACTCGTTTTGTTACGGTGGAAACACAGTTCTGTCAGTCGCATCTCCATTGCGGCATTGGTTGACAAGCAGTGATGGCACTATCATAAAATTTCCAAGAAATACTCTCGTTCTGCAGGGTAGCGAAGAGCGTGTTTGGAGGCAGCTGACGGCAAGACAATGCTTCAACTCGACAAAGAAACAAACGTACCTCCATCAACAAAGCAACGGGCTAGAAATCGTGACGGAGCCATGATAAAATTCTTTAGAATAATGCCGGAATACTTGTCACTATAAAAAAAAAAAGGAATTACTCATCAGGGTGTATACGACCAGGGACAACCGGGAGATCTGGGAAAAACCCGGGAATTTTTTCATCCGGGAGAAAACCGGGAAAAACCCTGGCATTTTTTTAGAATTCCAGGATATTTTTGTTTTGTTTCAGTTTTCAATTAATTTTTTGTAATTTTGACTGGTAAGAAATAATACTCTAACAAAGGATATTGCTGCCTCCCGCTACTGCAGAATAATACTGCACCAATAAAACATGAACGAGAGAAAAAAACTAAAATGAAACTAAAGTTGCAAAGGAAATGTGCTATGTACCCAACATAACACAGTGCTCATACAAGCGTCTGCCAGTGTAAAAATGTGTTAAAGGCTTTAGGAAGACTATGCAATGCTTCATAACAACGAATTGCCTCCGATGAGCATGACGTCAAAACTGTTTACATTAGATTCGTGTGAGCAGCTGCGAGCGGACCCATGCGCATGCGTAGTTGAGTCGCGCATGTACCTTCTCCCGCTTCTGGCTACTAAAGTGTGGCTGTTAGCTGTATAAGCAAGCAGCAAGATGCTACCCGGAAAAATTTTACTGGCGCGCGCAAGCTGCAATATTCACTGGGAGCAAACCGGGGTATCTGGGCAACGGCCTTGCCGCAGTGGATACACCGGTTCCCGTGAGATCACCGAAGTTAAGCGCTGTCGGGCGTGGCCTGCACTTGGATGGGTGACCATCCAGCCGCCATGCGCTGTTGCCATTTTTCGGGGTGCACTCAGCCTCGTGATGCCAACTGAGGAGCTACTCGACCGAATAGTAGCGGCTCCGGTCAAAGAAAACCATCATAACGACCGGGAGAGCGGTGTGCTGACCACACGCCCCTCCTATCAGCATTCTCACCTGAGGATGGTACGGCAGTTGGTTGGTCCCGATGGGCCGCTTGCTGTAAACCGGGGTATCTGCCCCGGGCGGCAATTCCAGTCAAGCATTAACCGCCTTGCAGAACAATGAAGTTGTTTTTGTCGGTTTGCTAAAGAAATATGGCTTTATTAAACTTTTCCGCTGAGTCACTCAATTTATTTGAAACGAAGTGTTTAATTCCACACTATTGGCTAGTTTCAACTGTTTGCTGTATTTCAAAATAGCATGTTTCCAACATATAGCACGTATGGCATTATGCCACAATAAAAAAACCAAAAATGATCAATACACTACTGGTACTCCAAGAAAATTTACAATCGAATCTGGACATACGAATGTGCACTTTGAGCTGAATTATGAATTTTAGTATGGTTCACGGAATTCCTTTGATGCCTTGTTTCTTTTATGACATAATGTAAGATCTTTTAATGTTTTATACGTACGAACATGCGAGCTTCCGGCGTCATCGTAGCTGCGCAAGCGCGATGACGCCTGTTGTCTGGCGCTCTCTGGCAACTGCTGAAACGAACCTCTTTCTAACAGGTCCCGGAAAATATTGCGAATGATTGATTGGTTCAAAATGGTTCAAATGGCTCTGAGCACTATGGGACTCAACTGCTGAGGTCATTAGTCCCCTAGAACTTAGAACTAGTTAGACCTAACGAACCTAAGGACATCACAAACATCCATGCCCGAGGCAGGATTCGAACCTGCGACCGTAGCGGTCTTGCGGTTCCAGACTGCAGCGCCTTTAACCGCACGGCCACCTCGGCTGGCTAATGATTGATTGAAAAGCGTTACTTTCAAAGTAAACTTCCTTTTCTGCAAGATGAATAAAGTGCGAGAACGTGCGATGAATTTCTTAAATCACAGCGTTTAACTCTCATTGAAAAATCAAGTATTTGAGGGGGACCATATATAAAAATTAAAACTTTTACTGGCACATTTGTGTAATGTATCTTAAAGTGTAACACTCGCAAAAAAGATCAACATTATACTTGAAAGTTTAGCTTCTCTTGCAGCTTATTAATCGTAGAGACCAGTATTATATGTAAAAGCTCTGCTTTTCTTGTAGCAACACTATGGATATTAATGTACACCATTAACTTTTCGCCGGCCGGAGTGGCCGAGCGGTTCTAGGCGCTACAGTCTGGAACCGTGCGACCGCTACGGTCGCAGGTTCGAATCCTGCCTCAGGCATGGATGTGTGTGATGTCTTTAAGTTAGTTAGGTTTAAGTAGTTCTAAGTTCTACAGGACTGATGACCTCAGAAGTTAAGTCCCATAGTGCTCAGAGCCATTTGAACCATTAACTTTTCCATTTGTGTGCACGCGCTACTTAACAGTGCTAATGCTATTGACTGACTACATCACATGTCCTAAGCTCTGAATATCCGCTGTATCGGCTGGCGAAATCACGTGACATGAACTATGACTGGCTTACAAAAGTGCATCGCAATCTCGATTTCAATACTTCGGAAAGTAACATGCGGTGTTTGGTGGAATTCCAATTTATACTTTCGTAATATGCGTATATGCAGCGTAAATGATCTTTTTTCTGAGTTTCGTTTTCAAAAGGGCTCAGAAATTCTACGCCAGTGTATAAAACCATAAGCATTCAAAGGATTGATAAGTTTTACAGTTCCGAGGAATAGTATACTGTCACTTAACACGGAAAAAGTGTATTTTCACCCGGGAGAGAGTGTGTTTTTAATCGGGAAATCGGGGAAAAATCCGGGAATTTTTTTTCCTTGTCCTTGTATACACCCTGCATCACTATCGAAAGGAAGGAATTCTTGTTAGAACTTGAAATGAATATGGGGTGAACGAGAACTCCAGCAACAAACTTTCAGAGCGTGTTCTGGGATGCCTAGTGACGGCAGAAATGCTAATGCGTTAATGCCGAACCGATTCGCACTGGAAAACAGATAAATCCCAATTGTGGCCACCAGGTGCAAATCTGGCGCTGCACGCAGTTTGTATGACGATGTGACATCCGCGATGTCGTCTATCAAGCCATAACGCGAGTCAGTAGTACGGCTGTCGAGAAGAGAAACCGTGCGTCGTTGGTGAAATTGTTTTACGTGAGCCGCGTCAATTACAGTGCTGCCTTGAGAGAGTATCGCCGACTGAAACGTCTGAGGAGAGGCCCGATGTCATTAAATGGGTTTCAAAAGATGATAAGGGAAACTGGGAAACACAGGTGAGCTAGTTGTGGCAGCCGGAAGAGGAAGGGTCCTGTCCCGGTGGAAGTTATTGAAAAGGTTGCTGTTGTCGCACCTCATCGTTCACCACGTGCTCCAGTGTCGTTTGCTCTCTTGCAGTGTGTGACGGTACAAACCCCCGTTACTAGATGAATATTTCTATTATGCAACGATTGCTTCGTGGAGAGCGAGTGCGCTACATGGAGCGTGACTCGTGGAAGCGCGTGGCGCGCCCGCGCCAGATTTGCAACGGTCGGTGGGACGCCTCCGTCACCACGTGGCCCGCAGCTTGCGGCATTGTTTGGTTTTTCGCGCATTACACGAAAACTGTGTAACTTACGGTGCAGAGCGATGCGGCAGTGGATTGTGGTCGGCAATATGCACCTTCTGAAAGATCGATCTTTATTTTAAGTCACGAGAAGCAAAAGTTGTTGTAGTAACCTCAAAATCGGTTAATATCACGAATACTGAAAGATCAATAAAAATAGTAAATAACTACTTACAGGGATGAGCGGGAACTCATTAAAAACGTTTCGTCATAGCGGATCGAGTGCTGTAGTCATATGTTAAGATTCATAAATAATTAAGCCCGTAAAGAGCAATAAACAAAGTTTGAGGGAAAACTGTTTATAAAATTCAATAGAAAATTCATGACATAAAGAACGGCACTATATAATATTTTGGGTGGCATCACACGTATTTTTAAACTACGTAAGTTATACTATACACTTAACTTGCAGTAGTTTTCCTTGTTTGCAAATTGTTATTAACATTTATCGCCCATAATTAATTAATTATTATAGATATGAAGATTTTGAGCAGCGCAATGTGTAGATCGCTATAGATTACGTCTAAAAACAGTGCTATATGCAGTTCCATGTTAAAACTTTGCAGCACAGATGTCAACAAACAAATATGCGCTAAGTGGCTAAATTTTGCAAAAACTAAAACTTGATTTACGGGCGATAGAATAATCCTAGAAATTAATGTAAAATAGTAAATAAAATGTACTCTTTAGGGCGGTTCCGACGATGTACTTATTTCTGTCGAGGGATGTATGTATCAAAATTTGTAACCTTAACTGGTGAGACTGGTACTTGCATAACGAGGGGGTTGATTTCCGAGTTTATATAAGCGAGCGGCCATGTTGGCCAGTGGCGAGTCGTTGGTCAGTCGTTTTGGAGGGTGGGTGGCGATCAGGCCCCGCTTGAGGGTGGCCCATGTGGTCGTTTGAGAATTCTTTCGACAAAGAGCATTGTTGAATAGTGCAAGTGTGCAAGCATATATTTGGTGAACTGGAAGTGCTACGATTATTTGTGCGAGTGCGATTTACGAGGTATACATCGTCGTAAGTGAACATGTGGCGAACTGTGATTTCGCGCCAAAACTGTTAGAACAAAGAGGACAGTGGGAATTGTGGTTCTGTGCGAACTGATTGAATAACTTTAGACTATAGCACTCTACATTACTGCTATTGGGGGCTCGGAGTCAAATTATTATTAAAGTAGAACTGTAAACCGTCTCACCAGACCTAATTTCATTGTGTGAAAGAAAAGTAAATAGTGATTGAACTGTGTCGTGAAAAAACTGATTTTGCTATAATAATTGTCTAATTTTGTTCCCTAGCATAAACTGTACTCATGTCTGTACTATAACAAATTCGCGGGTGTGGAACAGTATAACTGATGCACCAAGTGTGGAAATCATCCCCTGAGACTTACGTGAGAGCCAAAAGTTGCAATAACATGTTTTTAACCAACATTTGTATATGCACATTCGTGTGAAAACGCTGCAACAGCATTCCTTCTTCCTATTTACTCGTATTTACCGCCCCGTCGCAAGTGTCACGAAATTTGTCCACCCCATAGTCAACAGCACGTAACGTTTTGCGGTTTATTTTACACTGGTACCTGTACAAGATTCAGACGGTGACGCAACTGAAAGCTCGTGATCGCAGCCAACTTTCTGAATTTGCTCTTCGGTTTCTGGCATGGTTCGAAGTTGGTGAAATGTGGCCCCGCAGTATTCTGTGATGTGACGAGGCACGTTTTACACTCCAGGGTGTGGTGAATATACAGAGATGCCAAATGTGGGTCACTTCTAAACCGCCTGTTGAGCACGCCGTACGTGCCCTTGTGGTGCGGATTCACAAGCACGTGCAGTCTCGGTCCGTTGTTCATTGAAGAGAATACCACACAGAGTGTCTGTCAGGAGCACCGCGACGTCTGCACGTTATCGACATTTCTTTGTACAGCGTATCGTTCCTCCTTTGGACCCGGGTTCCCGGGTTCGATTCCCGACGGGGTCAGGGATTTTCTCTGAATCGTGATGGCTGGGTGTTGTGTGCTGTCCTTAGGTTAGTTAGGTTTAAGTAGTTCTAAGTTCTAGGGGACTGATGACCATAGATGTTAAGTCCCATAGTGCTGAGAGCCATTTGAACCATTTGAACCTCCTTTGGAATAACACAACACTGTGTAAATCATTGTTTTCATGCAAGATGCGGCAACGTCTCTTGTCGCTCGCCAGTGAGAGCTCTGCGTAATGCAACCTTTCACGAACGTGTTATCTCTAGAGGGTAAGTGGCGTGATCTGAATCCATGTGATGTAGTATATCTACTAAGTTTTGCTACCATGCGATTATTACAGTCCGCACTCGACCTCCGTGAGTAATTGCACTTTAATTATAACCACCCGGTGCATAGCAAACCAGTACGATATGCAACTTTGGGAAGTTCTGTTGCTGAGCGCGGTATTTCGGTAATTAACAAAAACAAACATGCTTCTCTGACCAGAATGAGATTTTCAGTCTGCAGCGGAGTGTGCGCTGATATGAAACTTCCTGGCGGATTAAAACTGTGTGCCGGACTGAGACTCGAACTCGGGACCTTTGCTTTTCGCGGGCGAGTGCTCTACCAACTGAGCTACCCAAGCACCTGCTTTTTCTCACCGCGAAAATTGGACATCTTGAATAAATAATAATAATAAATAATAAGAAATAGAAGTACAGTTTTCGAGACATTATCGTGTTGGAATTTGAATTTGAGGCAATTTTCTAGTGGAGGTAGACCAATAATAATAATAAATGATGAATGATAATGAATAATAATCAATTATAATAAAGAGCAGTACGTTTTTGCAGCCATTATCGTGCCGAATTTAAATTTGGTGCGAAATTTCTAGTGGGGGTAGGCCAATAATAATAATAAAAGATAATAAATGATAATGAATGATAATGAATAATAATAATAAATGATAATGAATAATAAAGAAAAGTAAGGTTTTGCAGGCATTATGGTGTTGGAATTTGAATTTGGCGCCAATTTCTGCTGGAGGGTTAGGTTAGCGGACGTAGCCCAATTGACTTATTTTCCCGCCAAAAATCAAATTTGCCGCCATTTTTTCTGGGGGTTAGGTTACTGGAGGTACCCCAATTGGCCTATTTTCCCGCCAAATTCCGCCATCTTGGATGACATCATGCGATTTTGCCGAGTCTACATGCCGCCATCTTGGATGACGTCATCGCCGCCATCTTGAATAAATTTGGAAACAATGCAGAGTGCGCTGTCACGTACCTTGCCCTGCTACTGAGGTCGGCATGTACGCTTTTGTGCTGCACATGTCCCTTCACATTCCCACTTCACTATCACATCGGAAACGGTGGACCTAGGGATGTTTAGGAATGTTGAAATTTCGTGTAGAGACGTATGACAAACAGTGATACCCAATCACCTGATGACATGAAGTCCATGAGTCCCGCGGAGCGCCCCATTCTGCTGTCTCAGGATGTCTAATGACTACTGAGGTCGCTGACATGTAAGACCTGGCTGTAGGTGGCAGCACAAAGCACCTTATATGAAAAACATATGTTTTTTGGGGTGTCCGGATACTTTTGATCACATAGAGTGTGTGTGTGTGTGTGATAAATTGAGGGCACCTGGATCTTTAACGCGTAGGAAACATATCCAGTAAAGGAAAGTTATTAACGAGGAAACGGAAATTGGTACTCTTGCCACTGTCGTTCGAGATCATTATGTTAGTTCGCGTCAAATGTAATCCTTACCATATCAGTCTCCAACAAGAATTAACTGATACGGATTGTATGCGTCACATTGAATTCTGCCAATGGGCTCAACTTCAGATTCAGAGTGATGACGCATTTATTAATTTGATTTTATTTACTGATGAGGCTACATTCACGAACCATGGAAATGTTAATTTGCATAACATGAATTATTGGGCAACCGAAAATCCATGTTGGCTGCGGCAAGTTGCACACCAAAAACTGTTGTCGGTGGATGTGTGGTACGGGATTCTGGAGAACTGAATTATAGGCCCATATTTCATCGGAGGAAATCTTAATGGAAGTACACCACATTCCTGCAAGAAACATTAGGTCTGTTATTGGAAGAAATACCTTTAGGAACAAGGAACAGAATGTTGTATCAACACGATGGGTGTCCGGCACATTTTTCGCTGATAGCTAGAAATAAGTTGCCGAGACAATTCCCAAGTCGTTGCATTGGACGCTGAGGATAAGTGTCGAGGCCGGCTCGTTCGCCAGACTTGACGCCTCTGGATTTTTTCTTGCGGGGATTCGTAAAAGACATTGTTTATAAAGACGTTACAACTACACCTGAAGATATGCGAGAGAAGATTGTCAGAGCATGCTCTTTGATAAGTGACGATGTGACAACGAATACCACTCAACCCATGATTAAAATATTGCAGCACTCAACTGTTCATCTTTTCCACTATTTCACACATATTTTCCGCGTTTGACTTATGAAATTCGTAACCTAACACCAAACCTTTTCGTGACAGGAAAATGCATTTCATCTCATTCAAGAGAAAAAAATAAAGCATGTATTAAGACGAATAACACCTGAAGATGGGCCCACAGGGTCCGAAATGCGTCGTGTAGTAAAAAAAAAAACACGAAAAGTTGTGACTGAAGGCATTTTTTTAATTCATACCTCAAGTATATTGAATACAGTCACGTTTGAAGCTGCGAAATATGGATAAAATTAAATTGATACCAATGGTCATGACTTCGAACACCTTCTGTAAATGGACGTTCATGCCAGCTTTGTGACCTTCGTTGTCCTTCAAAGACCTTACTGTTACGCATCATTGGATTCTTTTGGATAGCCGCGATCAGAAAATAAGCACCAAACTATAGCATCCCCTCAAAAAAAGGCCGAGCGGTTCTAGGCGCTACAGTCTGGAACCGCGCGACCGCTGCGGTCGCAGGTTCGAATCGTGCCTCGGGCATGGATGTGTGTGATGTCCTTAGGTTAGTTAGGTTTAAGTAGTTCTAAGTTCTAGGGGACTGATGACCACAGCAGTTGAGTCCCATGGTGCTCAGAGCCGTTTGAACCCTCTAAAAAAACAAAGTTGACTCTCATATCTCTGAAGTGACCCCACCTAGCAACAAAAAACCAACGTCATATTATGGCCCCCGTTATCCCGTGCAACTTTTGTCCCACAACTTTTCAGCTCCTGTCATACTTTCAGAGTTACTCTTGGTAGCAATAGTTAGTGACTCACCCTGGATATGCACAAAAGATCGCAGTCTGAAAAAGGACATCCTTGCTGGTACCAACTTATTAGAAGATCTTCAGCAGTGAGCGATAATTATATTGTACACAGCTTCTAATACTTATAAGCGTTTTGTAGGCTCCATCACGTGTGATTAGTGATTACCAGTCTTGTTGTAAACGATGAAGAGTGTTTCATATTAGTAAGATATATACTAATATTGACCTTACCAAATTGTGCACAGCTGGTGGTCTAGTGGCTGGCGTTGCCGCCTCTGGATCACGGGGTCCCGGGTTCGATTCCCGCTGGGTTGGGGATTTTTCTCTGCCTGGGGGACTGGGTGTTTGTATTGTCCTCATCGTTTCATCATCCTCATCATCATTCGCGTAACGGGGTGCCGACAGGAGGGCATCCGGCGAACCCTTCAATTAACCATGCCAAAAATCCGACCATTGCCAATCCTGCGAAAATGTTGGGCAAAAGGCACAAGAAAAAGAAGAAGAAGATTGACCTTACCAAACTGTCGGAGGATTTGCACTTATGATATATTCATAATTGGGTTACAAGTTACGTAGTGGACCCTTCTTGCATTTTTCGTAGTTTATGAACGATATGTATACCCAATATTGATCAAAATACTGGTAGGAATCATGTCCATTGTCTAACATAATGGTGTGGCGATTGCACACTCTAACCTTGTATAGCAATAACGCAACCAGTTTGTAGTTGCAACATTTCTTTATTGATTACACATACACATGAATTCATCAGCAGTAATAATCAATTAACAACATTTGCATATCAAGGCCCTATCCACAATTAGTATTTACAATATTAACCGTCACAGTTGCGACAGCGGCCCCTTTACGTGCCGGTAACAACAACCAAAATAATATGTGAAATAGATAACCAAATGTTTACGATGTCGGCTATCGCCTTTCTCACTCAGTTTTACACTTACTGAAAAGGTAAAATTAATTTGATGCTATCTGACCTGAAGGGTACTATTAATTGTTCTGTTTACACTTAGCATTCTACTACACTCAACGTCCGGAAGATTCTAGACTTTATGCAAGCTTAAGGCAAAACGTCAATTTGATGAACATGTGATGGACGCGAGCAAACGTTAAACTATTACGGTTTCACAAACACACGATCCAAAGGGTGAACTTATACTCAACTTTGGGAAGTATGAAATGTTCTGCCAAAACAAACCTCTCGTTGAATGGAATAGAGAAATCGCGCGTTGACGGGGTGCGGACGGGCCAGAGTTCAAATCCTGAGATTTCCGTCACACTGCAAGCTCGCGGGGCGAGTTAACCAATGAACAGAATTAAGGAGGCTAGTTTCCTTTGATGAAAAGAAAATCTAGATACTACGTGAAAAGATGTGTCAGTCCACATCCAATGACTTAAGGTCCACCTTACGAGATAATCTGTCTTTGTTGAATGGCTGACACCACATAAATCAAACGTGCAGTACCTAACGTGACAATCAACCTTCAGATAGGTGTTTGAAATTGGATATGTCACTTCAATAGGTCGCTAATGCAATAAGCACGGCCCCTATGGGCACAGACCAAAATACATACGGCCTCTATCCTACCATAAAACACAATGGGACATATATTTACCATGGCCACTTGCCCTCGATACACGCAAGAAATTATTAAGAAACAACAACTACCACTAATTCGTAAAACCAGAAAATTCTAAATCTATAACTAAATTAAGAAATGACGTACAAGTGAGCCAGCTACCTTCAGCGTTCCACAAAGCATCAAATCCAAACTTACAAATGCGAGGCGCTATTTCTAGCCACTTTAGTAACATAATTTCATGGCCGTTCCAGAACATAACTCGCCTCGCCACCACTGCAGTGAATGTTTTGCTGGCCACTAGTACGAGCAACTGCAACAGTCAACAGTCCTTAAGTACACAATAATATTCACTATACAGGGTGTTACAAAAAAGTACGGCCAAACTTTCAGGAAATATTCCTCACACACAAATAAAGAAAAGATGTTATGTGGACATTTGTACGGAAACGCTTAATTTCCGTGTTAGAGCTCATTTTTGTTTCTTCCACCTACGCTCAATGGAGCACGTTATCATGATATCATACGGGATACTCTACCTGTGATGCTGGAACATGTGTCTTTACAAGTACGACACAACATGTGGTTCATGCACGATGGAGCTCCTGCACATTTCAGTCGAAGTGTTCGTACGCTTCTCAACAACAGATTCGGTGACCGATAGATTGGTAGAGGCGGACCAATTCCATGGCCTCCGCGCTCTCCTGACCTCAACCCTCTTGACTTTCATTTATGGGGGCATTTGAAAGCTCTTGTCTACGCAACCCCGGTACCAAACGTAGAGACTCTTCGTGCTCGTATTGTGGACGGCTGTGATACAATACGCCATTCTCCAGGGCCGCATCAGCGCATCAGGGATTCCATGCGACGGAGGGTGGATGCATGTATCCTCGCTAACGGAGGACATTTTGAACATTTCCTGTAACAAAGTGTTTGAAGTCACGCTGGTACGTTCTGTTGCTGTGTGTTGCCATTCCATGATTAAAGTGATTTGAAGAGAAGTAATAAAATGAGCTCTAACATGGAAAGTAAGCGTTTCCAGACACATGTCCACATAACATATTTTCTTTCTTTGTGTGTGAGGAATGTTTCCTGAAAGTTTGGTCGTACCTTTTTGTAACACCCTGTATATAGAAGGAGGAACCCACCAGGAAAACCTGGCGATTAATTTTTTCTTCTTCATTTGAAATTCACACGTCATCCATCCACATAGCTCTCGAGGTATTAGCAAATCCTGGTCGCTGCTGGCCAGCCGTGTCAATACAACTTTAATGCCTTCCGGCAGCGGCCCATGCTTCTTCGTTGCTCCAACTGAACTGGACCTCACGGCATACGACCGTGCCACGTGACACGGTGTCGCCAACTCCCCACAACGACAACATCGGAAGCACGTCACGTCACAGACTCACGCGGCTCACGCGCGGACCCACCCTCCTCGACTTGCGCACGCGCACCAACATAAATAGCCTGCCTCAAAGACGCAAAGAGAACAAGGCACTGGGACAACGATTAAAGACGGAAGTAAGAATCGATATGGCCTAGCGCCAGAAACCCACCGGCTCACATAAATTTCCTGAGTTTAACTTGCAGTGTTAGTTTTTATGATGAAAAGTCCTTTAAATATGGCAATGTGTTTTTAAATATAGCGTAAACATTAGGCTACGGTACACGTCAGTTTATTACCACATTCATTTGGCCTTGACTTTCGTTGGCTTCGCCAACTCTCCACCAAATTATGATCTTCGACCTAGCTTAGTCGTCAGGCTATGGTACTGATGAATCTGTCAGCACAACAGAGATTTAAGGGAGAGAGAGGGACGTGTGCACATCACACTGCAGCCTAAGATGTTGTTCTGCATTGAGGTGGTTATTGCGGTTAAGACGTGTATCCATTATCAGTTCACGAGTTTGCGATGCAGTTCAGTTACTCGGAAAAGAATGCGTCCACAGAGGCACGATCTCTCGCTTCCTTGTTCACTTTTCTCTTAGAGTAACGTGAAAGCTGCTCATTCCTACAATCGTAGGCCATTTTCGTCCATTTTGCGGCCCTTCTTGCCCGGGAGTGTACTGCCGCAGACAACGGCGGACGACAGCGGCCAGCAGTGTTGCAGAAAATGTGTGTCTGCAGTGTGCCCGACCGAGACTCGAACTCGGGACCTTTGCCTTTCGCGGGCAAGTGCTCTACCAACTGAGCTACCCAAGCACGACTCACGCCCGGTACTCACAGCTTTACTTCTGCCAGTACCTCGTCTCCTACCTTCCAAACTTTACAGAAGCTCTCCTGCGAACCTTGCAGAAGTAGCACTCCTGAAAGAAAGGACATTGCGGAGACATGGCTTAGCCACAGCCTGGGGAATGTTTCCAGAATGAGATTTTCACTCTGCAGCGGAGTGTGCGCTGATATGAAACTTCCTGGCAGATTAAAACTGTGTGCCCGACCGAGACTCGAACTCGGGACCTTTGCGTTTCGCGGGCAAGTGCTCTACCAACTGAGCTACCGAAGCACGACTCACGCCCGGTACTCACAGCTTTACTTCTGCCAGTACCTTCTTTCAGGAGTGCTAGTTCTGGAAGGTTCGCAGTAGAGCTTCTGTAAAGTTTGGAAGGTAGGAGACGAGGTACTGGCAGAAGTAAAGCTGTGAGTACCGGGCGTGAGTCGTGCTTCGGTAGCTCCGTTGGTAGAGCACTTGCCCGCGAAAGGCAAAGGTCCCGAGTTCGAGTCTCGGTCGGGCACATAGTTTTAATCTGCCAGGAAGTTTCATATCAGCGCACACTCCGCTGCAGAGTGAAAATCTCATTCTGTGTGTCTGCAGTTGGTGGGGCAGGGAGTGTTGCAATGTGGGGAGCCCGTATTAAACGTATTTGAAAAAAATCTGCAAGCCAGACTCCATGAGCGGTATGAATGGCTCCCCTCTCGACGTGGGGGCCCTATTCTGTATCGTTCATACCGATCGGTGTAGTAGGTTATTCTCGGTAGTGACGTCATTTTCGGTTCTTTATCGAAACATCCTATTCAGTAAGCTTCTGAGACTTGTTAGCGACGGTTCTCCCACCGATTTTACGACAATTGTACAGAGAGAGGTTTTGGATTTCGGTCTGGCCGTGTCGATCGGTGAGCTGTGGTTTATGTAAACCTATAATTTGTTATTTTAAACATATTTAGCGGTTTTAGCTTTGGATTTAGTGATTGTGCAACTAAGGAATCACCAGAGGACGCATCCAGTTGGAAAGTGAGTTCGTAATGGATTATTTTCCTTTGTTAGAAATACGGTTAGGTTAGGTTGTTACTGTGAATGATTACGTAAAAAAAAAAAAACGTTTTCGGGCAATATTCTCTCAAAATACGTGTTATTTTTATGCAAATAAGAGTTTAAAGATCATTAAATATCAAGACATCGGCTCTGCTTACGTATATTACATGAGTGTGAACTGACTTTACTAGTGCCTTCGTGTACCTTTTCCCACAAATAGGTTAGTTAGTAACTATCGAAACGTGTTTACAACTTTCAAGTAACAATGGAAAGCAATTACGTGAAGCCTGATATTGGAAACCTTCCAAACTATCACGCATTTATGACTTACAGAGCACCGTTTGGCAACGAAGTCAGCCTACGCTCCTCTACACAATACTACAACAAATGAGCTCTACATGTCTGTTGTTTGGCGTGGCCAAGTGGTTAGCGCGCGGGTACGCGATTCCAAAGGTGACAGGTCTGCGCATGGGTGGACGCAAAAATTCTTTTTCCTCTTCATATATGCAACACGTTCTGAGACATTGTTATTCGTGTAAGTTAAAATTTTTCTGCAATATTTGGTATTACTTACATGAAAGGGCGCACTTCCTGAGTAATGATTTCGTGATGTCTGTGTGTTTAAAATACGAAATATGGAATTGCTGGAGATGAAATTGCTGTGAGTGAAACAACCGACAGTGAGCTTTATATTTTTTGTCACAAATAATTCACCATTTTTTCCGAATATGCTGTTAGACAGGAATCTAAGAGCACAGCTTGAATTACTGGGAATGTAACTAGCAGCAGTCATTTTCATAATCTTGCTTGTGAAAAATATTTATCTGCGATCGAATGCTCAGCCGCAGTAGATACAGATGAAAGATGTCTGCCGTAATATTTTTAGACTGTAGCACGTATCGTGTATCCACAGGACATGTGGCCTGTAATTGAAGAGGTGTCATGATGATCACTTCATTGGCAAAAGATTCCGGAATAGTCCCCCATTCGGATCTCTGGGAGGGGACTGCCAAGGGGGAGGTTACCACGAGAAAAAGATTGAATAATCTACGAACGGATAACGTTCTACGAGTCGGGGCGTGGAATGTCAGAAGCTTGAACGTAGTAGGGAAACTAGAAAATCTGAAAAGGGAAATGCAAAGGCTCAATCTAGATATAGTAGGGGCCAGTGAAGTGAAGTGGAAGGAAGACAAGGATTTCTGGTCAGATGAGTATCGGGTAATATCAACAGCAGCAGAAAATGGTATAACAGGTGTAGGATTCGTCATGAATAGGAAGGTAGGGCAGAGGGTGTGTTACTGTGAACAGTTCAGTGACCGGGTTGTCCTAATCAGAATCGACAGCAGACCAACACCGACAACGATAGTTCAGGTATACATGCCGACGTCGCAAGCTGAAGATGAACAGATAGAGAAAGTGTATGAGGATATTCAAAGGGTAATGCACTATGTAAAGGGGGACGAAAATCTAATAGTCATGGGCGACGGGAAGGCAGTTGTAGGGGAAGGAGTAGAAGAAAAGGTTACAGGAGAATATGGGCTTGGGACAAGGAATGAAAGAGGAGAAAGACTAATTGAGTTCTGTAACAAGTTTCAGCTAGTAATAGCGAATACCTTGTTCAAGAATCACAAGAGGAGGAGGTATACTTGGAAAAGGCCGGGAGATACGGGAAGTTAGGCGGGTTATGGAGCCCCTCAGGAAAATAGCGGGTAGGTCGGGGAAGAATGCCAGTGTGCACTCGGTGTGCTTGCCGGGGGGTCTCGTCCGTAATGTGGAGGAGGCCCTTCCGGCAGCTATTGAACGCACTGGGTGTGACCGGTTGCAGATAGTAGCACATGTCGGAACGAATGACGCCTGCCGCTTGGGTTCTGAGGCCATCCTTGGTTCCTTCCGGCGGCTGGCTGATTTGGTGAAGACAACCAGCATCGCACGCGGAGTGCAAGCTGAGCTTAATATCTGCAGCATAGTGCCCAGAGTCGATCGCGGTCCTCTGGTTTGGAGCCGTGTGGAGGGTCTAAACCAGAGGCTCAGACGACTCTGCGACTATAATGGTTGCAAATTCATCGACCTCCGTTATTGGGTGGAGAACTGTAGGGCCCCCCTAGACAGGTCAGGCGTGCACTACACACCGGAAGCAGCTACTAGGGTAGCAGAGTACGTGTGGCGTGCACACGGGGGCTTTTTAGGTTAGAGGGACCCCCCCTTGGGTGAAACGATAAAATACCTGACGGCTTACCAGAGAGGACATTATCATCGTTGATAAAGAACGTCCGTCCTCAGAGACCAAAAACAGTAAAAGTTAACGTAATATTGGTAAACTGCAGGAGTATCCAGGGCAAGGTTCCTGAATTAGTATCTCTTATTGAAGGAAATGGTGCGCATATAGTATTAGGAACGGAAAGTTGGTTAAAACCGGAAGTGAACAGTAACGAAATCCTAGACACAGAATGGAATATATACCGCAAGGATAGGATAAACGCCAATGGTGGAGGAGTATTTATAGCAGTAAAGAATTCAATAATATCCAGTGAAGTTATTAGCGAATGCGAATGTGAAATAATCTGGGTTAAGTTAAGTATCAAAGGTGGGTCAGATATGATAGTCGGATGCTTCTATAGACCACCTGCATCAGCAACCGTAGTAGTTGAGCGCCTCAGAGAGAACCTGCAGAACGTCGTGAAGAAGTTTCGTGATCATACTATTGTAATAGGGGGAGACTTCAATCTACCAGGTATAGAATGGGATAGTCACACAATCAGAACTGGAGCCAGGGACAGAGACTCTTGTGACATTATCCTGACTGCCTTGTCCGAGAATTACTTCGAGCAGATAGTTAGAGAACCAACTCGTGAAGCTAACGTTTTAGACCTCATAGCAACAAATAGACCGGAACTTTTCGACTCCGTGAATGTAGAAGAGGGTATCAGTGATCATAAGTCAGTGGTTGCATCAATGACTACAAGTGTAATAAGAAATGCCAAGAAAGAAAGGAAAATATATTTGCTTAACGAGAGTGATAGGGCACAAATCGCAGAATATCTGAGTGACCACCATCAAACGTTCATTTCTGAGGAAGAGGATGTGGAACAAAAATGGAAAAAATTCAGAAACATCGTCCAGTACGCCTTAGATAAGTTCGTACCGACTAAGGTCCAAAGCGAGGGGAAAGATCCACCGTGGTATAACAATCATGTACGAAAGGTACTACGGAAACAAAGAAAGCTTCATCATAGGTTTAAGAGTAGTCGAATCATAGCTGATAAGGAAAAGCTGAACGAAGCGAAAAAGAGCGTAAAGAGAGCAATGAGAGAAGCATTCAACGAATTCGAACATAAAACATTGGCAAACAATCTAAACAAGAACCCTAAAAAGTTTTGGTCATATGTAAAATCGGTAAGCGGATCTAAATCCCCTATTCAGTCACTCGTTGACCACGATGGCACCGAAACAGAGGACGACCGAAGAAAGGCAGAAATACTGAATTCAGTGTTCCGAAACTGTTTCACTGCGGAAAATCGTAACACGGTCCCTGACTTCAGCCGTCGCACGGACGCCAAAATGGAAAATATTGAAATAAACGATATCGGAATTGAAAAACAACTGCTATCACTTAGTAGCGGAAAAGCATCCGGACCAGACGAGATACCCTTAAGATTCTACAGTGATTATGCTAAAGAACTTGCCCCCTTTCTATCAGCAATTTATCGTAGATCGCTGGAAGAACGTAAAGTACCTAGCGACTGGAAGAAAGCGCAGGTCGTTCCCATTTTCAAGAAGGGTCATAAATCAGATGCGAATAATTATAGGCCTATTTCGCTTACGTCAATCTGTTGTAGAATAATGGAACATGTTTTGTGTTCTCGTATTATGACGTTCTTAGATAATACAAATCTCCTTCATCATAACCAACATGGATTCCGCAAACAGAGATCATGTGAAACTCAGCTCGCCCTATTTGCCCAAGAAATTCACAGTGCCGTAGACACTGGCGAGCAGATTGATGCCGTATTCCTGGACTTCAGGAAGGCATTTGATACGGTTCCGCACTTACGTTTAGTGAAAAAAATACGAGCTTACGGAATATCGGACCAGGTTTGTGATTGGATTCAGGATTTCCTAGAAGAAAGAACACAACATGTCATTCTTAACGGTTCAAAATCTGCAGATGTAGAGGTAATTTCGGGAGTACCGCAGGGAAGCGTGATAGGACCTTTATTGTTTACAATATACATAAATGACTTAGTTGACAACATCGGTAGCTCCGTGAGGCTATTTGCAGATGACACGGTTGTCTACAAGAAAGTAGCAACATCAGAAGACTCGTACGCACTCCAGGAGGACCTGCAGAGGATTAATGCATGGTGCGACAGCTGGCAGCTTTCCCTAAACGTAGATAAATGTAATATAATGCGCATACATAGGGGCAGAAATCCATTCCAGTACGATTATGCCATAGGTGGTAAATCATTGGAAGCGGTAACGACCGTAAAATACTTAGGAGTTACTATCCGGAGCGATCTGAAGTGGAATGATCACATAAAACAAATAGTGGGAAAAGCAGGCGCCAGGTTGAGATTCATAGGAAGAATTCTAAGAAAATGTGACTCATCGACGAAAGAAGTAGCTTACAAAACGCTTGTTCGTCCGATTCTTGAGTATTGCTCATCAGTATGGGACCCTTACCAGGTTGGATTAATAGAAGAGATAGACATGATCCAGCGAAAAGCAGCGCGATTCGTCATGGGGACATTTAGTCAGCGCGAGAGCGTTACGGAGATGCTGAACAAGCTCCAGTGGCGGACACTTCAAGAAAGGCGTTACGCAATACGGAGAGGTTTATTATCGAAATTACGAGAGAGCACATTCCGGGAAGAGATGGGCAACATATTACTACCGCCCACATATATCTCGCGTAATGATCACAACGAAAAGATCCGAGAAATTAGAGCAAATACGGAGACATACAAGCAGTCGTTCTTCCCACGCACAATTCGTGAATGGAACAGGGAAGGGGGGATCAGATAGTGGTACAATAAGTACCCTCCGCCACACACCGTAAGGTGGCTCGCGGAGTATAGATGTAGATGTAGATGTAGATTTCAATTAGATTACATCATGGTCAGACAGAGATTCCGAAATCAGATACTGGATTGTAAGGCGCACCCAGGAGCAGATATAGACTCAGACCACAATATAGTAGTGATGAAGAGTAGGCTGAAGTTCAAGACGTTAGTCAGGAAGAATCAATACGCAAAGAAGTGGGATACAGAAGTACTAAGGAATGACGAGATACGTTTGAAGTTCTCTAAAGCTATAGATACAGCAATAATGAATAGCGCAGTAGGCAGTACAGTTGAAGAGGAATGGACATCTCTAAAAAGGGCCATCACAAAAGTTGGGAAACAAAAAAGAAGGTACAAAGATGGTAGCTGCGAAGAAATCATGGATAACAGAAGAAATAATTCAGTTGATTGATGAAAGGAGGACGTACAAACATGTTCCGGGAAAATCAGCAATACAGAAATACAAGTCGCTGAGGAATGAAATAAATAGGAAGTGCAGGGAAGCTAAGACGAAATGGCTACAGGAAAAATGTGAAGACATCGAAAAAGATATGATTGTCGGAAGGACAGACTTAGCATATAGGAAAGTCAAAACAACCTTTTTTGACATTAAAAGCAACGGTGGTAACATTAAGAGTGCAACGGGAATTCCACTGTTAAATGCAGAGGAGAGAGCAGATAGGTGGAAAGAATACACTGAAAGCCTCTATGAGGGTGAAGATTTGTCTGATGTGATAGAAGAAGAAACAGGAGTCGATTTAGAAGAGATAGGGGATCCAGTATTAGAAACGGAATTTAAAAGAGCTTTGGAGGACTTACGGTCAAATAAGGCAGAAGGGATAGATAACATTCCATCAGAATTTCTAAAATCATTGGGGGAAGTGGCAACAAAACGACTATTCACGTTGGTGTGTAGAATATATGAGTCTGGCGATATACCATCTGACTTTCGGAAAAGCATCATCCACACAATTCCGAATACGGCAAGAGCTGACAAGTGTGAGAATTATCGCACAATCAACTTAACAGCTCATGCATCGAAGCTGCTTACAAGAATAATATGCAGAAGAATGGAAAAGAAAATTGAGAATGCGCTAGGTGACGATCAGTTTGGCTTTAGGAAAAGTAAAGGGACGAGAGAGGCAATTCTGACGTTACGGCTAATAATGAAAGCAAGGCTAAAGAAAAATCAAGACACTTTCATAGGATTTGTCGACCTGGAAAAAGCGATCGACAATATAAAATGGTGCAAGCTGTTCGAGATTCTGAAAAAAGTAGGGGTAAGCTATAGGGAGAGACGGGTCATAAACAATATGTACAGCAACCAAGAGGGAATAATAAGAGTGGACGATCAAGAACGAAGTGCTCGTATTAAGAAGGGTGTAAGACAAGGCTGTAGCCTTTCGCCCCTACTCTTCAATCTGTACATCGAGGAAGCAATGATGGAAATAAAAGAAAGGTTCAGGAGTGGAATTAAAATACAAGGTGAAAGGATATCAATGATACGATTCGCTGATGACATTGCTATCCTGAGTGAAAGTGAAGAAGAATTAAATGATCTGCTGAACGGAATGAACAGTCTAATGAGTACACAGTATGGTTTGAGAGTAAATCGGAGAAAGACGAAGGTAATGAGAAGTAGTAGAAATGAGAACAGCGAGAAACTTAACATCAGGATTGATGGTCACGAAGTCAATGAAGTTAAGGAATTCTGCTACCTAGGCAGTAAAATAACCAATGACGGCCGGAGCAAGGAGGACATCAAAAACAGACTCACTATGGCAAAAAAGGCATTTCTGGCCAAGAGAAGTCTACTAATATCAAATACCGGTCTTAATTTGAGGAAGAAATTTCTGAGGATGTACGTCTGGAGTACAGCATTGTATGGTAGTGAAACATGGACTGTGGGAAAGCATTTGAGATGTGGTGCTATAGACGAATGTTGAAAATTAGGTGGACTGATAGGGTAAGGAATGAGGAGGTTCTACGCAGAATCGGAGAGGAAAGGAATATGTTGAAAAGGACTGATAAGGAGAAGGGACAGGATGATAGGACATCTGCTAAGACATGAGGGGATGAATTCGTGGCGGGCCGCATCAAACCAGTCAGTGGACTGACGACCAAAAAAAAAAAAAAAAAAAAAAAAAAAAAAAAAAAAAAAAAAAAAAAAAGAAAGAAAGCACCATATACGAAACATTTTCATTCATGAGACGCATGTTATAAACTTCGACGAACTGCAGGACCTTTCGTAAATGCGTTTCTTTTTCAGTTTTGTTTTTAAGACCCAAATCGTTGACGCATCATATAGGGAAGTGGGCTACTTAATAATTTGGATCTCTAGGAGCGTGTTATAACCACATTCTGTTTATCTTCTTATTCTTTGAAAGTCTCAGAATCAATTTTTCGCGTGTTTTTATACATGTATTAGTATAATGTGGTACAACACAATTTTCGTAGCTCATTTTCCGAAACCTAAAACCCAATACACGATGTCAGTGTGAATGAGAATAAGAAGACATAATGCGGCATTTACGACAATCTGCAGAATACAGCCAAATACGCTATCGTTATTATAACATGTGGTCAGAGAAATTGTAAAAAAAAAAAAAAAAATTATGGATTTCAGTTGAGAATCATGGAAGTGGATAAAATGCGCCTGATACAGTTAAGGAGGAGGCAAGGGCGATGAAGGCGGGAACGTCAGTTCGATGGAATGCGGCGTCGTGCGTTATGGCAACGTAAACGCAGTTTTCGGTACTTGGAAAAACAGCGCGCCTGTGTCGTCTGCTAGCCACTTGGTGTTCGTGGCGCTGTGGGCGCTGCAGTGCGCATGCGCGGATCTGCGGCCGCTTGCTTTTGATTGGCTTTCGCGACACGAACCGACAACAGCGCTTCGGTTCTCTAGACCCGAACGGTATCGCTTCCGAAGTGTATACTGAATAAGGCAGGGGCTCTAATTCGAGTACTAGACCGTTCGGTGCTCTTGAGTACTGTAACGATAGGCACAGTGGCGGAGAGATACAGAATAGGCAGCCACTGACCCCCTCGTCTTTTCCCCCTGGGCGCCAGGGCCAGTGTGTTTCCGTTCAGCGGAGTGGCCGCACGCCGGAACCCCGGGCGCTATCGGCTCCCGCAGAAGGTGGCACCGCCTCGTGGCTGCAGCGGGTGCGCCGGGCCCGCCGTGACGCAGCTGGACGACGCCGCCGCCTGGCTGGCAGGAGCACCTGCCGAGCTGGCCGGCTCTCTGCAGCACTAGGTCCGCACACCGGCCTGCCTTGCGGCGACCACCCGCCACGCGGCGCTGAGCGGTCAAGGCCGCACGCTCGCGCAGCCACTGCCCACCGCACCCACCCCCACACACACTCCTCGCACACGCTCTGCGTCTGCGTCTCTATCCGCCGGTGGTGCTCCGAAGCTCTCACTCGATCGGCCGATCACTTGTATGTAAACAGCGTCCTACACTTAAAAAAAACAAAATGTTTTGTGCACTAATTATACAGTTTGTTGCGTCATTCACGTTTAATAGCAATGTTTACTGCAACACGACGGGTTTCGGCAGAACGCCGCCACCAGGTGCGGGCCTATCAGCGACGTGTATCTACAGGGTGACACCAACACCGACTCAAAGGAAGGCCTCGGCGCTTGTTGGTGACGTCACGTCAGCTAGGCACGGCGAACGCCAGGGCTGTTGCAGGCAGAAACGCCTCGGCGTGCTTATCACTGTAAATCTCTTATTTTTGGACAAAATGTTTGTTTTGGATTCTGCAGTTTTATTTAGATGAAAGATTTTCTTACTATCGTAAAGCTACAAATGAAGATGATAGTTCTGTATTACTGAATACTGTCGAAACAAACGTAGATCAATATGAGAAGATGCTTTGCCCCATTGCAAACTTCAAGTAACTATATTTACTTGATCCATTTTGTTATAGAAACTTACCCCAACCCCCTTATAATTAACTCGTTTCCTTTATTTATTTATTTATTTTCGTTTGACATCGTCACTGGAAATGTGAACTAATGTACATGTGTAAACGTCCAACTGTTGCCAGTCATTAGATTACAGTCGTTTTTAACGAAAGGAATTCTAAACAGGAAACAAAATAGCTCCATACATCGAAAATACTGCTGAGCTTAAACTTTTTTAAACATGTACATTAGAGAAGATAAATATTCTCCTCTTGCAACTGAAAGGAGAAACTTTATAAAATAAAAAAATTTTATTTGATAAAACAAGTATCTCTTTTTTGCCTCTTCTTCTGTCCCCCACCCCCTCTCCTAACATGTACAAGATATTTCATTAACATTCAGTGCTCCTCACCCCATAGTCAACCAAGATACCTAAAGAAGAGCACCAATATGTTCACAGTTTCTTGTAAAAGCAACCCCGTACAAACGTAACTTCCTCAGATTTACAAATAAGGTAAAGAAGCACGAATTCTGTTTCTGCTGGATCATGAAGTTGTTTTTGCATGTCAATCCTTAAAACAGGTGGAAATTTAAGTTCAGGAGTACACTATTTGTTAAGAAGTGTAATGAATTGCACAATTAACTCATTGCAGAAATCTCTCAGAACAATGAGTGTTGGTCAACTACCGCCAATAGTTTCACATTTTCCTGCGTCAGAGAGGGAGACACCGCCATTATGAGTATGCCTCCAGCAGACCTGGCGTTGGCCGTGCCTAGCTGACGTGACGTCACCAACAAGCGCCGAGGCCTTCCTTTGAGTCGGTGTTGGTGACACGCGGAAGACGGACGGCTCTGCACTGCGTAGTACTGACAAGTGGAGGCCACGACGTTTGGAACGCGGATTTGCTGCAAGCTTCGTACACTCGTAGTAGTCCACGAGGACAACAAAATGTAGCGCGTACTTCTCAAGCGTTATTGAGAAAATCGCAACATAATTTCGGTCATCAGATATATACTTGTGCGTGGCCATTTTTATCACGTAGCGCCGGCATCCGTTTCGGTCGGAGGGTTAGCTGTCCTGTGTAATAATAAAACTGGGTTAATCGATCAACGACGAACTTAAACGGGTGTCTTGCGACGTCCGCCCCGAGCAGATGATAAGAACTAAAACGAATAAAATGAGATTTAAAAAGAGGTGGTTAGCGTTCAAGCCCGGTAATCGCTGGGTTGCTGGTTCGAGTTCCGATCGTCGGTTTTTTTTATTATTTCTAACACAGTCATTTTCTTTGTTATTTATATTACAGTTGATGTAATTGGAAAAATACGTGTGATCGGATGAACTTTTATTAAATTTACAATGTTATTTGGCAGTCTGCAAATGGATTGAAACATGTGAATGTCAGTTTGGCATCCGACACAGACATTGAAGTATGGTAGAAAAACAAAGTGTATGGCGTTTTACAAACCTGTAATCAAACACTGGGCCGGCCGCGGTGGTATAGCGGTTCTAGGCGCTCAGTCCGGAATCGCGCGACTGCTACGGTCGCAGGTTCGAATCCTGCCTCGGGCATGGATGTGTGTGATGTCCTTAGGTTAGTTAGGTTTAAGTAGTTCTAAGTTCTAGGGGACTGATGACCACAGCTGTTAAGTCCCATAGTGCTCAGAGCCATTTGAACCAGTTGAAAAAAGGAAGTCAGATGTTACAAATAAGTTAAGTCCCATAGTGCTCAGAGCCATTTTCATACACTGGGGATCATGGTAGAAAAACAAAGTGTATGGCGTTTCACAAAGCTGTTATCATACACTGCTTGGATGTTCTATAGCTGAAAAACAATGTACTAAACTTCCTATGAATGAACAACACAGGACTCCTCTCTTGTGATTGATTGTCCATTAGATATGGTCTTCCTCCAGTGCAGGTGAGAAAACTAAACAGGTCCGTGCGAGCGACTTTGACTACTGGCAATCTGCTCCATAGTAACAATAAGTAAACATGTAACATCCTCGATGTCGACATGCGTACAGTATTTATTTTTCGAAGTATTGAAAGACAGAGATGCAATAAAATCTTATAGGAGGTTCTATTACAAGGAGTGGTATGACTGATGAAAATATAAATATAGTTTGTAGTTTTTTTTTTGCCAACTCTGAAAGTTACAAAATAACAAATGTGTGTGTGTGTGTGTGAACTCTTAAGGGACTTAACTGCTAAGGTCATCAGTCCCGAAGCTTACACACTACTTAACCTAAACTATCCTAAGGACAAACACACACACCCATGCCCGAGGGAGGACTCGAACCTCCGCCTGGATCAGCCGCACAGTCCATGACTGCAGCGCCTCAGACCGCTCGGCCAATCCCGCGCGGCTACAAAATAACGACGAAGAGTGCCCTCGAATGTGAATGCTCTCAAATTACACCGGTTTTGCTCGTAGAAATCGACTGTATTTATTCTCATGGAATCATGATTGTTTTTATTATTGTCTTCACAACTACGTGTTTAAAAATAAGTGTTATTGCAAGTCCTGTGTTGTTTCATACTTCATAACCTCTAATTATAAACTAGATAGCACTTGGAATTATAGCTCATTATGCAACCTAGAAATGATAGTTTTTTCCCGATGTGTGAGTAGATTGTGTGAAACTGCTGTTCTGTGATGATCAAATTGCTTATGAAGCTAGAATGCAATAATCTGCTGTTATTGCGAATGACTGTCTACAGGATGTCAGAAACTTTACATAGAGGTCGCTAGAAGCGAGTCATGGAGAAAAAAGAAAGTCAGCCGGCTGCGGTGGTCTCGCGGTTCTCGGCGCGCAGTCCGGAACCGCGCGACTGCTACGGTCGCAGGTTCGAATCCTGCCTCGGGCATGGATGTGTGTGATGTCCTTAGGTTAGTTAGGTTTAAGTAGTTCTAAGTTCTAGGGGACTGATGACCACAGCTGTTAAGTCCCATAGTGCTCAGAGCCATTTGAACCAGTTGAAAAAAGGAAGTCAGATGTTACAAATAAGTTAAGTCCCATAGTGCTCAGAGCCATTTGTTACAAATAATGGGAGGTGGGTGCAGAGAGAGATGCGAATTGCATCCTGCAGTTGAATGTAAAAATAATATCGATTTTGCCCATAAAACTAAAAGAAAAGGGACTGTACCTGTTTTCGTGGAAAGCCAACATTTATTATCGTCGTGATTGTGTTTTCTTTTTTTAAGAGATGCTCTCTTATAGGAGGTGGGTTGATGTTAAATACAATTGTTTCAGTTAAGTGTTTTCTCAGTCAAAACGTGGCCACTTTCGGGGGGGGGGGGGGGGGGCACTGTGTGCATTTGGTCACACTTGGCAGCTGTGGTGCAACTAGAGTGCAGCTGCATTTTAGCATCATTTGTCTCACACTGTTTAGTGGGTGTTGCGACCTTTTGTATTGGCAAAGAGACACAGCCTGAACCGTGCAAATGCCATCACTTCAATGTGGGCCAGGTGCAGATGGAGAGCACCCGCTTATCCGCCGTTGGGAGGCCGATATGCCGCAAAGAAGAGCATAGCATGTGGTAGCAGTCTGCTATTTGAAAAAGCCTATATTGCCACCGTAGGTGGAGGGAGGGAGGGATGGATAAGGGGCGCTAAGAGCGCCTCTAATTTTGTTTGTTCCTGTCCACACATTGAGGAGAAAGCATGTTCAACAGCTGTCCCTCTACATCTACATCTACATCTATACTCCGCGAGCCACCTTACGGTGTGTGGCGGAGGGTACTTATTGTACCACTATCTGATCCCCCCTTCCCTGTTCCATTCACGAACTGTGCGTGGGAAGAACGACTGCTTGTAAGTCTCCGTATTTGCTCTAATTTCTCGGATCTTTTCGTTGTGATCATTACGCGAGATATATGTGGGCGGTAGTAATATGTTGCCCATCTCTTCCCGGAATGTGCTCTCTCGTAATTTCGATAATAAACCTCTCCGTATTGCGTAACGCCTTTCTTGAAGTGTCCGCCACTGGAGCTTGTTCAGCATCTCCGTAACGCTCTCGCGCTGTCCCTCTCTCTCTGTTCAAAAATGGCTCTGAGCACTATGGGACTTAACATCTATGGTCATCAGTCCCCTAGAACTTAGAACTACTTAAACCTAACTAACCTAAGGACAGCACACAACACCCAGTCATCATGAGGCAGAGAAAATCCCTGACCCCGCCGGGAATCGAACCCGGGAACCCGTGCGTGGGAAGCGAGAACGCTACCGCACGACCACGAGCTACGGACCCTCTCTCTCTGTGTTAGTCTTTTGGGACAACTATTTTCCCTTGTCCTCAGTATGTGTTGGGCAACGGCCTTGCCGCAGTGGATACACCGGTTCCCGTCAGATCTCCGAAGTTAAGCGCTGTCGGACATGGCCGGCACTTTGGTGGGTGACCATCCGGTCCACCATGCTCTGTTGCCATTTTTCGGGGTGCACTCAGCCTCGTGATCCCAATTGAGGAGCTACTCGAATGAGTAGTGTGGGCTCCGGTCTCAGGAAACGATGATAACGATCGGGAGAGCGGTGTGCTGACCACACGCCCCTTCTGTCCACATCCTCATCTGAGGATGACACGGTGGTAGGATGGTCCCGATGGGCCACTTGTAGCCTGAAGGCGGAGTGCCTCGGTATGTGTTGCATATGACCCCACTGATTACGAGTGCTGTTTTTTTCATGACAAATTCGATGTGTAATTAGAACAGTGAAGCATTTCCATCAGTTGTGGTGGCATGTATTGGCTTCGATTACCTGGGCTGCAGGGTTGTTGTCGAGCAGTGCGGGGGAGGTGTCTGTGGCACTCTGATGTCAAACAGCAGTAGATAAGTCCTCAGTTGTATGCCTACAGATAATAAACTTATTAAACTCCTCTGTCCAACTCCAGCATTTCGTCAGTTGAACACAATTTTAGCCAGAAAATAAAGTTAATACCTTTCACTCCAGCCTTTTTCCCATCAGCTTGTAGGTGAAGGGGCGAGTTTGAGTACATCTGCCACTAGTTTCGACTGGTATTGTGGGTTTTTCTCCCAGCAGAATAAAATGAGTTGTATGGCATCGTCAATTTTTGAGCTGTATTGCGATTTTAGGCGCTATGCATATAGCACTGTGCATATAGTTATCTAATTAGGACCGATCTCTGTGATTAATTATGCAATTAGGACCCATCTTTACTTCAGTATCCCAACGAAAATAAATAAAGTACACTAACCTGACCTCCCTCTCCAGCACCTGGGCAGTTTTCATGTGTTGGTGGATGCACTTGGGCTCTCCATCCAGAAGGACCAAGGTTCGAGTCCCAGAAACGGCGCTGCCATTTTTAATATCCCACTAATTCCTGGGTGTAGGTGGGGTGGGTTGTCAACACAGCCCTAGGGCATAGAAATTCCCACCAAAATTCGAAATTCCCGTAAAAATTAGAACATCCCACCAAAAGGGTAGGTAGGGAAGGAGAGCAGTGAGGAGAGGGAGGGTGGCAGGATGCATGTGCCAGGCAAGGAGAACACATGATGTCATCTGGGGGTGGGGGTGTGTGGGGAGTGGCGGTAATTAATTGATCAATTTAATTAATTTGCATATCAATTTGATACCAAAATTGCGCCAGGAATTCCAGTACCCTACTACTGACGAGATGAGCTGCAGGATGTGCAGCGGTATATGAGGAGAGAGAAAGAGAGAGAGAGAGAGAGAGAAAGTAAAGCGGAAAAAGTGACCAGAAACATTGGGAAGAAGAGAAAGCAGAGTGGGGGTGGGAGGAGGGGACAATTAGAGAGACGGGAGGAGATAATGGACAGAAAAAGGGAAGTGGAGAAGATGGACAGAGAGATCGGAGAGCAGGAGATAGACAGAGAAAGAGGAGATGGATAGAGAGGGTGGTGGAGGAGATGGACAGAGAGAGGGGGAGGAGGAGATGGAGTTAGAGGGGAAAGGAGTTTATGAACAGAGGGGGGGAGGAACAGATTAACACAGAGAGGCGAAGGGAGAGGTGGGCAGAGGGAGGGGCAGGAGGAACGGTCAGAGAGTGGAGGGTGAAGGAGGTGGGCAGAGAGAGGGTGAAGGAAGAGATGGAAATAGAGATGAGGGAGTTTGACTAATAGAAGATTGGAATAAGTAAATTCTACATCTACATATAAATCTACATACATACTCCGCAATCCACCATACGGTGCGTGGCGGGGGGTACCTCGTACCACAACTAGCATCTTTTCTCCCTGTTCCACTCCCAAACAGAACGAGGGGAAAATGACTGCCTATATGCCTCTGTACGAGCCCTAATCTCTCTTATCTTATCTTTGTGGTCTTTCCGCGAAATGTAAGTTGTCGGCAGTAAAATTGTACTGCAGTCAGCTTCAAATGCTGGTTCTCTAAATTTCCTCAGTAACGATTCACGAAAAGAACGCCTCGTTTCCTCCACAGACTCTCACCCGAGTTCCTGAAGCATTTCCGTAACACTCGCGTGATGATCAAACCTACCAGTAACAAATCTAGCAGCCCGCCTCTGAATTGCTTCTATGTCCTCCCTCAATCCGACCTGATAGGGATCCCAAACGCTCGAGCAGTACTCGAGAATAGGTCGTATTAGTGTTTTATGAGCGGTCTCCTTTACAGATGAACCACATCTTCGCAAAATTCTACCAATGAACCGAAGACGACTATCCGCCATCCCCACAACTGCCATTACATGCTTGTCCCACTTCATATCGCCCTGCAATGTTACGCCCAAATATTTAATCGACGTGACTGTGTCAAGCGCTACACTACTAATGGAGTATTCAAACATTACGGGGTTCTTTTTCCCATTCATCTGCATTAATTTACATTTATCTATATTTAGAGTAAGGTGTCATTCCTTACACCAGTCACAAATCCTGTCCAAGTGATCTTGTATCCTCCTACAGTCACTCAACGACGACACCTTCCCGTACACCACAGCATCATCAACAAACAGCCGCACATTGCTATCCACCCTATCCAAAAGATCATTTAGGTAGATAAAAAACAACCACAGACCTATCACACTTATTTGGAGCACTCCAGATGATACCCTCACCTCCGATGAACACTCACCATCGAGGACAACGTACTGGGTTCTATTACTTAAGAAGTCTTCGAGCCACTCACATATTTGGGAACCAATCCCATATGCTCGTACCTTAGTTAGGAGTCTGCAGTGGGGCACCGAGTCAAAGTCAAGGAATATGGCATCCGTCTGAGACCTTTCATCCATGGTTCGCAAGATATCATGCGGAAAGAAGGGCGAGTTGCGTTTCGCAGGAGCGATGCTTTCTAAAGCCGTGCTGATGCATGGACAGCAACTTCTCTGTCTCAAGGAAATTCATTATATTCGAACTGAGAATATGTTCGAGAATCCTGCAACAAACCGATGTTAAGGATATTGGTCTGTAATTTTGAGGATCCGTCCTTCTACCCTTCTTATATACAGGCGTCACCTGCGCTTTTTTCCAGTCGCTCGGGACTTTACGTTGCGCAAGAGATAACGCCGGGTTTCACAGCTAGTTTGTTATACAGGGTGGTTTTCCTATTACCCTACATTTGACCATACCTTTTCGTCAGCAGTACTGAGCAACAGGCCATGTAGCAAACTGTCACCCACCTTTACATGGTTCCCGCTTGGAAGTATAAGTTCCGGCTCTACGTTATTAGATTATACCACAGTTGACGCACATTGTATGGAGTCGTGGCTGACAGCGTTATGTGTACCCTGATCGCTATTTTATTGATGTAGAGGAGCGAGCTCTGAGCGTCAGGTCTACCTGTCCCGGTAAATGTCATTGAAAATGGGCGAGACGCCTGAAACATGTCGCATTAAAGGAGCGTCAAACAGCCGCCGTGGACCCGTTAGTTCAGGCTGTAGACTCTGCGTTTCAGTGGCGGCATTCGCATGTGCCTTCAACGAAACGGAACAGAAAGGAACTCGGCGTCAACGTCAACGTTTTGCGCGAGGAAAGTTTTGACGATGACCTTGTTTGGGAGGGCGGTGGCAGCATCTGCTAACATCGAAAGTCACACTATTCGGGTCTAACGGATGGTTTTGAGCTTTTGTGTCTTCTCTGTCCTCATTTTATTGTTTGCTGTGTTTTTAATGTATTACACCTGTATGGCTTCCCTTTTGTTGCAACTTCATGTAACAGTGAATCGATGTGTCGCTTTAGTTTTTCCTAGTGGTCATAATCTTCATTGTTCAGTTTATTCTCTGTGTGATTGTTAACGCGCCTGGCGTCTGTAATTCTTTTCTTGATCAGTACGTAGACAGTTTGGCACTTCACTCCATAATTATAAGAGTCTTACTTTTCATTCACTTGTGTGCTCACTTTCGTAAGCTTCGCTTCGTATTTTGGTTTTAAGTCTAAGTAGAAGTTGTTGTGTTATGGAGGGAAAATATTTTTTCACTAGCGTTTCTTATATTTCTTGTTCTCGCCACAGGTGTGTGTTGGTGACGATGTATCTAAACGCGTAACGATGAATAAATTAATTTAGGACCAAGACGTTTCCAAAATTATACACTGAACCGAATCTGAATGGCCGCTTGCCTCAAACACGTAAGACTTTCTCAGGCAAGTGTTTCGGTTTATTGGCGTTCCACTTTTCGAACGCTCTGCGCCGTGCCAGGCCCTGAATATCTTCTGGGCTGGGCGGGTTGTCAGTTTAATATTTTAAAGCTGTAGAATATACAATAAACGAAAATTCAACAACAATTTTTGTATTGCTAGTAACTTTGTTATAAATTAGCTGAAAATGAAACACTGCAACATGTATAGTAATTTAGCTAAAGACATACATTGAATGTTCGGGAAGCAATTTTATTTGAGAAGAAAACAGTGAGAAACAACATATATGACCTTGTGTATCTGTGCAACTCATATAATTTATATGTAAGAGTCCTGTGTTATTGTAAATCAAGGAAAAAAAGACGGCAATAGAAAAAGGTGCTGTGAATGTTTGTATTGTGAAGTAGGTGGCTTTGGAATGGCACAATTCCGGAAAAATTATTCCCATCTTGTGCGATAAAAGCACAGTGTAGCCATGGAAAGTTCTCTGTCTGGAATCTGGAATGAAAACATGGAATAAAATCAATGAAGTTTGAAATTCACTTACAGAAAGGGCGATTAGCGCCGTCAGAGCGATCTGTGATGCTTTTGAAACAGCTGCGACATCATTATATGAGCCGTAACGATGCCTGCAGATTATAATTTCAGACATGCACATCAACGTTCTCAGAACATAGAAAAGAGAGAGACGAAATCACGATGAAACTGTAGCTACAGCACCAGATTAGCAACCACGATGTGTGAGAGAGACCAAATCTTCCACGTGGTTCAGATCAGGTGGTGTAGTAATAGCTCAATTAAACAGGGTGGTCCATTGATCGTGACCGGGCCAAATATCTCACGAAATAAGCGTCAAACGAAAAAACTGCAAAGAACGAAACTCGTCTAGCTTGAAGGGGAAAACCAGACGGCGCTATGGTTGGCCCGCTAGATGGCGCTGCCATAGGTCAAACGGATATCAACTGCGTTTTTTAAAATAGGAACCGCCCATTTTCATTACATATTCGTGTAGTACGTAAAGAAATATGAATGTTTTAGTTGCACCACTTTTTTCGCTTTCTGATAGATGGCACTGTAATAGTCATAAACGTATAAGCACGTGGTATCACGTAACATTCCGCCAGTGCGGACGGTATTTGCTTCGAGATACATTACCCTTGTTAAAATGGACCGTTTACAAGTTGCGGAAAAGGTCGATATCGTGTCGATGTATGGTTATTGTGATCAAAATGCCCAACGGGCGTGTACTATGTATGCTGCTCGGTATCCTGGACGACATCATCCAAGTGTCCGGACCGTTCGCCGGATAGTTACGTTATTTAAGGAAACAGGAAGTGTTCAGCCACATGTGAAACTTCAACCACAACCTGCAACAAATGATGATGCCCAAGCAGGTGTTTTAGCTGCTGTCGCGGCTAATCCGCACATCATAGCAGACAAACTGAGCGAGAATCGGGAATCTCAAAAACGTCGGTGTTGAGAATGCTACATCAACGTCGATTGCACCCGTAGCATATTTCTATGCACCAGGAATTGCATAGCGACGACTTTGAACGTCGTCTACAGTTCTGCCACCGGGCACAAGAGAAATTACGGGACGATGACAGCGGTAACATAAACCGGCATAATATGCATTATTCGGCAACGGAAAATCCACAATGGCTGCGACAAGAGGAACATCAGCGACCTTGGCGGGTTAATGTATGGTACGGCATTATGGGAGGAAGGATAATTGGCCCCCATTTTATCGATGGCAATCTAAATGGTGCAATGTCTGCTGATTTTCTACGTAATTTTCTACCGATGTTAGTACAAGATGTTTCACTGCATGACAGAATGGCGATGTACTTCCAACATGATGAATGTCCAGCACATAGCTCGCATGTGGTTGAAGCGGTATTGAATAGCATATTTCATGACAGGTGGATTGGTCGTCGTAGCACCATACCATGGCCCGCACGTTCACCGTATCTGACGTCTCTGGATTTCTTTCTGTGGGGAAAGTTGAAGGATGTTTGCTATCGTGATCCACCGACAACGCCTGACAACATGCGTCAGCGCATTGTCAATGCATGTGCGAACATTACAGAAGGCGAACTACTCGATGTTGAGAGGAACGTCGTTACACGTATTGCCAAATGCATTGACGGACATCAGATGTTTCAAATGGCTCTGAGCAGTATGGGACTTAACTTCTTAGGTCATCAGTCTCCTAGAACTTCGAACTACTTAAACGTAACTAACTTAAGGACATCACACACATCCATGCCAGAGGCAGGATTCGAATTTGCGACCGTAGCGGTCGCGCGGTTCCAGACTGTAGCGCCTAGAACCGCTCGGTCACCCTGGCCTGCTGACGGACATCATTTTGAGCATTTATTGCATTAAGAGAGGCGCTCTGCATCGCGGTGTAGCTTGCTGTCCAGGTTTCGAGAGGGTACGTTTCTGGATGAGGTAGCGAATATATTGCTTCCCCCTACTTATACCTGCCGAGGAGATCACGAATGTAAAATTAGAGAGATTCGAGCGCGCACGGAGGCTTTCCGGCAGTCGTTCTTCCGGCGAACCACACGCGAGTGGAACAGGAAAGGGAGGTAATGACAGTGGCACGTAAAGTGCCCTCCGCCACACACCGTTGGGTGGCTTGCGGAGTATAAAGGTAGATGTAGATGTAGAATGTGGTATTTACAGGTAATCACGCTGTAACAGCATGCGTTCTCAGAAATGATAAGTTCACAAAGGTACATGTATAACATTGGAACAACCGAAATAAGATGGTCAAACGTACCTACGTTCTGTATTTTAATTTAAAAACCGTACCTGTTACCGACTGTTCGTCTACAATTGTGAGCCATATATGACTGTTACAGCGCCATCTATCACAAAGCGAAAAAAGTGGTCCAACTAAAACATTCATATTTCTTTACGTACTACACGAATATGTAATAAAAGCCCGCATCTCGTGGTCGTGCGGTAGCGTTCTCGCTTCCCACGCCCGGGTTCCCGGGTTCGATTCCCGGCGGGGTCAGGTATTTTATCTGCCTCGTGATGGCTGGGTGTTGTGTGCTGTCCTTAGGTTAGTTAGGTTTAAGTAGTTCTAAGTTCGAGGGGACTGATGACCATAGATTATAAGTCCCATAGTGCTCAGAGCCATTTGAACCATTTTTTTTTGTAATAAAAAATGGGGGTTCCTATTTTAAAAAAGAACGCAGTTGATATCCGTTTGACCTATGGCGGCGCCATCTAGCGGGCCAACCATAGCGCCATCCGGTTTCCCCCTTTAAGCTAGACAAGTTTCATTCTTTGTAGTTTTTTTCGTTTGACGCTTATTTCGTGAGATATTTGGCCCGTCACGATCAGTGGACCAACGTGTATACAAACTCTAGTTGGTTCGAAGATCCGTCTGGCAAAAATACGTAATGTCGAAAGAACTCTCACAGTTCTTGAAATTTTGCCCCTTACGACAGTTAGGCATAACATACTAGTAGGTGGTCATGGAAATAAGGCAAAGCTCTTTGAACTGAAGCAAAGCGAGAACTGGCTTAAGAACAGTCCTCTTAGAATGGGTGGACGGTAGACAGCGGTTTGAAACGCACAAAATTTCTGTCAGTCGGTTTGGTGTACCGTGCCCGAGAGTTTGAAGCACACACGGCGCGTGCCGCCGTCCCGCTGTTGTATGTGGTTACCACCGAGGTCCTCGGCGGCTTTACGCTGTGTCGCATGTCCGCCAGAAATAGGAGTGTCATTAGCGCCTGACAAGTGCCGAAGTGTCGCGGGCAGACAGCTTGTGACAGCTCGTTCACGCCAGCTGTTGGCGGCTTAGCGGGGGAGAAGCCGCATAGCTCGTCCTGAAACCCCGCGGTGCAGGTCGCAGGGCCGTCGCTTCCCGGTTACGACACGCGGCGGCCGCCGCTCCCCGCCAGAGGCGCTGCATACCTCTTGGACTTGCAGCTGCCCCTGCACTCAGGGCAACGTTTCCAATTAGCTGCGTGCAGTCCCGTTGTTCCTGACCAGCGGAGCCTCCTCGGGACAGCGACTCGTCACTCGATCTGCCTTCGTAGCGCAAACGATACGCACGTTTAAACATGTACACCCCGAAACGCATCGCACGGTGCGTCGTGGAGGCTAGTTCGTACCAATATTGTCGATTTTTTGTGCCATTCCATTTGTGTATTGGGCGATGGGAAAGCGGCCGTCTGTACGCCTCTGTCTGCGCTCTGATCTTTTTTCATTTCTGTGTAGTGTGCGCTGAAGAGATCGTCCTTGATGACTTAATGTTCTAGGATGGGATGTAAGGATAAAAGAAAAACAATTTATTTATTACACATTATGTTATGCTTGGGCACTCAATGGGTCCTTTAGCCTGCTGCCTTTGGTGATGTCTATCTCTGTGGTGAGATGTGTCCAGGCTGTTATGTGTGACGCCTTCCTCGTGTTACGACAGATCACTATGGGAGGGGGGGGGGGTGTGAAACGTTATTGATTTCGGTACTCGATACTTGTGCCATCTTGAAGGGTTTACCGTTCCTACCGATTGTAATTGTCGACCTTCAAAATGGTTCAAATGGCTCGGAGCACTGTGGGACTTAACATCTACCGAGCGAGGTGGCGCAGTGGTTAGCACACTGGACTCGTATTCGGGAGGACGACGGTTCAATCCCGTCTCCAGCCATCCTGATTTAGGTTTTCCGTGATTTCCCTAAATCGTTTCAGGCAAATGCCGGGATGGTTCCTTTGAAAGGGCACGGCCGATTTCCTTCCCAATCCTTCCCTAACCCGAGCTTGCGCTCCGTCTCTAATGACCTCGTTGTCGACGGGACGTTAAACACTAACCACCACCACCACCACTTAACATCTGAGGTGATCAGTCCCCTAGACTTAGAACTACAGGGCTATTACAAATGATTGAAGCGATTTCATAAATTCACTGTAGCTCCAGTCATTGACATATGGCCACGACACACTACAGATACGTAGAAAAACTCATAAAGTTTTTTTCGGCTGAAGCCGCACTTCAGGTTTCTGCCGTCAGAGCGCTCGAGAGCGCAGTGAGACAAAATGGCGACAAGAGCCGAGAGAGCGTATGTCGTGCTTGAAATGCACTCACATCAGTCAGTCATAACAGTGCAACGACACTTCAGGACGAAGTTCAATAAAGATCCACCAACTGCTAACTCCATTCGGCGATGGTATGCGCAGTTTAAAGCTTCTGGATGCCTCTGTAAGGGGAAATCAACGGGTCAGCCTGCAGTGAGCGAAGAAACGGTTGAACGCGTGCGGGCAAGTTTCACGCGTAGCCCACGGAAAATTGGCTCCTGCCACAACTGGAGACCGACAGCGCCGACTTCATCTTTCAACAGGATGGTGCTTCTTCGCACTTCCATCATGATGTTCGGCATTTCTTAAACAGGAGATTGGAAAACCGATGGATCGGTCGTGGTGGAGATCATGATCAGCAATTCATGTCATGGCCTCCACGCTCTCCCGACTTAACCCCATACGATTTCTTTCTGTCGGGTTATGTGAAAGATTCAGTGTTTAAACCTCCTCTACCAAGAAAGGTGCCAGAAATGCGAGCTCGCATCAATGATGCTTTCGACTCATTGATGGGGACATGCTGCGTCGAGTGTGGGAGGAACTTGATTATCGGCTTCATGTCTGCCGAATCACTAAAGGGGCACATATCGAACATTTGTGAATGCCTAAAAAAACTTTTTGAGTTTTTGTATGTGTGTGCAAAGCATTTTGAAAATATCTCAAATAATAAAGTTATTGTAGAGCTGTGAAATCGCTTCAATCATTTGTAATAACCCTGTACTTAAACCTAACTAAGGACATCACACACATCCATGCCCGAGGCAGGATTCGAACCTGCGACCGTAGCGGTCGCGCGGTTCCAGACTGTAGCCCCTAGAACCGCTCGGCTACGCCGGCCGGCTGTCGAACTTCGACCCTAAGGGCATCGATTTTGTCAAAAACTCGTGGAGCCTTGTCACTGACCTTCTCTTGTATAGTGCTCTCGTGGAGTGCCGTGCGGATCCCGACGTTTCTTGTCCACCATGGAGCTCCTGTGATCCATCGGTAGCAAATGTTTTGCAGCGCTTGGAGTTTGTTGTAGTTGGAGACGCACGTAGTTCCCCCACGAGGTGGAGCCATATAATATTGTGGGTTCCACCGTTGCCTTATACAATTGGAGTTTAGTCTTAGGGTTGAGATCCTTACTCTTCAGGAACGGAATCAATGACCTGGCCATCTTCTGGGCTGCCGTCTTCTTGTCGTCAATATGCTGCGTAAAGAGCAATTTTTTTGTCAAGGTAGACACCGAGGTACTTCACTCCCGGCTTCCATGGGATGAATTGATCAGCTATTTGGAGTCTGTCGTTCAGAACTTGTTTCCTTCGTGTGAACATAATGACTGCCGTCTTCGTCCGGTTGATTGTTATCTTATTTTGCAGCGCCCAGCGTTCCATTACGTCAAGTTGCCGTTGCATCCTAGCCATCAGCTAGTCCAAGTGTCGTCCAGTCGTCAGAAAGGCCGTATCGTCCTTATAAAAACTCGCCGTATCAAGGGGGACTGTTGGGATGTCATTTATATATAAATTGAAAGGCAGAGGCGAAATGACAGAGCCCTGCGGAGATCAGTTTCACTTCGGAGTTTTTATCGTCGACTCGGACATACAGTTTCCTGTCCTGCAGAAAGTTGTCTATGAGTCTAATGTAACAGTCCGCAATAGGGGTAGTGCGATGTAGTTTGACGATAAGGTTGGGCCGCCACACCTTATCGTATGCTTTTTCGACGTGAAGGAATACACCAGTTGTGAAGTGCTGCTTGTTGTATGCTTCCTGTATCCATTCAGTGATCCGTAGAAGTTGAAGTTCGCAGATAACTTGCCCTTGAAACCGAATTGTTCGGGTCGTATAACATCATGCGCTGTAAGCGTGTCATAGAGCAGCCTCTCGCGCTCCTAATTTCTCCCATCCACGGGCGAGATGTGTCATGGCGGCGGTAGAGAGGTCGCCACGGTCTTCGTCCAATACTGGTTCTCTAAATTTACCCTGTAGCGTTACCTGAAAGCGACCTACTCGACATCCCCGATTGTTTCTGTTACAGACTAGTAGCACTTTACCGGGTCACTAAGGTCATGTCGGCGCGCCACTCAGTTCGTTCCTCGTCTGCTCTCACTTGACGAGGACGCCAAACACTGGAACAGTACTCCAGAACTGGTCGCACCGGTGGCTTGTAAGCAATTACATTTACACTTGCACCGCACTCCCTTTCCAACGGAGCTGAGACTTCCATTCACTGTTCTCTAATGTTTCGATCGTCCCATTTTCTATCGCTTCTTTAAGTATTACTCGCAGATAGCTAGATGATGTGATGTCCTGAAAATGTTCGCCACTAACTTTCGAATCCGGTACGATCCATCCGTGTAGCACGTGTTAATAGACCTGGACATTGCATGGGGGCTTAATTAAATATTTATGATTGAAAATGATTTTTTTTGTTTTTAGTAGCTGTCCGATTACGCAAGTCTCGTAATCGGTTGGCCCTGACTAGAATTGTTACGCTATCTGACTGCAAAGAACAATGTAAGAAAATTTTCGTAAACACAGTTAATTAATTAAGACCCCAGCAACTATAAAAATCTACGAAACCAATGAGCACAAGAGTAACTGTTCTGTATGTGGGAGTGTGACTCAACGTCCACATCTGGCACGGTTCTTTTCCAACAAGACAAGAATTTTGATACCAATTATACTGACGTGACAAAAGAAATTTAGAAAAACTATAATTACGCAAGAAAACCAAAATTCACTCTAATACAAGAACACGAGCCAGATGCTTTGTTGACTGAACCTGTAGTGACACATTATTTCAGATACACAACTAATAAAGGAACATTATAAATTTTACCTTCATATATTGACGAAATGCACTCATTACAATAACATCTGCTATCTCTCCCATCAAATCACTGCATAAGACAAGGAACAACACTCTTTACTACAACATCTTACTCCGACTTCACGACAAGCAGTGCCCACTAGTACATCTCAGTACGAACTCTTAACACACACTGTCCTCTACGAGCTCTCTGGTAGCACTGACAGCCACGAACTCTTAACACGCACTGTGGAGGCGGCTTAATAGTACTCTTTGGCGCAATCTCTGGCGCAGTGGCACAGTGTAGCCACCTTTCATATGCCCCTCCTCCACAGGCCAGAATTTGATGGTATTTTTGCCAGCATTGGTGGTGAAAATACCACCAAATTCGTCCAGAAAAATACAGACAAAAATAAAAGATAATATTAATACCTAAACATCACATAATTAGTTAAAAATTTTGGCTTTGCACTGACCTTTTACTAACCTAATATATAAAATACAGTAAGCAATACAACTTCTTTTCATACATGTGACTTTACATAATAGTTTACACAATATACAAAAAATCAGTTTATACAAATGTTCACATAAAATGCTTTCAATGATTAGTTTATACAAAAAAAAAAATACTAACAGGTGACATCTTTTCAGTAGAAGCAGTCCATCAGTTGCACCCAGTAAAGTTTAGCAGGTACACCCAGCAACAAGTCACATTAATTCAGTAGAAGCAGTTCATCAGTGGCACCCAGCAATGTTGAGTAGGTGCAGACAGCAACAAGTGACTTCATTTCAGTAAAAACAGTTCATCAGTTGCACCCAGCAATGTTGAGTAGGTGCAGACAGCAGACTTCATTTCAGTAGAAGCAGTTCCATCTGTGGCACCCAGTAAAGTTGCAGAGGTACACACAGCAACAAGTCACATTAGTTCAGTAGAAGCAGTCCATCAGAGGCACCCAGCAATGTTGAGTAGGTGCAGACAGCAACAAGTGACACTATTTCAGTAGAAGCAGTCCATCAGTTGCACCCAGCAATGTTGAGCAGGTGCAGACAGCAACAAGTGACATTATTTCAGTAGAAGCAGTTCCATCTGTGGCACCCAGTAAAGTTGAGAGCAGGTGCAGACACCAACAAGTGACACCATTTCAGTAGAAGCAGTCCATTAGTGGCATCAGCAATGTTGATCAGGTGCACACAGCAACAGGGGACATCTTTTCAGTAGAAGCAGTCCATCAGTGGCACCCAGCAATACTGAGTAGGTGCAGACAGCAAAAAGTCACATCTCTCTGCAGAAGCAGTTCGATCAAACTCACTAGCACTGATCACACTGTCCATCAGAGTTTATGAGCACAAATTAAACATGTCCTAATGTCACACATCATGTTGAAAAGTGCAGGTAACAGTTCAGAATATTTATCTTCACTAATCAGACAGTTCAGGCATGAACAATAGTTGGAATACACATACAAATGCTTTTACAGTAACATACAAATCATAACAAACACACAAACGATGTCAGATAATTGTCCTATTAACTATTACAAATACTCAAATACCAGTAAACCTATAATATTTATGGGTGTCAGTGCAAGCCACTACAAACAAATAAAATAATATTTAGGAGATAGGTGGGTAGGATTAGTAAAGGAAAACACACAGAACACACTCACTCATCTCTCATCCACATTAAGTACTACTGTGTAACTGAATAGTGTTAATTGTGTAAATGTAATTCTGTCAAAATCTGATGTTCATCATGTGTATCAAGTAGTACTGGCAGCAATGTATAACAGTCAATAATAGTTAGGTCAACGTCATAGTCATCATGTCAAGACCAATGTTTGCCAAGCCAGATCAAAATGTACTGTTGCTGAACAACTGTCAGTGAGCCAAGATATGCAATTACTTCCTCTCTCCAAAAAAAAGTATATACTGCTTAGTTATTTAACAAAGTGTGTGTATAGACCATCTTCCTTCTATTTTAGTGTTCTAGTCTGCTCTCTTCATCCTCCTTGTTCCATAAGACCAACCAAAAAAAATATGCTCCTCACTTACTTTACCTCTTATACACCAAAACTTCGATAATCATCAGCATCACATAATCTCAATACGTCACTAATACTTCTTCAATACGTCGATACATATAACTCTTATCATCAACATCATTTACCTTACCTCTTGTCCACAAACAACTTCATATACTCTCAATACCTATAATAATACGTCGATAAATATAAACCTCAGCACCAATATCATTTCACTTCCATAACAACTCTTTCCTCTAGTCAGTCTCCTCGAACAAGTACAGATAAAATCCTAATGCAACTTCAATTCAGCATCCCATACAATCCGAAGACACAGTGTCCACACACAACCTCTGTGTAATCCATCTGACCCAAATTTTCTACTCATTATAAATTATAAACAAAGAAATGCATACATGACCTCTAACAGACTTAGTTCGAATAACTCTCAGTAATTAAGTACGATTACGGAGTGTGAATAATCATAATGTTTCACAGTGTGTACACCACTTCAAGAATTATGGCAGACAGAAGCAAACATGTGGAGTATTTCTTGTGTCAAGTGTCACTTCCTATTTCAATTGCTCACGAAAAATGCAGTGTAATACTGTCAATGGTCTAAACCTAGTTTCGGTCTGTCATGTCGTTAGCCTCCTTCCTATTAGCATAAATTTATACAGCTTCCATAAAACCTCAGCTCATGTGACTTCTATGACTTTCTTGTACTAATGTCGTTCGTCGAATTATAGCAGTTAATTTTCTTATCTTAAAAATATAAGGCACTGAGCGTAAGCAAAACATGCAATAGCGCGTAAATATACCAGTAGATAACAGAATGTCAGCAAGTGGATGCAGCACAATTCTTACAACGAGGCTCTGCCAAGCAAACAATCTATAATTAATACAGTAGTGTGACCTAAACTCTATGTTTATACACAGTATATCAGCATTTCTATACACCAAATTAAAGAGCAGTTATGGCAACAAAACAGAAATGTGTAAGCAAAACTTGCAATAGCGAGTAAATATACCAGTAGAGAACAAAAAGTCAACAAGTGGATGCAGCACAATTCCTACAACGAGGCTCTGCCAAGCGAACAATCTATAATCAATACAGTAGTGTGACCTAAACCCTATGTTTGTACACTGTACAACAGCATTGCTATATACCAAATTAAAGAGCAGTTATGGCAACAAAACAGAAATGTGTAAATATGCAATCCATACAAAAAGCAGCAAACATGTCATTAGCATCATATCAGCATAAGCAAATAAATGTTCATATGTCATCTTAATAAGTAAACATGAAGGCGCAAGCAGATAAATCACAAAGTATAACTTACATACATATCAGCACAATAAATCAGGTGACAATTATAATTTAAATAACTAAGCACAGCAGGCACATAATTAAAAAAAAAATATGACATCAGTGAAAAAGCAGTGCAGCCAAGCGATGCATAATATATACAAATAACAACCCTGTTCATTAATCAATAATTGTCAAAATCAGTTAACGTACGCAAGCACGTCGCTTCACAAGTAATTCCATAGAACATAAAATTAGCACAAAGTATGAATCACGTAATCGCGAGCAGCAAATTACGTCTAAAGTACGTACCTAAGTGGAAATTTGTTACCTGAAAATAAACTCAATTAATAGTTACCTTTTTTTTTTTTTTTTTTTTTTTTAGTTAATTAGTTTCTTCTTCGAAATTACATTCTTCCTGAAAATTTCTCGATAGCAAGTCGTCTTAACGTCGGAGACACACAGAATTTACCTGAAGTTCTCAAATATTTTACACAACCGTATCCTGGAAAATACTGAATGTTAATAACACAATTCAACAAGTCCTTATAGCTTTATACTGAATTTAATCGGAGAAATTAGACTGTGTGTTTGTTTACGGCTGTCAGTGCATTCGCACTGAGCGCTCGATCAGCTGTGGGCGCGTGACGTAGGAAGCTATTGTTCGCGGTCAACGACTGCCTTGTGCGGCGCGCAGACTTGACTGTTGCTTTGAGTATGTGCCGCCGCCAAAACACAGTGCGGTATCCTTGTACTCTCCGCATGTTTACATGTAGCTGTTAGTTTCTCACAAGTATGTCATTCTACAAAAAAAATTTTTAAAAATATATCATTCCACAAAAATTTTGGAAACTACGAACCTCACGTTTTGTGGCAGGAACAGCATAATTACGAATAGCGTCTAATTTCTCTGGATCAGGAAGAATACCTTCTGTGCAAATAGTGTGACCGAGAAATTTCACCTGTGAACGACCAAATTCAGATTTTTCCAAGTTCACTGTCATGCCAACTCGTGCAAAAATACATAATAATGAATCCAAACTTTTGTTGTGCTCACTCCAAGAACGTTTAACAATAAGAATGTCGTCAACATAAGAAGTAATATTGTCACGAAGATAAACAGGTAACATTTCATTTAAACTACGAATGAATGCTGCTGAAGATACAGTAAGTCCAAACGGTAATTTCCGAAATTGGTAACAGTTACCAAAGGCTAAAAAGGCAGTATATTTTCTACAATCAGGGTGGAGTTCTATTTGCCAAAAACTTGCGCGCATGTCAATCGTGGACAAAACTTTAATTCCATGGAAATGTTGAAGAAGTTCATCTAAATTTTGTGGGCGGTCAGTTTCAGGAATAATGATATTGTTTATCTGTCTGGAATCCAGAACCAGACGAATTGATCCATCCTTTTTAAGAACAACGTGTAATGGGCTAGTATAAGGACTGACTGCAGGCTCAATAATGCCCTGATCTAACATGTACTGAAGTTCATTCTTAACCTTGTCTCTGAAAGCCAAAGGAATAGCGTACGTTTTCCCGCGAAATGGTGTGTGTTCTTTCACTTTAAATAAATATTGTAGGCCTCGTATAGTTCCTGTGTGATGACTAAACACTGTAGCATGTGAAGTCAAAATGTGGTGCAGCTCTTCTCTTGCAACGTCATCTGGCACTTCAGCTTTCTTAACCTTCTTTTTAATTAACTCTTCGCTATTAATTATCTCATCCATCGCGTCTCTGTATCTATTGTCATTATCATGAATAAACACATTGTCGTCATAATGCTCAACGAAAACATCAGAAGTAAGAAACCTTAAACATTTTGTATCTGACTCAGATCTTGTTAAACACTTGAAGAATTTTAGACATTTCGGCATTCCAGCAACAGTCAAATTTACACTTCCTTCTTTAAAGTTCAAAATTGCCTTATGTGCGTTAAGAAACTCCATACCTAATATAATTTGTGTACTGAGTAATGGAACAATAATAAAATTAGCAGAAAATTCGTATCCTTGACAAACGAAATTTAAATTGGTCTGTTGTCTGACCTCCACACTTTTTCCAGAAATCGCACCTCGAATTGTAGTTTTAGAAATAGGTAACACAGGACAGGCAATAGTTCTTTCACATATACGAAAAACTGATTCACTAATGACATTCAATGGGCTCCCAGAATCTAAAACTGCAGTGAACTTATTCTTACCCACACATACTTCAATAACAGGATGTAAAAATGCGTCTACATTATTTTCCTTTTCATCTAACAAAATGTCTCTCATGTCTTCCAGGCGTACGTAGTGTAAAGTCGTAGTGTCATTACTTTCTGAACCGTCTATATTGCTGCCAGAAGCCGAAGCTGCAAGTCATTGTCGATTGTTTGCGTCACGTCTTTGAGTATTCGCGTCATTTCGCGGATCCATTTCAACGATTTGCACTTGTCTCTCAGAAGTTCTGTCACGTGGAGGATGCCAATTAGGTCCCTCCTGTCTGCTAGATGCAAATTCTGGGTTGTGTCTGTTATTAAAATTTCTATTTTCCTGTCTGTCTGCATAACTACTTCTTGTGTAATTTCGACTGTCATTTCTGAAATTATTGTTGTATCTACTACCCTGATTGTTTCTGTAGTAAGAATTTCTATTACTGTTTGAATAATTTCTGTCTTGATAATACCGATTACTGTTTCCGTATGATTGATCATTCCGATACGAATTACCGTTGTTATAGTTGTCTGTGTAATTTCTGTTAGAACGTCTGTTATTGTCATAGGGCTGGTATCTATTGTCGTGTCTGTTACGTCTGTCATTCTCAAAATTACCCATATAACGCCCGTTCCGATCACTATCTCTTTTCTCTGAAAGTCTATTGTAAATACTGTTACTGTAAAAGTTACAAGAAGTCCCGTCGTCGTTGTCATACTCAAGTTCTTGCAACAAAGTCTTAAAAGTCTCAATGTCATCTTTACATCTTCCGGCCAAAGCAATTTGTCTTATGGATTGTGGCAACTTAGTTAAACAAATGCGAATTAATTCAGTCGGGCTATAAGGGTTGGACAGGAACTGATTCTTTCGAATCATGTCTTCAAAGTACTCTGCCGGCGTGCGGAACTCAGACTGTTTGAAATTACGCTGCATAATAAGACTGTGTTTAACTCTGTCCTGCGTGTTTTCGGACCAATATGCCGATAGAAATGCATGATAAAAATCATTCAGATTATTACAATCTCTAATGAGTGCACGCATCCGCGTCGCCGGTTCGTTTTCTAAATATCCACACATGAATTCCAGTTTGTGACTTAATGGCCAATTTGGTGGAAGTGCGTACATAAATTGATCTAACCATGCACATGGATGTATGTCATTCTTAGAATTGCGGAAGATCTTAAATTTCCGGACAGTCAAAAAGTGTTTATAGTCAAAGTTTTCGCCTCGTGGCGACAAAGACCTACCGCGTCTGTCCCAGTCCAAATGTCGATTATTGTAAAGTTCGCGCGCCTGGCGCTCTCTTGTTGCATCCCGTAAATGAAACAAATTATTTTCTTCAAACCCTTCTGCTACCTGTGAGTCTAAATTTCTTCTGCTATCTTTTCCTACAATTTCGCCTTCAATTTGTTTGACTTGCTTCCGTAATGCCTCAAATTCCCTTTTCACACGTTCATTAAATTTTCCCTGATTTTCAACATGCTTATTTATGTTCTGATACTCTTCGGTTTCTGCAAATGGTAATGGGGCTGTATCATCCGAATCTCTGTCCCCATGTAAACTAAGATTTGTCAATTTATCTGAAATTTCCTCAACTCTTTCCGATAAGTCGCCTATTTTTTCTTTCTGTTTGTTTACATCTTCCGTAAGTGTCGCGACTCGCGTTTCAGTATTGACACATTTGGTAGTTAACTGTTCATATTGTCGTGTTAGATTATTTATTCTGTCATTTGGTACGGATTCCTCGATCCTTTCAAATATTTCTTCCTTATCCTTTGCACGTTGTAAATTTAACTCTGAAAATTTTTGTACTATCACGCGATCTCTTTCTTCCTGTTCTCTATCCTGTTCCCTTTGTCTGATTTCTACTGCAATTAATCTATTATTGTGAGCATTCAAAATTGGTTGTACTTCCTCTCTGATTTCTTTCTTTAATTCATCTTTCATATTTTTGAAACATGTCCCTATTCTTGAATCTAACCGTGTTTCCATTGTTCCCATCTCTGTTTTAATTGTTCCTATCTCTGTTTTAAATTCAGATCCTAAAGTTTCCATTCGTGTTTCCATTGTCCCTATGTCATTTTTAATTTCAGATCGCAAAGTTCCCATCTCTGTTTCCATTTTTCCTATTCTTGATCCCACTGTTTTTAATTCAGATCCAAACCGTGTTTCCATTTTTAATATAGCACTCATCAACTGCCCCATGGTAACTGTTTCAAAATTATTTTCGCCCCTAACATTTCCCGCAAAACCAGTTTCCTTCGTCATAGCTGTAAAGCTATCTGTGTTCGATACTATTTCAGAATCTTCTATCGTTGATCTCGTATTCTGTGAATTTTCTGATTGAGAAAAATTTTGAAATGGTTCCGGACTATTTTCCCGACTTATCACATTGTTTTCAACTCCATTATCCACCATACTGTCTTCCTCTGTTGGCGAGTTCGCCATGTCAACAATTTCGTTATACTCACTATTCATCATTTTTACTTTTTTCATCGATCGCGTAATCATTTACAAAATATACGAAAGATTCGTCACTGTACGAAAATCACACACAATGACCCCTTATCTCCAACAATACTATTCACACGCAATGTCTCCCTCAAACACGATCAATCGAACAATTGAAATAATTGCACAAGATTGTCAAACGCGTATACAAGGCAATAAAATTTAAATTTTGAAAAATATCATTAGAAGAATGCCAATTACCAAATCTACACATGCAAAACAGACTACAATTACTATACTATAAATTACTACAACAATACTACAGTCTACAATTTTCACAATCAGAAGAATCCAAGGGACGATCCGAAGCAGCGGTCGCCACGTGCATGGGGGCTTAATTAAATTTATATGATTGAAAATACTTTTGTAACTGTCTGTCCGATTACGTAAGTCTCGTAATCGGTTGGCCCTGACTAGAATTGTTACGCTATCTGACTGCAAAGAACAATGTAAGAAAATTTTCGTAAACACAGTTAATTAATTAAGACCCCAGCAACTATAAAAATCTACGAAACCAATGAGCACAAGAGTAACTGTTCTGTATGTGGGAGTGTGACTCAACGTCCACATCTGGCACGGTTCTTTTCCAACAAGACAAGAATTTTGATACCAATTATACTGACGTGACAAAAGAAATTTAGAAAAACTATAATTACGCAAGAAAACCAAAATTCACTCTAATACAAGAACACGAGCCAGATGCTTTGTTGACTGAACCTGTAGTGACACATTATTTCAGATACACAACTAATAAAGGAACATTATAAATTTTACCTTCATATATTGACGAAATGCACTCATTACAATAACATCTGCTATCTCTCCCATCAAATCACTGCATAAGACAAGGAACAACACTCTTTACTACAACATCTTACTCCGACTTCACGACAAGCAGTGCCCACTAGTACATCTCAGTACGAACTCTTAACACACACTGTCCTCTACGAGCTCTCTGGTAGCACTGACAGCCACGAACTCTTAACACGCACTGTGGAGGCGGCTTAATAGTACTCTTTGGCGCAATCTCTGGCGCAGTGGCACAGTGTAGCCACCTTTCAACATGCTGGAGCTCCTTTGCCATCAGCAGTATCGAACTCAACAGACGGGAGACTGATTGTGCACTATTTTCGAACACCTAGAGATAATAGACAGTTGTAATAAATTTTTTGTGTATTTACGAATATTAGAAGAATGTGGAGAGTTATTAATTAGACATTCTCAGTAGGAGCTTGCGCCACAGTATTGTCGACAAATAAAGGGCGAGTCAAAAGTCCTTGGACACCTTCGGAAGTTGGAAGATTAAAGGGAAAATTGAAATGTGATGATGGGAACATAGGTTTGATGTGGGGCCGCAACTTTTGGAGTGAATGTCATTCATGGCTGCCATCTTGAATTCCGCCATTTTATTTAAATGGGAAGGGGGGTGTATGACACATTAAATAACACTCGCTTGAGCTCTGGAATTGAGTGGTGTAATTCGTTTTTGTGTCTTGTACAGTTCAGAGATTATCAATGTTCAAAGTTGGGAAATTACCTTCATACCGACTGCTACAACACATTGTCCATCCCGTGCAATGCGCAACTATAGTCGCCGCGACCACTCTGCACACGGAGGAGAGTGTCTCCTGTAATTTGGTCAGAGGCGTGTTGTATGCTTTCCTCCAGGTGTCTCAAATCACGGATGCTCTCAGCATACACTATCTGCTTAAGATGTCCCCATAGATAAAAATCAAGGGGCGTTAAGTCACGAGGTCTGGGTGGCCAATCCACGGGACCACGGCGACCAATCCACTTCCCTGGCAGTTGTTCCTCCAGTCATTCACGGACACCAATGCCATAGTGTGGAGTGGCTCCACTGTGCTGAAAATAAGGTGGCAAAATGCCGTCAGCGTTCAGTGTGGTAGGGAACACAAGGTCCTGTGGCAGCATCAGGTACTGTGGTGCAGTTGAGGTGTTGTAAATGAAAAATGGCCCATTGATGCGGGTGTGCCATATGCCACACCGCACCACCACCTTCGCTGTAGTATGATCGCGAATTGGGGCAACCCATTTCGGATTTGCGTCACTCCCGTATCGACAATTATGTCGATTAACCTCCCCGTTCAAAGTGAAATACGCCGCGCCACTGAATAGTATGCCCTTGGCAAACGAAGGATCCAGTGCGTGTTGTTCAGTAGCCCACAGGCAGAACTAAAAACTGCGATTAGGGTCATCCTCGTTGAGTCGATGCTGCATCTGCAGCTTGTAAGCGTGCCACTTATTGGTGTGCAATATCCGGACAACGGAGGTTTGGCTTATTCCACATGCTAGGGCCACACCACGGGTACTTCGTTTAGGACTTTTCACAAACGACGCAACAACCGCAGTTGCAGTTTCCTCATAGGTGGCAGTCCTTGGTCGCCCACTACGCGCCCTATCGTGAACAGAGCCCGTCTCCCGGAATTTGGTGATGACGTGAACCACCGTGCTGTGCGATACCGGTTCTCTGTCTGCGTGCCGTCTGTTGTAGTCAGCTGCTATTGTTCGGAAGCTGCGTTCCCCTGATATAAGGATTATTTCGAACTTCTGTTCACGTGTCAGACCCATTTTAGAGCACCTGGAACAAAGAGTGACATGAATCGGTATCAAGGTAACTTTGAACATTAATAACTTCTAAACTGTCCAAAATAAACAAAAACAAATTACACCACTCAATTCCAGAGCTCAAGCGAGTGTTATTTGATGTGTCATACACCCCCCTTCCCCCCGGTAGCTGAGCGGTGTCCGCCCCCGGTAGCTGAGAGGTCAGCCGGCACGACGGTAGCTCAGCCTGTTCGGTCAGAGGGTTAGCTGCCCTCTGTAATAAAAAAAAAAAAAAAAAACTGAGTTAATCGATCAACAACTGAAATGGGTGTCTTTCGACGTCCGCCCCGAGCAGATAAAATGAACAAAAACGAACAAAATGAGATTTAAGAAAACAAAAAAAATAAAAAGTGGTCAGCGCGACAGTCTGTCAATCCTAAGGACCCGTGTTCTATTCCCGGCTGAGTCGGAGATTTTCTCCGCTCAGGGACTGAGCGATCGACGCGCAAGTCGCCGAAGTGGCGTCAAAACGAAAGACTTCCACCAAGCGAGCGGTCTACCCGACGGGAGGTCCTTTTTTTACGACACGTTCCACATCATTACGAAGTGTCGTATTCATGATCTATGGAACAAGTACTAATCTAATCTTAAAAAAAAGACTTGAATCCAAAATGGCGGATTTCAAGATGGCGGCCATGAATGACATTCACTCCAAAAGTTGCGGACCCACGTCAAACTTATGTTTCCATCATCACATTTCAATTTTCCCTTTGACCTTCCAACGTATGAAGGTGTCCAAGGACTTTTGATTCCCCCTGTATTATTGGCTTTACATTGTAAATATATCTCCGCTAAATCGTTTCTTCACGTACATCGCTAAACAAAACAGCCAGAACACTCCCGTAAACTGGTACCTGCTGGTTCGAATCAGTGTTAATACTGACAGTCTACCTCACCTAATGCTGTTCTTGAGATTCTCCTTTACGTTCCTTTCGATAATTTTTAATTCTGCCAAAGTGCGACTTTTGTGTACGTCTCTTTACCATTGTGGAACCCGTTTCTTAAAATCTGCTACGCACTCTTCGTTGTCTGATCCAAACAGTGTCGGAGTGGCCGAGCGGTTCTAGCCGCTACAGTCTGGAACCGCGCGACCACTACGGTCGCAGGTTCGAATCCTGCCTCGGGCATGGATGTGTGTGATGTCCTTAGGTTAGTTATGTTTAAGTAGTTCTAAGTTCTAGGGGACTGCTGACCTACGAAGTTAAGTCCCATAGTGCTCAGAGCCATTTGAACCATTTTTGAACCAAACAGTGTCTCGACTATCAACATGGCCTGATCAGAGGAGCGGGAGGCCGGCCAGGTACTCTGTAGCCACGACACGCCGTCACAGCCCATTGGACGCGCAGCGATGCGCCGGCGTCTGTTAAGTTAAAAGGACATCGGTGTCGGGTGGCGAGCCGCTGGCGCGCATTCGCCTCACGGACGGGCTGACCACGGACGCCCTGCCGTCTCTTCCAGCTGCAGACTGAATGTCGATGCGCGCGGGGGCACCACTGTGTTGCTGAAGGCTGCCACAGCCGCAGAGGATGTTTTGGCGATCAAATTTCAGCGTAGTATCACGCGGGTTACACTCCTTCTGTCGACCACAGGTTTTCTGCAAACTCCCGCTCCCCTCAACTCAGACGTTGAAGGAGCTAAGTGGGGCAGCAGTAAGGACCTTTATTCGGAAAGGCATGCCATCGAAATATCCGGCTCTCCAGTTTTATGGAAGACAGATTTATCGGAAGGCTTCTCGCAAAATGCTCTGCATTTGGGGGCAGTCGCGTACAGGATCATAGTGCCAATAATTATGTAGTATTGTTACGGTATAAAGTTCGTAAGTTTTCACGGTCAATGTTGTTATTGTTGTGGTCTTCAGTCCAGAGACTGGTTTGATGCAGCTCTCCACGCTACTCTATCCTGTGCAAGCTTCTTCATCTCCCAGTACCTACTGCAACCTACATCCTTCTGAATCTGTTTAGTGTATTCATCTCTTGGTCTCCCTCTACGATTTTTACCCTTCACTCTGCCCTCCAATGCTAAATTTGTGATCCCTTGATGCCTCAGGACATGTCCTACCAACCGATCCCTTCTTCTAGTCAAGCTGGGCCACAAACTTCTCTTCTCCCCAATCCTATTCAATACCTCCTCATTAGTTACGTGATCTACCCACCTAATCTTCAACATTCTTCTGTAGCACCACATTTCGAAAGCTTCTATTCTCTTCTTGTCCAAACTATTTATTGCCCACGTTTCACTTCCATACATGGCTACACTCCAAACAAATACTTTCACAAACGACTTCCTGACAAATCTATACTCGATGTTAACAAACTTCTCTTCTTCAGAAACGCTTTCCTTGCCATTGCCAGTCTACATTTTATATCCTCTCTACTTCGACCATTATGAGTTATTTTGCTCCCCAAATAGCAAAACTCATTTACTACTTTAAGTGTCCCATTTCCTAATCTAATTTCCTCAGCATCAACCGACTTAATTCGACTACATTCCATTATCCTCGTTTTGCTTTTGTTGATGTTCATCGTGTATCCTCCTATCAAGACACTGTCTATTCCGTTCAGCTGCTCTTCCAGTATTTTACTGTCTCTGACAGAATTACAAGGTCATCGGCGAACCTCAAAGTTTTTATTTCTTCTCCATCAATTTTAATACCTACTCCGAATTTTTCTTTTGTTTCCTTCACTGCTTGCTCAATATACAGATTGAATAACATCGGGAATATGCTACATCCCTGTCTCACTCCCTTCCCAACCACCTTTCATGCCCCTCGTCTCTTACAACTGCCATCTGGTTTCTGTACAAATTGTAAATAGCCTTTCTTTCCCTGTATTTTACCCCTGCCACCTTCGGAATTTGAAAGAGAGTATTGCAGTCAATGTTGTCAAATGATAGAAACGTAGATTTGCCTATCACGGTCAATATCAGTTTGAATAAAATCGCTTTGTTTGTTAGGCCGTTTCATTACAGAATTCTAACAACTATACCACCGACGTTTCGACTGTCTTTGTAGCAGTCTTCTACATGGCGGTGCTAGATTCTGGGGGAAGTCTTGCCTCCGTACTGTTCTATTTCCATTATCAGGTGATGCGGATGTCACATTATGGGATGCCATTGAACAATTCGGAGTAAATATTTCCCCCTCCATAGGAATCTTTACTTCCAACTGTCCAGTTACGTGCTCGTCAGTCCTCTGAACTATTTTTATTTATTTATTTTTTATGCAGCCCGCCACGACTTCCTGTCCTATGCGAACTTCTTCATCTCGGAGTGGCACTCGCACCGTAGTACCTCAGTTATTTATCGGATGTACGCCAATATCTTCCCCTATAGCTTTTATCCTCTACAGCTCCCTCTGGTATCATGGATGTTATTCCCTGGTATCCAAACGCATGTCATATCATCCTACCCCTTCTTGTTGTCAGTGTTTCCCACATTTTTTTTCCTCTCGCCGATTCTGCAGGAAACCACCTCATTTCTTACCTTATCAGTCCACGTAATTTTTAGCATCATTCCACAACACCACATATCTCAAACTCTTGGATTCTCTTCTGTTCCAGTTTTTCCTCCGTCCATGTTTCGCTACCATGCAATCCTGTGCTCCAGGCATTCATTCTCAGAATTTTCTTCCTAAAATTAAGACCTATGTCTGATATCAATAGACTGCTTTTTATTTCTTTCTTGCCCAGTCCGTCATACATTATTTTACTTCCAAGATATCAGAATTTTTTTACTTCGTGGTCTCCGCTTTTGAAGGTAAGATTCCCACTAATCTCGTACCTGGTACTCCTTATTGGTTCCGTCTTTCTTCGGTTCACTCTCAGTCCATATTCTATGCTCGGTGCAACGTTTATTCTATTCACGATGCCCTGCCATAATTGCTAGCTTTGACTGAGGATTGCAATGTCATCAGCGAATTTTATCGCTGATATTCTTTGACCTTTGGCTTGGATTTTAATCTCACCCCGGAACCTATCTTTTATTTTGATGAATCCTGCTTCTTCGATACGGAGATTGAACAGCATGGAATAAAGACTGCATCCCTGTCTTGCATCCTTTTTAATCCGGGCACTTAGTTCTTTGTCTGTGATCCTCATTGCTCGTTCTTTGTCGTTATATTTATTGTGTGTTACACGTTCTTTCTCGTATTTAGCTCCCATTTTTTCGGATTTTCGGGCATGTTGCACCATTTTGCTTTGTCGACCTCCTTTCCAAGGTCTAGAAATACAACGAAGGTGTTTTTATTTACCTTTCGGCTTGCTACCATTACCAACTATACGAGGGGTGTTTCCAGAATGAGATTTTCACTCTGCAGCGTAGTGTGTGCTGATGTGAAACTTCCTGGCAGATTAAAGTAAAGCTGTGAGGACGAGGCGTTAGTCGTGCTTGGGTAGCTCAGATGGTAGAACACTTGCCCGCGAAAGGCAAAGGTCCCGAGTTCAAGTCTCGGTCCGGCACACAGTTTTAATCTTCCAGGAAGTTTCGCATCAGCGCACACTCCGCTGCAGAGTGAAAATCTCATTCTGGAAACATCCCCCAGGCTGTGGCTGAGCCATGTCTCCGCATATCCTTTCTTTCAGGAGTGCCAGTCCTGCGAGGTTTGCAGGAGAGCTTCTGTAATGTTTGGAAGGTAGGAGACGAGATACTGGCAGAAGTAAAGCTGTGAAGACGGGGCGTGAGTCGTGATTGGGTTGCTCAGATGGTAGAGCGCTTGCCCGCGAAGGGCAAAGGTCCCGAGTTCGAGTCTCGGTCGGGCAGACAGTTTTAATCTGCCAGGAAGTTTTATACGAAGGGTGTCCAATAAGTAATGCAACACGTTCTTTTTCTCGGCCAGTTTGCGTTGAAAAATGCAGATTTCGTTGTGGGACATCGTGGAATATACTCGCTTCAGCCCCTATACTTTCATGAAGTTCCTATATGTGGCCGCGCTATACACAGCCTTCAAAATGGCGTCTGTGACGTAGGCGCGTTCCAAACACAGAGCTGTCAGTTAGTTTGTTTTGGCGGAGAACTAGAGTACCGCAGATATTTGTAACTGCCTGCAGAATTTATACGGAGACCTGGCGGTGAACAAAAGCACAGTGAGTCGTTGAGCGAGGCGCGAGGTCGCACAGACCTGTTCGATCTGCCGCGTGCCGGGCACACAGTTGTGACTCCCACAGTGTTGGAACGTGCCGACACCCTCATTCGAGATGATCGACGGAATGTAGTCTTAACACCTCGCTGTACAACTGGACGTCTTTGCTGGTACATCTACATCTACATCTACATTTATAATCCACAAGCCACCCAACAGTGTGTGGCGGAGGGCACTTCACGTGCCACTGTCATTACCTCCCTTTCCTGTTCCAGATGCGTATGGTTCGCGGGACGAGCGACTGCCGGAAAGCCTCCGTGCGCGCTCGAATCTCTCTAATTTTACATTCGTGATCTCCTCGGGAGGAATAAAGACGGGAAAGCAATATATTCGCTACCTCATCCAGAAACGCACCCTCTCGAAACCTGGCGAGCAAGCTACACCACGATGCAGAGCGCCTCTCTTGCAAAGTCTGCCGCTTGAGTTTGCTAAACATCTCCGTAACGCTATCACGCTTACCAAATAACCATTCGACGAAACGCGCCGCTCTTCTCTGGATCCTCTCTATCTCCTCTGTCAACCCGACCTGGTACGGATCCCACACTGATGAATACTCAAGTATAGGTCGAACGAGTGTTTTGTAAGCCACCTCGTTTGTTGATGGACTACATATTCTAAGGACTCTCCCAACGAATCTCATCCTGGCACCCGCCTTACCAACAATTAACTTTATATGATCATTCCACTTCAAATCGTTCCGTGCGCTTACTCCCAGATATTTTACAGAAGTAACTGCTACCAGTGTTTGTTCCGCTATCATATAATCATACAGTAAAGGATCCTTCTTTCTATGTATTCGCAATACATTACATTTGTCTATGTTAAGGGTCAGTTGCCACTCCCTGCACCAAGTGCCTATCCGCTGTAGATCTTTCTGCATTTAGCTGCAATTTTCTAATGCTGTAACTTGTCTGTATATTACAGCATCATTCGCGAAAAGCCGCATGGAACTTGGGACACTATGTACTAGGTCATATATATATATATATATATATATATATATATATATATATATATATATATATATATATTGTGAAAAGCAATGGTCGCACAACACTCCCCTGTGGCATGCCAGAGGTTACTTTAACGTCTGTAGACGTCTCTCCATTGATAACAACATGCTGTGTTCTGTTTGCTAAAAACTCTTCAGTCCAGCCACACAGCTGGTCTGATATTCCGTAGACTCTTTGTTTATCAGGCGACAGTGCGGAACTGTATCGAACGCCTTCCGGAAGTCAAGGAAAATGGCATCTACCTGGGAGCCTGTATCTAATATTTTCTGGGTCTCATGAACAAATAAAGCGAGTTGGGTCTCACACGACCGCTGTTTCCGGAATCCGTGTTGATTCCTACAGAGTAGATACTGGGTTTCCACAAATGACATGATACGCAAGCAAAAAACATGTTCTAAAATTCTGCAACAGATCGATGTCAGAGATATAGGTCTATAGTTTTGCTCATCTGCTTGAAAACTGATACTGCCTGTGCTCTTTTCCAATCATTTGGAACCTTCCGTTCCTCTAGAGACTTGCGGTACACGGCTGTTGGAAGGGGGGCAAATTCTTCCGCGTACTCTGTGTAGAATCGAATTGGTATCCCGTCAGGTACAAGTGGCGACGATAAAGTCGTCCACCAGCTGGGGTACTCAGGGGTTGCTCGCCGTTCAGCAAAAGACCGCAAGGAGCAACGACGGAACATCCCTGCGGAATTGTTTGTGCCTTACGGAGCTGAACGTGACAAATTTTTGTTGAACATCGTCACAGGCGATGAAACATGGGGTTCGTCACTTCGACCCGGGAACAAAACGGCAATCTATGGAGTGGCGCCACATCACCTCTCCACCGAATCACGTCGGACCAGTAGGGTGGTGCCATGCGGACACGCAGGCCTTCGTAGGTAGGTGGCAAAACGCCGTCGACTGAACGGAGATTGTGTTGAAAAATACGGTTTTGTTGTGGGAAATAATACGGTGTACTAGAATCCTGAATAAAACCAACATGCTTTCAGAAATAGAATGTGTTCCTTCTCTAGATTGTCGCATAGATGACAAAATGGTAGATATCGAAATAGATGACAGAGGGATAGAAAAACAATTAAAATCGCTCAAAAGAGGAAAGGCCGCTGGACCTGATGGGATACCAGTTCGATTTTACACAGAGACGCGAAGGAACTTGCCCCCCTCCCCTTTCTAGCAGCGGTGTACCGTAGGTCTCTAGAAGAGCGTAGCGTTCCAAAGAATTGGAAAAGGGCACAGGTCATCCCCGTTTGTAAGAAGGGACGTCGAACAGATGTGCACAACTATAGACCTATATCTCTAACGCCAATCGGTTGTAGAATTTTGGAACACGTATTATGTTCGAGTGTAATGACTTTTCTGTAGACTAGAAATCTACTCTGTAGGAATCAGCATGGGTTTCGAAAAAGACGATCGTCTGAAACCCAGCTCGCGCTATTCGTCCACGAGACTCAGAGGGCCATAGACAGAGGTTCCCAGGTAGATGCCGTGTTTCTTGACTTCCGCAAAGCGTTCTATACCGTTCCCCACAGTCGTTTAATGAACAAAGTAAGAGCATATGGACTATCAGACCAATTGTGTCATTGAAGAGTTCCTAGATAACAGAACGCAGCATGTGATTCTCAATGGAGAGAAGTCTTCCGAAGTAAGAGTGATTTCAGATGTGCTACAGGGGAGTGTCGTAGGACCGTTCCTATTCACAATATATATAAATGACCTTGTGGATGACATCGGAAGTTCACTGAGGCTTTTTGCGGATGACGCTATACTATATCTATAGGGAGTAACAATGGAAAACTGTACTGAAATTCACGAGGATCTGCAACGAATTGACGCATGTTGCAGGGATTGGCAATTGAATTTCAATGTAGACGAGCGCAATGTCCTGCGAATACATGGAAAGAAAGATCCCTTATCAATTAGCTACAATACAGCAGGTCAGCAACTGGAAGCAGTTAATTCCATAAATTATCTGGGAGTAGGTATTAGGAGTGATTTAAAATGGAATGACCATATAAAATTAATCGTCGGTAAAGCAGATGCCAGACTGAGATTCATTGGAAGAATCGTAAGGAAATGCTATCCGAAAACAAAGGAAGTAGGTTACAGTATGCTTGTTTGCCCACTGCTTGAATACTGCTCAGCAGTGTGGGATCCGTACCAGATAGGGTTGATAGAAGAGATAGAGAAGATCCAACGGAGAGCAGCGCGCGTCATTACAGGATCAATTAGTAATCGCGAAAGCGTACGGAGATGATAGATAGACTCCAATGGAAGACTCTGCAAGAGAGTCGCTCAGTAGCTCGGTATGGGTTTTTGTTGAAGTTTCGAGAACATACCTTCCCCGAGGAGTCAAGCAGTATACTTCTCCCTCCTACGTATATCTCGCGAAGAGACCATGAGGATAAAATCATAGAGATTAGAGCCCACACAGAGGCATACCGACAATCTTTCTTTCCACGAACAATACGAGAGTGGAACAGAAGGGAGAACTGATAGAGGTACTCAAGGTACCCTCCGCCATACACCGTCAGGTGGCTTGCGGACTATAGATGTAGATGTAGATGAATGGTCTGTCGGTGTTATTCACGTCCGACAAGCACCTGATCATAGCGGAAAGGTTATTCGCCGAAATATCGTGGGACTTCAAACAACCGCATCTGGCTGGACACCCGAGAGCCTGTAAACAACACATACGCCGGGAAAGCCTCCGATCACATAGGAATGAAAATTACCGGTATGCGTCCTAAGGCGGACTGCGGATTATTGATGTAGATGTAGCACCCTTGGCTCCCTGATTTTATTCCCGCTTGAGTGTGCTCCGAACAGCACTGTGGAAGACTTTCTCTAATTCTTGGAAGAGAAGACGTAGGACCAGCGTCGCGGGTTCCTGCAGTGGCCAGGAACCGCGCGGCCGCCTCTCAGCAGTCTGCCCATCGCCGTGCAGTCGGCTCGTGTCCGCGGCGGCCGCTATGCCGCTGCCGCTCTGCTCGCGCACACCACGGCGGCGGCGGCCGCGGGCGCGGAAGTCCAGAGTCGATGACCCGCTGGGCAGCCGCCGCCGTTTGCATTCGGAGAGCGGAGCAGGCTACTCAGGGTGCTGCGTCCGGGGCACCCAGCGCGGCTCCTCCTCTCGCGCTCTCCACGTACAACAAACACGCTCGGGTAGTGCAGGCAGACACGTCATTAGCTATCAACGTACCGTCCCTCTGCCGTTCCTCTCCTGCTAACAAGCAAACATTTTTTTTTTTGGCCATGAAGGCTTCTTCTAATCTACAAACATTTTAAGGACTCCAACGTACTGACTTATCTCGAACACAGTAACCCCCTCAACAAAACCAGCCAGTACGGATTCCAGAAACACCGGTCATGCGAATCGCTGGCTTTCTCACGTAACATCTACATCTACATCCATACTCCTCAAGCCACCTGACGGTGTGTGGCGGAGGGTACCTTGAGTACCTCTATCGGTTCTCCCTTCTATTCCAGTCTCGTATTGTTCGTGGAAAGAAGGATTGTCGGTATGCCTCTGTGTGGGCTCTAATCTCTCTGATTTTATCCTCATGGTCTCTTCGCGAGCTATACGTAGGAGGGAGCAATATACTGCTTGGCTCATCGGTGAAGTTATGTTCTCGAAACTTCAACAAAAGCCCGTACCGAGCTACTGAGCGTCTCTCTTGTAGAGTCTTCCACTGGAGTTTATCATCTCCGTAACGCTTTCGCGATTAATAAATGATCCTGTAACGAAGCGCGCTGCTCTCCTTTGGATCTTCTCTATCTCTTCTATCAACCCTATCTGGTACGGATCCCACACCTGTGAGCAGTATTCAAGCAGTGGGCGAACAAGTGTTCTGTAACGTACTTCCTTTGTTTTTGGACTGCATTTCCTTAGGATTCTTCCAATTAATCTCAGTCTGGCATCTGCTTTACCGACGATTAATTTTATATGGTCATTCCATTTTAAATCACTCCTAATCCCTACTCCCATATAATTTATGGAACTAACTGCTTCCAGTTGCTGACCTGCTATATGGTAACTAAATGATAAAGGATCTTTCTTTCTATGTACTCGCAGCACATTACTCTTGTCTATATTGAGATTCAGTTGCCATTCCCTGCACCATGCGTCAATTCACTGCAGATTCTCCTGCATTTCAGTACAATTTTCCATTGTCACAACCTCCCGATATACTACAGTATCATCCGAAAAACCCCAAAGTGAACTTCCGATGTCATCCGCAAGGTCATTTATGTATATTGTGAATAGCAACGGTCCTACGACACTCCCCTGCGGCATACCTGAAATCACTCTTATTTCGGAAGACTTCTCTCCATTGAGAATGACATGCTGCGTTCTGTTATCTAGGAACTCTTCAATCCAATCACACAATTGGTCTGATAGTCCATATGCTCTCACTTTGTTCATTAAACGACTGTGGGGAACTGTATCGAACGCCTTGCGGAAGTCAAGAAACACGGCATCTACCTGTGAACCCGTGTCTATGGCCCTCTGAGTCTCGTGGACGAATAGCGCGAGCTGGGTTTCACACGATCGTCTTTTTCGAAACCCATGCTGATTCCTACAGAGTACATTTCTGTTCTCCAGAAAAGTCATTATACTTGAACATAATTCAAAACTGTACAACTGATCGACGTTAGAGATATAGGTCTATAGGTCTGCACATCTGTTCGACGTCCCTTCTTGAAAACGGCGATGATCTGTGTCGTTTTCCAATCTTTTAGAACGCTATGGTCTTCTAGAGACCTACGGTACACCGCTGCAAGAAGGGGGGCAAGTTCCTTCGCGTACTCTGTGTAAAATCGAACTGGTATCCCATCGGGTCCAGCGGCCTTTCCTCCTTTGAGCGATATTGTTTTTCTATCCCTCTATGTTTACAATTTTCTCATCTGTGCGACAATCGAGAGAAGGAACTTTCTCTGTGAATCGGGACGGTCGGATCGGTACAACAGTTCTCGACTTCGGAAAGTATTCGACTCGTTGCAGCAATAGCGCTCATGATCGAAAATACGATTGTGCGAGATATCGAGAGAAATTTACGACGGGGTCGAGTATTTCTTGTAAGGAAGGACGCAGTATGCTCTCTCGGAAGGAAGCCATCAACAGCTGTAGAAGTAACTACAGGGTTGCCCCTGGGAAGTGTTTTGGGACCCTTGCTGTTCATGTTGTGCATTAATGAGCTGGCAGACAACAATAACTTCAGATATTTCGCAGATCGCGCAGTTATCTTTAATGAAGTACTGCCTGGAAAAACCTGCGCAAATATCGAGTCAGATTGTGATAGGATTTCAAGAGCTAAAACATGGCTACTTACTTTCAGTGTCCAGAAATGTAGCGTTATGCACGCCACAAAACACAAATCGCAGTGGCCTACGACCCCAATATCACTCGTCGCAATTTCTGCGAATACGTAATGTAATAATAACACACCTTCAATTTTAAGTAGAGCAGGCGGCAGTTTTAAGTTCGTTAGTAGGATACTGGGGAAATGCTGTCAGACTACAGAGGAGATCACTCACCTACATAACGCCCAGGAAGTTCATGCTGCGATACTGCTAGCTTATGTGGAACCCGTATGAAATAGGACTAGCCGCAGGGAGCATTCAGCGTATACAAAGGAGGTCAGTACGAATAGTCTCAGGTTTGTTAGTGTGGTGTCACCGCCAGACACCACACTTGCTAGGTGGTAGCCTTTAAATCGGCCGCGGTCCGTTAGTATACGTCGGACCCGCGTGTCGCCACTGTCAGTGATTGCAGACCGAGCGCCGCCACACGGCAGGTCTATTCTAGAGAGACTCCCTAGCACTCGGCCCAGTTGTACAGCCGACTTTGCTAGCGATGGTTCACTGTCTACATACGCTCTCAATTGCAGAGACGACAGTTTAGCATAGCCTTCAGCTACGTCATTTGCTACGACCTAGCAAGGCGCCATATTCTTCAAGAATGTATTCTGAACAGATAACATTGTGAATGATGTACCGTCAAGAGTGACGTTCATCATTAATGGATTAAAGTTAAGTATCAAACTAATTACGTCCGCTTTCTGAATTCTCATTCCCTGTCATGTTCCAGACCTCACGTCAGTATAGTTCTTCCCTCCTCACGCCAGTCTGCGTGAGCTGAAACGCGTGCATTTCGGCCTCCACTCGTAACATGGTGTTGCCTCTTCTGCTAACACAAAAGTTAGACTCGCAGAGGAGCGTCACGGAGGTACCGAAGCGCCTGAATTGCCTAATCCTTGAAGACACGCGCCAAGAATTCCGCCAAAGATTGGAGAGCCGAAATTCAGATGTCTGGGATTTTGGAACAGTCCAGTACTATGCTTCCACAGTCACGACAAGGTTAAGCTAATTACAGTGTAGTCGTTCATCCCGAGCTTCACACCCCCATGGAACGAAAGAAACCCAAATACATAGCACAATAAATAGTACCCTCTGCCATTCACTTCACGCTTGGTTTGTAGGGTATGGATGTAGATGCAACAGGACGGCAGGCAGAACACAGCCTCGCCTCCTGTTACTTCAAAATCGTTTGAGACAGTACACACTTCCCAGACGGACAGGATAGCTGACAGAATCTGCTTGTTCTATATATAGAAAGATCGTTTTAAAATAAAAACAATTTTTAAATCTGCCGGTTGCAATTGGCGATCCAAGCATGCGCACTGAATGTGTGCCTCTATTGGCTACCCACAGACAACAGACCGTAGCCATACGCCCAATTTTTCGTTAATTTTTTTTCTTTGGAGAATTCTACCGAGTGTGGAAAACGCACAGTGATTCGTTTTCTGTACGCTAAAGGAATGACAGGGGACGAAATACATAGGCAGATTTGTGGACCTTCACTGAGAAAATTTTATAGGCAACTGTATGAGAAGAAAATGGATTGTAGCGTTTAAATGTGGCCGTATCAACGTTCCTGACGAAGCGCGAAGTGACCGATCACTTGTCATTATGTAGATGCAAAATGTATAGCAAGAGTTAACGAAACAGGCGCTTTACGACTTTGTCCCCATTTATTAAGATTCCGTATGTTCAAGGAAGCTTTCTTCATGAAATACTAACAGAATAGTTACATGATGACGTCGAAAGGCCGTTTGGTAGTGGTAGATGTTTATGGAAAGGAAACTCAGAAGTTTGTCGTTTGTTATGATTAGTACTTTAATACTGGTGGAAATCACGTTGAAAAGTCGACTGAGGTATAGATTTTCCCGTAGCAACAAAATTATTTTAAATATGCACGTGCATTTGTTTTCTATGAAATGCGTTTTTTATACGTCTCGTACAGTTTCTTCAACGCTCGGCAAATAGCAATCAAGTACAGAGAAATTCGTGCTTTTTATTGCACCATATAAATGTTAGGCTTTCTGTCCGTCCCATTCACGTATGTGATGTGTGAATCGTAACTTGCCCCAATTTTTTCAGCTGGGGCTCTGTAAGACAGATTCGTGAAGGGCTCAGGAATACCCGCACTTTCCGCTTGGAAGATGTCTCTTGAGCTCTTCCAGGCAGTTTCGCAAGAGGTGTGCAGCGATTTTCTTCCACTGTTAACCAGTTAAGTCTTCTGAACATTTCTGTTACACTCTCTCGCCAATCAAACAATCTTGCGCCTGCCGCAGATCCCCCCCCCCCCCCCCCCCCCTCTGAATGCGCCTGATGTCGCATGCAAGCACCACGTGACACACATGGCAGATACACTTGACGATATTCACGTGTAGGCTGCCCTTGTGTATTGCATGCAGCTTCTTCTGCAGACAGGCTGCAGTTTTGCATTATATCTCGCCAGTGAACCGCAGCTATATCTGAGCAAAATGGTTCAAATGGCTCTGAGCGCTATGGGACTTAGCTTCTGAGGCGTCCCCTAGAACTTAGAACTACTTAAACCTAACTAACCTAAGGACATCACACACATCCATGCCCGAGGCAGGATTCGAACCTGCGACCGTAGCGGTCGCGCGGTTCCAGACTGTAGCGCCTAGAACCGCTCGGCTACCCCGCCCGGCGCCAATGAGTCTTACTCGCATTTGTGTAACTAGGCTTAGGGGCTAGAGTGTAATTACGTGTAATACATCGATGCTCCGAGTACAAACGAAGCGTCATAAATTAATAACTGTGACAATTATGTTTCACTGCCTCAGTCGGACCAAAACCTTGAAAGCGTATTTACCACACGCGATTCACAATCTTGGAGCTTCTCCAGTGGTTGAGTTGGAAACGTATCTTTGCTATATAATAGTGTTATTGAGTTCACTGTCATTCGCACTCCCCCCAGAAGACAGGCATGAACTGGCTTCTTGTTGACCGCTTTTCTGATGCATATTCTGCCGTTGCTCGAAACGTGAAGAATTTAAGGTGAATTCGAATATTCCATACGGCGAAAATCTGATGTTTATATTCTTCTAGCTCTAACATTCAAAAAATAGTTACAGTAAGCGGCAGAAAAGTGCTCGTGAACAGTAGTTAATAATGCAGTCATAATTAATGGAATTTGACAAACTCCATCTGTCATTTGAGAGTATGAACTCAATGGGTTTCATAGGAGCCCTATACTTTTCAGGAGGAAAAATATTGTAGGAGGTGGTAGTAGAGACAAATTACAATAGAAACGCCACATAGCATGTGTCCAGTTTTGAGTACGTACAGCTGGGTTCAATGCATTTTCGTTTAGTTTGTTAGTCCTTACAGAACCCCCTTGTCTACACTTGCTTGAAAATAAACTTCCAGCATTATTGACAGAAGGTACCTTTGGCTACAAGAATGCTTATGTTCCACCAGCATGACGGGGCTTCTGCACTTTCTAGTCGTCAGGTGACACGTTATCAAAAACCATCTGCACGAACAGTTCGACGACGTTTGCAGCAGCATGGACTATCAGCTCGGAGACACTGCACCACAGACAGGAGCGCCTGCGATGGTGTACTCAACGACTAACCTGGGTGCACGAATGGCAAAACGTCGTTTTTCGGATGAATCCAGGTTCTGTTTACAACATAATGATGGTCGCATCCGTGTTTGGCGACATCGTGGTGAACGCACATTGGAAGCGTATCACCCGGAGTGATGGTATGGGGTACCATTGGTTACACGTCTCGGTCACCTCTTGTTCGCATTGACGGCACTTTGAACAGTGGACGTTACATGTCAGATGTATTACGACCCGTGGCTCTACCCTTCATTCGATCCCTGCGAAACCCTACATTTCAGCAGGATAATGCACGACCGCATGTTGCAGGTCCTGTACGGGCCTTTCTGGATGCAGAAAATGTTCGACTGCTGCCGTGGCCAGCACATTCTCCAGATCTCTCACCAATTGAAAACGTCTGGTCAATGGTGGCCGAGCAACTGGCTCGTCACAATACGCCAATCATTACCGTTGATGAGCTGTGGTACGGTGTTGAAGCTGCATGGGCAGCTGTACCTGTACACGCCATCCAAGCTCTGTCTGAATCAATGCCCAGGCGTATGAAGGCCGTTATTACGGCCAGAGGTGGTTGTTCTGGGTACTGATTTCTCAGGATCTATGCACCCAAATTGCGTGAAAATGTTATAACATGTCAGTTCTAGTATAATATATTTGTCCTATGAATACCCGTTATCATCTGCATTTCTTGTTTGTGTAGCAATTTTAATGGCCAGCAGTGTACATTTGCAGGCGCCAGAGCCCATAACTTTGACGCTCTGTAGCGTCTTCAGATGACGTTTCCGGACTTGAGTTCCTGTGTATAACCTGTAGAAGCGTGCAACAAGAGTTGTTACACAGCCAGTATGAACTGGACGCTTTCTGGGGCCTCTCCCTGCCTCCCTGTGCACTGCCTGGCCTCGGCCCACCTGCTGTTGTGCCCCCCACTGCCAGAGACAGGCATGCTGTGTCATCCAGAGTGCCTCCGCCTCTGTTGCGCATGCCGGCTCACTCCTGGGCGCCGTGGGCGGCTGCAGGCGTCACCCTCTCGTTTGTCCTCTCTCCCTCCCTCCCTCAGCACACTCCGTCACTGTTCATTTCGACCGGTTCATTTTCGAACTGCGGGAGCCCCCACACTAGGTTGGGACTTCCTAAAATTCGACGCGCGCCGGACGTCAGAGGAACGACACAGTACGTTACGTCGGGAAATGGGAACGCCCTGTCCAGTGACGTCAGCCTTACGTTACGTCGCTTCACAGTGGGCGTCACAGGAGCGCCAGCAGACGGGGAGGTGTCAGCCACACACACTACGCGGCAGCTGCGAGTTCCCTCGCCCAGTCTAGTATAGAACGGTGACAGCCGCGCTACGAGAAACCTTCACTGTTACAAGTAACAGCGTTAGAGAACATGCTACGGTCGTAGACCGTATTGGCGGCGAAAGCATAGTTGCTAGTGGGCGCTCCCGACAAACATTGTATGGTGTACCGTTCACACTCACGGAAACTGCACAAACAGTACAAGTATAGTACCTTAAACGTTTTTCAAAGCGAGAACGCGTATTTGCTCGAGAAGAATACATAGTCTTAAAAACAATATTCAGATACTTACAAGCGCAGACAAACAATATTTACAGTGACGTACAGTCGCCTAGCCGGCCGTTGTGGCCGAGCGGTTCTAGGCGCTTCAGTCTGGAACCGCGCGACCGTTACGGTCGCAGGTTCGAATCCTGCCTCGGGCATGGATGTGTGTGATGTCCTTAGGTTAGTTAGGTTTAAGTAGTTCTAAGTTCTAGGGGACTGATGACCTCAGAAGCTAAGTCCCATAGTGCTCAGAGCCATTTCTTTACAGTCGCCTTTTTCTTTATTCTTTCCGTCTTATTTTTCATTCTAACTGCCAAATAACGGCAAATAGCCCTGTTTCTCTTTCTCGGCGTAACTGACTGTTTCAGTCTTGAAGCAATTTTCATAAAAAAAACTATTCTGGTCTCTCTCTATTCTTATCTTTGCACAGCGTACTCTTTCATTTTGGCCTCGTTTTTTGAAAACCTAAATAACTCTTCGATGTGGTAAGTGTCGTTTGCTCCATCCATTCGCTCGCTCTGAACCGCAGCTTTCTCTGCAGGAGTGGTGTAGCGTGTAACTTCCCAGCCGGCCATGAGCTCGCTGCTGTTGTCGTCTCGGCCGATGGGTGAAGAGAGTTTTTGTTCGTCCGTTCTTCCCCTAACCCTCCTAAATGGATTGTGGTCGGAGCCGATGGGGCTGATTTTAAGGAAGCAGCACTTTACAGCAGTGCTATAAGTGGCAACAGGCAATCACCAATGAAAGTACGCACATTCTTCCCTTCATTCGGATCGGACGGAAGGCATAAATGTTAAATAATTCCACGGAACGGCCTGGAGCTCGTGGAATTTTGTCGGCGGGCAGCAGTTGGGGACGTAGCTAGGCGGTGTGACGTGCACTCAGGGACTGAGACAACGTACTGAAGTGCAGTTACTCATATTGAGTGTTCAACCCGAGTTCTGCATCCAACCTGCTTCCTAGACGATCGCGTAACCGACAGCTAGCTGCACGGTGACGTTTTAGTGTACGAGGTGTAGTTGTTAGCGAGATTTATTAGAAACCAGTCACTATAATTGTTTCCGTCTTGCCTTGAGACTAATGTTTTTATGTCACTCTTTTCCTATTCACTGTGAACTATGCTGTTGTTTTGATATGACGATTATGGAGGGGAGCAGCTAGTAGCAGCGAGTTGGGGGCAGCGAGTTGAACTGTAAGCACTGAACGTGTTCCAATCCACTTATTAGGTACTGAAATTTTTCCTGACAGTAATTAGAGAGCTACAGGACCTCTATTATTGACTTAACACTTGTGTGAAGTTTAACCCTGTCTTGTGGGTCACAGCAAGAGTGGTTGACCAAAGTTCGTTTTGGTGCATTTTGTTAGTGCAGATTGCCTACATCAGGGACAGATATGCACTCAGGGGCAAACCTATTGTTCTCCTTTGATTGACTGGTCATTAACATTAACTTTACTAAATTGGTGTTGGCATGACATGTAATTTCACATGTAGGACACCGCTGCTATGTGTTTATCCATTTCCTTGTAAGAGGAATTCTTCATTGATACGAGTTCGAGTCTCGGTCCGGCACACCATTTTAATCTGCCAGAAAGTTTCGTATCAGCGCACACTCCGCTGTAGAGTGAAAATTTCTTTCTAGATGTTCTTCGTTACTAACGATCATTGTATATAGGACTGAATCGGGCATAGTACAATTTCTGAACCATAAACGGATGTGAGCAGTGGAAGCTACACATTTCTGGAAAGCTATACAGTGCATCTTTCAACAGAGCTGCTGTTTTAGGGAAGTAGTTTTTTTCATTTTACTGTTTGTTTATCGTAGAGAAACCCGCAAGAAGGATGTGTGTCATGCACTGCAAATATATTTCTTACAGTGGGATATTAACAGCACAGAATTCCACACAACTGATAGGTCGGAAACTGAACGATCTAACATTATAGCCTGTTTTAAGTGCAGAACCGTGTAGCCTTAGGAGTGCGTGTGTTTATGTTCTCTCTTACCAATACCCTCCTGGTACTGATCCCAGACACTAGTAAAATACTTTAAAATTGATAGCGTAGTTGATTCATTTAAAATGCTTCTAACAACATCTGTCTGGAGCCTCATCATGCATAAAAACCACCCATTTTTTGTTGTTCTTAATCTTCTGCTATTACACTTCAAATCTGTTACTATACACGGATAAGCAGTGCTAACCTCCTCCACATGGGCGCATCTGGAGAAATGTTGTGCACTTGGATGGGTGAGGACTCAGCAAGGCCCATTCGTTCACGAGACGCAGAATCTAACGGTCTACTTCTGGTCAGCTGCAGATTAAATCGGTAATGGTACTGCAGGGTGGGTTGGCCAAAGACAGTGCGAGGGAGTCTTTCAGTCTCTAATTTTATCCTAAGACTGCAAGAATGCTCTTTGACTCCCATCCGCATAGAGGTAGATCGTAAATTATGCACCATGCTAGAGGTGCTAGAAGTATGTAGAGTGCTGTCTGGTATACTTTGATGACGTATATGTTCGAGAATTAACAGTGAATGGACATACTGCATGGTCATCTATCTACATTCGCAATGATTCAAAGAAGAGAATGGATGGTTTAGCGTGTTGAAATTACTGTAAGGTTGATAAATTTGTTCACACTACCAATCGTGATGCTTATTATTACAGTACATTGACAGTGTCTTTTCTATCCCATCCGTCCACTGGTACGATGTTGGTTACCACATAATGAGTGACTGACACCGCTTGTTTGAGATGCAGAAAGAATTTTGGTGGAGGGGCAACACCTTCTGGTGATGGCTAGCACCGAAACAGTGATTGTGTACATGACTGCAATATGAGGAATCTGTCGAAACGGAATGCAGAGCCATCAGCTATTCCATCACTGTGACAGATGAGTTTAAATGTAGAGGTCGTCAAGCACCTTCGGACAGCAGTTTCGAAACTCTCCACAATGCCACAAAACTCTTCCAGTTTCCTTATGTTGTAACTGTCTTTTATTTAAAATCATCCAGTGTGTGTGGTGTGTTATGGTAACAGCAGTAACAACATGACTTATACCATGTGACATCTAGTTTTCTGCGAGAGGCAATGGATCAGAACGTGTTAATGTCAGTTTAGAACCTGACACAGATTTCGAAGTCGTGGTGGAAAAACAAAATGTATGGCAGTGTAAAAAGTTTGCTACAGCAGAAAAAAGCAATGTTTCAAACAACAACACAGGGTCACAGGGAGGGTCTCTTGAGTGTAAAGCATAGTTTGTGGGATACGGTCATCCTCCTACAGTACAGGCGATGCAACTTTACACTGGTCCGTACAATGGATCAATAGCTGTGTATTTAATAGGATCGTCACATGTGCTCAATGCCGGCATGCAGACAGTATTTGTTTTCGATATATGGGAGTAGAGAGATGTGGTAAAAGTCTTATCGAGTTCATTAACATATGAAGTTAGTGGAGCTTCTATAGTTCGTAATTTTTCTCTGTTTGTTGGTACAGAATAACAAAGATGGCATGTTTGGCTGATAGTCGTGAATGAGCCCTGAGGGACTCTGATCTGCTTTGGACAGCAGTACCAGTATATAGTTTGGGGATGCATCACAATGCACTACCAAAATCCTCGTCCTCCCCCCAGTTCCCGTACTGTCTTTTATACTACCTCGTGATGCAGGAGCAGCCTCCGTTTGGCACTGACCTTACACATCGTACACTGTTGGCAGAGCTGTGATAACATGTTCCCGTTTCCACCGATTGATAAAAAACACGGTCCTGTTGCACTAACTCAGGTCATTCTGTTTCTGCATGGGTTGCAGAAGGTGGTGGATGTAGCTCTCTCCGACTTCTGCTCACTTCAGACTTAAATTGGAACGATCACGTGCGCAAAGCTACAGAAATGGCGACAGTTGCAAAAGGCATGGGGACTATCTGAAATTGTACTGTAGCAGATATTTTAGAGAAAGGTGACTCGTTTCGAGATATGAGAGTGCCAGAAATATGATTCACTAGTGGCTGTAATCACTGAAGGGCTTCTCCATGGGATCCAAGGCAGTTATATGGTTGAATGGAAAGACTTGATTCCAAATCCTAGACAGCATTTCTAGCGGATAGCGCAACACTGGAGATCTGAAAACCTCATGTGCATTTCTTACGACCTCAATCAGCACACCATCTACTGTTAGTGAACCTTCTCAATCAATCTTCACTTATAACCCAGTGGACGTGTCGCCGAACCTCTGATATGGTATCCAGACAGAATGCGTTACAAATACTGGAGAAATATCTAGTGGCGGCATGAGGGGAGAAATATCTAGTGGCAGCAGGAGGAACTGGCAAATACCCATTCATGGCATGTTCCTTAGCCGAATCATTTTCTAAATTCCATTATTTTATTACGAGGTTGCACCGTCAGCTATGTGTAACGTCACAGTTGGCCTGGTAATACACACTCCGGCGATCACCGTCTATATTCAGCATCACAGTATTTGTCTGGAAAAACCTCTTCATTCATAGGTAATGCCATACCTCGATTTATAAAGGCAGTATAGCTTTTAACATGGATATTTGTCTGCAGCTGTAGAACCAAGATTGCTTGTGACAGTAATATGGTCGTGTTTTTTACCATCTGGCGGTTTGTAAGACGATTACATCTCTTTTGTAAGACATAGTGGTACCACTCGTGAGAAAAACTTATGAGACATGTTCACCCATCACTGATTTTCGGTCAGTATTATTGCGTATTGCTGGCAGTCAGTTATTGTCCATGTATTATACTTAGTAGTAGGGGATGCTTGATAGGTTCGCCTTGAGCAGCAGGCTTCCAGAGCCACAGCTGTCAGCAGGGTGTATTTCCGATACTTCACTCACTGTCGAATTCGTCCAGTTGAGTCCACGATCGTAATATTTAATTGTAAGAACAGTGGTAAAATATATATGTGGCCGGTATTCTAGGATGATTCTGCCTATGTGTTTGGCGTGCAGCGCTGGTGACCTGTGGCAGAAATGGCACAAGTTCCTAGCTAATAGGGGGAGCTGTCCGAATGGAGAGGCGTCTTGGGGTGCAGGAATGTAGGTGACTTAACCGTGTCGTCCTATAGACGTCCAAATAGCGAACTAATACTTAGTATGTGTTGGATAGCTTTCGTGATCACATGGAAATTTGAGAAGATTCAATAAGGACGTCTGTTTGCGCTGGACCATTATTCCCTACCATGTAAATCGTCCGGTTGACTGCTTCTGCACATTTCACTTCTTTATTTAGTTGAGGGAACATCGACTGTGGCGTGTGCATCTAGCAGGTGAAATACAGGTGGAAGATACAGTTGCTGGTTCTCTAGACATGAGAAACACCTTAATTGACTGTCATCGGTATTTGCAAGTGAAAATATCAGTTTCTTCTATTTTTTTCGAGTTTTCACATAAAGGTCTTCGCAGACAGGATAAGTTTCTAGTTACTCAGTGGTTTACAGCACGCTACACCTCACTAAAGTTTTGGGTTTCTTGAAAAATAATTTCCAGTCTTTATCTTTAGAATTACACTGTGTGAGTGATACTACTGCTGTGTGCTTGATATTGAGAAGTCTCGCGTAAATGGTACGATATTCCGGGAAACCATGTATGTGAAATTACACACGTTCTTGTAATCCCAGGGTCTGGAGATGGTGTGGAAAGCAAGTAGCATGCAGGTTGGGACCAGAAACAGTAACACATTTGTGCCAAGGGAAGACGAGCCTGTCTTTGCACAGCAGTTCAGAGACTGACTTTGGTCTGCTGAGGGCGCTCTGGTCACCCGTCGGGAGTGGATGACTTGAGACCGCTCGACCCCATGGGAAATATCTAGTGCTGCAAAGAGTATGTCTGTCTTCACAGTATATTTACGAGTGTCTGGTGGTCGATAGCTATATGAATGATGGAAAAGGGGCGATTTTGTATGTCACAGGATACAAATTGTATGTTTACTACATTGACATGGTAGGCAGTGATATATTGTCGGGTTGGAGATCAGTTTCACGCTCTAATATTCAAACTTCCGTAGTCAGTGGCAGAGCAGTGTCGTTAAGTAAGAGTTTTTCCGTATTTGATGATCTGTAGGTCGCTTTGGAGTGTTTAATTGTCGGTTCAATATGGAGATCTGTACAAAATAGTTTTTTGCCACTGAAAGTCTCGTCTGCTGAAATAAGAAAAAGGCAGACAGTGCATACACACTAGCAGAATCAGTAATTTGGCAGGTAAATTCAGAAGAGCCAATTTATTCACAAGACATCCTTAGCGCCAGGACATAGGAGCCTCTACATAGTGGTGAGAACGTTTGCGTTTTAGAGATGTTTGTTGAAAGCAGGACTTAACGATTTTCAGAAAGTGTAACATGTGATGGATGTGGTGCCTCATTAGGAGCATCAGGAGGAATGCAATCAGCATTACACTGTGCTATTTTCGTAAACAGGTTCTGCTGGGACAAGAATATCCATGCAGACAAGCTGAGACATCACAAAAGCTGCTACAAAAGTGACTTAACTATTTCTGGGACACTATACAATTTCCGAGAGGTTGACTTGGCTCTTATTTACATAGCTGTGTGACATCACTATAACACCGAGAACCTTTTAGATGCTCTTGCGATGGTGAGGAGCTACGTGAGTATTTTGCAGTGACGTGTCAGCCAGACTTGGCTGGTAAATGCATGCATGGCTAAACGCAGCTCGCATGTCCTGTTAGGATTGCTAGGAACAATGCACCCTGTGCTGTTCTGGGGAGCATTGGAACAGATTTCTATAGCACAGCCTGTGATGTCAGTATCCACAGGTAGAGAGGTGTTGTGCCAGCAATGGTAAACAAGTGCACGGCCCAGAGGCATCTCTCGTGTGGGACCGGCATGCGCTCCGCTTGGCGTGAGCGCCTTGGAGTTCTGTAGGGGGGCAGTTCGCTGATACATCGTGGATGATGATAGTTCGAAAGTGTTTATCATTATATGCAATGAGTGTTTGTGCACTGCATTATTTTCAGATGTTTAAGCATTATGTGTCTGCATAGCGTTACACATGCATTATCTTTTGTCACTTTATGAGATGTTTTCGTGTCTGCACATCAGTGTACTGCATTATTTCGACAGTTTATGAGTAGTTTGCAGGTCTGTATGCTGTGTACTGCAATAATTTCGGTAATTTACGAGTTGTTCTTGTGTCTGCACATCAGTGTACTGCATTATTTCGGTGATCTATGAGTAGTTTTCAGCTGTGTAGGCTGTGTATTGTGACCCCAAGAACGTCACAGTGAGCGTTTTGTATCAGTGTAATAAATGAACTTCGTGAAATCCGTCCCTAAGTAAATTGTTCCATAATAAATTAGGTACACTCCTTCCTCTCTCCACCAGCACCAAACAGGCTGAGTCCTTTTCCCGCCATTTTGTCCCATACCACCATGGGATGAAAGCACACTCTGGTGGCTGTACTGTGTACTAGGTCATTGGACTCCAGACGTCATGGTGAATTCACTAGATGGAGCTACTGCCTTAAATTGTGTAAATAAGCACTGCAAGCAAAATAGAGACTTCAGCCATCTTATCCAGCAGCCCAGCACAGGCTAAGTCTTTTTCCCGCCAATTCCTAGGAAGAGGTGGCGGTCGGATGACTTAGGTTAGTGGAGGTAGCCCAAGTGACCTATTCTCCCGCCATTTTCATAGGTTAGTCGAGGTAGCCATGGTGTGTTGCAGTGTCCTGCTGGAAATTGAACTTTCCGCCATTTTCTGGGGGAGGGGGTTAGGTTAGTGGAGGTAGCCCAGTTGACCTATTTTCCTGTCAAAATTTGAACCTTCCGCCATGACGTTATTGCGACGTTTCCATATCTATCGCCACCATCTTGAATGCATTTAGCAACGATGGAGAGTGTGGTCGTAACCCTGTCGTTCCACTAGTAACAGGTAGAAAAACAAATTTTAAATCTACTCGAAAATCATTGATTTTGGACAGCTCTTCACAAGAACATTTAACTGAACACTGATATCATGTATAGTACAGTACACAACTATAATTAATTCTTTTTTGCATTTAAGTTTCACTTTTAATGGCAAAGGCAAATTGTTCGTTTTTATTCAATTTAAGCGCGTGTGCTATTTAGTGACCTGTAAATGTCCAGCATATTGCCGTAGACAGAAACAAATCATGTGTTCATAATCTGTAATCTAACTAGTTCCACAGTATTTCGACAGACATGGTGTATGTGGTCTATGAAACCTGTGGCTAACTATACAATTGTTCAGCTATCGCACTTTCCATTTCGACTTATTTACATTTTTCCTTTTCGCAGTAGGTGTCTTGCACTTGTTGTAAATTTCCTCTGTAAGTACCTCATGGTGTTCTATACCTTTAGTTTTTCGAACATTTTAGTGTTTCCCTATTTCGACGATCGAGTTAACAACTTATAGCACCCAGAATTTCTTCGGATTTACTTTTCTAATACTTACGTTTGTCTGTAAAACTTCTGTGATTATCCTTTTCTAAGTTGCTCCTGCTTGCGCTCAAAATTCCAATATCTGATTTCGGTGGTTATCCACTCTAACAAAATGTAGCGTTCACGCTTATCTGGCACCAAAATGGAAATATCACTTTTTCTTTGAGACGTTTTTTGTGTTTTTACTTCCCGCACTTGGTCAGTTGCAATTGTTGCCTTTTATCTTCACAGCCGTGAAAGAGTGTTTTCACCGTCGATACGTCTCCAGTAGAGGTGCAGCCAGTAAATGGAAGTCCGGCAGTTGTCGCAGATACCTGCTGAAAAGCACGACTGGCTGGCGGTCGAAGAGGCGCGGGGTCGCTGAGGCCGGCCTCTCCGTGGAACTCTGCCGCCTCTTTCGGCGCGACAGCTGACCGTAGGGTCACGTTTCTCTGCCGCCACCTGCGTCTAAGAGGAGGCCCTTACTGCTATGAAAGTACTGCGGGACTACGACCCTCTTGAACAGAGGTGGGAGGTGGACTTAAAATACGGCGGTTAGCACCGGCGAAGCATTTTTCTCCTCTTTCTTACCAGTTTATATTAGGGGTAAATCTGTCGAGGGCGACGAGAATCCAAATCGTTGACGTGTTCATATGTCGCAGCTCTAATATTGTCTAATCATTAGTTCAAACCTGAACCTAAACTAAGTGTGGTGGGCGTACTGTAAGACCTTCAGTACACACACCATCAGATTATTTGACTTGCTGCTCTAACGAAGTAGGCGAGTGTCAGCAATATGTCTCGTGGTCTTAACGTGGCGTGTTTATCTCCTGCCGTTAGGTCAGACGATAGAAATGCCACTTGCACGCTTAGAGTAGCAGATTGACGGTGACCAACTGTAGACAGAACTTGATTAATTTTCACACACATTTATTAAAATAATAACAAGCATAAAAATTACTTAACTTGGTTCTGGATGCTATTTACAATTGACAATCTGAAGTTCCTTTGGTATTGGTACGTTAATCTTATTCTCACATATATTTCGGATACTTGACAAAAGTGTCTGTACATTTACTGTGGTGTCACCGCCAGACACCACACTTGCTAGGTGGTAGCTTAAATCGGCCGCGGTCCATTTAGTACATGTCGGACCCGCGTGTCGCCACTGTGTGATCGCAGACCGAGCGCCACCACAAGGCAGGTCTCGAGATACGGGATAGCACTCGCCCCAGTTGTACGGACGACTTTGCTAGCGACTACACTGACGAAGCCTTTCTCTCATTTGCCGAGAGACAGTTAGAATAGCCTTCAGCTAAGTCCATGGCTACGACCTAGCAAGGCGCCATTAGCCTTACATAGTTTGATAGTTATCGTATGAAATGTCTCATCAAGAACGATGTATACAACAAGGATAGATTAAAAGTTAAGTATTCCAAAAGCAACGTACTTTTCTTTATATCATTCAATAAGTATCCTGTTTCAGACCTTTCTCTAGCCTAAGTGAGATTACGCGTGCCTTTCGGCTACTTCAGTGTGGCGTAGCTGTCTTGTTACGCCACAACATTTACCTTCATGGCTATGTACAGGACCGACTGCCGACCGCGGTGGCCGTGCGGTTCTAGGCGCTCCAGTCTGGAGCCGCACTGTTGCTACGGTAACAGGTTCGAATCCTGCCTCGGGCATGGGTGTATGTGATGTCCTTAGATTAGTTAAGTTTAAGTAGTTCTAAGTTCTAGGGCACTGATGACCACAGCAGTTGAGTCCCATAGTGCTCAGAGCCACTTGAACAATTTTTTTTATATACAGGAATATGGTAATCTTATTAGGCGCAGACTGAAACTTGACTATGGAGTGGTACAGACAAATGTAGACTGTTACAGACTGGTGCAGACAAATGCAGACTGACTAATCGGAGGTCTGTACACTCGTTATAATACCTCGCGCGTTCAGGTATCACTGCATGAGTGTGATCCGCGAGGAGAAAAAGATCTACTTTAGCAGCAATCTCATTGGCTGCATTACATATTAATACGCGGATCGGCAGAAGCAGAATTTGGTCCGTCTCTATTGCAGCGCCATCTCGTAGTGCGGAGACGGACGAGCGCTGTGCCTGCGCTGTTGTGCTTAGCGGGACGCACTCTATTGGGAAAGTCGTGTACACGCTGACTACGCGGAACTATGTACACAACACTAAGTCTTTGGGGTGAAGTATGAGGAGGGCGTATGACAGAACTTCAGACGTATTGTGGAGGATCTGCTGAATTCTCAGTTCTCTTGGGAGATAGCGAGGGATGGCAAACCCCGCCAAGGTTCAGTAACAATATCAGAAACGTACTGGGAAACCGGAGGCATCTGAATACGAGATTCAGACGAAGCCGAGTCCTAACTAGGAAACAAAAGCTAAACGATCAAAACAGGACAGCTATAATAAAAGCATTCACTGAATTCGAAAGTTAGAGTTTACGTGCTTACTTGTCGAAAAGCTAAAACAGTTTTGCTCCTACGTAAAATCAGTCAGTGGAAGAAATTCGTCCGGCCGAGCGGTTCTAGGGGCTTCAGTCTGAAACCGAGCGACCGCTACTGTCGCAGGTTCGAATCCTGACTCGGGGATGGATGTGTGTGATGTCCTTAGGTTAGTTAGGTTTAAGTAGTTCTAAGTTCTATGGGACTGATGACCTCAGATGTTAAGTCCCGCAGTGCTCAGAGCCATTTGAACCATTTGAAGGAAGTCGCTTCCCCAAATGTACGTTGACCACGGTGGAACCGAAATCATAGATGTTGAAATAGATGCGAAAAGGATAAAATTTTGTCTTCCGAAACTGCTTGAGCGAAGAAGACGCAACGCAGTTTCTGCGTTCGACTATCGCATGCGTGCGAAAGTGACAGATATATAAAAATGAAAAACAGCTCAAATCGATCGACGGAGGATAGGGCACACAAGCTGACTCGGGGATCAGTAAGATTGTGAACTTTTTACCTGTAGGAGCTGATGCCACTTCTATCAGCGTACCGTATGCCTCTGGAACGGCGCAGTGTGCATTCCTCGCGACTGGAGAAGCCGTTGCTGTCTCATGGAAGCCAGTTCTCCTTATGTCCGCCATGACGACTATTCTAGAGACCCAACAATTCCTGTGTAGTGATCAACGTGTGTTCCGCAAGCACCAGTGGCGTCAAAGCCAGGCTGCTCCGTTCGCTCATGAACCCAAAAGGCAACAGACAGCGGTGGTCGGGTTAATGCCGTGTCTGTTGACTTATTGATGACCTTCGCTGCAGTTCCACACCATTGCCTACTAAACAAAAGACGTTCATACCGCACATTCGAACAGATATGCGACTAGACCGACAGCTTCCTAACAGACAGACCTCGGTATCTGTTGTTGGTGATGGCGAGGCGTCAGCAGGACCGTGCACCTCACGGCTCGACATACATTTCGTATAAATGACTGGCCCTGAACTCCGAAGGTCAGCTCCCGGTGTGTGGCGGTGGGGACTTCTGGTCCCGGTGCCATTGTCCCCTTCACCTAATCCATTCAGGTGATGGTTCTTCGCTAGAACTTCCCTGTTTAATTTCTCTGATTTTCTCGCCACGGCCGTATCGTGAGACACACTTGGGAAGAAGTAATATGTTGCCCAACTCTTGTTGGAGCATAGGCTCTCGCCACACCGACATGCCAAACGGCTGTAGAGTTTGTTCAGCATCTTCAAAACGATCTCTCCCTTATGAAACGCTGGCCGGAGTGGCCGTGCGGTTCTGGGCGCTACAGTACGGAGCCGAGCGACCGCTGCGGTCGTAGGTTCATATCCTGCCTCGGGCATGGATGTGTGTGATGTCCTTAGGTTAGTTAGGTTTAAGTAGTTCTAAGTTCTACGGTACTGATGACCTCAGAAGCTAAGTCGCATAGTGCCCAGAGCCATTTGAACCTTATGAAACGGTCGTCTCACTCTTCACTGGATCTTCTCTATCTCTGCTATTTTACAGCAATAAGGATCCCAGGTTAATGAGCAGTAATAAAAATTAGGTCCAAGATATGGTATTTACGCCACGTCTATCGTGCATGAATTACATTTCTTTAAGATTCATCCAATGGTTCTTAGCCTGACACCTGCTTTCCTACAATCTGTTTTACGTAGGTCGCTCCGGACGGTTAGTTCTAGCTTTTTAGAGTTGTGACTTACCGCCTGTTGTGTACCTGCACCTGCTACGATCACCGATCCCCTGCAGTTCGCTGAAATGTTCCGGCGTTCCAGTCTTGTTACTTTTCTCATAATCTGCGAACTGAATCACGGTGATTATCCAATAGATAATTTTGTAACTAGTAATGCTCCCGTCACACTGTCTGAAGGTCGGGACACACATGTCCGGACCGTGTCCGTGCCGAGACACGTCCGAGTATCGGCCGTCACCCGGACAACGAAATACGTCATTAAAACAAATGCAGCGCGGCGGGCCCCACTTGACCGGGCCGTGCACGGGGAACGTCAACGGGCCGGGCGGGATCCGCCGTGTTTAATTTATCACGTGATGGACACGGCCTGACGGCAGAATTGTCTTGTGAGCTGTGCAACTGCGCAAGACTGTTCTGTGTACAAAACATGGATGTGGAACGACTAATAGAAGAAGTTCGTAAGTTTCCTGTTCTTTACGATCAGGGAAGTGAAAACTACAGGAGTATCGAGTACAAATACAGAGTTTGGAAGACAATTGCAACAGATCTACAAGCCAAATGTAAGATAAAAACTATACAAGTTTTAATACCCGAAAGATATTTATTTACTTTTTATTTTACAAACAGGTGTTTGGTTTATGTCATCGTTACATCGCCAAGGCGATCTTGCCATTCCACAGCCCCTTGTGGAGAATTCAGGAATTTTTTGAGTTGTTGTCGTACAGCAAATGCAGCATCTGTTGATCTCCCACGAATTCGAGGTAGGTTTCGAAGATTTGATGATCTTCCAGATCCCTCAGCAGTTTCCTTTTGATCCATCCTCTGTTAGGGCACTCTATAACCTTCCATTTTTAGAATAAAGTTGTACAGTACACACGCAGCCGTCACAATCATTGTAAGGTTATTAGGATCTTCCTGAAGGATTCTTCTAAATATTTGAAATTTCTGTTGCAATATACCGAATGCATTTTCGGATATTCTTATTGCCCGACCCAAACGATAACTAAATATAGCCTTGTCATTTGTTAAGTTCCTGCCAGGATATGGTTGCATCAAGTATTTTTCGAGAGGAAAACCTTCATCGCCTACAATTAGGAAGTTCAACATCAGTTCCGGGTAAAGTTTTACTCTTTGGGACGCTAAGCGTATTGTTTTCCAATGACTTTCCAAGGTCTGAATTTACTAGAATGCCTCCATCAGAGTTTTTTCCGTACGGTCCCACATCTATTGCAGCAAAATTATAACAAGGGTCAACCAGAGCAAGAAGCACAATGGAATGTTTTTTTGTAATTCCAATAGAGACTTCCTGAGTTGTTTGGAGCCTGTATTGTTACGTGGTTTCCATCTAAAGATCCAATGCAGTTTGGAAACTGCCATTTTGTCCAAAACTCCTCAGCTATAGCATTCCATTTTTCTTCATTCGGCACAGGCATCACCTCTTCTAACAATAAATCAATAACTGCTCTAGAGGTGTCATGGATGATAGCTCCAACTGTGGATTTTCCCAACCTGTAGGTGAAGGAAATAGTTTTAAAGGAATCTCCTGTAGCAAGGAACCTGAAAAAAATTGAACTGTATAAGATGAGAAATACTGTATAATCTATAAAATATTTGCAGCATTTTAAACCTTGTAATATAAATACGCGATTTAAAATATTTTTGCTACAGGTGGAATAGAGGAATGCAAAAAAAAAAAAAACAGTTTCCAATGATCCTTACACGCAAGACAATAATGAGCATAAACAAGAATCAAATACAGATTCCCAAGAGGAGTAGTCTATTGTTGAAAACGAAAAAGAGTCTAAACAAGAAGACATTGCAGATGAAGAATGGATCATTAAAACCCAGCGTAGTGAAACAGAGAATTTGATAGAGCACACTCGGCATTCCCAGACGTCCTCAGCTCATTCGTCCGTCATTTCAAATAAGAACACGTTTATGAAACCACCACTGAAACGAAAATTTCAGCGTACAGTTAAACCACAAGAATCTGCATCAAGCCGGCTCATGGTATTACATGTTGGCAGAAAAAAAGCTGAAAAACCGAGAGAAATATAACACCCAGTTGATGCTTTTTTGGCTGGTATAGCACCAGCCCTAAAATCGTTGCATCCACTACTTTTTCATCAAGCTAAAAGTAGGATGTTTTCAATTGTACAAGACTTTGAACTGAAGCAACTCATGAATGACGTATCAGTCCATCAATTCACTCCATCATCCTCCAATTCCTCAGCAAAATCTGTTTCAAAACCATATCCTTCACCTGTGGAAAACGAGTCAACAGAACCTACACAGCAACATTTGGATATGCAAAGGGATTCCCACAATTCGCATATAAATAACCAAAGCCACCATCCTCCAAGTTCCCCTACATCCTCATCAGCTTCAGAAACCAATTCACTGAATAGTCCTCATTTGTTTTTCTTAGGGTAGTAGAACTTTAACTGTATTATTTACTAACTTATGTATTTATCTTTCAATTACTGAAGTAATAAAATAAAAATGCTGTCCTTAAAACTTCTTATTTATTTGTGTTCTGTGTACTTTTCTTTAACCTATCTTAAAAAAACAGCCAGTCGTTCTTTGGGTGAAACTGATACTCTCCAGAAAGTGTCGTTTTTTCTCAGTCTTGGTTCTAGTTTCTTTAAAAGTTCACAGAAGGTGTACTGCGTCATCCTAAAATATTCATAAAACTTAGTCTCATGATCTATGAGATGAGAAAATATTTTCGAAACTCTCCCTGTACTGGTCTTGCTTTCCAGGCACTGTGGATCCATAATTTTCTTCTTCTTGTTTGCCTTCGTTCTTTTTCCTCTTCGTCTAAATCAAGTGCTATAAGTCTTAATTCACTATTACGAAAATTAGTGAACATGTTTTACAGCTTTCACAAACAGAAACACAGATCACCGCGTCCGAGTCACTACAAGGAACGACAAAGACACGGACGTGCCCCGGTCATGTATGGCCCCTGCAGGAACGGACCGGAGTACGGCCGTCACTCGTTCGACGCTCGGCCCTGACACGGCCCGGACGTGTGTGTCCCGACCTTTAGAGAGTTCCCGACGTTACTATTACATCTGTCGATGTCGATTTCGCTCCTTCGAGAACGAAGGATGACTTGAATTCTGTCTGCAAGAAAGTCCTGAATATAGCCATATGTAGGCCTACGGTCCGATCGCTGCTAAACTTGTATTTTGTTGATTTAACTACAACGAATGCCTCCCGGAAGTCAAGGTACGACGTATGATGGCGGTCACCGATGACTGTGGCCGTCGGCGTCTCTTGGACGAACAGAAACTTCGCAGGATATCATTTTTGGAATGCGATTAGATTTTTTCAGAGCAGAGCAGTTACCAAAAAGGTCATCATGCTCGAGCAACATGTTAGATGACGTCTGTAGTCTCATGAAGCAATTCGTACACGAAGCAGCTGAGTCCTACGCGGAGCGAACTTTGTAAACTTACATAGGTTAACAGCGCTTTATTATACATTTGGAACGCAATACAGCAGCGATTCTGCGTGGTACGCATTGGACAGTCTCCTGGAAGGCTTCCGGAGGCGTGTGGCACCAGATGTCTCCGCGCAGTGCTCGTAAATTATGGGACGAAGGCTAGTGGGCGCAGGGCTGCCGCTCCGTAGCGTTGTGGGTGCGCCCTTTCGCTTTCAGGTCAGGCGAATTTCGTGGCCGAAACATCAGCGTGAGTTCACTATCATGCTTCTCAAAACACTGCAGCACCATTCTAGCCTTGATACACGGACATCTATGCTGTTGGAAGATGCTATCTGCGTCGGGGAAGACATCGAGGATAAGGGTTTCTACGATAATGTTCACGTAGTCCACACGTGTGAGGGCACCTTCACAGGTCCTGTGGAAGGCCACGTGAATGTTCGTCCAGTAAACGAAGGCAAATTAGGGAGAAAATTCAAGTAGTAGCAAAGTTTTCTCCAGCCGTATGCAGGCCAGGAACAGCATACTAAAAACCCTGACTGGTGGGAGCGTGTACATGGGGGGCGTTTAGAATGTCACTTACCAGTTTTTCTTCAGTACCTCGAAAACCAGTATTTTCCAGTATAACATTAAGCCGCTTTCCTACAAAGAAGTAGGTATTCATTTTTTCTGCAGAACAATAAACATTAACTGTATACCAGTAACAGACTACTTTTAATAATTGCGATTTTTCTATAGCGTCCAACGCGGAAACTATTAGTTCTAGCGCAAAAATGAATATATTGTATTTTTGTAGGAAACTTGATATAGTTTAATTTTGTCCTGGGAAATATTTTCGCTAGAGGATGCGGTTTCCGACTTACTACAGAAAAATTTAAAACAGTGACATTCGGACGGCTTTCCACTTCAATGCTCCCATCACACCAGTCAGGACTTCTAGTACGTTGTTCTTGGCGCTCCCGTCTACCACTCACTAAAACTTATGACTACACGAGTTTTTTCGCTAGTTAGACGTGTTTTTGGTCTTCGTTGATTGGGCTATGTACCCCACAGCATAACACTGCCCCGCGGGTCCACGAACTTGACACGGTGCTTGTTTCGTGTAGCCGTCGCCTAGATGACATCTACATCTACATTTATACTCCGCAAGCCACCCAACGGTGTGTGGCGGAGGGCACTTTACGTGCCACTGTCATTACCTCCCTTTCCTGTTCCAGTCGCGTATGGTTCGCGGGAAGAACGACTGTCTGAAAACCTCCGTGCGCGCTCTAATCTCTCTAATTTTACATTCGTGATCTCCTCGGGAGATATAAGTAGGGGGAAGCATTATATTCGATACCTCATCCAGAAACGCACCCTCTCGAAACCTGGCGAGCAAGTTACATCGCGATGCAGAGCGCCTCTCTTGCAGAGTCTGCCACTTGAGTTTGTTAAACATCTCCGTAACGCTATCACGGTTACCAAATAACCCTGTGACGAAACGCGCCGCTCTTCTTTGGATCTTCTCTATCTCCTCCGTCAACCCGATCTGGTACGGATCCCACACTGATGAGCAATACTCAAGTATAGGTCGAACGAGTGTTTTGTAAGCCACCTCCTTTGTTGATGGATTACATTTTCTAAGGACCCTCCCAATGAATCTCAACCTGGTACCCGCCTTACCAACAATTAATTTTATATGATCGTTCCACTTCAAATCGTTCTGCACGCATACTCCCAGATATTTTACAGAAGTAACTGCTACCAGTGTTTGTTCCGCTATCATATAATCATACAATAAAGGATCCTTCTTTCTATGTATTCGCAATACATTACATTTGTCTATGTTAAGGGTCAGTTGCCACTCCCTGCACCAAGTGCCTATCCGCTGCAGATCTTCCTGCATTTCGCTACAATTTTCTAATGCTGTAACTTCTCTGTATACTACAGCATCATCCGCGAAAAGCCGTATGGGACTTCCGACACTATCTACTAGGTCATTTATATATATTGTGAAAAGCAATGGTTCCATGACAATCCCCTGTGGCACGACAGAGGTTACTTTAACGTCTGTAGACGTCTCTCCATTGAGAACAACATGCTGTGTTTTGTTTGCTAAAAACTCTTCAATCCAGCCACACAGCTGGTCTGATATTCCGTAGGCTCTTACTTTGTTTATCAGGCGACAGTGCGGAACTGTATCGAACGCCTTCCGGAAGTCAAGAAAAATAGCATCTACCTGGGAGCCTGTATCTAATATTTTCTGGGTCTCATGAACAAATGAAGCGAGTTGGGTCTCGCACGATTCGACCTGATGTAACAAGATACGTGATTTATCGCTCCACAAGGAGCTGTTGTATCATGCACGGTCCAGTCTCGGTGACCCTGAGCCCACTATAATCGGAACGGACGGTGTCGTTGGGCCAGCGTTGGAACATGTAGGGTTGTCTTCTTCGGAGCCCGATGTTAGACGCCCGCTGCACCAGCATCGCCAGCTACCCTGCTTTACAGAGCATCTAAGCGCGAATCCTGCACGCTCTGTCACATGAACGTCCGAAGTATTGTCCGTACTTCTGCATTCACCCTCCTTCAGTCACTTTCTGTAGGTGGTGACACAGTAGGACGCCAACAGCTTCCCAGCGTTGCGGTTACCGACCTGCTCGTCCCCGGGCGCTGGGTCGATACAGTGTGCTGAGGCGCTTCTGTTCCCATTTGCAGCTCGGATCGCCACTATATAGAATGATTCGCCATTCTTCTCTGCTCCGCTTACATAGATGTTGGGCAAAGCAAAACTCGCCTGCAAAGTCTGTGAAGACTGACGCGGAATTAACTCTTGTTGATGAACGGGAGAACTGCCCATCGCACAAAACGCTATAAACCTTGGTTTCGCTGCATCATCGAGTTAATGCCACATTGCGCATGCGCACCTCCCACATACTCTGTCCTGAATACTTGGATGAGTCATTACGTCTGAGTGAGTAAGCGGAGCAGAGGTGTCAACTGACGGATCGAGGAAACACTGACTGGATGGTGCTCGCGATAAAAGAGCGCGTGTTCGCTGTCCAGTGTTACGCGAAGCGCTGTATGTGAATTGTTTGTGCAATAGATTAACACTGCAAGTTTATTCTTAAAGTCTTCAGCAAAGTCTGCCATGCAAAATGGTGCGGATTGGGCTCTTGAGGAAATAAAAACCAAAATTATCCGAAAAGAGTTGTAACACGAGAAAATGTTTCTCGAGTGAAAGAAAGGCCGGAACAAAGTACGAAGAAATGTAAACCCCGTATATCTGCGCGAATGCGAATTATGAGGTCTTTCTGTCGATACGTTATCAAAAACGAGCTGCATCTGCATCCTTACAAATTCGGTACTGTCCACGAGTTACGCATTCGCAAACTTTGGCGTATTGAGTGCTGAAAATGGTTTTTCAGTGAATTGGAATCGGGACATTTGGATCCACAGTGTCCCATTTCTTTATATGTGGTCGGGTTCAGCCTGTATCACAAAATTGTCATAGTACTTTGAGTAATTGCTGCATAATCTGCAGAGTGGCGCTTCGTATCGTAACACGGCTCTTGCAGCAAAGTGTTAATGCCAACTGGTCTGTCCGCAAACCGTTCCGTCCGTATTTGGATCAACTCAGGGAAGATGGACGACTGACGGGACACTAGCACACACCGCCTTCACGACCTAGTCTCGAGCACGCGACGTGTCCGGTGAGGAGAGGACTTTAATCAGAGGCAGTCCAATCTGCTGGCCGCCTCGCTCGCCTGGTTTTTATCTGGCGCTAAATATAAAAATGCAGTAAATGAAGCAGGCAAAAAGGAATACAAATGTCTCAAAAATCCACAGGAAGTGCAAAATGGCTAAGCAGGGATGGCTAGAGGACAATTGTAAGGATTTAAGGGCTTATCTCACTAGGGGTAAGATAGATACTGCCTACAGGAAAATTAAAGAGACCTTTGGAGAAATGAGAACCACTTGTATGAACATCAAGAGCTCAGATGGAAACCCAGTTCTAAGCATAGAAGGGAAAGCAGAAAGGTGGAAGGAGTATATACAAGGGCGATGTACTTGAGGACAATATTATGGAAATGGAAGAGGATGTAGATGAAGATGAAATGGGAGATATGATACTGCGTGAAGAGTTTGACAGAGCACTGAAAGACCTGAGTCGAAGCGAGGCCCCGGGAGTAGACAACATTCCATTAGAACTACTGACAGCCTTGGGAGAGCCAGTCCTGACAAAACTCTACCATCTGGTGAGCAAGATGTTCGAGACAGGCGAAATACCCTCAGACTTCAAGAAGAATATAATAATTCCAGTCCCAAAGAAAGCAGGTGTTGACAGATGTCAAAATTACCGAACTATCAGTTTAATAACTCGCAGCTGCAAAATACTAACACGAATTCTTTACAGATGAATGGAAAAACTGGTAGAATCCGACCTCGGGGAAGATTCGTTTGGATTCCGTAGAAATGTTGCAACACGTGAGGCAATACTGACCTTACGACTTATCTTAGAAGCCAGATTAAGGAAAGGCAAACCTACGTTTCTAGCATTTGTAGACTTAGAGAAAGCTTTTGACAATGTTGACCGGAATACTCTCTTTCAAATTCTAAAGGTGGCAGGGGTAAAATACAGGGAGCGAAAGGCTGTTTACAATTTGTACAGAAAGCAGATGGCAGTTATAAGAGTCGAGGGGCATGAAAGGGAAGCAGTGGTTGGGAAGGGAGTGAGACAGGGCTGTAGCCTCTCCCCGACGTTATTCAATCTGTATACTGAGCAAGCAGTAAAGGAAACAAAGGAAAAATTCGTAGTAGGAATTAAAATCCATGGAGAAGAAATAAAGACTTTGAGGTTCGCTGATAACATTGTAATTCTGTCAGAGACAGCAAAGGACTTGGAAGAGCAGTTGAACGGAATGGACAGTGTCTTGAAAGGAGGATATAAGATGGACATCAACAAAAGCAAAACGAGGATAATGAAATGTAGTTGAATTAAATCAGATGATGCTGAAGGGATTAGCTTAGGAAATAAGACATTTAAAGTAGTAGACGAGTTTGCTATTTGGGGAGCAAAATAACTGATGATGGTCGAAGCAGAGAGGATATAAAATGTAGACTGGCAATGGCAAGGAAAGTGTTTCTGAAGAAGAGAAATTTGTTAACATCGAGTATTGATTTAAGTGTCAGAAGTTGTTTCTGAAAGTATTTGTATGGAGTGTAGCCATGTATGGAAGTGAAACATGGACGATAAATAGTTTGGACAAGAAGAGAATAGAAGCTTTCGAAATGTGGTGCTACAGAAGAATGCTGAAGATTAGATGGGTAGATCACTTAACTAATGAGGAGGTATTGCATAGAATTAGGGAGAAGAGAAATTTGTGGCACAATTTGACAAGAAGAAGGGACCGGTTGGTAGGACATGTTTTGAGGCATCAAGGGATCACAACTTTAGCATTGGAGGGCAGCGTGGAGGGTAAAAATCGTAGAGGGAGGCCAAGAGATGAATACAGTAAACAGATTCAGAAGGATGTAGGTTGCAGTAGGTACCGGGAGATGAAGAAGCTTGCACAGGATAGAGTAGCATGGAGAGCTGCATCGAACCAGTCTCTGGACTGAAGACCACAATAACAACAACAAATCGAAGAGTCACGCGTGCTCAAATAATCCTCACACACTGGAACACCTGGAGTAGAGCACCGAAAATGCGGTTCTCACTACCTCTCACGCAGAGCTGCTACGTGTGTGTCACCGTTCCAAAAATCGATGACGGTGCTGCATCGAGGTCAGCAGTGGCCATTTCCAACATGTTCTGTGATGTTCATTAACGAACGCGAAACACGTGTCAGACTCATTAAAAATAAGTTTTATTTCGCTCTCCGTGTACAGTGATTACGGTGTTACGCGGCCGCGACGGCAGCAGGCGCCGTCCACTGCGGCGGGTCGGTGGCTGTACACTTTGGGAGAACTCGTCCAGAGGCGGTGGCGGCGCTCGCCGCTGGTGGCCGTGGTGAACGGCGTCGTGGCGGAGGCGGGAGGCGGCCGCGCCTGCCCAAAGCCGGTGCGTGGGCGGAGGAGGCCACTGTGCCCCTCACGCGGCAGCGGTCCGCCCACCGCGGCCCGGGCCCGGGCCACCAGCCGACCTTGACGCTCTCTTTCTCCGTCCGCAGCCCGCAGCGGCAGCGGAACTGTTTGTCGGAGCGATAGCGCCGCCACCGCCCACTGGAACGGCGGACTCGCACGCACCGCTCAGCGCCCTCCAGCGGCCCGCTATTGGTGGCTGACGTGTGGGAGCGCGCCGATGTAGTATTTTCACTCAAAGACTGGCTCGTTCCCCTCTCTTCTCTAACTGTCGGTACTGACGATGTGTGTCGCCCTGCGTCGGAAGAGATTCTCTCTAATTCCTACATCTACATCTATACTCCGCAAGCCACCTGACGGTGTGTGCCGGAGGGTACCTTGAGTACCTCTATCGGTTATCCCTTATATTCCATTCTCGTACTGTTCGTGGAAAGATTGTTGCTGTGCCTCTGTGTGGCCTCTAATCTCTCTGATTTTATCCTCGTGGTCTCTTCGCGAGATATACGTAGGAGGGAGCAATATACTGCCTGACTCCTCGGTGAAGGTATATTCTCAAGACTTCAACAGAAGCCCGTACCGAGCTACTGAGCGTCTCTCCTGCAGAGTCTTCCACTGGAGTTTATCTGTCATCTCCGTAACGCTTTCGCGATTACTAAATGATCCTGTAACAAAGCGCGCTGCTCTTCGTTGGATCTTCTCTATCTCTCCCTTAACAACCCCATCTGGTACGGATCGCACACCGGTCAGCAGTATTCAAGTTGTCAGTGCACAAATGTACTGCAACCTACTTCCTTTGTTTTCGGACTGCATTTACTTAGGATTCTTCCAATGAATCTGAGTCTGGCATCTGCTTTACCGACGATAAATTTTATATGGTCATTCCATTTTAGATCACTCGTAAAGCCTAATCCCAGATAATTTATGGAATTAACTGCTTCCAGTTGCTGACCTGCTATATTGTAGCTAAATGATAAAGGATCTTTCTTTCTATGTATTCGCAGCACATTGCTCTTGTCTACATTGAGATTCAATTGCCATTCCCTGCACCATGCGTCAATTCGTTGCAGATCCTCCTGAATTACAGTAGAATTTTACATTGTTATAACCTCTCGATATACTACAACATAATCCGCAAAAAGCCTCAGTGCACTTCTGATGTTATCCCCAACGTCATTTATATATCGTGAACAGCAACGATCCTACGACACTCCTCTGCGGCACACCTGAAATCACTCTTACTTCGGAAGACTTCACTCCATTGAGAATGACATGCTGCGTTCTGTTATCTAGGAACTCTTCAATCCAATCACACAATTGGTCTGATAGTCCATATGCTCGTACTTTGTTCATTAAACGACTGTGGGGAACTCTATCAAACGCCTTGCGGAAGTCAAGAAACACAGCATCTCTCTGGGAACCCGTGTCTATGGCCCTCTGAGTCTCGAGGACGAATAGCGCAAATTGGGTTTCAGACGATCGTCTTTTTCGAAACCCATGCTGATTTCTACAGAGTAGATTTCTAGTGTCCAGAAAAGTCATTACACTCGAACATAATACGTGTTCCAAAATTCTACAACTGATTGACGTTAGAGATATAGGTCTATAGTTCTGCACATCTGTTCGACGTCCCTTCTTTAAAACGGGGATCACCTGTGTCCTTTTCCAATCTTTTGGAACGCTACGCTCTTCTAGAGACCTACGGTACACCGCTGCAAGAAGTGGGGCAAGTTCCTTCGCGTACTCTGTGTAAAATCGAACTGGTATCCCATCAGGTCCAGCGGACTTGCCTTTTGAGAGATTTTAATTGTTTTTCTATCCCTCTGTCATCTATTTCGATCTCTACCATTTTGTCATCTACGCGACAATCTAGAGAAAGAACTACAGTGCAGTCTTCCTCTGTGAATCAGCTTTGGAAAAAGACATTTAGTATTCACGGAGGATATCTGCCATAAAGACAGCCGGTCTTCCTTGCCGTATAAAGGCAGAGCTCAGCATCTGTAGCATCATCGACAGGACCGACTGTGGTCCTTCGGTACACAACCGAGTAGGCTGCAGATCCTCAACTTCCCTTTAATAGGTCAGCGGTCCATCAGACACAGGACACGGCTACATGGGTTGTGCGGAATGGACTGGGTGGGTCCTTAGGTTAGGTCGTCGGGAAAGTACAAAATCAGCTTCACAGTCTCGAACAGTGCACGGCAAACAGGACGAGATTAGACAAGCAACAATCGGTATTATAATTGTAAGTTGTCGTGGATGCGTAGGCGAAGAACCAGAGATTCAACCGCTCACGGAAAGCGCTGAAGCAGAAATCGTTACATGCACCGAAAGCCTTCAAATCGTGTTCATCAAGGACCTGAGGGTGTACAGAAAGAATAAATTAAATATAATTGGTGGTGTTGCTTCTGTTGCTGTTAGAACTAGTTTTATCTTCCAGTGAAATTGAAGTAGATAGTTCCTGTGAGTTAGTACGGGTAGAAGCTGTAAGCACGAATTTCCACAAAGTTTTGTCTGTCGTCCTTTGTGCGTTCTGTTTTGAATCGAGACCGCAACAGTCTCTGATTCCTCAGCAATTTCCGCATTTCGCATTAAAAGACGGTGAGTCTTTTCCGTACTTAATTCACTTATTCGGCACTTGCTTCTCAGGAGCACCATTTATAATCAGTTTACACTTCCCACTTAACTCCTCTACATCCGTCATATTGGATCTAAATCAAGTCCGTTCATTGTCTACGTGGAATGTTAACACTGTTTTTCTGCTCTTTCTTACAGTAATCTCTAGCCTTCTACATGAATTGATTTAACCCTAGTAACCATCGCCGCTATGACTGCACCACTCTCACTAACCCTTGTCTCTATAATGACACTGTCGATGATGTCGTCCCTCTTTGTAGCCACCAGGCCTAAAATATTTCTACTGCGTGTGAGTAGATAAACACTGGGAGATGCATCACAACCAGTGATAAGTTAAGGGTGGTGTCATTTTACATAAGGGGCAATTGGGCTTACCATCTCCTAGGTGCCCTCGTCCCCCACTCCAGCCGGCCCACGCAACCGAAGCATTAGTGTGACATAAGAATGAGGAGAGAACCCTTCACTTCCCCCGGACCAATAAGAATCGAATTCCTCCTCCCCCTATTCCTTATATTACACTGTTGGCCATTAAAATTGCTACACCAAAAAGAAATGCAGCTGATAAACGGGTATTCATTGCACAAATATATTATACTAGAACTGACATGTGATTACATTTTCACGCAATTTGGGTGCACAGATCCTGAGAAATCAGTACCCAGAACAACCACCTCTGGCCGTAATAACGCCTTGATACGCCTGGGCATTGAGTCAGAGCTTGGATGGCGTGTACAGGTACAGCTGTCCACGCACCTTCAACACGATACCACAGTTCATCAGGAATAGTGACTGGCGTATTGTGACGAGCCATTTGCTAGGTCACCATTGACCAGACGTTTTCAATTGGTGAGAGATCTGGAGAAAGTGCTGGCCAGGGCAGCAGTCGAACATTTTCTGTATCCAGAAAGGCCCGTACAGGACCTGCAACATGCGGTCGTGCATTATCCTGCTGAAATGTAGGGTTTCGCAGGGATCGAGTGAAGGGTAGAGCCACGGGTCGTAACACATCTGAAATGTAACGTCCACTGTTCAAACTGCCGTCAATGTGAACAAGAGGTGACCGAGACGTGTAACCAATGGCACCCCATTGTCAAATGTTATCCCCAGTGCAGTTCCAGGTTGTCGTGAATGCAGATGGCCATCAGGTTGAACAGCATTTGTATTATGGAACGTAAACATGGTACACTGTGAACAAATGCATCCCTGCAATTATTTTACTACACTACTGGCCATTAAAATTGCTGCACCACGAAGATGACGTGCTACAGACGCGATATTTAACCGACAGGAAGAAGATGCTGTGATATGCAAATGATTAGCTTTTCAGAGCATTCACACAAGGTTGGCAAACCTACAACGTGCTGACATGAGCAAAGTTTCCAACCGATTTCTCATACACAAACAGCAGTTGACCGGCGTTGCCTAGAAACGTTGTTGTGATGCCTCGTGTAAGGAGGAGAAATGCGTACCATCACGTTTCCGACTTTGATAAAGGTCGGATTGTAGCCTATCGCGATTGCGGTTTATCGTATCGCGACATTGCTGCTCGCGTTGGTCGAGATCCGATGACTGTTGGGAGAAAATGGAATCGGTGGGTTCAGGAGGGTAATACGGAACGCCGTGCTGGATCCCAACGGCCTCGTATCACTAGCAGTCGAGATGACAGGCATCTTATCCACATGGCTGTAACGGATCGTACAGCCACGTCTCGATCCCTGAGTCAACAGATGGGGACGTTTGCAAGACGACAACCATCTGCTCGAACAGTTTCTCCGACGTTTGCAGTATCATGGACTGTCAGCTCGGAGACCATGACTGCGGCTACCCTAGACGCTGCATCACAGACAGGAGCGCCTGCGATGGTGTACTCAACGACGAACCTGGATGCACGAATGGCAAAACGTCATTTTTTCGGATGAATCCAGGTTCCGTTTACAGCATCATGATGGTCGCATCCGTGTTTGGCGACATCACGGTGAACGCACATTGGAAGCGTGTATTCGTCATCCCCATACTGGCGTATCACTCGGCGTGATGGTATGGGGTGCCACTGGTTACACGTCTCGGTCACCTCTTGTTCGCATTGACGGCACTTTGAAGAGTGGACGTTACATTTCAGATGTATTACGACCCGTGGCTCTAACCTTCATTCGATCCCGGCGAAACCCTACATTTCAGCAGGATAATGCACGACCGCATCTTGTAGGTCCTGTACGGGCCTTTCTGGATACAGAGAATGTTCGACTGCTGCCCTGGCCAGCACATTCTCCAGATCTCTCACCAATTTGACAACGTCTGATCAATGGTGGCCGAGCAACTGGCTCGTCACAATAGGCCAGTCACTACTCTTTATGAGCTGTGGTACCTTGTTGAAGCTGCATGGGCAGCTGTACCTGTACACGCCATCCAAGCTGTGTTTGACTCAATGCGCAGGCGTATCAAGGCCGTTATTACGGCCAGAGGTGGTTGTTCTGGGTACTGATTTATGAGGATCCATGCACCCCAGTTGCGTGAAAATGTAATCACATGTCAGTTCTAGTATAATATATTTGTCCAATGAATACCCGTGTACCATCTGCATTTCTTCTTGTTGTAGCAATTTTAATGGCCAGTAGTGCAAGAAGGATAAAACAACGGACCAATATCGCTAACTTGTATTTGTTGCAGAATCCTTATACATATTCTCAGTACGAATATAATAAATTTTCTTGAGAGTGAGAAGCTTATGTCCATCAATCAGCATGGTTCTAGAAGTCATCGCTAGTGCTATACTCAGCTTGCCCATTTCTCGCATTTACACTGAGAACTATTGATGAAGGGCATCGGGCAGATTCCATATTTCAATATTTCCAGAAAGCATTTGATATGGTAATCCATTGCAGGCTGTTAATGAAAGTACGAGCATATGGAATAAGTCCACAGATATGTGAGTGGTTCGAAGACTTCTTAAATAGTAGAATCCAGTATGTTGTACTCGACGCCGAGTGTCCATCAGAGGCAAGGGTACCGTCAGCTGTGCCCCAGGGAAGTGTGACAGGACGCTACGGTAAGGAGTTGAAGTTGAGTGACTGTAGAAAGATACAAGACGAGTTAGACAAAACTTTCAGTTGGTGTGATGAATGGCAGCTAGTCCTAAATGCGGAAAAGTAGGAAGAACAAACCTCTAATGTTCGGATACAGTATTATTAGTGTCCCGTTTGACACAGCCAAGTCGTTTAAATATCTGAGCGTATCGTTGTAAAGCGATATGAGGTGGAACGAGCGTGTGAAAACTGTGTTACAGAAGGCAAATGGTCGACTTCGGTTTATTGGGCGAGTTTTTTTTAGGAAAGAGTGGTTCACCTGTAAAGGAGACCGCATGTAGGACGCTGTTCCGACCTATTCTTAAGTACTGCTCGAGTGTTTGGGATCCGTACCAGGTCGGATTGCAGGAAGACATCGAAGAAATTCAGAGGAGGTCTGCTAGGTTTAGTACCGGTAAGTTCGAACAAAACGTAAGTGTTACAGAGATGCTTTGGGAACTCAAATGGGAATCCCTGGAAGGAAGGCGGCGTTCCTTTCGGGAAACATTATTGAGAAAATTTAGAGAACCGGCATTTGATGCTGACTACCTAACGATTCTGTTGCCGCCAACATACATCGCGCATAAGGACGACGAAGATAAGATACGAGAAATTAGGGCTACCGCGGATGTGTACAGACAGTGTTTTTTCCCTCGCTCTGTTTGCGAGTGGAAATGTGGAAATGACAAGTAGTTGTACAGAATACCCTCCGCCACGCACCTCACGGGAGCTTAGTTGCTGTGTGGTGTTTGACAACGTTCTGCTGTTTGTCGGCTGAGGTAATAAGAATACTCGTAAAAAGACGTGTACAAGTAAGTCTGCCAGATTCTCAGCATGGATAAAAAGCTTACAAGTTGTGTTATGTCTGCATACAGTTTTAATTGTCTAACTGTAAACTATGTGGAGAGTCTTAACACTCACTTCAACAAAGATGATATAAGTGTTACACTGAAGTGTTATATGAAAACAGGAGAAACTTATGTCCCAAAATCTAGAACATTTTTTTCCACACTACCATCAAATATAGACCTTGCCGAATTGGCTCTGGCTCCCACAGACAATGTTATTTCATAGGTTTTAAGGAAAAGACCCAACGTGTCAAACAGATTTAAGGCATTCCCTATGAAGGAAATCACTACCCTAAGTGCAGTCAAATGGCTCTGAGAACTATGGGACTTAACATCTGAGGTCATCAGTCCCCTAGAACTTAGAACTACTTAAACCTAACCTAACCTAAGGACATCACACACATCCATGCGCGAGGCAGGATTCGAGCCTGCGACCGTAGCGGTTTTGCGGTTCCAGACTGAAGCGCCTAGAACCGCTCGGCCACTCCGGCCGGCTGAGTGCAGTCAACGTGCTGTGTGCATGAAAACGAAAATAGAGAATAGAGGACATCAATGTCAAGAAACAAAAACTGAAGTATAAGGTGAAGACTACCGTCATAAAAGAAGAATATAAACTGCAACTGGAAAAATAAACAGCTATTGCAGGTATGCAAGCAAGGTTTAAACAAAGTGTATGGAGAAATCTGGCTATGACTGGGGAATATAAAGTATCTGCATTTACAGTAAACAGAAGTGGAAATTGGCTATGTGTTGGAATGCTACCCGAAATCTGTGGAATCGAGAATGTTTACTACATTAAAAGATAGACGAAATTTTGCTTATAAACCTCTATTCCCACTTGGACTGGCTTAAAAAAAAGTGGTTATGTTATAGCTAAATGTGGCAGACTGTATGTTGTGCATCTATCAAGATAACAGCCACTTACGGATCTAAGACCGATGGAATATTTACATTTAATGAACACACATTTGCAAAAGTTATAAACCTTAAGTTTCATATAGAAACTCAGCAATAATGTGTAGGAGAACAGCTGTTCATGTACACATAGGAAGATGTAGACTGCTCTAACAATAGTGCCATGAAGGAAATAAGAAGTAAAGGTAAAATCCCTACATTCTTTCGTCTAGAACAACTGCAAAAGGAACGGAGGTAACTGTTAAAGCCACAAAAGAAATATTTTACAGGAACAAAAATAGGTATGTATTAGAAGTTGAGAACAAACATTCCTTGTACCTGTCAAATTAATGGCTGGAGGAATAAATACCTGCTTCAGATGTGGATTTTAGTTGTAAGTTAAAAATTAAGCTAGATTTTATTAAGACTACAACCAAGAGACTTAAGGAAAGGGTTGTCTTCCGTGTATAAATGTATATGTCGAAATTGCTCTAGATTTCGTACAGGAGTATCTGCGTGTCTTATTCATTAACCTGCCAAAAATTCTAAGGTATCGACCCCCTTTTCTTACCTAGAATTGAACTGAGGAGGGGTGGCAGAAAAGAAGTGTCATTTTCCCAGGGAGGCGGGTGAGGAAGAGGGGGGGGGGGTTGTTCTCAGAAGGATTGATTGTCCCCAGGGCGTCATGAATCAACCCTCAGAGGGTTGTATGCAAATTGTCCACGCAAACCATGCCTGTAAAAAAAGTTTTTACACTTCTCACACACAGTATTGTTACTTACGGAGTGTACGATGAGATGGGTTCACGTGTGCTGCCTCATGGCATACTACTACTGTCTCGTGTATGCAGATGTGAGATCTTGCTCCCACCACATTGTAGCACAGCGAGATGATATCTCTAAATTTATCCGCAATGTCAGGGGACTCCCCTCCATGGCTTGGCTTTATAACACAGAAGTTAAATGTCCGCTAGAGGAAGAGAATGCAAGCTGTATTAAACACTCTAAAATGTTTTATTACATTTCTCTCTAATTCTTGAGAATATTTTCCAGGAATGAATAGTTCTTAACATTCCGTGTATTGGCAAATTTCACCTGTCCAGTAACAATATTTTTATTTAATTCAACTATATTAAAAATCTTCTGGGACTTGAGCAAGGGCAATTACACAGTGAGGTATTTCATGGTGAAAGGCTGTTTACCGTGAAGTGGCCATTAAATTTGAGATTTTTATGTATCGGTGGTGACCTATGTACAAGAAACTAAAACACTATCGAAAGTTAAAGGTAGATAAGAATGGTTTCTTATTCAGTGTCACTATGTATTTGCATATTGTTTTGCGTGACAAACGAATAGACGCCTTCATATTAATACGACAGTGCTAGAACTCAGTCATAGATGTCTGAAGTAACATTCCATTTTATTAATTTCAGCATTTTGTCAAATAACAGAGAGGGAAGAGAAAAATGTCTGAATCATTGTATGAACACTGACATTGGGTGCTGTTTGGAGGGGTAAATAAAAAAAGAAGGAAGGAAGGCTTTAGGATAATGTCCATGCATGAGAGTGTCACTAAAGACAAAGCACAAATCAACTAATACGCTTGTTGTAGGGACGAAACTAAATCTATTCAGTGCATTACATCATTTTCTTAAAAACTGTGGAATAACGAGATGCACATTCAGATTAATACTTTCCGCCAATTTTTGCAGATTATGTAACGAGGTCATTAAATTAGAGTAATTCAGCCTCACACTGTCACGTCAAAAGATCTTACCTCTTAAATTACGTTAATATTAAAGGCCTTGTACAACATATGCCGAAAGTGTGCATCACTTTGCTGCTAATTATATTAATTAAGATACAATACTTGAAGACAGTCGCTGTGGACCGTTCATTACACTAATATTATCTACCATTTTAAGCAGTATAACATCTGTCAGACAATTCGCCAAGTGGACTTATATTTTCCGTCATTTTTGCAGAATATGCTGTAATGTCACTAATTGTAGTAATTTAGCCACACACTGTTACGTGAAAGTGCCTTGCCTCGTAAATTATGGTAATATTTGCCGCCATTTTTCAATAATATAATTCTACTGCTGCTTATTCTCTCACTATAGTGCACAGACCTCAAATGATTAGTTCCATGGTATTGCTCCAGTAATAGAAAGAGGAGGAGTAGGAGCTTGAATCTTACTGGTACTCGGGGAGGCGTGGGTTTCCCAGCATTTTTACACCACGCTCTTGTCTCCGGTGCGAGGACAGGGCAGGGGTTCCTCGAGGGGAGGGGGTGGGAGTGACGTTGGCGGTAACAGGCTCAATTGCGTCGAATGTAACATGACACCACTGTTACCTTATCACTGGAAGTGATGCGTTGCCTAGTGTTATCTTGCTCTGAACTGGCACAGCTACTTTACTCGTGTGGGCTGTCAAACTACACGACTGGCCAGTAAAATTGCTACACCAAGAAGAAATGCAAGTGATAAAGGGGTATTCATTGGACAAATATAGTATACTAGAACTGCCATGTGATTGCATTTTCACGCAACTTGGGTGCATAGATCCTGAGAAAATCAGTACCCAGAACAACCACCTCTGGCCGTAATAACGGCCTTGATACGTCTGGGCATTGAGTCAAACAGAGCTTGGATGGCGTGTACAGGTACAGCTGCCCATGCAGCTTCAACACGATACCACGGTTCATCACGAGTAGTGACTGGCGTAATGTGACGAGCCATTTGCTAGGTCACCATTGACCAGACGTTTTCAATTGGTGAGAGATCTGGAGAATATGCTGGCCAGGGCAGCAGTCGAACATTTTCTGTATCCAGAAAGGCCCGTACAGGACCTGCAACATGCGGTCGTGCATTATCCTGCTGATATGTAGGGTTTCGCAGGGATCGAATGAGGGGTAGAGCCACGGGTCGTAACACATCTGAAATGTAACGTCCACTGTTCGACGTGCTGTCAATGCGAATGTGACCGAGACGTGTAATCAATGGCACCCCATATCATCAAATGGCTCTGAGCACTATGGGACTCAACTTCTAAGGTCATTAGTCCCCTAGAACTTAGAACTAGTTAAACCTAACTAACCTAAGGACATCACACAGATCCATGCCCAAGGCAGGATTCGAACCTGCGACCGTAGCGGTCTCGCGGTTCCAGACAGCAGCGCCTAGAACCGCACGGCCACTTCGGCCGGCCCCATATCATCACGCAGGGCGATACGCCAGTATGGCGATGACGAATACACGCTTCCGATGTGCGTTCACCGCGATGTCGCCAAACACGGATGCGACCATCATGATGCTGTAAACAGAACCTGGATTGATCCGAAAAAATGACGTTTTGCCATTCGTGCACCCAGGTTCGTCGTTGAGTACACCATCGCAGGCGCTGCTGTCTGTGATGCAGCCATGGTCTTCGAGCTGATAGTCCATGCTGCTGCGAACGCCGTCGAACTGTTCGTGCAAATGGTTGCTGTCTTGCAAACGTCCCCATCTGTTGACTAAGGGATGGAGACGTGGCTGCACGATCCGTTACAGCCATGCGGATAAGATGCCTGTCATCTCGACTGGTAGTGATACGAGGCCGTTAGTATCCAGCACGGCGTTCCGTATTACCCTCCTGAACCCACCGTTTCCGTATTCTGCTAACAGTCATTGGATCTCGACCAGCGCGAGCAGCAATGTTGCGATTCGATAAACCGCAATCGCGATAGGCTACAATCCGACCTTTATCAAAGTCGGAAACGTGATGGTACGTGTATTTCCTCCTTACACGAGTCATTACAACAACGTTTCACCGGGCAACGCGGGTCAACTGCTGTTTGTGTATGAGAAATCGGTTGGAAACTCCTCACGTCAGCACGTTGTAGGTGTCGCCACCGGCGCCGACCTTGTGTGAATGCTTTGAAAAGCCAATCATTTGCATATCACAGCATCTTGTTCCTGTCAGTTAAATTTCGCGTCTGTAGCATGTCATCTTCGTGGTGTAGCAATTTTAATGGCCAGTAGTGTACTTCACAAGATGGTCTGTCCGTATTATGTGCAATCAATTCATAGACGTGCCTTAATGTCCCCTCCATATAATACTGGATGCACTGGGTATTTCCGTGTTAATCAGAATAGACTTTGTTTGACTGATTCTAAAACTGTCATGGCAGAATCAGGTGGCCGCTAAAAACATGCGATAATTAACGTGACCACACCTAGACCTGTTGCTCACTTCCAGATAACTTCGCAGTTCTACTCAATTTTAATCTCCACAAACACAATACTCTTGTCGACTCCAATGAGCATTCCCTCTCCCGTGGCATCTTTTCTGTCTGTTCGGCATACATTCCATGCCTCATGAATATTTCTGCTTCAAGTTACAGCGGGCTCGCAGTTCTGAGAACAATATGAGTGCGAGAAATTTCCAAAAGGGTAGAAAATTCAGTACTTTGTTTGTTAAAAATACTTTGACAGTTAACTGTTAAAATTTTGAGAGTCGAAGTGTGTCTACTTTGTACACGGTCTGATTTCACTCTCCATATATTGACTGGAGAGTGTGCATTAGAGGATTTCAAACAACTGCCCAGCCTAAAAAAAGGCACTTCACAAGTACACTGATACTCAAGCATCTGCTTCCTTTGTGTAGTGCACCTCTGACCTACTAAGATGAATCCTATAATTCTTCACGCCAACAACGGGAGTCCAGAAATCTGCAGCCAAGACTATGACAGAATCGGTGAATCCTTTGTCTGAGACCCTCCATTCAGCTCCAAACCCAGCGACTACAGTCAGTTCTGTGAACGTTGCTGCAAACTGTGAACTCTGCTTGCACCCTGTTTGTGAGGCCAGCACTCCTCACCACTTCCGGCAGTTGCCTGTACAAACTGAGGATGGCCTCAGAACCCAAGCAATAGACGTCACTGGGGCCGATGTGGGCCACAGCTTGCAGACGACTGCGCCATGCACACTTGACAGCTACAGCCAAAGCCTCTTTCACATCTTGGCTGAGGCATCCCAGCAGACACATCCAGCACACACTGAATTTCTTTCCATCCCTGGACGCTACTTCCCAGAGGGGTTCCATAATATGCCTACCGTTGGAGTTCCCAATAACTCTTAAACTCCTCCCTGTGCCTGATCAGACCCTGCTGAAGCAGTGGCCATCTGTCCACTCACAGGATGAATGGGAGAGGTCAGACGTCCAGCCTCCATTTTGACTCTCCAACTCGAGTTACATGAACGCATTACCACTCACCACTCACCGTGCGGTGAGGGCAGGCCACCTGCATTGGGTTCGCTGCAAGGTGCCTTGGAAGAAGGGCCTGTAGCCGAAACAAACGACATCTGAGGTGTGGCATGTGACGCATCAGATTTTCCCACGCCGCTACATTCTCAAGCAGCACCATGAAGATAGTTGAAAACGGCCAAAATCTTCGACTGGGGAACTGCGTCCAGCTCCTGTGTCCACACACAGCAAGCACACACAGTATCTACCGTTGTAAAATTTTTTTTTATCGCATGGCTAGGGCCCCCCATCGGGCAGGCCGTTCGCCGGGTACCTGTCTTTCAATTTGACGCCACTTCTTGGACCTGCAGTCGATGGAGGATGAAAGGATGATGATGAGGAGAAAATTCCCCGACCCAGCTGGGAATCGAACGCAGGCCCAGAGAATTCACAATCCGTCACGCTGACCATTCAGCTACCGGGGGCGGACGCTTGTAAATTAAGAATTAACTATAAAAACACACTGAAAAAGCTAAATATGTAACTTGCTATTGCCTTTGTGTGTCATCAACAGTGGATCATGCCTTCCTGAGCTGTGCAGCTGACCATTCAAAAGAAGTGATAATTACATGAATCTATACTTTAAAGTTATTAAAATGTAAGACTACCATTCTTAAGTACAAATCATGCAAAGAATTTAAGAACTGAACTATGAAAACACACAGAAAAAGCTAACATCATTTTCACGGGTCATTTTAATACCACAGAAAAAGTTAATGTCATTTTTAAACATCATTTTACAGGGTGTTTATATAAATGAATATCGGGGTCTTAACGCTTTATAATATTTATTATATTAAACTCTCAGTTATAAATGATATGTCAAATGAAAGAGCAACTCAAACAGTTTTAGCAAGAACCTTATAAATGTTCAATGTGAGCACCATTTGTCACTCATCAAGTCTATAGCCGAGTTCCTCCCAAATGTTGATAAGTGTGTCTTCAGTGAATGTAGCAACAGCTGCTTCAAACTGGTTTTTTAATTCAGGGAGGTGTAGCATATACCATCGTAACAAGTATCCAAATTGCTCACGTACTGACGCCATAAACGTGCCGGGCCGAGACAGTACTCTTTGAACTCCTAGCACCTTGCTGTCCAAACTGCAGCACTCTGTAGGACAACGAATCTCCTTCCTATAGTAAGAAGTAGCTTAACAGGGAAGTCAACAGAGCCTCCACACTTTACACAGCGATAAACTCTGTGTGCGCAACGATAAGAGGAAACGTGTGACGCTTGGAGGACGGTCTTCGTGCTGCGACGTGCCCTAGAAACGCTACTGAAAATGTAGCGTTGACGACGATATTGCCACCGCCAACTTCTAGGAGTCTTTGTTCAGTAGAAGCAGGTAGCCTGGAAAATGTTCAACTGACGTTTATGCAGTCATCAGCCTTCAACTCGTGTTCATTTGGCTATGTTTTCCGTATTCAAGACCTGATCTCCCTCTACAACTTTTGAACCACACACTTCCCTTCATTACCAAATTAAATGTCTACCTGAAAGTCTTTTCTAGCAGCCTATCCCTTCTTTTAGTCACGTTTTACGTGAAGCTCTTCACTTGTGCTGTTCTTTCGTATGTTCAGGTTCGACTGCCAACTTCTGCAAGAAACGTCGATCCTGTACAGGTCTTCCTGCATTTCGCCACAGTTCCCCAGCGTTGCGATTTCTCTGCAAACAACAGCGTCAGTCGGCAAAAGCGTCTTGGAGCTTCTGACGTTAACAATTTGTCTTTTAAACACGGCGCGAAAAATAAAACTGGCCCGTATATTACTGATAACACTGACGCAAAATTTACCATCGGTAATGAACAGCAGAACTGCCCATCACGAAAAACCGGCCAGAGTGGCCGAGCGGTTCTAGGCGCTACAGTCTGGAACCGCGCGACCGCTACGGTCGCAGGTTCGAATCCTGCCTCGGGCATGGATGTGTGTGATATCCTTAGGTTAGTTAGGTTTAAGTAGTTCTAAGTTCTAGGGGACTGATGACCTCAGCAGTTAAGTCCCATAGTGCTCAGAGCCATTTTTTGAACCATCACGGAAAATGCTGGAAAGCACGATTTCGAGGCATCAATCGGTTGGTGTCACGTGCCTGCACAAGCTGACCTCTGCCGATTGCTCTCTGAGTGGGCGAGGGACGAAGCTCTTCAGTGACTAGTCGAATCGAACACAATGGCGGTTACGATACAACTGCGTGTTCACTGCCGAGTGTTATGCAATAAAAATTCGTGAGAAACGTGTGCGTAACTGTTTTCACAAGACTTCAACACTGGAAGCATTTTGGTGAAGCCTCCACCAAAGTCAGCTGTGCAAAACGTAACATAAATTGGCACTAAACGGGCTCTGCAGCGAATAAAAACCAAAAGAGTTGTAACACCAGAGAATAACGCTCGCGTGAAGGAACACCTAGAAGAAAGTACGACAAAATGTTAACGCCGCTAATCTGCATGAGTGGGAGTGGAGAGCTCTTCGTGTCGAAACGTCGTCAAAGAGGACCTGCGTCAGCTTCCGAACGAATAACAGAGTAGGACTGTTCTTGCGCCATAGTCTAGATGATGCTACAGGCAAATACAGCAGCACAGGTGCTTATAAAATAACGTGCGCGTCTTGTAACAGTTTCTACACTACTGGCCATTAAAATTGCTACACCAAGAAAAAGGCAGATGATAAACGGGTATTCATTGGACAAATACATTATACTAGAACTGACAAGTGATTACATTTTCACGCAATTTGGGTGCATAGATCCGAGAAATCAAGACCCAGAACAACCACCTCTGGCCGTAATAAGGGCCTTGATACGCCTGGGCATTGGATGGCGTGTACAGGTACAGCTGCCCATGCAGCTTCAACACGATACCACAGTTCGTCAAGAGTAGTGACTGGCGTATTGTGACGAGCCAGTTGATCGACCACCATTGACCATACGTTTTCAATAGGTGAGAGATCTGGAGAACGTGCTGGCCAGGGCAGCAGTCGAACGTTTTCTGTATCCAGAAAGGCCCGCACAGGACGCGCAACATGCGGTCGTGCATTATCCTGCTGAAATGTAGGGTTTCGCAGGTATCGAATGAAGGGTAGAGCCACGGGTCGTAATACATCTGAAATGTAACGTCCACTCTTCAAAGTGGCGTCAATGCGAACAAGAGGTAATAGAGACGTGTTACCAATGGCACCCCATACCATCACCCCGAGTGATACGCCAGTATGGCGATGACGAATACACGGTTCCAATGTGTGTTCACCGCGATGTCGCCAAACACGGATGCGACCATCATGATGCTGTAAACAGAACCTGGATTCATCCGAAAAAAAAATGTCGTTTTGCCATTCGTGCACCCAGGTTCGTCGTTGAGTACACCATCGCAGGCGCTCCTGTCTGTGACGCAGCGTCAAGGGTAACCGCAGCCATGGTCTCCGAGCTGATAGTCCATGCTGCAGCAAACGTCGTCGAACTGTTCGTGCAGATGGTTGTTGTCTTGCAAACGTCCCCATCTGTTGACTCAGGGATCGAGACGTGTCTGCACGATCCGTTACAGCCATGCGGATAAGATGCCTGTCATCTGGACTGCTAGTGACACGAGGCCGTTGGGATCCAGCACGGCGTTCCGCATTACCCTCCTGAACCCACCGATTCCATATTCTGCTAACAGTCATTGGATCTCGACCAACGCGAGCAGCAATGTGGCGATACGATAAACCGCAATCGCGATAGGCTACAATCCGACCTTTATCAAAGTCGGAAACGTGATGGTACGCATTTCTCCTCGTTACACGAGGCATCACAACAATGTTTCACCAGGCAACGCCGGTCAACTGCTGTTTGTGTATGAGAAATCGGTTGGAAACTTTCCTCATGTCAGCACGTTGTAGGTGTCGCCACCGGCGCCAACCTTGTGTGAATTCTCTGAAAAGCTAATCATTTTCATATCACAGCATCTTGTTCTTGTCGGTTAAATTTCGCGTCTGTAGCAGCAACAACAGCGCCGTTGGTTGTCACCTGAGAGAACAAAATCATTGTTTACAGTCAATCGAAGATATCCTAAGTATTGTACATTCGAAACGAAAACGGTAGAACGCTAGATATCCTGGAAGAGATTGTAATTTACACCAACAGCCGTTCAACCCCAAATCTAATAATTAGTGTACAGATCACCAGCAGCAGACAATGTTCTTTACTATTTTTTGACGAGGCGTTGCTGAACAACTAAAACTCGGGATGTCTTTTAAATTTGTCTTTGGCTGAGGTTGGCCTTAACTTTTATCTACAGTGTAAGAAAAAATATGCATAAATTTTTTGATAATAGATAAAGTTACTACGACTTGCATTCACGCACATGCAGTGGTCGGCACGCCGGACTCACATTCGGGTGGACGACGGCTCAATCCCGCGTCCGGCCATCCTGATTTAGGTTTTCCGCGATTCCTCTAAATCGCTCCAGGCAAAGGCCGGGTTCCTTTGAAAGGGCACGGCCGACTTCTCCATCCTTCCACAGTCCGATGGGACCGATCAACCCGCTGTTCGGCCCTCTCTCCCAGAATCAACCAACTGGTCATTTGCGGCGGCTCCACAGAACCCCCGCCATCCAGCGTCAACAAGCTCTTTCTAAGCGGGACTGTCAGCCTGCCACACCACTACTCAGATAGCAGCGCACATGTTAAGCCAAACACTTATTTGCTGATTGGACTGGGAAACTTTTATGTTTCTTTCGATGTTAATTGATATTCTTATTCAAGTTGCATTTTGATTCTGTACTAAATGGTATTCATTTTGCTTTAAATGTGTGTTATTCAGTCACGTTTTACAACAAGTCCTCTTTTAAGACACTTGTGTAGATTTGCAAAAGTGAAAAAAAAATCTGTTACTAATTTGTCACCAGCTCATCTGAAGACGGGTAGAGCCCGAAACGTGTCATAAATAATAAATGGGTCCAGAAACATACTGTGACTATTATTTTGCACAGTAGACGGCCAGGGGGAAAGTTCCCACTGGGCCGTTTGTGACAAATTCCGACGCACCTCTCCGATTTCCCCAGCCCACTAGCTGTGGTTACGTGGACCGTGCCAAAAGGTGCGGTTTCTCTTATGTAAATGTTTCCTTCGATTGCCGAGCACTTATGAGTGGGCGGTGAAAACTCGGAACGCTTCCCCTCTGGGACGTGACGCTGGGAAGAGTTTCTCTTGGCTCGTAAACGACCACGAATACCATAGACTTCGCTTCGAAAGCCGGTGCAACCGCAGTGTATTGTCAGAGCGGAAAGCCTCTAGTAAGCGTTGCCGAACTACGCAAAAGCACTCATATTGTGAAGTCATACCCTCAAAGGATGACCATAAAACTTTAGAGGTAATCAAAGAAAATAAATCACTTGAAGCTAAAATCTAGTTGAGAAACATGAGTAGACGAATCTTCGTATCGGTTTTTATATGTGGTGCGAGGGCAGCGGACAAATGTAAATGGCTAATGATGATAGATACATATAGACGTCTTTTCCCAGTTTCGTGAGTCTCATAACCTAGTTACATTAAAAAGTTACTAATTATCGGCAAGATGACGATATCGGTAAAAAAAAAAAAATCTTTTACTCTTCCCCACCTGTAAGATGAAATTGGCTGTCACGGGGACGCTACTGCATGACAACTTAACGTCTCAGAGTCGTCCAAGTGATGCAAAAGACACAGTTAGGTTGCCCATAAAAACTAGTTCCACTTTGTCTACTGTTTTCAAAAAAAATGGTTCAAATGGCTCTGAGCACTATGGGACTCAACTGCTGTGGTCATAAGTCCCCTAGAACTTAGAACTACTTAAACCTAACTAACCTAAGGACAGCACACAACACCCAGCCATCACGAGGCAGAGAAAATCCCTGACCCCGCCGGGAATCGAACCCGGGAACCCGGGCGTGGGAAGCGAGAACGCTACCGCACGACCACGAGATGCGGGCTGTCTACTGTTTTCCTTGGGAGCCAGTGCGTAGAGCAAGCAGTGGATCTCATTTATCAGTTTCTGGGCCGTTATGAAGCAGTCGACACGTGTTTCCATGACAGGTATGGTCGGCCTTCGAGCCACACGGATCTGCAATGTGGCCATTTCCAGAGGGCCAAAGCCTCAGATTTTTTTTTTTTTTTTTTTTTTTTTTTTACACGTCTAGTTCCATAGGACGAAATTGAGGAGCAAATCCCCAAACGTCATGGAACGTGTCAGTACACGAAATTACAACATAAGAGTAATAACAGATAAAATAGAATGTTTATGAACTCAGAAAAAGCCATAAGCTTAGGTAAATGCAGTCAACAATATAACGAAGGAAACAGCTTAATTGTTTAACGAACTCCTCGACAGAATAGAAGGAGTGGTCCGTGAGGGAACTCTTCAGTTTCTATTTGAAAGCGCGTGAGTTACTACTAAGAATTGCTGTGGTAGCTTATTGAAAATGGATACAATAATATACTGCACGCCTTTCTGCACAAGGGTCAAGGAAGTGCGATCAAAATGCAGATCGGTTTTCTGCCTAGCAACTGAGTGAAAGCTGCTAACTCTTGGGAATAAGCTGATAGTTTTGACAGAAACGACAGTAAAGAATATGTATATTGAGAGGCTGTACCAGAACACCCAGGCTAACGAAAAAGAGTCGACAAGAGGATCGCGAACTTACACCGCTTATTGCCCGAACCGCCCGTTTCTTAGCCAAAAATATCCTTTGAGAATGGGAAGAGTTACTCCAAAATGTAGTAACACACGTCATAAACGAATGAAAATAAGCAAATTAGGCTACTTTTCGTGTCGAACTACCACTTACTTCAGATACCGGTCGAATAGAAAAAATGGCAGCATTGTGTCTTTGAACAATATCCTGAACGTGGGCTTTCCATGACAGTTTACTATCTCTCTGGACACCTAGAAACTTGAGCTGTTCAGTTTTACTAATCATAAGCCCATTCTATGACATTAAAACGTCGAATTTTGTTCAATTGTGTGTTAGAAACTGTAAAAACTGAGTCTTTCTATGATATAGCGTTAGTTTATTTCCTACAACCCATGAGCTTACATATTCCACTGCACTATTTGAAACACTGCCAACGTTGGACACGACATTCTTTACTATCAAACTAGTTTCGCATCAGCAGACAGAAATATTTTAGAATCACCTATAATACTAGAGGGAATATCATTCACATCAATAAGGAACAGGAGTGGCCCCAGCAATTATCCATTAGGCACCACCCATTTAACTGCGCCCCACTCAGACCTCATACCATAGCCATTCTCAACGCTGTGGAGAAAGACCTTTTGCTGTCTGTTATTAAAGTAAGAGGTGAACAAATTGTGAGCTACTCCCCGTATTACGTAATAGTCCAACTTCTGGAGCAATATTTTGTGATCAGCACAATCAAACGCCTTAGTTAAATAAAAAATATGCCTAGCGTTCGAAACCTTTTGTGTACCCCACCCAGTACCAAACAGGGGAAAGAGAATATAGCATTTTCAGTTGTTAAACGACTTCTAAAGCCTAACTGTACATTTGATAGCAAATCGTGTGATATCAAATGATCAATTATCTTTACGTACACAGCCTTTATAACTTTAGCAAACACTGATGGTATAGGAATAGGTCTAAATTGTCTAAATTATCCCTTTCTTCCTTTTTATAAAGCGGTTTACTACTACTTTAATTGACTCAATCTCCCCCTTGTTAGTATCACAGAGGAGTATCTAGACATAAGTCTCGGAAAGCCTTTCTTCCTAGAGAGTTATATGATTCTCTGTAGAAACTAAGCTTTTATTTAATTCACCAGCAATGCTCAGAAAATGATTGTTAAATACTGCACACGTATCTGGCCTATCAGTAAAAGAAACATTCTTACTTCAAACTGACTTTATATCGTCGACCTTGTGCTGCTGACCAGACACTTCCTTCACGACTGACCATATAATTTTAATTTTATCCTGTGAATCAGCAATTCTATTTGCGTACCACATACTCTTTGCCTTTCTAATAACATTTTTATGCACCTTACGATACTGTTAGTAATGGACTACTGTAGGTGGATTGTGACTACTTCTAACATTTTGATGGAAAGCAGCTTTCAAAGAGCATGAGAAATGTGTTAAGGAAAGCATTATGTTCGTCATCTTTGCTATCGGCACTACAAACATCCTGCCACTCTTGTTCCTTAACGAGATTTAAAAAACTCTCTACTGCTGTTGGATTAGCTTTTCTACATAGTTTGTAAGTATATACAGGGTGAGGCAACTAAGTCATAACACCCCTTGTATCTCCCCAACCGTTATAGATACCAAGATGCCGTTTGGACAGTGAATTGCAAGGACAAGGGCTACTTGAATGCATTACATTTCATGTTTGTACTATTTTTATTACAGAGATATGAGGCCATCTTTGTTTCTTTTAAATGGAATCCTATGTTAAATTTTAGCTAACATGATGGGCTTAAATATGTTTATATCATAATATTTAGGCGCATAGTTTTTGAGGCACAGATATGTTCTCGTATCGTGTTGTCCTTCAAAGCGGCGTTGTCCAATGCGACTTCCTGTTGACCACTGAGGAACTTAACAGGGAATGCGTTGTTTTCCTGATTCTCGATAACGCCACAAGGTGACGCATGAGGTAGCTGGAGAAAGGGGTATAAATCTGCTGCTGGGGTAATGAGACATCGCATTTCTGTCACAGTTTCTTGGGGCAGACAAGTACACCAACGAAGAACAGTTAGATATGCTTCTACTGTATGCTGAAAGCAGAAGAAATGCTGTTAGAGCAATAAAGCGATATGGAGAGCTGTATCCTGATCGTGAGCGTCCTACGCGCCAGCTTCTTGCACGTATTTGCAAGAAACTGCTTGAATCGGGATCATGGAACGCCATACAGAGGACAAGGCAGAAAACTGCATCTGGCGAGGTACATGCAGAGGGCGTTCTAGCGTTGGCGCATAACGACTCTACGCCGGCCATTGTGGCCGAGCGGTTCTAGGAACTTCAGTCCGGAACCGCGCTGCTGGAACGGTCGCAGGTTCGAATCTTGCCTCGGGCATGGATGTGTGTGATGTGCTTAGGTTAGTTAGGTTTAAATAGTTCTAAGTCTAGGGGACTGACGACATCAGATGTTAAGTCCCACAGTGCTTAGAGCAATTTGGACCATAACGACCCTACTGTTTCGTCGCGACGTAACGCCTCGGAATGTGGCATAAGTCAGAGAAGTGTTCTACGCATATTGCACCGGCGTAGATTTCACCCGTTTCACCTCTTATTACATCAAGCACTCTCCGGTGTGGATTTCGAACGGCGTCAGGAATTTTGCCGGTTTGCTCTGCAGCGCCTACAAGATGATCCAACGTTTTTTCAACGGGTGCTTTTTACTGATGAAGCGACTTTCACCAAACACGGTAATGTGAATTTGGATAATATGCATTACTGGTCAATAGAGAACGCTCATTGGCTTCGGCAGGCACAGCGTCAGCAACTGTGGAGTGTTAACGTGTGGTGCGGCATCGTCGGAAATGTCATTGTGGAGCCGTACGTCATTCCGGGTATAATAAATAGCAATAACTATGCACAGTTACTGCGAAACGGTCCTCCCATTTTCCTGGAAGGGGTACCAATAACTACGCGTCTGTGCATGTGGTTCCAACACGACAGCTGTCCCGCTCACTCTTCCCGCGTGGCTACAGAGCTGTTAAATGGAAAGTTCCCGGATTGTTGGAAAGGACGACGTGCTGAAGTGAAGTGGCTAGCCCGGTCTCCTGATTTGACCCCTCTTGATTTTTTTCTGTGGGGACCAATCAAACATAAAGCGTATGCTCAAATACCAACGACGCCAAGCGTGCGCTGATATCTCACGTGAAACTCTCGCAGCCGTTCACAAATTATTCGAACGGCGACTATAAATGTGCAATGCAGCAGAGGGGAAGCATTTTGAGCACATGCTTTAGTAATGGTTCAAATGGCTCTGAGCACTATGGGACTTAACATCTGAGGTCATCAGTCCCTTAGAACTTAGAACTACTTAAACCTAACTAACCTAAGGACATCACACACATCCATGACCGAGGCAGGATTCGAACCTGCGATCGTAGCAGTCGCGCGGTTCCCGACTGAAGCGCCTACAACCGCTTGGCCACCGCGGCCGGCTGCTTTAGTAATGTTTTCTATCATGTACAGTTACGTATTTTGCATCTTTGCGTGTATTTGCTTCGCATTGTGATCAATAGTTAATATTTTCAAATAAAAAAAATAAAAAACAAATACATACGAAATAGTTGTAACCAATAAGGGCCTCCTCATTTACATTTGTATTTCTGTTACTTAAAATATATTAACATCTTGTAGTATTTTAATACTGTATGTTGTCTACTATTTTGGTATCACATTTGTCAAATAACTGAATAATATTTGCGTGACATCATCAGTTAATTTTTGCGCAGAATATCGCAGTATGTATTACTATTGTCGGGTAAATGGGCGTGTTTGTGTAAGGACGGACGTTTACTATGTACTCTTCACAACAGGAAAGGTCGCATTGGACAACGCCGCTTCGAAGGACGGACACGATACGAGAACATATCTGTGTCTCAAAAACTATTCACCTAAATATTATGATATACACATATTTGAAACTGTCTTTTTAAACCCATCATTTTACGCTAAAATTTAACATAGGGTTCCATTTAAAAAAACCAAAGATGGTCTCATATCTCTAAAATAAAAAATAGCACAAACATGAGATGTGATGTATTCAAGTAGCCCTTGTCCCTGCAATTTACTGTCCAAACGGCATCTTTGTATCTGTTACGGTTGCGTAGATACAAGGGGTGTTATGACTTAGCTGCGTCACCCTGTATAACATGTTTGTTTGTTTAAAAAAACCTTTCAGTGCTAAAATTTTTGCATCATCGTCTGAAAGGCCTTTCACCATTTTATTGACAGAATACCCACCTAGTAATGAAGAATGGATGAAAATGTTGTCTATGGTTGTGCTACTGTTCTCCTGCTCGCTGGTTAGAAAAAACACAGTTTGCATCACATCATATGAATTTACGAGATTTCCAACATTCTTTTTCTTGCACAGCCACATACAAAATGAATACTGAAGTCACCACATAAAACTAATTTTTGGTACTTGCTATAAAGTGAACCAAGAACCCTCTCTAGTTTGAGTAGGAATGCTCTGAAGTCAGAGTTAGGGGTCCTACAAATAACAACAATTAAAAATTTCGTTTCACTAAATTCAATTCCCCTTGCACAACATTCGAATACCTGTTCAATGCAGTCTCCTGATACGTCTACGGACTCAAACGAAATACTTTTTTTTTTTTTTTTTTTTTTTTTTTCGCAACCGAAACTCGGTGCCGCGCTGCCGCATATATGATGCTGAACTTTGTATTGTCGCCGTAGCATCATTAGACTGAATCTCTGTCTCTCTCGCCCTTATTTCTCGTAACTTCATCCTGTACTGTGTACGTTAATTTTTCCTGTTGATGGAGTTGTGATCGCTGGTCAGATAAGCTGTGCAAGCTGTACCGTCTGAGCACACTTTGCCAGTTCAGTACCGTCACGTCAACTAAGATTCTTGTTCGACCCGCCGCTTTGTAATCTCCCGACCTGTCCGTAGTTTTTGTAGGCAAATATAAGCATGTGCATTTTCAACTTCTCGCGGCGTAATAAATAACCCATTAAATTTCGGGCATGCAGCCGCGCAAATAAAATTTCCTCCACTGATATTTCGGCCGCGTATCGTCAGGCCATCCTCAGAGTGGCTGCATGCCCGAAATTTAATGGATTAAATATAAGCATGTTTGCTTGAATCTTATTCTCTCGATCTTGTCTAGAAGTGCCCAGTTAATTCTCTAGCGCCCTTCAAAATAGTAAGGAGTTGCTTGGTGGAAGTATTTGAGGATTTCTGAATTCGAGCCTGAGAGAATTTTTATTTGTAGAGTTTTTAGATACATCTGTTGGACGAGAATGAGATTTTCACTCTGCAGCGAAGTGTGCGCCGATATGAAACTTCCTTGCAGCTTAAAACTGTGTGCCGTACCGAGACTCGAACTCGGGACCTATGCCTTTCGCGGGCAAGTGCTCTACCATCTGAGCTACCCAAGCACGACTTACGACCTGTCCTCACGGCTTCAATTCTGCCAGTACCTCGTCTCCTACCTTCCAAGCCTCACAAAAGATCCTCTGCGAACCTTGCAAAACTGTCAGCGCACACTCCGTTGCAGAGTGAAAATCTCATTCTGAAAATATCCGCCAGGCTGTGGCTATGCCGAGTCTCCACAATATCCTTTCTTCCAGGAGTGCTAGTTCTGCAAGGTTCGCAGAAGAGCTCCTGTGGGGCTTGGAAGGCAGGAGACGAGGTACTGGCAGAATTGAAGCTGTGACGACGGGTCGTGAGTTGTGCTTGGGTAGCTCAGATGGTAGAGCAGTTGCTCGCAGAAGGCAAAGGTCCCGAGTTCGAGTCTCGGTCAGGCACACAGTTTTAATCTGCCAGGAAGTTTCACATGCTCTCTCTCTCTCTTTCACGTGGGCACGTCCTGTCGTGAACCACAGCCAGATCTGCGATCAGTCGCAATTAGACCGAACCACAAACAAAGCAACGTATACCTGGTAAACTCCAGCTGTTGATGTCTTGGAAGTATTCCCTCGCCCTATCAGATTGACTGACTAATTAGTTAAATCGATAACCTTTGTGTGGAACAATTTTTCCTTGCCTCCTATTGGTGAGTACCAGGACTGGTATACTTGGTGGGATTTGATCCTGCAACCTGCCGGTTTTCAAAAGGTACTTCATTTCCCACCCCTCCATCCTACTGGTCGATACTTACACATTTAGGTCATTTGGTAAGAAATCCATGACGTTGGTCCGGCAGACAGTTTTAATCTGCCAGGTAGTTTCATCTGTTGGACGTCGTGCTCTATTCTTTGACTACTGCCCGTAATCATCTTACATCGAGCGTTGTATTTGGTATGACGCGGAGTTGCAGAAGCGACAGAAGTGCTTCTAGATCATACGGGAGCGCGGTAAGCCTCAACAGTACACTCATCCGATTGTGGTGTCGTACGGAAGTTGTTTGTTGCGCTCCCCAGCTTGTTCCAGACCGCTTTCTGATAATGTAGTTTCTCCTTTTAGCTCATCCTCTTCTCTTCGGGTATTTCCTGAATAGAATATAAGAAAGCGATCGAATATTACTTGTAGTTAAAATGCGAGCCGCGGTTTAAGTGTGCTGTAGTTCTCCTTACGGGCTGCAGTACCATACAGATTGGTCCGTAGATAGCCTCATCCGACAAACTGCGACTGTTCATCAGCTGGCGACAGCAGGACAAACTAGGACTAACTGAAACGTCACCCATTGGGAAGTGCTCGCTGCTTGCTACAAGAACCGTCTCGAGAGAGAGACAGAGCGAGAGCTGGAGATTTCTGGCGGGGCCCCTGCTCAGAGGCAGCAGACTTGCTCGTTTCGCGAGCAGCCACTCCCTCACCCTGAGGCCGCCCCAGCAGTGGTCTGGCCCGAACCGGGCCCTCCAGCGTGCCCCACCCTTACATGCGAAGTCTCTCCCATCAATGGAGTAGCGCCGGTGCAACGGAACGGAGCGGTCACGGTGTGCTCAGACAGTCTAATGGTAATGCGACTGCTAGTGCGAAGCAGGAGATCCAAAACGGAAGTACTAAGTAATCCAGTTTTTCCGTCCCGTCGACGAGGAGATCTTTAGAGGTGGAGAAGAAATTCGGCAAATCCAAAGCTAGATCAACAGGCGGGGATCTGGACATCCGTCCTCCCAAATGCAAATCCGGGGTGAGTTACAACCACCTCGCTCGGTGCCGGCCACGAATTTTCACTTCACGCTTCAAATATCAACGCGGATACTGTGGCCAAAAAAACGGAATTCACACACACACAGAACCGTTCGAACTAAACTTATTTGAAGCACCTTGGAGCATTTTATTCTTCTGCCGTGGTTCTGCAATAGTATGAGCTACTAATAAATTTCCAGAATGAGATTTTCACTCTGCAGCGGAGCGTGCGCTGATATGAAACTTCCTGGCAGATTAAAACTATGTGCCGGACCGAGACTCGAACTCGGGACCTTTGCCTTTCGCGGGCAAGTGCACTACCAACTGAGCTACCCAAGCACGAGTCACGCCCCGTCCTCACAGGTTTACTTCTGCCAGTACCTCGTCTCCTACCTTCCAAACTTTACAGAAGCTCTCCTGCGAAACTTGCAGAACTAGCACTCCTGAAAGAAAGGATATTGCGGAGACATGGCTTAGCCACAGCCTGGGGGATGTTTCCAGAACGAGATTTTCACTCTGCAGCGGAGTGTGCGCTGATATGAAACTTCCTGCAAGTTTCGCAGGAGAGCTTCTGTTAAGTTTGGAAGGTAGGAGATAGGGACTGGCAGAAGTAAAGTTGTGAGGACAGGGCGTGAGTCGTGCTTGGGTAGCTCAGTTGGTAGAGCACTTGCCCGCGAAAAGCAAAGTTCCCGAGTTCGAGTCTCGGTCCGGCACACAGTTTTAATCTGCCAGGAAGTTTTTTACTAATAAATTGTATTTGTTAAATACAATTCATTCAATCTGAGCCATATTAAAAGAACGACAACAACTGGCTAATGACTATGCGATATGATATCAAGTACAACAATCAGACAAGAACTAGAACTGAAAAGCACAAAAGAACAGATGAAGGAATATAAAAATAAACGGAAAGATAATGTCAAAAGAATGTATGAAAGCAGAATGCCTAAAATAGGAATGAATTATCGACCGATAGGAAGATCAACAAGTAGAGCGAGAAAGATATGTAGAGATCAAATAATAACTAACGAAAGACGACAGAGGCACTGGGCAAGATGACTTTACGGCAATTGCCGCAGACTTTAGGAGAGGAGGAGGAGAAAAAGAGAAGGGAGAAGATAAACGTATTGCACACGCGCTACCAAAATATCAAACGTTACACAGGGTGATTCAAATGACCCTACCGCTGTCACTTTATGCAGCCCGAAGTGTTACAGCTGGCATTCATAAACCACGCGCGAGTTTTTCATATTCTCTCGCTCGCTACGCTCAAACTATTAGTCCGACAGAAAAAATGAACAGGACCTCTGTGTTGGAAATTTAATGAAGTTAAGTTTTTCATTAGGATACGTTTTTGCTACAGGCCGTAGTTTTCCAGTTTTTTAAGTACAAACGTGACCTTCAGACGCACTCCTATTCCCACACTCAGCCCGCACCAGTCAAGGTTCCTTAGTATGTTGTTCATAGTACTCCCGACTTCCACTGTACAAAAATCTCTGACTGCACTAGTTATTCGACCTTTTTGGTTTTCGATGTCTGGCCTTTTTACGCCATTCGCTTACTCGCACACTTAGAAATTGTAAAATCGACGTTTGTGTAAACATTACTTAGCAAATTTGTGAATTTTAACAGCATAAAATAAAAAATCACATCATTCTGTTCGACAGGCCTTCTGACGACAAAAGTACTGTGCTTGTAGGGATTAATTTTGGATAGAACTGTTACCGTAATTAGTCCTAGCGTAACGTTTACAAAATCGTTTTTCGATGATTACCGTCACAGGCACGTTTAAATTAATAAAGTTAAGGAACTAGCCGACTATGCTGATGGTGTAATAGCCCAATCAATACAGACCAAAAAATGTTGAATATCGGGCATAGTTCGTGTAGTCGAAAATTTTTGTCGACTAGTAAGAAAGAGTGCCGCGATGATAGAAAGTCTGACTGGTGACGTCTGAAGATAACTTTTGTACGTTTGTTTTTTTAAAAAAAAATAACTTGACAAACGTGGCCTCCGGCGAAAATGTGTTCCAGTACAAATTTAAGTACATTAAATTTCCTACAAAAAGATCCTGCTCGTTTTCTCTGTAGGACTAACAGTTCGCACCAAGCGAGCAGGAGAGAATATGAAAATCTCGCGCGTGGCTACAGTTACCTATAAGATTGCGAACTGCATGAAACGAAACGGTTAGCACTGTACGAAGCTACAGATGGCTGAATTCCGTGTCGGTTCCGTATTTCGTCTAGAATCTTAACTAATCCTGTTAGCGTCTCTTGCTCAATCACCTTTCTTTTAGGGTCGGTAATATTCACCTTTAAAGAGCACGATGTACATGTAACTCTGAAGAGCAAGACCAACACTATGCGAGTGCAAAGAGGCACTTTACACTCGAAGCTATTCTGTGTTTATTTCGCATGCTCTGAGGTCCTTGTAACTCAATGTTTGCGTGGAGCGCTTCCCAAGCGCCTCGGACATCTCTGTGGATTGCAAATAAAACACAAACTGCAATGTCACTTTACCACTTTTATTGCTAACTTTTGGCTCCGATATTTAGTGATCCAAAAGGCTGATTGACACATCTTTCCATTCAAGCTGAAATTTGTTTTTGTTTAAATCTCCAGTCCATGACATCGATGACGTTCATCAGTCTGCAGAGACTTTTTCTTCCCACTGTATTTGAGGCTAGTCAGTTGGGAAAAGAGCAATCGGGTTTGGTTTATCCCAAGCGTACAGTATGGTTTTCTTTACACATTATTGCCAAGAAGTTATTTTACCATACAAAAACCTATTCGACGCCAATGGCCCTGCAACACTGGTAACACAATTTGCCGTCGGATCACCAAAGTTAGGCAAGTGGACTGAATCCAGACCTTGTGGGGCCAATTGAGGAGCTGATTTACTGACAAGAAGTGCCTCTGATCACGAAAACTGAGAACAGCCGAGAGAGCGGTGTGCTGACCACGTGCCCCTCCATAAGCGAATCCAGTGATGAGGGTGACACGGCGGTCGGTCGATGCCGTTGGGCCTTCCGAGGCCTGTTCGGACAGAGTTTAGTTTTAGTAACAAGCTAATCCTACACTGTTCATTTACTACTCATCACCAGCCACTGCACACACCAAACATAACACTCTCAGCTGACATCAGACCATGTCAGTGATGTTTGGTTTCCATTTTGTGTATTCAGACTTAGCAGTTACTTGCCTGGAAAACTGAAGCAGCATCTCACCATAATGAGTTGGATATCGACCTCAGAAAGAAGATAAGATGTTAGTATTATCCACTGCAGTGGTTTGTTGGAATATTCCGCAAGCAGAAAGACAATGTGCAGAAGGGTATTGTGAACAACATAAGTGTTTCATTATTACTTACTTGTGTTGCATTTTTGTTACACCTCTACTTTGTGTTGTCTCAGCAATCCTTCACTGTACAGGAAGTATCGCTTAGCTTCACTCTTTGGTAGAAAATGCTATTTTGAGCTTTTGATTATTCTTTCTTGATAAATGTAATTTCAGTCTAGATGTTGTTCCGGCCATGGCTGTGGAGTAACCTGCTTTTGCACTAATTATTAGTAATATTTTTGATGTGCTTGATTGATTGGTATATTTAATTTTTTAAGAAATAAAATTGTTACTATTTATGGTAAATGTGATTTAAAAAGAAATAAAACCAATTACTATTTACTTTTAAAAGTGGTTTTCCAAAAACTTTCATCAAAATTCATAATATACATATTTTCAGTGTTTATAGCAAAGGTGGCACTGTCTTCTTACGACAGTACTTCCACAGAACAGAAAAAAAAACATTATTGGTTGCACAAGATAGGTTTACTTAATCTTCACATGTGACGATCGTTGGTGCCTAGGACAGCCGAAACACGTTAAATGTAATGATTAAATAAACCTATTTTATGCAACCAAGACTGCTTTTTCTGTTCTAAAGACCTATTACGGTTGCTATACCAGTGCCACTGCGGCAGTTATGGAGTATATTTCCATAGCTTCTCTAGCTTCATTATTCGACTGTGTGTCTGAAATTTGATAAAACGTGTTTTTCTATTTTTTTGTTTACAGTAGCTATTGCTTCTCTGTGGCAACGATAGTGCTCTATTGTCGATGTAGGCACACAAGTGATCTTTTGAAAGATTCTCATATAATTAACAACGAAAGGTGATCTAGATCACACGCAGTTTTCCATATTAACTGTTACAATGTATTTCAGTACACTGCCGCCATCAGATTCCAGAAGAGAGGAATAACCAATGAAAGATAACTCTAGCAAAATATCTTGCCGTAATTATTTCTATCTTCTGTAAGCTGATGATGGCAGAATGCCAAAAAGCTTATAATAGCTGATGCTAAAAAATAAGTGTTGTTCAGACAGTTCTTTCGTTGAGTAAATCCGCTGTCATTGCTGATCGCGTTCCAGATATTCTGCCTCTTATAACAGTGGTAACTACATCATTTATTTTGTGTATTTCAGAATCCTTTATTATTTAAAGTTTTATTTTTGTGGGTGTCTGTAGCTTCAATGTGTTTTGAGAATGAAAACGTGGCCCAAGCAGGCTGTATTCTGTTTATTATCTGTGCAAGTGCCCAATTTCAACCGTGGGTCATTTTCAAGCACCTATTTTAAGCCTCCGCTTCATTTCACATTTTAATATATTGCTGGTACATGCGGCCAGGTAAAAGTCGTACTTCGGGGCGTATGTGGCAGATAAGAAATAGAATAGTGTACACGATTACATCAGTTCGCTAATGCATACAGAAAGGCTCTTATGGTATGACTAAAGATGTTGAGAGCCCTACAAATTACATCCTCTAAATGAAACTACTTTCCCCAAATCTGTAATTACTATTTCCATTTCACATCAGCTTGTACCTTGTACAATGCATAAGTCGGGCACAATGCACAAGACACACGCAATGGTTGAACTTGACACTAGATCTGTTCCACATGGCTTACTGTCGCAAGCAGGAGAAGAGCTCCACCAGCGGATCTCCCCTTAGGATGCATCACGCTCACCTCAGTGGCACTAGTAGGGTAAAGACAGTTCTGGGGCTCTCTTGATATCAAATTGATGTGCTAATTTTTAATTAAATTGAACAAATAGACCACGTCTCCCCCTCCCCTACCCATTAATCTGTAGCTATGCTAATTGTTTTATGACGTCCTGGGGATAATCCATTTGTCTGAGAAATCTTGCAACCCTCCCACTCCCCTCCGGCAAAAGGGACATATGTTTTTGGTATCCCTTCTAGTTCAGTTCTGAGACTCTTTTGCCCCTCCTGGGAAATCTCCCAGACCTCCCCTCCCCTCCCTCAGTCCCCTTGCCACATGGAAATTAGTGGGAAAAGGACTACCTGTGCTGAGCTGCTGGAGAGGACACAAGACTGAAATCAGTGCAATTATATTGTTCAAATCAATTTGCATATTCTTTATTTAATCAGTTTTTGGGTAACAGGGCTCCTTCTCTCCCCTCCCCCACTTCCCATGATGTAATACCTACTAAATACCACTGACAGCGGACCAGAAGTCGCCATCCTTTGGTATTTGATACCCAGGAACTACCTCTGCTCTCTCCCTCTCTCTCTCTCTCTGTTTGTCTGAAGTGGCTGCTTCCTGTTGTAACACTTACACCTCAAACCCGTAGACAAAGGTGACAACTCTACCTACCCGATGAAACTCGATTTGTTTTTGTGGCCCTGAGCAAAGCATCAGGTGGTGGCATTCCTTTGTCAGGAAATTCCAGGCCCGTTTCCTGTCTCTCTCAATTGGCTACTTCCTGTTAATGTGTGAATCAATGTGTTCAAACACATAGATATAGGTTTTCGTCCCTCCACAGAATACTGCACTCCTGTTAGCTAATGCTGGGGACAAAGGGACAGCTTGGGAAATTGCTATATCAAAAATCGCTGGAAATAGTCCATTTGCAGTATCCTATCAAATTAATTGTTTCATAATGCACAGGAGTAAAATAGAATCTATTTAATTTATGAAAAAATGAATGAGCTGTTACGTTTCACATTTTATGTTTCGAAAAAAATCAAATTTTGTAGTTAATTATCTCAATTTTTACCACAGTTTTTAATAGATTTGGAAAATTCTAGAGTATCATTCACCTGTAGGTATGGTTTGTATGCTGTGCAAAATTCATCAAAGAATCTCTCTTACTTGTGAAGAAAAATGTACCTATAGCAACCAATGTAGCCAATAGTAAGCGATAAAATAATGAAATTTCACATGTAAAAAAAATTATTTTGTTATGTTTTTGAACTTCCACTGCTATGAGTGTGAATCCCGAATCCTTCCTGGTCATACTGACAAAGTTTTATGAATTTATTTGTAAAAGTATAGACAGTGGAAATTAAAATGTCCTGTGGTGCCTCTCCTGCTCCAAGTCGCCCCGTTTGACGTCCTAACCCCCTTAAAGTTCCATCAAATAATAGGCTGAAGCACTAAATATATTTGAGATCTTGTATTCACTGACAATTGATAACAGAAACACCCTCTTCCCCCACAACGACTCCACCTTACACTAAACATATCTGATGGAAAACAAACCTGCCTGCACACACTAGTGATCCGGCAGCACACGCTGTCTGCTGACTTGTGGTTAGCAGTGCTTTCACCGTCTGGAGATGTCCGTAGCGGTGCCAGCAGGCCGGCACCCTATTCCCCAGCATCCACATGTCGGCCATATCAGACATTCAGAGGTCGGAGAGATTGTCACCATGACCACCAAGCAGCCAATCTCTTAATATACATTGGGGGGAGGGGACTGCAGGAAAAAAATTACTCACAATGCAAAGAGGCTCTCAGAATCACTTTAACTGATTAGCCAATAAATTTGGTTTCAATATCGTGCTTCCAGGCGGGTGGAAGTGAGGGCGAGAGTACGATGGATATGATTTGCTAGTTGGAGCAGTAATCAGGTGTTTTCTCGCTGTGGGAAGATGTTTCAACAAAGTTTCAATCTGCCACCTACACAGGGAGAGATGGCCATCACAATAAAATCTTACCGAATTTATAAAGTGATACATAGTATTAGCCTGATATGAAACTTTCTGGCAGATTAAAACTGCGTGCCCGACCGAGACTCGAACTCGGGACCTTTGCCTTTCGCGGGCAAGTGCTTCTTTCGGGAGTGCTATTTCTGCAAGGTTCGCAGGAGAGCTTCTGTAAAGTTTGGAAGGTAGGAGACGAGGTACTAGCAGAAGTAATGCTGTGAGTACCGGGCGTGAGTCGTGCTTCGGTAGCTGAGTTGGTAGAGCACTTGCCCGCGAAAGGCAAAGGCCCCGAGTTCGGGTCTCGGTCGGGCACACAGTTTTAATCTGCCAGAAAGTTTCATATCAGCGCACACTCCGCTGCAGAGTGAAAATCTCATTCTGGATTAGCCTGATATTTACCACTCCTCTGTGCTGGTACCTTAAGACTTTTCAGGTAATGAGCCATTGGGCTACTTCAAGTGACTTTGAAAGAGAGGAGGTTTCATGTGACAGGGATAGAACATGTTCTTAGCACTCCATCAAGATCCAAAAGTGAGTTTAACATTATAGTCATGTGATGGAAGACATAAAAAATATTAAGTTGATAAGAAGAGATTTTTTTACCTGGTGAGAAAATACTTAGAGCAAATATAGTCTAAGTCATACTGTTATATAGGATTTTCACAACAAGTAACTATACTTTAGCAATGTAAAAACGTGTCTATGTCGTGATTTCCTCCATAGTCAAAAACAACTCGCATAAAAGGGAGGAATACACATTTTGCATGAGAAATTCGAGGTGTATGGACAACAAAATCCCTGTTTCGGATTGGGTAAAATGGAATTTTTAAACTGCAGTGAGTATGTTGTGGGGCAGGGGGTAAAACTATAATTCCAAGTCGCACCTGCTGGTCTCACAATGTGCTGTGTCAGTTGCAGGAGAGGGCATGGGCACAAGGGTTCGTTCGACCAGAGGCCGCAGCTTAGCCTGTGATGACCGGTTAGCTACAAAGAATGCTCTGAGCTGTCAGCTTTTGCCCACAGACATAAGGACAAATCGCAGTGGCAGCGCCCTATACATGGGTGAATAGCTAAGTAACGAGTATGTTGAGTGAGCGGCGACTGAAACGAATGTGTGTATTGCATGAGAAGATTCAATATGACGAGTGTTTGCATTGGACAATTATTCCCCCCCCCCCCCTTGTAAATTGATTGGTTGACTGCTTGGCAGTCATTCTCTCCAACTTCTGAGTATTCAGTACAGCTGGTGGGAACAGAGGAGCAGAGGGGATGGGGGGCTTCTCAGTAGGAAGTATTGTCCTCAAGGAGTCATAAATCAATTACCATAACGATAGGTATCCCCATTAAAATCCATGGAGAAGAAATTAAAACTTTGAGGTTTGCCAATGACATTGTAATTCTGTCAGAGACAGCAAAGGACTTGGAAGAGCTGTTGAACGGAATGGACAGTGCGTTGAAAGGAGATATAAGATAAACATCAACAAAAGCAAAATGAGGATAATGGAATGTAGTCGAATTAAGTCGGGTGATTCTGAGGCAATTAGATTAGGAAATGAGACACTTAAAGAAGTAAAGGAGTTTTGCTATTTGGGGAGCAAAATAACTGATGATGGTCGAAGTAAAGAGGATATAAAATGTAGACTGGCAGTGGCAAGGAAAGCGTTTCGGAACAAGAGAAATTTGTTAACATCGAGTGTAGATTTAAGTGTCAAGAAGTCGTTTCTGAAAGTATTTGTATGGAGTGTAGCCATGTATGGAAGTGAAACAAGCACGATAAATAGTTAGGGTGCTACAGAAGAATGCTTAAGATTAGATGGGTTGATCACATAACAAATGATGAGGTATTGAATAGAATTGGGGAGAAGAGGAGTTTGTGGCACATCTTGACTAGAAGAAGGGACTGGTTGGTAGGACATATTCCGAGGCACCAAGGGCTCACCAATTTAGTATTGTAGGGCAGCGTGGAGGGTAAAAATCGTAGAGGGATACCAAGAGATGAATACACTAAGCAGATTCAGAAGGATGTAGGCTGCAGTAAGTACTGGGAGATGAAGAAGCTTGCACAGGATAGAGTAGCATGGAGATCCGCATCAAACCAGTCTCAGGACTGAAGACCACAACAACAGTAAGGATTACTGTAAGGAGTACTACCAACAATATAAGGAAGCCCACAACTTCTAACAACTTCCTCATCATCACACATTGACGCCAAATAACTCTGACTCATTATAGAAAACTGTAACACGAACAATAACGGATCGTACTTTCACTCTTATCAATATCCACTCCAAAAATCTACTACCTTTAATTACTACAAAAGTCACTACTAACATTTCAAAAAAATTATTTCTAACAGCTGATTCCAACTCTTTAATGTCAACGTCACACACCTCCCCAGGGAGGCATAAACAACTTACCAGAACAATAGGTTAATGGATGTGGGAGAGATGGTTTAATGGTTCAATTTAAATTATTAGCATATGTATGATATCATAGAAGCGCCAGGACTCTCTTTGCCCTACTACTTGTGGCAGCTGTCCTTTAGACTCCCCAAACCAGTTCATCTGCCTCTATCATGATGTCTGCTGGTGGAGCTATAAGTCTGTTCCCTCTGAAAAGGCGACGTAGGCCAAAAATGGTCAAGCTCTGGTCGTGGCATCCAACACAAAGCCAAGCAGAGCACTAGAGACTTGGGCAGCCTGACACTGCTAGCTCTGCTGGAGGGTCCAAACGCTGTGGCAACGGTCGGTCCATTGGCAGAGGCGAGGCCACAGCCACGAGCAGATGGGGATTGGAGGGATCAAAATCTATGAACCGCACATTAATGGGTGTGATAGCAGCTGGGGTCCAAGCCTGCAGGCAAAGGGACAGCAGCAACAGGGAAACAAATCGCTACAAGTGGGAGCCTGCAGCTAGACAACATCGTGATCAGCCATGCAGCCCAGTTGACTGGAAGACCACAGTGACAATGACACAATGTGGCAGGGGCACAACTGATTTGCATGACAGGTCAGCTACTCTATACCAACAACCACCACAAACAACTGCTGTACTTTTTTGCTATCATTTTACCAGCAGCCCCTACTACTGCTGGCCAAAAGACTGTGCCCAAACAGAAGTTGTTGGGGGAAAATACAGCAGGCCACAATGGTCTAGCGCAGGTGGCTCAGGGTGCAACATGTCCAAGAGACCATCCAACTGGTGCTAATACATACAGTCTACCACACTGCATCCACTGACTGGCGTTCCCCAGTAAATTACCAGAGAACTCGACCACATATGGTATGGGAAGAGGTAGACACTACTTGTTCATTTGGGTCTGGAACATACACATGAGCTGGTCCACCTCTGAGTTTGAAGCTGTTTGAAACATAATGGTAGTTAGTTGCTGCATACCACTGCAAATGCAAAAGTCGTCAAACTAGCACAATACAAACTGCCAGCTGTTATCAGACTGAGGGTCCTGGGGCATTCTTTGATTACAAAAATGACCAATCATGTGCAAATAGTGACAGCTGATGTGCAGACAGCTTGAAGATGTGCGAGGAACTTGGTAATGGCAGCGTATCCTGTTTCTGCACACAGGCTCTGAAAGCCTGCGTCTGATGTTCAAAGTTGCGATTATTTCCTGACCAGTAGAAATGACTTTGCGCCAGCTCCTTCATATGAGTCATACTGCAACATGACGTGTGGAGCACCTGGAGTATGCAGTACACAAAACTGCTAGGGAGACAACCACCCAACACTTTTGCTCCTCTGCGGCCAGCAAGACGACCCCCTGGACAATGGCGAGTTGATCAAGGGAAGAGAAAAAAGTACTGTGCCACCACGTTGGGTCAGCACCTGAAGCGAAGCGCTCTGGCCAGTGCACCTGGACAGGTGAAACGATTTTCGGGAAAAGTAGGTTGATGGCCTGGCAATCGTGGCCCCTCGCACTGTCAACAGAAAATACAAGGCTTGTTTTAAGGTATTGTCCTATGTGAACACTGGAACCACTTGATAATTGAACTCTCGATTGAGCCACACCAGCAACTGCAATACGTGATCAGCATTTGCATGCTGGATGGTAACAAATATCAAAGCAATAGCTGTTGAGAAAGAGGGCCCACATCAACATCAGTGAGCCGTCTTATATGGCACCTTGGAATGCTGGCCAAATAAGGAAACCATTGCCATGTGGTTCATGATGATGAACCTGGCCTCATACAGAAAAATGGGAAAGTTTTCAATACAGGAAACGAAAGCGAGGGGCCCCTTCACCAGCTGTGAATAATTACGCTATGCAGTGGATGCACTTTTGATGCATAAGTGATGGCTGTTAGTTGCCATCTCGGCTCTGATAGGACAGAACCACACTGTACCATACTCTGACACATCACAGACCAAGGTTAAGGGTTTAACTGATGTGCCACGCAGGGAGCAGAGCACAAACACTGCTTGAGGGGACTTATCTGAAAAGGTTCATATTGATCACACAAATTGTACATTTCACAATTACTGGTTTCGACCATTGCCATCTTCAGATTGTTACAAACAGAAAGCAGTGGTGCAACCAACTAAGTCGTTTGATAAAGGTCGGATTGTAGCCTATCGCGATTGCGGTTTATCGTATCGCGACGTTGCTGTTCGCGTTGGTCGAGAACAAGTGACTGTTAGCAGAATATGGAATCGGTGGCTTCAGGAGGGTAATAGGAACCCCGTGCTGGATCGCAACCGTCTCGAATCACTAGCAGTCGAGATGAACAGGCATCATATCCGCACGTCTGTAACGGATCGTGCAGCCACGTCTCGATCCTTGACTCAACAGATGGGGACGTTTGCAAGACAATAACAATCTGCACGAACAGTTCGACGACGTTTGCAGCAGCATGGACTATGAGCTCTGTCCTATGTTACCGTTGACGCTGCATCACAGACAGGAGCGCCTGCGATGGTGCACTCAACGACGAACCTGGGTGCACGAATGGCAAAACGTCATTTTTTCGGATGAATCCAGGTTATGTTTACAGCATCATGACGGTCGCATCCGTGTTTGGCGACATCGCGGTGAACGCACATCGGAACCGTGTATTAGTCATCGCCATACTGGCGTATCACCCGGCGTGAAGGTATGGGGTGCCATTGGTTGCACATCTCGGTCACCTCTTTTTCCAATGTCGTCACTTTGAACAGTGGACGTTGCATTTGAGATGTGTTATGACCCGTGGCTCTACCCTTCATTCAATCCCTGCGAAACCCTACATTTCAGCAGGATAATGCACGACTGGATGTTGTAGGTCCTGTACGGGCCTTTCTGGATATAGAAAATGTTCGACTGCTGCCCTGACCAGCACATTCTCCAGATCTCTCACCAACTGAAAACGTCTAGTCAATGGTGGCCGAGCAACTGGCTCGTCACAATACGCCAGTCACTACTCTTGATGAAGTGTGGTATCGTGTTGAAGCTGCATGGGCAGCTGTACCTGTACACGCCGTCCAAGCTCTGTATGACTCAATGCCCAGGCGTATGAAGGCCGTTATTACGGCCAGAGGTGCTTGTTCTGGGTACTGATTTCTCAGGATGTATGCACCCAAATTACGTAAAAATGTAATCACATGTCAGTTCTAGTATAATATATTTGTCCAATGAATACCCGTTTATCATCTGCATTTCTTCTCGGTGTAGCAATAATAATGGCCAGTAGTGTAGTTGTACTTTGAGAAAGTAGTGCTTAAGGTGATGAGATATCGTTGTATGAGCCGTGGCCCTGTGTTGCAGCGGGCGAGGCGGGCAGCGGTCAGCGGCAGGTGAGCGGCGGCGGCCCGCCGCCATGCGGCAGCGCCGGCCCCGGCGGTCGTGTCCCCGGCCATGCTGAAGCACACGGCGCAGGCGCAGGGCCCGCCCACGGCCACCAACACGACCAGCTCGGGGACGCCGGCGTCGCTGCTGCTGGCCGACCTGCCGCGCGCCGTGGGCCCGGCCGCCGGCGCCGCCGTGGCCCCGCAGCAGGCGGCCGCTGCTCTGCGCGCCGCCCACCACCACCACCACCACCAGCACCAGCACCACCACGCGCACCCGGCCGCCAACCTCAGCCTCAACCTGTCGCAGCGCCTCAACCACTCGCACCTCTCCACGCTCAGCACCTCCAAGCACTCCCTCGGCAATGCCAGCAGCGTCAGCCCCGGAGGCGGTCAGTATACCTACACTTTCAACTTTTGTCTCGCATCTCCTACTTGTGGAATCTTCCCGTCTCCTCTATATCTCTTTTGTTAAGCATTCTTCCCTTCTACAATGACCTATGAAACCTTCCCTTACGATTTCTATCTCTTGCTTAATAATAACAAATGAAATCTTCCCACTGAAACTGATTCTCTTTATCAGTAATAGTAAGTGCAATCTTCGCATACAAATTTAAATGCTGCTTATTAAAATTGATTTTCGGATTACTTCGACGAAACATAGAATGTGTCGTCGTCGTGGCCCCAGTCGTTACCTGCAATAACCCAAAACTGTTCCTCACCTTTTTTACTGTTACTGGATCCCCATCTGACTGCTACATCGAACTGCGACATGAATATACGAGGGCTATCCACAAAGTACATTACGTTTTGGAATTAAAAGTAAATAAAGTATTGGAAATTTTTTTTTTATTATATACAGATGAAAGCCACACTTAAATACTACTTTTCTGCATAGTTGCCATTTAAATTAAGGCACTTATCGTAGCGATGGACGAGCTTGGAAATTCCTTCGTCGTAAAATTCGGCCACCTGCGCCTTCAACCACGTAATGACTGTCTTTTGGGACAGAAAAGGTGTGATTTTTGTGGATTTCCTGGAAAGAGCCACTACAATAAACTCTCAAAGGTATTGCCAAACTCTGCACAACCTCAGAAGAGCAATACAAAACAAGCGCAGGGAAAAGTTGGGCTCAAAGCTCTTGCTGATTCACGACAACGCCCGGGCCCACACGGCAAATGCCACTCGTGAAGTTCTCGAACCTTTTAAGTGGGAGTTGTTTCCTCATCCGCCGTACAGTCCCGACCTGGCACCGAGCGACTTCCACTTATTCCCAACAATGAAGAAGTGGTTGGCTATGCAGCGTTTTGATGACGACGCACAGCTTCAAGAAGAGGTAACCACGTGGTTGAAGGCGCAGGCGGCCGAATTTTACGACGAAGGAATTTCCAAGGTCGTCCATCGCTACGACAAGTGCCTTAATTTAAAAGGCAACTATGTAGAAAAATAGAATTTAAGTGTGGCTTTCATCTGCATATAATAAAAAAGTTTTCCAATATTTTATTTATTTTTAATTCCAAAACGTAATGTACTTTGTGGATAGCCCTCGTACTTACTCTGTTTCACTATACTCTATTAGCTGCTGGTGGGCTGTCATAATAAGTTGCTGTATTTATTACCAAAGATGACGTTATTCTTTAATTAATTTGACTGAAGTTACGTAATTCACAGTTAAACTTTTTCTTGACAACAATAAAAACTTTCAAAGTTTTACGTTGATGGTTTTTGGGATGGATTATAATCAGTAATGCAATATTGTTGGCAAAAATTAATTATATTCTGAATGAAATGATTTTACAAACGTTCAAATGGGACTTACTTTTTACAATAATCTTACAACTAGCATTGCGCAAACATACCTTCAGTAGTCTTGAGTTTCTTAAAAAAAAATCAATAATATTAGTTCCTCTTATGATAATAGTTAGCTGACGCTTCACATCTCCCTTGCTACTGACTTCCTACGAACGCTAAAGTGCGGTCTCTCCCGCCAACAATGCTTTCTGGTGCAGAAAATCCCTGCTACCATTACAAAATGTATCAATGCGCGGTCTTTCCCGCTCGTTTCTCAACATGTATCCATACGCGATCTCTCCCGCCCTTTATAAAATTATATCAATGTGCGGTCTCTTGCGCCAACAATACCTTGGTGCAGACATTCCCTGCTACCACAATTATTTCCAAAATGGCAAATATTAATTCTTCCTACTTAATCCTATTAATAAAATATAAACATCTCTCATAAATTGGGCTTTCATAATAGACAACAGAACTATACACGTCTTACGCTTGTAACCTGCTATTCACTCGGCTCCAACTTTTCTGAAGCAGTAGTGGGAGTCGGCGCCTATCCCAATGCCTCGGCACTCGTCTGCAGAATAAGTCATCGCGGGGAGGGACGGAGGAGAGAGGTAGTTTCGCTCTGCCACTCCATTCCCCAGGTTGCATATTGCCTGAGAGTCTCCGTGAACTGACATTAACGACCGGGACACTTAGTGGTGTTTGACAATATTACCTTGCTCGACGGAACCCCTTTCTCCGTCCCCCTGCACAGGATGACGTGAGAAAGTTCCCCACCTGTTTTCTGGGCAGAAAGGAAAGCACACAAACCAGAGGTTTCATCAAACCTGACGTTTCACATGCTGCTTGGGTCACTTCCTACGTTAAACCACAGTTAAAATACAGGAAAACAAAGTGATGTCATACAAAGAAACAGATGTCTTAATCACTCCCGTCAATGTGAAAATTACATTGTCAGTGACTTTACAGAGTTTTGACAAGTGTTTATGGGAGTTCAGAAGATGATTACATGAAAACTACAAGACTTACAGAATATTAATACATATTAGTGGACAGAGCACCTCTCCAAATTTACATTCATAAGACTTATATTTGATGTAGTTGCACTAGTGGGTAGGCATGTCAGAACAGGTAGACAAATTATCCCCTTGATCTTGTCGCATCGAATTAATTTTCACCTCCAGTAGGCAAAAGAATGAACAGATTTGAAGCGGGCTGTTGTCTCGCCTTTGGGGGTGATGTGTCAGCAAATTCTGTGAATTGCATACACGTGTTGACATTTTCTGCATCACAAATGCTGCCCATACAGAGCATCTGTAATGTGAATTACAAACTTAGTGAGATGCGATATCCACTGGTATCTATCTATTTTCTGCACACTTCATAATTTTCAAGGAGACATCTTCTGTAAAATTGGATATACTTACGAATAACACCGTACAGGAGGAAGATCATGTACATAAAAGCTGATTCCCTGGTGGGCTATTCACTAATCATTCATGTTCTCTCGATATATTTCAAGAAAAATGTACACGAGGTAACTTCAATCAAAATAAATTACATGTTTTATGACTCAGATGTGATACATCTGTAATAAACAGGCACATTATGAGAAATGGTAAAATAGTATGCTAATACATTGAAACCATTTTAATTTTTTTATAAACAGAGTCTTTAAAAATTGTTGTGAAATTCTTGTTATTGTGCCACACAATAAATTATTTTCATCAAAAAGTGGATATACTGTAGACACCACACGCCTGAAGAAACGTGCTGACTTCCCTTCTCACAAAAATGTGACCATTTAGAGGGTAAAGGCAGCGGCAGTATTCGCACGATGTCTACCAGAGGTGACTGATTTTTTGTCCACTTTGCTTGGGTCTGGATGCCAGACATAGAAGCTAAATTACGAACAGCCTGATGTGGCAACAGATTGGTTGTGTTGTATGGTGTGTGTAAGCAGGTATGGATAATGTTGTGTACCTGTTGTATGCCAGCAGGTGAGAGTAGCTGACTGTACCAGTAGTGCAAGTGCTTTGCGTGGCTGCAGGTATGAGTAGCCTTGTGTTCTGCTAGTATGGGTGCACAGTGTGCATGCAGGTATGAGTAGCCTCGTATTCCCTCTGTATGAGTGCAATGAGTAGCCTGGAGTGTCAGTTGCATGGGTATGTAGTGCACCTACAGGTATGGGTAGCTTGGGGTGTCAGTGGTATGGGTGTACAGTGTGCATGCAGGTATGTATGGGTGCAATGGGTGTGCCTACAGGTATGAGTAGCCTGGAGTGTCAGTTGTATGGGTATGTAGTGCACCTACAGGTATGGGTAGTTTGGGGTGTCAGTAGTATGGGTGTACAGTGTGCATGCAGGTATGAGTAGCCTCGCATTCCCTCTGTATGGGTGCAATGGGTGTGCCTACAGGTATGAGTAGCCTGGAGTGTCAGTTGTATGGGTATGTAGTGCACCTACAGGTATGGGTAGCTTGGGGTGTCAGTAGTATGGGTGTACAGTGTGCATGCAGGTATGAGTAGCCTCGTCTTCCCTCTGTATGGGTGCAATGGGTGTCCCTACAGGTATGAGTAGCCTGGAGTGTCAGTTGTATGGGTATGTAGTGCACCTACAGGTATGGGTAGCTTGGGGTGTCAGTAGTATGGGTGTACAGTGTGCATGCAGGTATGAGTAGCCTCGTATTCCCTCTGTATGGGTGCAATGGGTGTGCCCACAGGTATGAGTAGCCTGGAGTGTCAGTTGTATGGGTATGTTGTGCACCTACAGGTATGGGTAGCTTGGGGTGTCAGTAGTATGGGTGTACAGTGTGCATGCAGGTATGAGTAGCCTCGCATTCCCTCTGTATGGGTGCAATGGGTGTGCCTACAGGTATGAGTAGCCTGGAGTGTCAGTTGTATGGGTATGTAGTGCACCTACAGGTATGGGTAGCTTGGGGTGTCAGTAGTATGGGTGTACAGTGTGCATGCAGGTATGAGTAGCCTCGTCTTCCCTCTGTATGGGTGCAATGGGTGTCCCTACAGGTATGAGTAGCCTGGAGTGTCAGTTGTATGGGTATGTAGTGCACCTACAGGTATGGGTAGCTTGGGGTGTCAGTAGTATGGGTGTACAGTGTGCATGCAGGTATGAGTAGCCTCGTATTCCCTCTGTATGGGTGCAATGGGTGTGCCCACAGGTATGAGTAGCCTGGAGTGTCAGTTGTATGGGTATGTTGTGCACCTACAGGTATGGGTAGCTTGGGGTGTCAGTAGTATGGGTGTACAGTGTGCTCGCAGGTACGAGTACACTGGGTTGCAGTGTGCTGGCAGGTTTGAGTAGTCTAGTGTGCCAATGATGTGTGTGTTGTGTGCCATCAAGTATGAGTAGCCCGGTGTACCAGTAGTGTGTGTTGCTGTGTGATGTCAGGTACGTGTAGCGTGGTGTGCCAGTAGTGTGGGTGTGCTTTGTGCCAGCAGATGAGTAGCCTCAGTTGGTTTCTGCTGGTAGGTATGAGTAGACTCGTTTGCCAACAGTATGGCTGCACCATGTGCCTGCAGGTATGAGTAGCTTGTGGTGCCAGTAGAATGAGTGCACTGTGTGCAGGCGGGTATGAGTGCCTGGGTTGCTGTGCACTGGGAGCTGTGAGTAGTTTGGTGTGACAGTAGTATAGGAGCATTGTGTGCCTGTGGTATGAGTGGCCTGATGTACCAGTAGTGTGCATGCACAGTGTGCCAGCAGGTATCAGTATGTGTGTCGTATGTTGGCAGGTGGCGGCATCGTGGTGGCCAATGGCGGGCCGGGCAGTACAGCGGCACTGCCCAAGATGGCAAATGGTGGCCTCCACATCTCACGGTCGTCGGCCCACCACACACAGGGAGCACATACTATCTCGGGCCGGCACCACACCTCCGGACATGCCTCACCCACTGGTACGTACCTCCTGCTATCTCTTGTTCTCTTATGCCCAGATCACACTTGTCCAGCAGTTGTTTATATGGTACCTACCGTGTACATAGCAGGTGTATGGAAAAGCATATAACGGCTTTCACATGTACAGGGTGCTGGCCGGTACCATCTAAATGGCAAGCAGTGGCCATGGAGCTGCTGAGCTCTCTTAATCAGTCTGGCATTAGTGTAAACACTGGCGTGTTCACAACTTTCAGAAATGACTTTGCATAGCGATCCTTGAGGCTACAATAGCGTGTAAATCATGTCATACATTCAATTATTATTTGCTTTTCTTTTTGTTTTAGTAATTTCTCCTTGTACAGCTGCAAATAGCTTGGGAAATAGATGGATGGTTAATTTCCTTTGTAGAGGACAAAAGAAAATTGAGGAAGTAGCAGCAGTTGCCAGAGGAAGATAGAGGACCAACAATGTCCTCGTGAATGTGGGCAAAGCATTGTGTGACACCTGGGAAAGTGGTGATGAGGGTGCGTACGTGGTAGCCAACACCGGCCTGCTGACAGGTGTGGGCTCAGGTCCTGCAGACCCTATGAGTACCTGGGTACAGATACTCCTTTCTCAGCTGGGAGCCCACGTACAATGAAGGTGGAGTCGGAAAGTGGCATCCAGGGCGAGCTCTGGGTGGTGCTAAGCACCTCATAGTTCAGGAATGAAGTGATGGTGCAGGTGCACCTGGAATAGTCAGCAACAACGTTGTCAATGCTGGCGACATTACATATGTCAGTAGTAAATTCAGACACGAACAACAGCTGCCCCAAAATTGACATGGGTAGCACTGGTCAGTGTCTTTCGAGTGGGAAAATGTTACAGGCTCATGATTCGTTAAGACTGTTACATGATGGGCCTCCTCTGATAGCCAAAAGTATTTCATTGCATATGTGCTCTAGCAGTCTTGTGAAACCCCAGAGGTAACTGTGAATAAACCTGTGCTCATCAACATTTATTAACACCAGTATGAACAACTACATTTTTTTAAAAGAAGGCATATAATTGAGGTTTATATTTATATGATTTCCAATTTTAAAAATAATGTTGTAGGGGCGATGTGAACTAATTTTTAGGGTTGTTTTCAGTTGGTATTACGAGGTGCATTCAAGTTCTAAGGCCTCCGATTTTTTTTCTAATTAACTACTCACCTGAAATCGATGAAACTGGCGTTACTTCTCGACGTAATCGCCCTGCAGGCGTACACAGTTTTCACAACGCTGACGCCATGATTCCATGGCAGCGGCGAAGGCTTCTTTAGGAGTCTGTTTTGACCACTGGAAAATCGATGAGGCAATAGCAGCACGGCTGGTGAATGTGCGCCCACGGAGAGTGTCTCTCATTGTTGGAAAAAGCCAAAAGTCACTAGGAGCCAGATCAGGTGAGTAGGGAGCATGATGAATCACTTCAAAGTTGTTATCACGAAGAAACTGTTGCGTAACGTTAGCTCGATGTGCGGGTGCGTTGTATTGGTGAAACAGCACACACGCAGCTCTTCCCGGTCGTTTTTGTTGCAGTGCAGGAAGGAATTTGTCCTTCAAAACATTTTCGTAGGATGCACCTGTTACCGTAGTGCCCTTTGGAACGCAATGGATAAGGATTACGCCCTCGCTGTCCCAGAACACGGACACCATCATTTTTTCAGCACTGGTGGTTACCCGAAATTTTTTTGGTGGCGGTGAATCTGTGTGCTTCCATTGAGCTGACTGGCGCTTTGTTTCTGGATTGAAAAATGGCATCCACGTCTCATCCATTGTCACAACCGACGAAAAGAAAGTCCCATTCATGCTGTTGTTGCGCATCAACATTGGTTGGCAACATGCCACACGAGTAGCCGTGTGGTCGTCCGTCAGCATTCGTGGCACCAACCTGGATGACACTTTTCGCATTTTCAGGTCGTCATGCAGGATTGTGTGCACAGAACCCACAGAAATGTTAACTCTGGAGGCGATCAGTTCAACAGTCATTCGGGGATCCCCCAAAACAATTCTCTCCACTTTCTCGATCATGTCGTCAGACCGGCTTGTGCAAGACCGAGGTTGTTTCAGCTTGTTGTCACACAATGTTCTGCCTTCATTAAACTGTCGCACCCACGAATGCACTTTTGACACATCCATAACTCCATCACCACATGTCTCCTTAAACTGTCAATGAATTTCAATTGGTTTCACACCACGCAAATTCAGAAAACGAGTGATTGCACGCTGTTCAAGTAAGGAAAACGTCGCCATTTTAAGTATTTAAAACAGTTCTCATTCTCGCCGCTGGCGGTAAAATTCCATCTGCCATACGGTGCTGCCATCTCTGGGACGTATTGACAATGAACGCGGCCTCATTTTAAAACAATGTGCATGTTTCTATCTCTTTCCAGCCCGGAGAAAAAAAAATCGGAGGCCTTAGAACTTGAATGCACCTCGTAGTTACTTACCACAACCAAAAAATATGTTTTTGCTGGAGCAGAAAGTGAGTGGCTGCCAGGAGTTGGTAACATGCTGCTGCAGGAAAGCACCAATGACCGTCTGGCTGGCATCAACCATGACAGCGAGCAGGGCAGTGGGATGGGGTGTTGCAGCATCCATGGCACCAGCTTGTTCCCCTTTATTTTGGCGCTCTGAAGGGCAGCAGTGAGCGACTCTTGCGTAGCAGTGGCATTCCTCGGTTGACGGTGGAAGAAGTTTAGGCATGCGGAGGAATCGGCAGAGATACTTGAATGTGTCGTGGTGTGTAAAATCAGACATTTCTATGCCATGCTGGATGGGAACAATAGCCAGTGACATGATGTGGTGAAGGGGCAGCTTCATTGCAGAGGTGAAAGGTCATAGAGCAGCTCTCATAGAGTCTAAACGGCATGATGTTGGTGGTCTTCTGGATGTCCTCAGGTGCAACTGGAATCTGGATGAAAGCACTGGTGCAGTCGTTCATGCTGAAGATTGTAGACTCGGCCAGCATGCTGTTTTAGCTACATAGGAGTGGCACTGGCTACCACTCAGGGGTGGTACAGGCATTTAGCTTCCAGTAATCTTGGCATGGGCGCCAGGAGCCAAACTTCTTATTAGCAAGGTGAAGGGCGGATGCCCACAGGCTCTTCAAATGAAGCAGGATTCCAGTAGCGAGCAGCTCGTCAAACTCAGCCTTTGTGATCTTGACTTTGTGCTGTGGTAAGAGAATCGCAGACATCCAGAAGTTCGCTGGACAGGTGTGAGAGAGCAGAAAATTTCGCCAGGAGGTCTACATATGGGCCAGAATATGCCACCTACTTTACATCGAAAAGAACAGCTAAACAAGTGGTGCACATTTTTGATTTCCTGGTGTCATTAAGGTGCCAGCTGGCAACATCAGATAGCAGTTGGTAATGTCTGATGTGGTCCACCCTGTTGAAGGGGTCAGTGACATCGAAGATGGTGAAGGTCAAGGAGAGGTTATGATGAAGGCTGAGGTCGAGGGCATGATGATGTATGGCAAAGGTGTCGATGGTAGAGTTATTAACTGGCCTCAGTAGGATGGCTAAGGCATTGCTAAGGCACTGTATGAGCTCCTATGGGAAGACAGAAAACTCAGAGTTGGTGTCTAGCAGGAGTGGCGTGGCAGAATGAAGGCCACAGATGAATAGGTGCTGGGAGACCGAGCAACAGGTGTTTGCCCAATCCTGATTGCCTGTGGCGTTTGGGTGCTAAGAGCAGGGCTCCCTGCGGTTCACAGTGTCCAGTATCAAAACACTTGTGGTACCAGAAGAGGCCACCCATGTCTCAAAAGGTGTTGGCAAGGTGCTACAGCTACAGCACTGGTCGCTGTCATTGCACTGGCGATTGGGGCTGCTCAGGCAGCAGTGATCGGAATCAAGGCAGGCCACTGCCGCCTGCCATGTTGGAAAGGATTCATGTATAGTCCCACCTGCTTTGTGCTTTTCTGAGGGCTGGTGAGGATAGGACTGGCCAGTGATGTCATCAGCAGCACACTGGTTGACGAGGGGGAGCTCATAGTGGGGTGGCTGGCAAAGTGATGGCCACCTGACTGCAGAGGACATGGGTGAGGTTGGCACGTCGTGGTGACAGTTGCAGGCAGTGTGGCCAGAGTCACACACACCCTGCCTGCAAGGCTGGCAGTGTCAGAGAGAGATGCTACAGGTATCAGAGGTGGGAGGCTAGCCAGCCCGATAGCACATGTGGCCCCATCAGGCTTCATAAGTGCTGTTGTAATTGCGACGATTGCCAGTTCCAACACTGCTCGAGGGAAAGGGGCGCCTGGATGTGCTGCATTTTGGGCAATGTGAGTTACATCACGAGGTGGCACTGGGAGGTCTCATAGCAGTCTGTGGCTGGGGGTGACAAGATGATGTCATGGACCATCGAGATGGCTGATCACAAGAGGGAACTTGGTGGCATTCTGGGTGATGCCACAACTGATGAAGTTGGTGTCTGCTGAGGAAAACAATGAGTGGGGGTCCCGTGGGTTGAAGGGCGGCAGGTGAGCCACAACAAGGCCAGATGGAGTGGTGGCAGGATGTAGGGGATCAGCTATCAAAGTGTTGAGAATGGGAGGAATGGCGGTATTGGGGGTGGCAAATGCAGCACTGGTGCAGACGTCGGCGTGGAGTCTGGCATCAGGGATTGGGCAGCGTCACTGCAAGTTGTGCACACAGTTCAGCATTGCAGCGTTCCAGTTCTAGGAGCCTTGTGGTCAGCTTGGTGTTGATGTTGTGTGGAATTGGAGTGGCAGTCACATTTGGCAAAGTGTTAGTTGGGCTGATGGTAGAAACCGTGGTCGCTGATGGGGTGGCAAAACACACACAAGAAAGAAAGCCCATGATGTGAACTAGTGTCTGTAGCACAAAAATGGCAGTTACTGGTGGGGTGTGCAAGAGTCAAAATGTGCACAAATAGGATGAGGCAGCCACAAACATGCCGAAAAAGAAAACAAAGTTGACTGAGTTATGATCGGGGTCACTGTTGTAGGAAGGTTTCCCTACCTAACTTGCTAAATTAATAACGAAATCAAGAACGAAGGCATGATGGTACTGCAAAAAATTCAATGTCCACCCATAATTAAGAATTAAAACATTTATTGAAATGAGTAAACTACTATAAAAACACATGAAATGTTCTCAAAAATAGCAGTCAAAGAATGTCACTTGTAGAGGTGATTCACTAGATAAAATCACGGCACGGGTGAGAATAGCGAACACCAAACAAAGTCACTTCTTCGTCCCAGAGCTTCCACCATCACCTCACTGAATTTTACTGACACAAGACGTGGAGTTAATTGTCTCTCACAGGACACAATGCCTGGGCAAGATAAGAATGGAAGGCACACGGTTAACACTCAAGCAAGACTGCAGTGAGACTTTTGAAAGAATTGTTAAAGGAGTTTTTGGAATTTTGCAGTGAGTTTGATTTCACCTTGCAGTAAATGTACGCGATATCTTAAGATGCATAGCAACCGACAGATAGGTTACTGATTGTTGATATTATGAAAGGTTGCATGATAGTGTGAATGTATTGGTGCGAAATTCAAAATTCAAATGAACAAATGAGTTTTAACAGTTACGAAAGTATTTTTATAAAAAATATACTTTTTTGGTTGTGGTAAGTAACTAATACCAACTGAAAACAACCCTAAAAATTAGTTCACATCGGCCTTACAAGATTATTTTTAAAATTGGAAATCACATAAATATAAACCTCAATTATATGCCTTTTTTAAAAAAAAAAAAACCTAGTTGCTCATACTGGTGTAAATAAATGTTGCTGAACACAGGTTTATTCACAGTTACCTCTGGGGTTTCACAAGACTGCATGAAAGCTACAAGACATACGAAAAACTGACACACATCAGTGGGCAAAGTGTTTATCTAAGTTTTGACTTGTAATGTCTGCAGTGCTGTAGTTGCACTAGTGGCATCCATTTCAGAATCATCCCTTCCATATTGCCGCATCGAATTAGTTCGCGCCTGCAGTTAGACAACCCAATGAACAATTTCCAAAGTGTGCTGTTGTCGCGCTTTCCCAGGCAGCTCAATCAGTGACCTGTGCCGTGTCACATGTTGTGCCCATATTGTGCACCTGTGATGTCAGCTAAAGGAGAGCTGCTCTATTCTCTCCTTATGTCCTGTAGCTGTCATGCAGTTATCTTCCGAAATCCATTATGTACTTATGAAAACCCCTGTACTTCGGTGATTTCATTTGTTATCTTTTTTTTTAATTTCTGTAGTTCGTTTAATCAAAATTTTATATTAAAATTCTATACAATTAAATTATAAGCTGTCTATGTTGCATTGTAGCTCAGTGGTAAAGTGGCAGGCTACAGATGCAAAGGCCTTGCATTGGATTCCTTCTTAGTTTTCGGATTTTTACCTGACATTTATCAATTCTTTAGCCTCTGTAAATGTTTGCTGAAAAGTGTTGAGCTGCACCATGGTTTGGAGACCATGTCAAACTGTAGTTAATCCTATAACTGGCTGGGTGAGTCAGTTCAAAGGTCGAAAGAAGGCAACAATACTCCACCTTCAACAGAATTACGCCTGGTAAAGGGCTATAGTGTCGAAGCCAACCGCAGATTCAATGACAGCTGTAAAATTTCTCATGGTAGCGACTGAACTGTTGCTTCAGCCTAGGAATCTATATCTATAGAGCCTAAATATGGGATTGCACTTATGGATTAGGTTCATAGTTCGAGTCCTGGTCCAACATTCAGTTTTAATCTGTCAGCAAGCGTCAAAATAGAGTGCCCACCACTAAAAAGTGAAAAATACATTCTGGGTGATTTACCTGTATTTGTACAAACATGTTAGTTTTCCATCTTCTATGACAAAACACGAAACCATGAAAAAGACAGCAGCGTCTCAGAAAGAAAAGCAGCAATATGTTTAGTTTCTTGTAGAACATAATGGTATTCCATATGGTCGGTCATTGTTTCTTCCAGGACTCCACAGTATTTTAAATTGTTTAATTATATCATCGAGTTTAGGATGATTATAGAGGTGAGACTTCTCAAAGTCCCACCAGTATGCTCTCATTCACTGCGAATGCAATGGGTGTCTCAGAGCACATGCTGTAAACTGACACACCCTCTAGTGCCCCCACCACATGATACAGAGGCACTTTACTGTGAGAGAATTCTTGCAGTAGCTTATCAGTGCCAGTTTGGGCCAAGATTCCAGGAACTAATAAAGGAGACAGTTGATAAGGAGGTGTCAGATGGCACACCCAGTGGACGACTTAAAATCAAGGACAAGCTCCCACTCTCAACACCCTCCCCCCCGCCCCCCTCTCCCAGGGAACCACTGGGAACTGATCAAGAACACACAGATCAATCTCCTCCCCTTCGCCTTTCATCTCGCTGCTCCACTGAAACTGAAGCACATTGCTCCACCTTCGTCTTGTAGCACGGGAACACAGAGTGGGTGGGATTCACTATGGAGCTGGATACAGTAATCGATTTTATGATTCTGATGCTTCCAGCAGAAGATATTATGTGTGTAAGAAATAAGATAGCACTGCAAAAATATGTCCCTATAGAGAGAGCTGACCGGTATCTGCAATCACCCCAGTGAAAAGTATGTCGCGTGGTGAGTAGCCCACCTCTCTAAAGACTATGTTTGGAATATAGTTATGAACACCGCTCCAACCCACCAGTTACCAAGAAACTTCCATTATGCATGTGTAATCGCCTCCGGCCTGGTGGCTGGGACAAAAGGACTGTGACGGAATGAGTCATACAGGGAAGGGACATCTCGCCACAGCAGACCAGTCGTAACTCGCAGATGCCTAAATGTTCAATAGTGGAAATCTGTGGACGACTTTGCGGATAACCGTTGTTGACAAGTTAAACGCCAAACACTCTCTTCCGTCCCCTCCCCCCTTCTCTCTGAAGCAATAAGAAACAAACTCTCCCTCCTCCACAGCCATCATTATTTTAAAACTGGCAGTTATGCGTGGGCGACCCCATTTTCAGACAGACTGCAATCCCAGGTCGAATGAAGACATGTAATTATAATTATATCTAAAAAATAAACTGTACAGTATTAGTAGTTCAAATGGTTCAAATGGCTCTGAACACTATGGGACTTAACTTCTAAGGTCATCAGTCCCCTAGAACTTAGAACTACTTAAACCTAACTAACCTAAGGACATCACACACATCCATGCCCGAGGCAGGATTCGAACCTGCGACCGTAGCGGCCGCGCGAGTATTAGTAGTATATACAATATTACTCGTTTATTAACTACAGGAAAATCGGAGTATGCCCATCACTATTAACGTAATTTCGACTGCTCCATACAATTTCAAAGACAGATGCCAGATAGCTAGCACACTGCACAAAAAAGAGAATACTACTAAAACTTAATATGTGCATTAATACTGAGTGACATCGCGTGCGCGTACGCACACACACACACACATACACGAGATGTATCAGGACTCCCAGGCAGAATTAAAAGACATGTAACTCTCGCAATACAAGTGTGCGACGTAGCTATAAGACTCGTAAATCGATACAGAAATAACAGAAGTACTGTGAGTAATACCCACAGAGCAGCAAAAATAAACTACACTCCTGGAAATGGAAAAAAGAACACATTGACACCGGTGTGTCAGACCCACCATACTTGCTCCGGACACTGCGAGAGGGCTGTACAAGCAATGATCACACGCACGGCACAGCAGACACACCAGGAACCGCGGTGTTGGCCGTCGAATGGCGCTAGCTGCGCAGCATTTGTGCACCGCCGCCGTCAGTGTCAGCCAGTTTGCCGTGGCATACGGAGCTCCATCGAAGTTTTTAACACTGGTAGCATGCCGCGACAGCGTGGACGTGAACCGTATGTGCAGTTGACGGACTTTGAGCGAGGGCGTATAGTGGGCATGCGGAAGGCCGGGTGGACGTACCGCCGAATTGCTCAACACGTGGGGCGTGAGGTCTCCACAGTACATCGATGTTGTCGCCAGTGGTCGGCGGAAGGTGCACGTGCCCGTCGACCTGGGACCGGACCGCAGCGACGCACGGATGCACGCCAAGACCGTAGGATCCTACGCAGTGCCGTAGGGGACCGCACCGCCACTTCCCAGCAAATTAGGGACACTGTTGCTCCTGGGGTATCGGCGAGGACCATTCGCAACCGTCTCCATGAAGCTGGGCTACGGTCCCGCACACCGTTAGGCCGTCTTCCGCTCACGCCCCAACATCGTGCAGCCCGCCTCCAGTGGTGTCGCGACAGGCGTGAATGGTGGGACGAATGGAGACGTGTCGTCTTCAGCGATGAGAGTCGCTTTTGCCTTGGTGCCAATGATGGTCGTATGCGTGTTTGGCGCCGTGCAGGTGAGCGCCACAATCAGGACTGCATATGACCGAGGCACACAGGGCCAACACCCGGCATCATGGTGTGGGGAGCGATCTCCTACACTGGCCGTACACCACTGGTGATCGTCGAGGGGACACTGAATAGTGCACGGTACATCCAAACCATCATCGAACCCATCGTTCTACCATTCCTAGACCGGCAAGGGAACTTGCTGTTCCAACAGGACAATGCACGTCCGCATGTATCCCGTGCCACCCAACGTGCTCTAGAAGGTGTAAGTCAACTACCCTGGCCAGCAAGATCTCCGGATCTGTCCCCCATTGAGCATGTTTGGGACTGGATGAAGCGTCGTCTCACGCGGTCTGCACGTCCAGCACGAACGCTGGTCCAACTGAGGCGCCAGGTGGAAATGACATGGCAAGCCGTTCCACAGGACTACATCCAGCATCTCTACGATCGTCTCCATGGGAGAATAGCAGCCTGCATTGCTGCGAAAGGTGGATATACACTGCACTAGTGCCGACATTGTGCATGCTCTGTTGCCTGTGTCTATGTGCCTGTGGTTCTGTCAGTGTGATCATGTGATGTATCTGACCCCAGGAATGTGTCAATAAAGTTTCCCCTTCCTGGGACAATGAATTCACGGTGTTCTTATTTCAATTTCCAGGAGTGTACTTCCACATACAGTCATAGACTCACAGAGGTCACAATGCCACTCTCGCTATACGATAAAATGCAACCATAGAAAGAGAGAACTGCAGGGTTCGTGCACCACCTGATAATAAGTCGATTCTCCAAAGATGAACAATTAACCTACCACCAAAATTATTCAAATTGTGAACAACATACACAGAATTACTGTTGGAAAAAATGGCAAATACCTGATAACAGCAGAATCACTGCCATTTCTTCTCGATTCCTGCAGATGCCTCCTCTGCTGCAAGCCTCCAGGTAGCTCGGAGATGTCGTCACAACAGAACTCCCCACGTAAATGAAACGCCTAGTCCCAGAGAAGAATCACCGCTGCCTCAACATGCGAATACTAGCTGATGTTAACTGATGGATAACGTCCTGCGTGTCAGAGAACCGCTGCACTGTGTGTCCATCTTGTTCTTGGTCCAGAATTCCTTTCCCCCCACCCACAATCCCCGCCTTCAGAACAGAGATGCTGTTCTGCGACCAGCAGTGAAACATATCTGAGGAAAGCCCACGCATTCTGGCGCGTCGTGCGCGCTTTGGGGCCTCTGTAGGGGACAGTTCGCTGATATGTTGCAGTCTAATGTCTTAATGATGGTTCGAAAGGATTCTTACATCCAATGGGTGTTTGTGCACTGCTTTATTTTCGGCTGTTTTAAGTGTCGTGAGCGTGTTTGCAGAGCGTTATACATGCATTATTTTTTGACAGTTTTAGTGTATTGAATGTGTCTGTGTATCAGTGTTCTGCATTATTCTGTGAACACGTCTGTAGGCTGTGCTATGCATTGTTTCGACAGTTTGCAATAAGTGAGTGTGTTTGCAGAACCTTTTAAATGCAATATTTTGACAATGTAGGAGTTGTTTGAGTGTCTGTACATCAGCGTACTGCATTATTTCAGTGATTTACGAGTAGTTTGCAGGTCTGTAGGCTGTGCAATACATTATTTCGACAGTTTACAGTTAATGGAAATGGAAATTTGTGGTAAGTTCCTATGGTACCAAACTGCTGAGGAAATCGGTGCCTAGGCTTACACACTACTTAATCTAATTTACGCTAAAGGCAATACACGCACCCATGTCTGAGGGAGGACTCGAACCTCTGGCGGGGGGAGCCACGCTAACTGTGAAGGACGTCTCAGACTGCACGACTATCCCACGCAGCTTTACAGTTAGTGAGTGTGTTTTTAGAGAGCATTTTACATGCATTATTTTGACAATTTACCAGTTGTTTGCGTGTGTATACATGAGTGTACTGCATTATTTTGGTAATTTACGAGCAGTTTGCATGTCTGTGGGCTATTTATTGTGATCCCAAGCAAGTCAGGGCGAGAGTTTTGTATCAGCGTAATCAATAAATAGACTACGTGAAATCCACCCTAAATAAATTGTTCTAGTTTCCCACTGGAAATAAATAATGTACACTCCTTCCTCTCTTCCGCAGCTGGACACAAATTGACTTCTTTTCCCCATTTTTCCCCAGACCGTTATCTCGGATTACATCATGGGAGGGAAAAGAGTGACCTGTGTTGGGAGTACTGAGTACTAGGTATATTGGACTCCAGACCTCGTGAACACATTGGTTGGAGCTACTACCTATGATGACTCAAATTGCTTAAATAAATAATGTATGCAGAATAAAGACTTATGTCCATCCTATTCAGCAGCTCAACACAGGCTGAGTCCTTTTTCCGCCAATTCGAGGGAAGAGGTGTTGGTTGGATGACTTCGGTTAGTGGGGATAGCCCAAAGGACCTATTTTCCCGCCAAAATTTTCCTACTATTTTCTTAGGTTAGTGGAGGTAGCTCGAGTGACCTATTTTCCCGCTAAAATTTTAACTTCCCACCATGGCGTCATCGTGACATTGCCATATCTACCGCCGCCATCTTGGATCCACCATTTTGAACAAATTTTATTACAATGCAGTGTGGAGTGGTGCTGTCTTTGCCCCACTACTCAGATCCCCATACTGGCAACCGACAAAAGCTCCCCTGTGTCAGACAATTTCCTGCAATTCCTTTCCTACTATTCCTCTGACTTCGCAGTCCACTTCTGCATACAATTCTATAGACCTAGTCTTATTGGGAATGTCCATAGGTGGACCTCAGGTTCCCTTTGGCGTTTAACGTCTGTGGCTTTGCCGGTCCCCTGCCTCTGGAACTACAGTGATATCTGCCTCTACTCTGACATTTCCAAGACTGGCGACGTTGCCTCCTCACATGCTCCATTTGTCCACACCTATAGCACGTTATACTGGCTGAAGACACCATCCGTCTAATCTGCACCCAGTCGACATGTCAGTTTCTTTACATTCTATTGCTAATTTGACAGCTGCATGCAGATCAGTCGGACATCCTGTCCGTACCCTTTCTGACACCTCTGAAAGGTGTCCTCTTAAAAATGTGTCATGCGCCATATGCTCAGCCTCTCGTAATATCACCTCATTCACCATGGAACTGTATCCCAACTAGTATGTACACCCATCGATCTTCCTTACTCTGTCTGCAAATTCTTCTTTCAATTCTGCGTGCTTCTTCGTTACCGTGCCCAACTGTTCGCTAAAGTTTCACAAGCTCCGTCATCGTCACGAAAAAACAGTGACCTGTATGTGTAATAAGTTTCCTTTAATCTACGTCTGTGGTCACAAACTGTTTGATAATGGATTACCAGTTTCGGTCTTTAATGACCATCATCAGATCTGTTTCATAAACACATTAGGACTTTGTTTTTATGAAATAGATCTGATGATGTTCGTTAAAGACCAAAACCAGTAATCTGTTATCAAACAGTTTGTGACCATAGACGTAAATTAAAGGGAACTTGTTCGCTAAAGTGTCTGGCAATATTCTGCTATGTATAAGACTGGACTAAACCATTCGTAAATTCCTTCAAACTTTCTGGGTCTCTTGAGAGAGTCCATATACCCCGCCAAGTTTTTGCTTCTCCTGTTAATCTCAACTTTGCTACCCTCGAAAGTTCCTTTCATCTCTGCCAAGTTTTTATGATCTTCCACAAATGCTTGCACATCCTCTGTTGATTTCCCTCAGAAGGGTGCAACTGAACTTGTTGCTAACAAATTTATACCTCGCTGTGGTGTCTGTGTCTCCACTAGACCATGTAGTTCTGTATTGCCTGTCGTCAACTGTGCTAGCTTTTCCAATAACGTACTCTATTCAGTTCTGACACACCTTGCGTCCTCTGGCTTTTCTAGAAGCCTTGTCCTTTCTGACACTCATTTTGATACATTAACAATTACAGATACACACAATAAAATATTGGGTGAAGAAAAAATGCCACACCTGCATGCAGTACCTCATCCAGATTAAAGACAAAAGTTTATGTAGCAAAATCAGATACTATGTATTTTGATAACAAATGTATGGAAACAAAGAGCTGGCAACACTGCCACATCTCACAGCGCGTCAGAATGTACAGAGGAATGCGTGTCACCTCACAGCACTGGGCCAGTCATCGCAGTTCACTGTGCAGACCGCTGGGACATCAAACCCATATACTGCAAGGAGTTGTGGTTCGATCCTTGCCAGGTTCCTTTTTTATTTTTTAGCCATCCGTTCTCATTACTCAGTTAGTTGCATGTTCCATAGATAATTTGAACGATTCTTTTATCGAAATGTTGTGGGACAAGTCAGTTTACAGGATGTGTATATGAGGTGCATTCAAGTTCTAAGGCCTCCGATTTTTTTTCTCCGGACTGGAAAGAGACAGAAACATTCACATTGTTTTAAAATGAGGCCGCGTTCATTGTCAATACATCCCAGAGATGGCAGCACCGTACGGCAGATGGAATTTTACCGCAAGCGGCGAGAATGAGAACTGTTTTAAATACCTAAAATGGCGACGTTTTCCTTACTTGAACAGCGTGCAATCATTGGTTTTCTGAATTTGCTTGGTGTGACACCAATTGAAATTCATCGACAGTCGAAGGAGACACGTGGTGATGGAGTTATGGATGTGTCGAAAGTGTGGTTGTGGGTGCGACAGTTTAATGAAGGCAGAACATCATGTGACAACAAGCTGAAAACAACCTCGGGCTCGCACAAGCCGGTCTGACGACATGATCGAGAAAGTGGAGAGAATTATTGTGGGGGATCGCCGAATGACTGTTGAACAGATCGCCTCCAGAATTGGAATTTCTGTGGGTTCTGTGCACACAATCCTGCATGACGACCTGAAAATGCGAAAAGTGTCATCCAGGTGGGTGCCACGAATGCTGATGGACGGCCACACGGCTGCCCATGTGGCATGTTGCGAAGCAATGTTGATGCGCAACAACAGCATGAATGGGACTTTCTTTTCGTCGGTTGTGACAATGGATGAGACGTGGATGCCATTTTTCAATCCAGAAACAAAGCGCCAGTCAGCTCAATGGAAGCACCATGAACACATCGATATGCTTTTGGTGTTGGGTGCAACCAATAACCAAGCTGCCACTGCAGCACATACATATGCTGCACAGCACCCTAATAGGCCCCAGCCCGATAGGAATGCTTTTCGTCACTTGAAGCAATGCCGTCACGAAACCGGTATTGCCAGTCCACAAGTAACTGACAGGGGTCGTCCAAAGGCTGGATGAACTCGACAAACAGAGGACGCGATTCTTGAAACCGTTCTTCAGTCACCTCAGTGAAGTTCGCACGACATTGCAAGGCAGTTTCAGACGTCTCAAAGACTAGCTGTTGAAGCGTTGCACGATGAACAACTGCATCAGTATCATTACACGTTAAGTCAACAGTAGGGACCAGAAGACTGCGTTTAACGAGCAGTTTCACGTCAAGTGGAAAACAACGAACATTTTATAAATAATGTCATATGGACTGACGAATCTACCTTCACTTGTGAAGGTATTTTCAACTTCTACGACAACCATACTTGGTTGGAACACAACGCACGTCAACCGTGAAAGCGACTTTCCGGCACACTTTGGTAGAAAACTATGGGCTGGACCGTGGGAGGAGAGCTTTTGGGCCCTTACCTAATGGCGGACAAGTTGAATGCGCGGCTGTGTCATACATTTCTTCCAATACGAGGTGCATTCAAGTTCTAAGGCCTCCGATTTTTTTTCTAATTAACTACTCACCCGAAATCGATGAAACTGGCGTTACTTCTCGACGTAATCGCCCTGCAGACGTACACATTTTTCACAACGCTGACGCCATGATTCCATGGCAGCGGCGAAGGCTTCTTTAGGAGTCTGTTTTGACCACTGGAAAATCGCTGAGGCAATAGCAGCACGGCTGGTGAATGTGCGGCCACGGAGAGTGTCTTTCATTGTTGAAAAAACCAAAAGTCACTAGGAGCCAGGTAAGGTGAATAGGGAGCATGAGGAATCACTTCAAAGTTGTTATCACGAAGAAACTGTTGCGTAACGTTAGCTCGATGTGCGGGTGCGTTGTCTTGGTGAAACAGAACATGCGCAGCCCTTCCCGGACGTTTTTGTTCCGGTGCAGGAAGAAATTTGTTCTTCAAAACATTTTCGTAGGATGCACCTGTTACCGTAGTGGCCTTTGGAACGCAATGGGTAAGGATTACGCCCTCGCTGTCCCAGAACATGGACACCATCACTTTTTCAGCACTGACGGTTACCCGAAATTTTCTTGGTGGCGGTGAATCTGTGTGCTTCCATTGAGCTGACTGGCGCTTTGTTTCTGGATTGAAAAATGGCATCCATGTCTCATCCATTGTCACAACCGACGAAAAGAAAGTCCCATTCATGCTGTCGTTGCTTGGCAAAATGCCACACGGGCAGCCATGTAGTCGTCCGTCAGCATTCGTGGCACCCACCTGGATGACACTTTTCGCGTTTTCAGGTCGTCATGCAGGATTGTGTGCACAGAACCCACAGAAATGCCAACTCTGGAGGCGATCTGTTCAACAGTCATTCGGCGATCCCCCAAAACAATTTTCTCCACTTTCTGGATCATGTCGTCAGACCGGCTTGTGCGAGCCCGAGGTTGCTTCGGTTTGTTGTCACACGATGTTCTGCCTTCATTAAACTGTCGCACCCACGAACGCACTTTCGACACATCCATAACTCCATCACCACATGTCTCCTTCAACTATCGATGAATTTCAATTGGGGTCACACCACGCAAATTCAGAAAACGAATGATTGCACGCTGTCCAAGTAAGGAAAACGTCGCCATTTTAAGTATTTAAAATAGTTCTCATTCTCGCCGCTGGCGGTAAAATTCCATCTGCCATACGGTGCTGCCATCTCTGGGACGTATTGACAATGAACGCGGCCTCATTTTAAAACAATGCACATGTTTCTATCTCTTTCCAGTCCGGAGAAAAAAAATCGGAAGCCTTAGAACTTGAATGCGCCTCGTACTTTGCCTGACGCATTAGAAAACGTTTCACTTGGTGTTCGGTGCCAGCTAAGGTTTCAGCATGAATGAATGTGTGTATGTATGTATCCAGAGAAATGGATTTGTCATGTTGGTCCAATATTCTGATCTACACGTTCCTGGGCCTTAACCCACTAGTGACTGGTGTCACTGCAAGGAGCAAGTTTATAGTACTCCACCAACGGATGTACACGATCTAATAGCTAGCCTGCATGCAGTCGTAGACGCAAGTATGTTGTGTAGGGTCCAGTACAAATGTACTGTCTCTTTCTTGTAACAAGAAGTGCAGTAGTCAAGCTTCTTTTCCATGACTAAACACTGGACAGCAATTAAATGACTCACTGCATCACAACCTGAAGGTTCAGATGAAGAAGGTGACGTCAGTATACTGGCACCAGTGGCAGGAGACTAGTTCTTTGCTTTTCAAATTCTTTTGTTATGGCTCTCCGCTGTGATTAATTACAAGCAGCGGCAGTATTGTTGAAGCATCCAGCTGCCTCCCATGTGTGTATGTGCGTGATGTCCCGCAATGCTGTCAGAGTGCGGTGTGGCTGATCAGGGAGCTGCTGTCGGCGACGTCCCCGGACTCGACAGATAAGGCACCAGTGGCCGAGGCAGGGTTGACGTTTCCAGCGCTCTGGGTGGCGCGCTATATTCCTCGGATACCCCCGCGGCAACGACGTTGCGTTTTGTGTCTCAGGGTGGGCTGCCCTGTCGCAAGGTCAAACTGAGGACTCCGTTCAGCACTCCGGATGATTCCCCAACCATCACAGTCCAATGGTGGTGGTATTGCTGCGATACTAACACAAGATGTTTTCAGTACAAAAGTGGCTATGTATTTATACTGCCACTGGCTGCATTCGCTTCGGATTTTCTGTGCCTTGCGGCATGTATACTAGACACTTCCACGTTTTCTGGTGTGGAAAGGCTTCCACCGTCTTCGATTAGGTCCTGTTGTGTCAACAAATTCCACGCTTCACCTGGCCGATTCGCCTTGCAATGTGCAGTGGTTGTGTAGTGGTTTGTAAGGCATAACATCTGTGCTAACCTACGGTTTATCTGGTGTAATCTATTTCCTACGTCGCGCATTTCTGACCAAATACGGGCCATGCGCTACATTGTGATAGCAATTACCACTCAGCTGGACATGCAATAATGAGTCAAAGTTACGTATTTAAAGCTATACAGGGTTATTACAAATGATTGAAGCGATTTCACAGCTCTGCAATAACTTTATTATTTGAGATATTTTCACAATGCTTTGCACACACATACAGAAACTCAAAAAGTTTTTTTAGGCATTCCCAAATGTTCGATATGTGCCCCTTTAGTGATTCGGCAGACATCAAGCCGATAATCAAGTTCCTCCCACACTCGGCGCACCATGTCCCCATCAATCAATTCGAAAGCATCGTTGATGCGAGCTCGCAGATCTGGCATGTTTCTTGGCAGAGGAGGTTTAAACACTGAATCTTTCACATAACCCCACAGAAAGAAATCGCATTGAGTTAAGTCGGGAGAGCGTGGAGGCCATGACATGAATTGCTGATCATGATCTCCACCACGACCGATCCATCGGTTTTCCAATCTCCTGTTTAAGAAATGCCGAACATCATGATGGAAGTGCGGTGGAGCACCATCCTGTTGAAAGATGAAGTCGGCGCTGTCGGTCTCCAGTTGTGGCATGAGCCAATTTTCCAGCATGTCCAGATACACGTGTCCTGTAACGTTTTTTTCGCAGAAGAAAAAGGGGCCGTAAACTTTAAACCGTGAGATTGCACAAAACACGTTAACTTTTGGTGAATTGCGAATTTGCTGCACGAATGCGTGAGGATTCTCTACCGCCCAGATTCGCACATTGTGTCTGTTCACTTCACCATTAAGGAAAAATGTTGCTTCATCACTGAAAACAAGTTTCGCACTGAACGCATCCTCTTCCATGAGCTGTTGCAACCGCGGCGAAAATTCAAAGCGTTTGACTTTGTCATCGGGTGGCATACCACACCATCGCCGAATGGAGTTAGTAGTTGGTGGATCTTTGTTGAACTTCATCCTGAAGTGTCGTTGCACTGTTATGACTGACTGATGTGAGTGCATTTCAAGCGCGACATACGCTTTCTCGGCTCCTGTCGCCATTTTGTCTCACTGCGCTCTCGAGCGCTCTGGCGGCAGAAACCTGAAGTGTGGCTTCAGCCAAACAAAACTTTATGAGTTTTTCTACGTACCTGTAGTGTGTCGTGACCATATGTCAATGAATGGAGCTACAGTGAATTTATGAAATCGCTTCAATCATTTGTAATAGCCTTGTATTTGTAGCAACCAAGGTGTGAGCAACAAATTGTAGGAGGAGAGCATGGCACACATCTGACGACACTTTTTCTCATTGCCTGCTTTTACGATTTCATAGAGTAGCTACCTTGTAAAGGGAAGTGCGTGCGAGGCCGTTAACTTCAAAGTCAGTCAAGAAGGCAAAAGTTGGTGTCATTCAAAGGCCTCACGCAGAAATTGATCTTATTAGGCAACCGCACAGTGACAGATTTCTGTGTGATTTGCGTGTTAAACTCGAGGTAGGAGCGAGCCTATAGAACTCGAAGACTTACATCGAGAAGCAAAATCACAACTCGGTGCATCACACTATAGACTTTAGGTCAGCTACTATCCAGTTTCTGTGCTATTTGGCTCATCGGAGTCATGCAGTTTAATGAGCTGCCACAAGCAACTATAATTTCTGTAGTACATGATTCCAAATGTCTATTGCACGCAGTTCCTACCATAATGTTCACTCTGAAACAAGCTAAATGGGTGTGCATTGACCGACAGCAGCAATTCGTGTTGCGTTTGAAACTGATTGTCAGGTTGCTGTCGGTTAGGATCTTTTTACAACCACTTTAGTTATACTGTGTTACATGTATGCGAGTCGTACACTATTCCTAACAGACACGCCCAAGGCCGGCCGCGGTGGTCTCGCGGTTCTAGGCGCTCAGTCCGGAACCGTGCGACTGTTACGGTCGCAGGTTCGAATGCTGCCTCGGGCATGGGTGTGTGATGTCCTTAGGTTAGTTAGGTTTAAGTAGTTCTAAGTTCTAGGGGACTGATGACCACAGATGTTGAGTCCCATAGTGCTCAGAGCCATTTGAACCATTTTTTGACACGCCCAACAATCCTGTCTGAATCAGCATCAAATCTGGCAATTTCATCCATGGTGTGGTCACAGGCAGATCAAAATCCATTGCTTTCTGCCAGTCTGTCAAGTCTCCAAGTCGTTCCATGTGATTGTGCTGGTCCCGTCAAATGTCTGGCAGATAGGGGCCACTTTACTGCCCGAGTTCATGCTAGAGGGTCACATGACCGTCTGATACCAGCTGCACACGAAGTATAGCGTTCCAAAACGACCTGTTCTAATGGCTGACTGCATTTTGTCTAGTGGGCTTATTGTGTTTAACGCGGACGTTATTCCTGCTGAGGAATCGACGAGTAATGTTAGTTTAGTTTAGTTTAGTTAGTTTTGTGTTCCATTGATCAATAGCATGGAAAATCGTTATGATGTGGAACGTGTCAAATGTACAAGAAATGCGCACAGGAAACAAGTTCTTTAATTTTTCTTTACATTATAGTGTTATACCTAAATATTTCTATTATCTATCCCATTCCCTTAAATGGCCCAAAATGCATATATTATATCTCCAGATTTATTTACTCATATTCAAGAATTCATCTATGGTATAGAAGGAGTTGTCAAGGAGGTATGATTTCAATTTATTTTTGAAACTATTACTGCTGTCTGTCAGACATTTTATTTCATCTGGTAATTTATCAGAAAGTTTTATAGCAGCATATTTTACCCCTTTCTGTGCCAAAGATAGGTTAAGTAAAGGATAGTGTAGGTCTTTCTTTTTTCTTGTATTGTATTCATGAATGTCACTGATGATTTTAAACTGGTCCATGTTCTTGAGAAAAAATTTCATTACTGAGTAACTGTACTGTAAAGCAGTTGTAAGAATTCCTAACCTTTTAAACAGATGCCTACAAGATTTGTGACTATGAACCCCACACATTATTCTAACTACTTTCCTTTGAGCGGTCAATACCTTTTGCCTAAGTGTTGAGTTGCCCCAGAATATTATTCCGTATAACATCAGAGAGTGGAAGTATGCAAAGTATGTTAGCTTAGTAATTTCTACATCCTCAAAACTGGCAATTATTCTGATTGCAAAATTTGCTGAACTTAGTCGCTTTAGGAGATCCAAAATATGAATTTTCCAATTGAGATTCTCATCTATATGTACACCCAAAAACTTAGTATGTTCTACCCGGGCTACTGACTTCTTTTGATGTGTTATGTTTACTGAAGGAATTAAACTTTTTGCAGCAGATAATTGGATGTACTGTGTTTTTTCAAAGTTCAGAGCAAGCCCATTCGCAGAAAACCAATTAATAACTTTTCCAAAGACCTTAGTTGTATCATTTTTATCACACTTTCTTTTACTAGATTAATAATTATGGTTGTATCATCAGCAAACAGTGTCAGTTCAGCATCTTGATTCACATAAGAAGGGAGGTCATAAACGTATATCAAGAACAGGAGGGGACCCATGATGGAACCTTGTGGAACACCTAATGTAATTTCTCCCCAGTTAGATGAAGTGGCAAACTCCTTTGAATCACCTGAAGCATATAAACAGACTTTTTGCTTCCTATTCTGTAGATATGAGTTAATCCACTCATATGCTGTTCCATTTATACCATAGAATTGTAATTTCTCTAACATAATGTCATGGTTCACACAATAAAATGCTTTGGATAAGTCACAGAATATTCCTACTGGTGACATTTTACTATTTAAAGACTCTATTATGTGGACAGTGAAATTGTATATTGCTGTCTCAGTGGAACAGCATTTATGATCCGAACTGTGATTTACTAAGTATCCCATTACTGTTGAGATGGCTAACAACTCTTGAGTACATTACTTTCTCAAAGATTTTTGAAAATGCTGTAAGCAAGGATACTGGCCAGTAATTATTGACATCTGTGGTTTCCCCCTTTTTGTAGAGAGGCCTGACAATGGCATATTTTAACCTGTCTGCAAAAATACCCTGAGTCAGTGATGCATTACATATGGACTCAAAACATCAGCTGTAATTGCTCCACATTGTTTTAACAACTTGTTAGAGATGTCATCTGTTCCAACAGAACATTTATTTTTCAAAGATTTAATAATTTTCCTTATTTCACAAGAGGTTGTTAGATGAGACTTCATCTGGAGAGTGCTTGTCATACATTTATGTCAGTGTGCCACAGAGGAGCAGTAATTCAAAGTACTCAGTGGACCATGGGCTATGAATTAAACTCAAGTGGAGAGTGATGGGAGGGGACCTCCACACGTGCAGCAAGTGTTGATCTCAGTTGGAAGATGACAATGAGCTCGAATGAAGGAAACCTTTACAACATGGCGGATGGACCCACTCGAGGCGTTCTCCCGACCAACCGTGACTCACGACTCGACTTCTGTGGCTGTTCCTGAGATGGGCATGTGCTGTTGTCTTGTGGCAGGAGGCAGCCGGTTCTCGTGGCGCAGCTACTACCACGGGCAGCTGGGCCCGCCGCGAGAGGCGCTGGGGTCGCTGGGCCTGCTGTGCCTGGCCAGCCTGCTGCTGGCGCTGCTGTCGCTCATTTTCCTGCTGCGGTTGGCGCCCCTGCCCGCGGGGGAGCCCCCCTCGGACGAGTACGTGCTGGTGCACGACGCCACGCTGGCGCTGTGTGCGCTCGCGCTGTCGCTCAACCTGTGCTGCCTGCTCGTCTGCGCCGTGCAGGTGCTCTTCGCCGTCCGCCTCGTGCGGTCGCCGCACGGCGCCGAGAGGTGAGTAACCACACTGCACCCTACCACTCTGTGACTCGAGTAAAATGTTGTAGTTTCGTTCGTACAATATAAGCTTCCGTGGCTGGCACTGAAAGCACTTAAAACTTCTGGGCTATTAGGCCGTGGTCCATATACACTACTGGCCATTAAAACAGCTACACCCCACGAAGATGACGTGCTACAGACGCGAAATTTAACGAACAGAAAGAAGATGCTGTGGTATGCAAATGATTATTTTTCAGAGCATTTACACAAGGTTGGCGCCAGTGGCGACACCTACAACGTGCTGACATCAGGAAAGTTTCCAACCGATTTCTCATACACAAACAGCAGTTGACCGGCGCTGCCTGATGAAACGTTGTTGTGATGCCTCCTGTAAGGAGGAGAAATGCGTACCATCACGATTCCGACTTTGATAAAGGTCGGATTGTAGCCTATCGCGACAGCGTTTTATCGTATCGCGACATTGCTGCTCGCGTTGGTCGAGACCCAATGACTGTTAGCAGAGTATGGACTCGGTGGGTTCAGGAGGGTAATACGGAACGCCATGCTGGATCCCAACGGCTTTGTATCACTAGCAGTCGAGACGACAGGCATCTTATCCGCATGGCTGTAACGGGTCGTGCAGCCACGTCTCGATCCGTGAGTCAACAGCTGGGGAACTTTGCAAGACAACAACGATCTGCGCGAACAGTTCGACGACGTTTGCAGCAGCATGGACTATAATTTAGGAGACCACGGCTGCGGTTGCCCTTGACGCTGCATCACAGACAGGAGCGCCTGCGATGTTGTACTCAACGACGAACCTGGGTGCACGAATGGCAAAACGTCATTTTTTCGCATGACTCCAGGTTCTGTTTACAGCATCATGATGGTCGCATCCGGGTTTGGCGACATCGCGTTGAACGCGCATTGAAAGCGTGTATTCGTCATCGCCATACTGGCGTATCACCCGGCGTGATGGTATGGGGTGCCATTGGTTACACGTCTCGGTCACCTCTTGTTCGCATTGACGGCACTTTGAACAGTGGACGTTACATTTCAGATGTGTTACGACAAGTGGCTCTACCCTTCATTCGATCCCTCGAAACGCTACATTTCAGCAGAATAATGCACGACCGCATGTTTCAGGTCCTGTACGTGCCTTTCTGGATACAGAAAATGTTCGACTGCTGCCCTAGCCAGTACATTCTCCAGATCTCTCACCAATTGAGAACGTGTGGTCAATGGTGGCCCAGCAACTGGCTCGTCACAATATGCCAGTCACTACTCTTGATGAACTGTGGTATCGTGTTGAAGCCGCATAGGCTCCCACATATTCATCGCTGCTGGTTCGTGACTATTGCACAAAAAACTAAATCACGCCATCCAAGCTCTGATTGACTCAATGCCCAGGCATATCACGGCTGTTATTACAGCCAGAGGTGGTTGTTCTGGGAACTGATTTCTCAGGATCTATGCACCCAAATAGCGTGAAAATGTAATCACATGTCAGTTCTAGTATAATATATTTGTCCAATGAATACCCATTTATCATCTGCATTTCTTCTTGGTGTAGCAATTTTAATGGCCAGTAGTGTATCAAACTTTCTACTTCCGTTTCCTCTCCAACTGTGGGAGACACCTTCGGATATAAAATGTCAAACTGCAACCAGAACTCGACGGAGCGCCGAAGATATGGGCAGGGTAGAGGGCACCACAGTCCATCATTTGACGTCGGCTACGAGATTATCTCTGCTAGTGCCAACATTCTTGATTGAAAGTAATGGATCGTCATTCTTTGCAGTGTTGACATCCAAATATCCATCACGATAATGACATCCAAATATCCATCACGATAATGCACCCACATATTCATCGCTGCTGGTTCGTGACTATTGCACAAAAAACTAAATCACTGTGCTTCCTAATCCTCCATACACTCCAGACCTGGCCCTCGTGGATTTTTTTTTATTTCGAAAGTTGAAAACTGCATTGAAAGGACAAAGATTTGCAACGATAGACGAGATAAAATTCGCAGAACAACGCTTTGCGCGATCCAGTAAGAGACGTACCAAGATTGCTTCTGTCTATGGAAATGATGTTGAAAGTGGTGTACCAATTGTGGAGGAGAGTATTCCGAAGTAGGTCATGCATAATAAGTAAAAGATAAGAGTAGAATAATTTTGTGGATAAAGTTCTGGAATTTTTTGAACAGACCTCGTAACAGTACTCGCAGTTGCCTTTTCGAGGCGCCAGTGCTCTTGCTATTTTTTAACGATTTTTGGAACAGCTTACAGCATCTCTGCTGGGTTGTGCAAACTGTTTGAATGAAATTGTAGTTTCTGGTGCCTCCACTGAGCAACATTTACAAAATCTCCATACTCTTTTTTTCTGTTGGTTGGGTGGGGTTGTTCGGGGAAAGACACCAGACACCGAGGTCATCGGTCTCATTGGATTAGGCAAGGAAGGGGAAGGAAATCGGCCGTGCCCTTTCAAAGGAACCATCCTGACATTTGCCTGGAGTGATTCAGGGAAATCACGGAAAACCTAAATCAGGATGGCCGGATGCGGGATTGAACCGTCGTCCTCCCGAATGCGAGTCCAGTGTCTAACCACTGCGCCACCTCGCTCGGTTTTTTTTTTTTCTGTCCTCTAAGCGGCTGCGTTGAAGTGTAATTTAGAAAAACATCATTTTTTTCAACCTTTTATCGTTTATCGTGCGTTTTCTCACGAGGGTCTGAAACCCTTGCATCAACATGTTTCTGGTATTGTGTTGCTTCCACACACTATGTCTGTCAAAGAACTGTAGGCTGTTCTCAGCAAAGTCGCCTACTACGATAAATTTTCATCTGCAACTGCGACAATTGCTCGTTATTTACATGCATTGCTGCATAAAGGGACTCAGTTTCACTGGTCGCAGACTTGTGAAACCGCGTTTTCCACCAGTAAGGCCATGTTGCACTCTCCGTCCTGCTTAGTGACGCACCATCCAGCCCTCCACTTGGCCCTTGCAACGGACGCTTCACAGTATAGATCTTTGTTTTAGTACCTGTATATGTGCAGTGCCGAAGTCTTGTGCTATTCCTCGAATAGGTGTCGAAAATGTTGAACTCAAATTTATTGATGGAATACCAGACTATTGCAATGCGTCGATAATATTTCGAGATATACGTGCTGAATGTGAGGGATACAAGAATCAGCTATTTTCCAAATACTGTACTGCTGTTGCACTGATTAAAAAAAATCAAGTAATTTTTTTCGATGTTGATGATAATTGTAGATGGTGAATAAATAAATATACACTCCTGGAAATGGAAAAAAGAACACATTGACACCGGTGTGTCAGACCCACCATACTTGCTCCGGACACTGCGAGAGGGCTGTACAAGCAATGATCACACGCACGGCACAGCGGACACACCAGGAACCGCGGTGTTGGCCGTCGAATGGCGCTAGCTGCGCAGCATTTGTGCACCGCCGCCGTCAGTGTCAGCCAGTTTGCCGTGGCATACGGAGCTCCATCGCAGTCTTTAACACTGGTAGCATGCCGCGACAGCGTGGACGTGAACCGTATGTGCAGTTGACGGACTTTGAGCGAGGGCGTATAGTGGGCATGCGGGAGGCCGGGTGGACGTACCGCCGAATTGCTCAACACGTGGGGCGTGAGGTCTCCACAGTACATCGATGTTGTCGCCAGTGGTCGGTGGAAGGTGCACGTGCCCGTCGACCTGGGACTGGACCGCAGCGACGCACGGATGCACGCCAAGACCGTAGGATCCTACGCAGTGCTGTAGGGGACCGCACCGCCACTTCCCAGCAAATTAGGGACACTGTTGCTCCTGGGGTATCGGCGAGGACCATTCGCAACCGTCTCCATGAAGCTGGGCTACGGTCCCGCACACCGTTAGGCCGTCTTCCGCTCACCCCCCAACATCGTGCAGCCCGCCTCCAGTGGTGTCGCGACAGGCGTGAATGGAGGGACGAATGGAGACGTGTCGTCTTCAGCGATGAGAGTCGCTTCTGCCTTGGTGCCAATGATGGTCGTATGCGTGTTTGGCGCCGTGCAGGTGAGCGCCACAATCAGGACTGCATACGACCGAGGCACACAGGGCCAACACCCGGCATCATGGTGTGGGGAGCGATCTCCTACACTGGCCGTACACCACTGGTGATCGCCGAGGGGACACTGAATAGTGCACGGTACATCCAAACCGTCATCGAACCCATCGTTCTACCATTCCTAGACCGGCAAGGGAACTTGCTGTTCCAACAGGACAATGCACGTCCGCATGTATCCCGTGCCACCCAACGTGCTCTAGAAGGTGTAAGTCAACTACCCTGGCCAGCAAGATCTCCGGATCTGTCCCCCATTGAGCATGTTTGGGACTGGATGAAGCGTCGTCTCACGCGGTCTGCACGTCCAGCACGAACGCTGGTCCAACTGAGGCGCCAGGTGGAAATGGCATGGCAAGCCGTTCCACAGGACTACATCCAGCATCTCTACGATCGTCTCCATGGGAGAATAGCAGCCTGCATTGCTGCGAAAGGTGGATATACACTGTACTAGTGCCGACATTGTGCATGCTCTGTTGCCTGTGTCTATGTGCCTGTAGTTCTGTCAGTGTGATCATGTGATGTATCTGACCCCAGGAATGTGTCAATAAAGTTTCCCCTTCCTGGGACAATGAATTCACGGTGTTCTTATTTCAATTTCCAGGAGTTTATTTACACTCTTAAGTCTGTGTTTGTGTTTTTATTTCTCTAGGCAAAATGTCACATACGTTATTACACGTTAGTGCACATTTATGTACGTTAATGTATGTGACACTCTTCCCTTGAAATATACCACTTGGAGTTCATTCTATCGTGTAGCCTATTGCTCGCCAGTACCTAACACAGTAGGTATCATGGCAGGCTGGGTGAAGCACCCTCGCCGCAAGGACTTTGTTGTGGGTGACTGGTCCTGTGATGATGACCAAGACCAGAAGACCAATAAGAAGAATGGAGCACTCCTTCCTGACAGCATACGAGCGATAATTGTAGGTCCTTCCAACTGTGGTAAGACAAATGTCCTCATGGCTCCTGTTAACGCACATAGACGGAGTCCGCTTCGAGTACCTTTTGGTTTTCTTCAAAACACTCTTTCAACCCAAGTACCAGTTACTGCAGAAAATATTAGATGGAGTAGATGGTGTAGCGTACAGAGCATTCAGTGAAAGCGACGACATCCGCCCACCTGAAGTGGTAAAGCCTAACACTGTCTTCATATTTGACAATGTTACTGTTGAAAAGCAGGATCAAATCCGTAGATATTGCTGCTTTGGTAGTGATATGGGTATTGACGTATTTTATCTGAGTCAGACATATTCCAGGATCCCAAAACAGTTGAGGGATAACGCCAACCTCATTATAACCTTCAAACAAGACAATCTCAATGTAAAACACATTTACCAGGCTCATGTAGGGACCGACATGTCATACAATGAATTTGTAAAGATATGTGCGGATTGCTGGAATCATTCACAATACGGATTTCTCGTTATTGATAAACTCGAAAATTGAGTGACGGTAGGTACAGCTGGAACTTACAGTTGTTTCCCCATATATAAATGTACAAAATAGGTGAGTGTATCAGTAGACACTGCAACACGGACAAATTTGCATGCATGGCGGACGCCCAGTCTGAATGCTCGCATGTACACAAATATGAAATTTAAAAATCTGGAGGGAGGAATCGGTAAGGCTGTAAGGGAATTAAAGTACACTCAGAAACTTCTTGCGCTTCACCAAAACCGGCTATAGAACAGAATTAGCGCAATTGAGGGGGAAGATACAAGCTGAGGTTGTTATTGAAGAAGGGGATGCAGGAAAGAAGAAGAACAAAGCATATATAAAACCATGTGATATACAGAGCTCAGCTTAGTATGTGCTGAAATGTCGACAAAGGTGCGCAAAGCAGGTCGAGAGAAATTACGCTTCTTGAGGTTGGGACATATGAATCGGGAGCAACCACTGAGAGAAACTTTTATACCTGTTACCGAATCTATCAGGAAGATGGCTTCATGTGATAATGATCCAATCACTGAATTCACTAACCGGTATGCGGTGGGTAGGATAGATAGAATATTTGGTTGGTGTCAGGAGGGAGATATCGAACATGCTAGGCTCTCAAACTATAAGTTTAACCAATAGCACAATACGGATTGGGGATAAAGAGTTTAAAATAACACCTGGCTTAATGAATCTAATCTTCCTAAGGCCATCAAAAAACTTAAAATACTCTACCAATGATCGCAGAGTCTATGGTGAAATCCTGCAGTTGACAGAGGTGCATAAAAATCCTGACAGAACACTGAGAAACCCGCAAAACTCTAAATACACAACCATTATACAATCTTTACTGAATGAGCAACCTGTGAGTGTGTAGACATTCAGCGTAAAGGAGTGAGCAATCAACTCCCGCAGTATGTATATTACGATGAGCCGGATGAACTAATAGACAGACTTCGACTGTTGATGGCTTTGGCTGTTGCGGGCAATACAGCAAACTCGAATGAGGTTACCTCAGTAATTTCAGAACTTAGAGAGGAATCATTGAATAATAATAGCGAATATGGAAACAGTGGTTCAGCAGCTGCACAAACTGGAAGAACATACCTGCGCAGACATGTAATGATTAAAGGACTAGACGACTTATGGCTGGCAGATCTTGTGGATATGGGTCTCTACTCCCGTAAGAATAAAGGTTTCAAGTATATTTTAATGGTAGTTGATACATACTCTAAATTCACATGGGCATTTCCTGTGAAAACCAAAACAGGCATAGATGTTGCTGTGTTGTTTGACCATTTGCTGCAGACAGGAACGAATCGATGCCTGGACAATCTTCAAACCGATGATGATGGCGAGTTTTACAATGAACACTTCAAGACTGTGATGGAGCGGTGCGGGATACACCATTACTCCACATTTACCCACCTGAAAGCTAGCATCGTGGAGCGTTTGAACAGAACAGTCAAAGCTCAAATGTGGATGCGAATTAATCTTCGTTGTTCATACAAGTGGACAGATATTCTCCCACAGATAATTGCATGGTATAATCGAGCCAAACGTAGTACAACAAAAATGAGACCAATCGATGTTTGCGATAATTCACTCATGGACACAGTATATTTCCGCATTAAAATGCTGGACCCATGCAAGCTGAGTTTCAATGTAGGCGACTTAGTATGTATTTCAAAACATAAGACAGCTTTCGAGAAATCGCTCTTACCAGACTGGTCAGCGGAGATATTCACAGTATCCAAAGTGCAGAGAACGAACCCTAGGACATATATCTTAAAGGATGGCAAGAGTGATGAAATTGCAGGATCCTTTTACACGGAGGAATTGCAGAAGAGTTCTGAACCAGATGTATTTCTCATCGAATGCATCATAAGACATCGTGGGAATAGAGCGCTAGTTAAATGGTTGGGATTTCCATCATCAGAAAACTGTTGGATTGCCACTGATGAGTTAGTTTATAACAGGGGGAATAGACCTCTATCTCCTCAGTAGCGTACCATGCATGATAGGAAGCACACCATAATAAGAGGTGGAGGTGCTATTCTCGACAAATTTCCTGTGGAATTGCACATTCCAGGATATAACTTCTGTGGACTTGGAACAAAGCTTCAGAAACGCCTGGCACGTGGTTATAAAGGTATTAACCTACTAGACTGCCTAGAGCATGACATTGCATATGCTGCAAATAAGGATCTCCCAGCATGCCACGTCACAGACCGAATATTAGCCGATAAAGCAAAGAAAATAAGATGAAGAAAAGATCTCAGAATAGGTCAGCGCATTGCTGCATTCATAGTTGATAAAACCATGCATGGAAAAAACTAAGTTAGGCTTGAGGGTGATGAATTTCAAACGAATTATGAATGCAGCGTGGACAGCTTTGGAGGCGAAGAAGAAGAAACCCGGTTGTTTGAAAAGCTGTATTCTCACTTCGATGTGTGCAGCTAAATATATGTTGAAGGGCGAGAAGAAGAAGAAGGAGAAGAAGAAGGCTGCAATTAAACCACCTAGGGTCCTACCACTACCAAAGACGTCAGGTGGAATTATTCCATTCCTCATTCCAGCTCTTGCAGCTTTTGTCAGCAGTAGGTTCACTTACAGGCGGAGCTGCAGCTATTGCCAAAACGGTCAAAAACGCGCCGAATGCGCAGGCGCAACTAGAGGAAACAAGACGACATAATCAGGCTGTGGAAGCAGCAGCTATCGGAAAGGGTCTCTACTTGAATCCATACAAGAGAGGACGAGGTCTCTTCATATATAAAAAAAAGTCCGTCAGTTATCCTAACTGATCGAGCGCTCATGAATAAAGATCTGGTTAAGCTTGTTAAAGAAAAACTTCACATTCCCGGATTCCGTGGCGTCTTTGTGCGGGATACTTTACCAAAGACCATGTGGCGAACTAATGAGTGCGGAATTGTAAGTTTAGATGTTGCTGGGGGTCCAGGGACCCATTGGGTGGCATAAGTTAAGAAAAGTGCAAATACAGTTCAGTATTTCGATTCATTTGCAGATTTACAGCCGCCTGAAGAATTACAACGCTACTTCACCAGCAAAAGACGTGTCTTCTACAATTCCTGGCGATATCAGGGCTTTAACACATACCTGTGTGGACATCTCTGTGTTATATTCCTCCTCACATTCATGACAAATTAGCGTGCACCTGCAGCAGCGGACCTCTGGAATGAGTGCTATATTTAGACCAGGCGGATGGATGTCTGGAATGCACACTTTCTCCTCCTCAAAGCAGGTGAGCCAACATCCACACATATAAAAGAGCCATCACTGAACACACGCCCATCATTTGAGGTTTAGATGCAATGTCGTACACTCTGACTTTAAAAGAGCGAGGATCAGTATTACGTGCAAATTTCTTTCCACCAATTGATTTAAGTGCAGGCGGCTGGAGTACTGTGCTGATTGGCCTGGAGACGTGTAACAGCATTCCAAATTTCACAAAGAGTAACAATAAACTGCATCTGGAAATTAAAAGTTGGAAGGAGATTCTAGAAATACAACCAGGTGCCTACAATACTAATGATTCAAATGAAGTCTTAAAACAGTCTGGGAAAGGTATTGAACTATTGGCAAACATCAATACGCTTAAATCTGAAATACGGGCAGAGAGTGCTATGATCAGCGTTAGGCGGAGATATTCAATAGGTCCACTGCTAGGTCATGTTTTGGTGAAGGACCCCAGTAAATTTTACGCATCAGATCGGGCTGTGGACATACTTCCAGTCATACCTCAATGATAAATTGATTCACTCAATTTACAGATTCTTCTCTACAGTCGGTACTGGGTATAAAATAGTTCAAGCCCCCACAAACGCTATATATCTCCCAGTGACAGTTCAGACATTCGACTATCTAGAACTGTATGTTGTGGACCAGAATAATCAACTTGTTAACTTTCGAGTAGAAGAGATCATTGTATACGAGGTGCATTCAAGTTCTAAGGCCTGCGATTTTTTTTCTAATTAACTACTCACCCGAAATAGATGAAACTGGAGTTACTTCTCGACGTAATCGCCCTGCAGACGTACACATTTTTCACAACGCTGACGCCATGATTCCATGGCAGCGGCGAAGGCTTCTTTAGGAGTCTGTTTTGACCACTGGAAAATCACTGAGGCAATAGCAGCACGGCTGGTGAATGTGCTGCCACGGAGAGTGTCTTTCATTGTTGGAAAAAGCCAAAAGTCACTAGGAGCCAGGTCAGGTGAGTAGGGAGCATGAGGAATCACTTCAAAGTTGTTATCACGAAGAAACTGTTGCGTAACGTTAGCTCGCTGTGCAGGTGCGTTGTCTTGGTGAAACAGCACACGCACAGCCCTTCCCGGACGTTTTTGTTGCAGAGCAGGAAGGAATTTGTTCTTCAAAACATTTTCGTAGGATGCACCTGTTACCGTAGTGGCCTTTGGAACGCAATGGGTAAGGATTACGCCCTCGCTGTCCCAGAACATGGACACCATAATTTTTTCAGCACTGGCGGTTACCCGAAATTTTTTTGGTGGCGGTGAATCTGTGTGCTTCCATTGAGCTGACTGGCGCTTTGTTTCTGGATTGAAAAATGGCATCCATGTCTCATCCATTGTCACAACCGACGAAAAGAAAGTCCCATTCATGCTGTCGTTGCTTGGCAAAATGCCACACGGGCAGCCATGTGGTCGTCCGTCAGCATTCGTGGCACCCACCTGGATGACACTTTTCGCATTTTCAGGTCGTCATGCAGGATTGTGTGCACAGAAATTCCAACTCTGGAGGCGATCTGTTCAACAGTCATTTGGCGATCCTCCAAAACAATTGTCTCCACTTTCTCGATCATGTCGTCAGACCGGCTTGTGTGAGCCCGAGGTTGTTTCGGTTTGTTGTCACACGATGTTCTGCCTTCATTAAACTGTCGCACCCACGAACGCACTTTCGACACATCCATAACTCCATCACCACATGTCTCCTTCAGCTGTCGATGAATTTCAATTGATTTCACACCACGCAAATTCAGAAAACGAATGATTGCACGCTGTTCAAGTAAGGAAAACGTCGCCATTTTAAGTATTTAAAACAGTTCTCATTCTCGCCGCAGGCGGTAAAATTCCATCTGCCGTACAGTGCTGCCATCTCAGGGACGTATTGACAATGAATGCGGCCTCATTTTAAAACAATGCGCATGTTTCTATCTCTTTCCAGTCCGGGGAAAAAGATCGGAGGCCTTAGAACTTGAATGCACCTCGTACTTGCATCTAAGGCACGATGGGGCTAAAGTATAAAGCTAGCACACCGAGCTCACAACCCGTTAGTGCAATGCAGAAATGCAAGGTAATAAAAAGTCTTAATTATAAATACCTTATCTCAGCAGGTTTCAAACCGCGAATCGACATCGCTCAATGTAACTCAGTCGGTAGAGTATGATGATGGAATTGTATGTCATGAATACCACTCATACAAACCCTACACTTCAACCATATTTAATAAAAATGATGAAATTAGGATTGTTATCCAGCATCAGGGCCAGCCGGGGTGGCCGAGCGGTTCTAGGCGCTACAGTCTGGAACTACACGACCTCTACAGTCGCAGGTTCGAATCCTGCCTCGGGCATGGATGTGTGTGACGTCCTTAGGTTAGTTAGGTTTAAGTAGTTCTAAGTTCTAGGGGACTGATGACCTCAGAAGTTAAGTCCTATAGTGCTCAGAGCCATTTGAACCAACCAGCATCAGGACGCTGTAGCAATGCCTTGCAAGAGCTTCCCGTATCTGGACTGCACATTTAAGAAAGCTGACGGCACTGTGGTAATGCTCTCAAAGCTGATGCATAATGCTCTAGTATTCCTGTTTCAGGAGATACGTTATGAACTTAATGGTATCTAAATCGACCACACATGTTATGTTGGTCTAGCATCAACCCTTAAGACATACATTTCAGCCTCAGCGTCTGATTCAAACAGCTTGGAAAATGTGGATTGGTTCATAGATACCCCAGATGGTGAGGGGGGATACAACCGATTTACCGCATGTATTCCACTAAAAATGCTTATGGGGTACTTTGAGGACATGCAGCGAATTATTATGAGCGCTAACAGGAACTTATTTTGGTGCAGAGTGCAAATGACGCGAATTCATTCTTTCAAGCAGCTGCAGAGAATTTTCAAATTAAAATTAATAGTATAGTGTGGAAAATACCTCACATCAGTTTTGCTGACGAGGAACGCTAGAGGCTCTTAACTAACCTTTGGCTCATCGGAGCTTTTTGAATACCCAGCCCTACCTACAGCATCCAAATATATGTGGGCTATTAAAACATCAGTGCAGTTGGCAGTACCTCAATTCATCATACTCGCAATTCAAACTCAAAGGTGTGGGAATGTGTCAAAGGACTCAACTGAATTTGACCACTGCAAGTTAACTAACGCCAGAGTCTGCTTGAATTCCGAATACTACCCATATGAGAATCCACATCTACAGTGGGGAGCAATGTATGCAGTCTGGCATTTGACATGTTTGAGAGATTCGGAGCATCTTACTACGAAGGTGTTGAAAATGAAGGATGCCTACTCAGTCCACAGAATTTCAAGAAGTTAGCACCAATAACCGTGATTGACTGTTCAAAACAGAATGAGATTATTAAATCAGAGCCTGTAGATGTGCGGTTTGAAATTGAATCTTCAACAAAATTCCAGATCACACTTCAGCATATGCTCTAGTTCCGCATGATTGTGTTGTTAACTACTGCCCACTCACTGGTGTAGTGCAACGAGTTGTATGAATTAATAGGTGCTCTGATAGCTCTAAGGCAGATCATGATGTTACCCCAAGGTGTGAGGATCGTAGCTGACGTTCAAGGATTTTACTACAATGAACGCAGGCGATTCATATTTAAAGACTGTGCATTAATAGCATTCACACAAAGTGATGGAATAATAGGAACATTTGCATCAAGCATTGCATCGAGGAAACCATTCAATGATGTGAAGTGCATTAAAACATGTAGAAGTACAATGTGGTTAACACACTTCTATCATGGAATTCACTGGGATGACCCAGGCATCTCTTATAAAGATTTGGTGCGAGTGCTCTGAGTATTTAATTGCAAGGAGACAATCATCGACATTAAAGGTGATGAGAAGATTACCTGCCTGAGTAGAATCTACAAGTATGCTGCTATTCAAAACCTGGAATACTACGGATGTCCACCCCTCCATCAACTTAGACGGCGAACATGTGAAGAAGAAAATACCGTTGTGTCTACATATGAAAATGTAAAATTACTTTTAAGTTGGATGATGATGTCCAAATAAATGAAATTTTATTGAAATAATTTGTGTTGTTCTTTAACCTTCCATTAAATTCACAACTCTCTCTAATTGAAATAGTGTTTAAAGCAACAGACCTTACAGACATGTGCAGTGCAATGCAGATGTAACCACCCATTGTACTGGAAATACATTTATGATAAATTCACAACTGTCTCTCTCTCTCTTTGAAATAGTGTTTAAAGCAACAGACCTTATAGACCTATTCGGTGCAATGTGGATGTAACTGCCCATTGTACAGAAATACATTTATGATTTTAATCAAAATAATGGTGATTGAGGTTTGAAATAACAAGATTCTGCATTTTTACAAAAAAATAAGTGAATTTATTATTAAACTCAGATTTACTTGTGAATATGTGATTCAGCTTTAACAATGTTTCGCGAAATATAAGTTTACAGATACGTGATTCAGATTTAACAATGTTTTGAGAAATATCAGTTTACAGGTATGTGATTCAGATTTACATTTTTTTGAGAAATATCAACATTCTGCTGTATACAGATACATGATTCAGATTTACATTTTTTGAGAAATATCAACATTCTGCTGTTTACATATATGTGATTCAGATTTACATTATATCAGTTTACAACTAATGCAGAGGTACTATTACAAACTAATTACACTATCTTACAGGATAAATATTACCACTAGTGAAATTCCACGAGAAACAGAAAAGACTTTGAGGTAAAGCTGAACATATCTTTCTTCCAATACAACAAGCAGGTGAACATATTTCTTTGAAGTGCGTTGCTCTAAACATTTTCCACTACCACAAGCAAGTGAACATGTATATAAATATAAACAATTAACTGTGTGGAACTCACATACTTAAAACTAGTTCTGACTGGATGGCTAGCGGCAGTTGAAACTTAGAAACTAAAATCTAATCTATAACCACTCACACACATGCACATATGAAGTCCGAAAACTTTCATGACACTTAAAATAATGAATAATATACCTCTGCTTATCTCCAACAGTATCCAACAGTTTAGGGATGGTGCTTCCTCACGTAATTTGTTGCTCTGGACATAATGGCAAATCGCTTGTCTCTCCATGCAAATTATTAGGATATGTGATGTCTGCCTTAAGCACATATCCTACATCAGAATCTGCCGCAAGACCCATTATTTTCCACCTAACCCCTTCAATTCGTTTTCGGGCGCCCATCGAAACCCACCAACTGGCAGTGGCTGCACTGTGGCACGCCGGTATAAGTTGTTCACATCTAAGTACATAATGTAACTCGAATCAAGGGATGCATTAAACCCGACATCCATCCATAGGTTATTTGCCTTGTCATGCCTGTGGACACATTGACAAACTTCCCCACGGATCCCGTGCTCAAAAAATAGAAGCATTGCAGCATCAGTCAAAAGTTCGATGCTGCGCCCCAATTTTTTGAGCATAGCATCCCAGGACAACCCAGGTGCTGTGTAATAAAAGGTGGGGTTCAGAGGGTATGTGGCCATACATACACTCTGTAACTTTTCGAAAACACCTGCAAGCAAATGCATGTCTGTGTCCATGTATAGTCTTGCATATTCCCCCAAACTGGGGATGTTGAATTCCCGCCAGACATTCACGGCATGCTCATAATTTGCTATAGTTACAGCATCGCCTGTGAGAGTACTGGTAAATGCAGATATGTTGGCAAGCTTGGTTTCATTGAGTTTTGCCACACTATTAACTTATTCGTATGGGAAAACTCCTTTCCTAGTCGCAAGTTGGAACTCTTCCTCATCAGGAAATGCAGATCGAGTGATATGCGTATCATTCTGAGGTAAAGTTTCAACGAGTTTCTGGAGTGAAGTGCATAAAGCGTAAATAGTCAAGGAAGTGGAGCGTAATTTTTGGCGTCATTCGTTTTGAGAAAGAAATGTACTTCTCAACAGTTTCAGGGAGGACACTGACCTGATCATTCTTCATACCGAAATTAGCCAGGTACTCAATGAGAACCGGCCGCGGTGGCCGTGCAGTTCTAGGCGCTGCAGTCCGGAACCGCGGGACTGCTACGGTCGCAGGTTCGAATCCTGCCTCGGGCATGGATGTGTATGATATCTTTAGGTTAGTTAGGGTTAAGTAGTTCTAAGTTCAAGGGGACTGATGACCTAAGATGTTAAGTCAGTGCTCAGAGCCATTTTTGAACTCAATGAGAAAATGAGCGTCATACCCATTCAAGTTATGAAAAAAGACAGGTGCATGGCATGGTAACTTGTACTTCAAATTGCATGCCTTATGAGCTGCACTGTGGAGCTTCCCCGTAAGATGGTAATGATCTCTACGGAGAGTTTCCACTTTTCTATCTAACGGCGGCCCACAAATATGGCAATTAACCGCCTTTTCATACAATTCATCACCTTCTTTTGATATGGTCATGGGCATGTTGGTGATGTAGAGCTTATCAACTTCCCATGAACGGTTTTCAAGCTCAGTGAGGAGCCAAACTACAAGATCATCTCCAACATAAGACTTGTAGTGTTTAAGTTTAAAATCATATCCACATACAAGTTGGAACGCTGCTGCATAAGGTACGTGTTTTTGTGTGAAGGTTGCATGTGAGGCCAAGGGGTTCCCTTCACAATGAGCCAGCAGGCATTCAAAGTTGGCGTACACAACTAAAGGACATCACTGCTGGTGGTGAGCATTTTGAAATTTAATGAAGTTATTTTCCTCTGTGGGCATAATAACACATATCAGGTCCTTGGAAGCACAATCTAATAGATGTATTGCTAATAACTTTTCTGATGAAAAATAATTCAGACACCTTAAACAAATATGCTTTTTACACCAGTTGTTACTTAACTGGGAATAAAGGAAGCAGGACATGTCTTTCATCCAAACTTAGTGATAATTATCACTCTCTGAGAAGAGCATCATGTTTACATGCAGCTCTCACACCCCTGCAAATTTTGAGAAATGGAGGGGGCCGACAATGGTGTGCTTGTCTTGCTCATTGACTTGTCGTTATTCTTATCCAGACCATAAACGGTATTCTGCACCTCAAATTTAGGTATGCCCTGGGTCTTAAATTTATAATATGTCTTAATATCACTGACTTTGTAACTGTTTGGATGCTGTGAATCTTTCTTGTAATTTCTCTCGCAAGCCAGAATTGTCCATGCAAAACAAGCTTGATCCTTTGTATTTTGGACATTAATGCATGCCTTCTTGTTAGCTATATCCTTAGGGAGCTTAATATCACTGGACCCTCCATTTACCGGTTCATATACATGTATATGGATGTCAAGGTGTGGTATATGGCAGAGCACTTTAGCAGACCCATGTACTTCCATTGCGGAAAATCGGCCCATAATAGCACTCAAGGTGGATTCGCGATAAAACGCAGCAGTGGATGTGCTCCGGGAAATAACTCCATTATCACCCCATATATAGTGCAGAGTTGTAGCCTCTGCATCACCTAGATGTTTAGGCGGGTGATTCAACTCGCAGCATAGTACTGCACTGCATTTAATGGCGTTAAATCTCGGATCGTCTAGGACTTTGAGGAGCTCGGTCTCCAAGACAGGGAGGCACGCCTCTAAAAACCCGACCGGATCGCAATACCTCCCTCCTGGATTCTCAATCCTTGTGAATGAGATGCGCCCTCAAAAGCCCTAGCAACTGCTGAATATTCCAGAGGGGTCATTATACCGTTATTCTGATGTCCTTCACTATCAATAGGACTGGGGAGAGCACTACCACTAGCCACAGGATAATCAATATTACTACTACTGCTACTACTACAGCTAGGAGTCCATCCCATCGATAACAGGGCTGGTGAGGGTGCACCAGCTATAGGGAGGGGTATGCATCTTGGTACACACACCTTTCGTTGACTGTGGGGGCGAGCTGTCTGAGGAAGCAGAGGCAGTGATGCTTGGTGGGAACAGCCGGGCTGCGGCTATGGCCCCCAGGGTCTGGTGTCCACATTACCAACCACTGAGGTGGGAGGCAGATGCCCATGCTCTTCTTCTTCTGCCGGCTGAGTTGCCCATGGGTACCAGAGGACTAGTGGTGGGGCGGGGGCAGGTGCTGTTCCTGCCTCTCACGCAGCTGTGATCGGCGCTATACATGGCGCAACGTGTCTCTTTGGTGTGCGGCTGATGCCCACACCCACAACCACTGCTCTAGGTACACGATGCACTTCGTGTGATAAGCCTGTAACATAAATAACAATAAATAAGTTTAATGATCTAGATTTAAAACAATAAATAATAACACTAAATAAGGGTAATTATTTGCTGTAATGATAAAGTTCAAAACTATTCACCTTCTCCACTCTGGCTCCACGGCTTGAGCAACTCATCAGCACATTCAGCGAAGTCTCCCAACCACTGTGGTATATCTGCCGCCTCATCTAAAAGGGCCATGAGCTTGCGCCTTTCGGATTCTTCTTTTTCATCTGCAGCGGCCGCCATCTTGTGAACCCAATCATGGATTTCACCCCCGCCTTACACAACTCCCTCGGCATCCCCCTGCCTATTCACAGAATCGTCTAGAAAGAAAAGAAAAGAATATGTCTCAGCTCAATCTAGGCACTTGGGAAACCAATACATATTACACGAAATTATTCTATCTAAGAACTACGTTTTACAAATGTACTTACATTCGCACTGTGCCCCAGCCCTCTCGACCTCTAGCTGATGGGTTAGCTCAGACAACATGCGAGGGATGAATTCTAGAAAGACGGAAAAGACTGAGTATAATATCCAGTATGGAAAAAAAATCTCTGTAGCCCACACATACACATACATACACACAACCTGTTAAAGGGTGCAGGAGTCTGTGTATACTACAGTCCAAAACAGATATAACACACACAGTCCATTACAGGAGGCAGCAGTCTGTGTGTACTACGGTCCAAAACAGATATAACACACACAGTCCATTACAGGAGGCAGCAGTCTGTGTAGACTACGGTCCAAAACAGATATAACACACACAGTCCATTACAGGAGGCAGCAGTCTGTGTAGACTACGGTCCAAAACAGATATAACACACACAGTCCATTACAGGAGGCAGCAGTCTGTGTAGACTACGGTCCAAAACAGATATAACACACACAGTCCATTACAGGAGGCAGCAGTCTGTGTAGACTACGGTCCAAAACAGATATAACACACACAGTCCATTACAGGAGGCAGCAGTCTGTGTAGACTACGGTCCAAAACAGATATAACACACATACAATCTGTTAGAGGTCGCAGCAGCCTGTGTAGACTGTGGTCCAAAACAGATATAACACACATACAGTCCGTTAAAGGACGCAGCAGTCTGTGGACTATGGCTCAAACAGATATTTGAGCACCGAAAAAGTACTTACCAGGTAATTGGTCTTCATCTCCTCAGTGGCACTTGCCGCTGCTGTTTCTGTTGTCACTGCTGGTGCTGTTGGTACGCTTCATGATGAGGACGAAAGTACAGGGATTGATCTCTGTGTGAAGTACGTAAGCAGACTGAGGGCGAGTTCGGTTGTGGTATGGCTTATATAGCTTCTATGACGTCGAATCACGTCACTAATGCAGTAGCCAATAGGAATGCAGCATTGTAGGGGTGGGGGGTGCTACGTCATGAGAGAAAGAATGATGACTGCGCTCCCAGTGGGAAAACCTCCAACTTCTCATTTGATCATTGAATCTCCAAGTGATACATTCAGTTATCGAATATAATTAAAATTGGAATAGAATTAAATACTTAGGTAATTCATATGTTAGATGTGCTCCATTACAATCGTTAGCATATTTATAGAAGACGATCAGTGGCGTCAGTGTGAGCGTGCGGGCTGGAGGCCATGACGTCAGCATTCGCGCGCTCGTGGGCTATACATGTGGCGCATGCCCTTTTAGAAACGCATGAGAGAGAAAGCATTGCAGCATCTCTCTCTCAGCACTTGACTACAGGTCTGGTTTTTTAAAAAAAGGGCTTTTTTTAGTATTATCCATTCCGTGTGCACCTTCGTCAACGGAACGTATGGTCAGTCGCAGGTGAAGCAGATGGCAGACTTTGGTTAAGGAGTAATAGAGTAGGACAATGCAATGAGTCTACCTAAGAGACAGCTTATAAAATACATGCGACTCGTCCTAGAATGCAGCTGAAGTGTGTGGGATTCGTACCAACTGGTCTAGCAGGGATACTGAATGACAGAAAGCAGGACAGCACCAGTGGTCACAGGTCTGCTGACTTGCAGTAGGGCCGTCACGTGGATTCAAATGGTTCAAATGGCTCTCAGCACTATGGGACTTAAGTTCTCAGGTCATCAGTCCCCTAGAACTTAGAACTACTTAAACCTAACTAACACACATCTATGCCCGAGACAGGATTCGAACCTGCGACCGTAGCTGTCGCGCGGTTCCAGATTGTAGCGACTAGAACCGCTCGGCCACCGCGGCCGGCCGATAACCTAGACTGGCAGACACCGTAAGACAGACGCCAACTTCTAGGGAAGGACTACTTACAAGTTTGAACAATCATTACTTAATGGGCAATCTAGGAATTTACTACGGCGTCCTGCGTATACCTCTCCAAGAGCGACAAAGACAAGCTTTGGCTAGTTGTAGCGCGCACAGAGGCGTTTAATCTGTCGCTTTTCTCACGTCACACACGCGAGTGGAACGGGGATAAACTCTGATGTATAGTGTTACGGGAGGTACACTCCATAGCGCTTTGCAAAGCACGGATGTAGATATAAGGATACAGGTAGTAAAGCACGTCTTTCCTCTCCAGCGTTTGTCCAGCAGACAAGTTGCGAGTACGGCTCACTATAGCTCTACGACGTTATTGGGCAAGTACAGCATTATAGAGTGCGGCCCGAGGTACCGCAAATGAGGCTATTGTGACTCATTACTCGACGCGAGTCCAACTAAAGTCGGCAGTATTGAAGAATGACACTGGCTGCAGTAGACAACAGATTTTCTCACAGGTAGTACTGTCCTCTTCTTAGAAGCTCTGGTGTCTGCGTCACGAACTGTACGTTCCCGCGGTGTTAGCGCGAGCAGCGGAGTTCGAACCGGTGACCTTTGGCGAGGCGCTCCGGGACGCTGGTCGTTACCTGCAAGCCACGGCGGGAGCTGATGGAATGCGGCAGATTAGGCGCCGCCGCTAACGTCTCGTCCGCCGTCCATTCATGTCCTCTCCAGCTGCCCAGGAGCTCGTGCGCCAGGCGTGTCCGGCGCGGTGTGGGCCATCCGTCCCGTATTCGTCGCGTCCGCCTTCTGCTTATAATCACGGCGTATTCAGATTTTATGCACTCTGAACTACCGCTTCGGAATGTGTGTCAACAAACGTGAAGGTCGATAGCTGGAAGGACTTGAGACACTGGCCGTTTTGTTCAGGTCCGGCCTTGCGCGTGCGTGGCTGCCGGCGTATTTGAAGAAGGGCGAGCGCCTCTTGTGTTAGTAGCTCTCACTGCAATCTACTTAGTATACTAAGCAAACAGTGTCGAGAGAATTTAATACAACCGTAACATGATTCAAATTTATTCATCGACCGTGTAAGAAACGTCTACATCCGCTGGGATTTATTGAGGCACTTTTCTACGCTGGAGAAGAAGAACACATGAACCACATGATGCTAGGATGTCCCGAGCCGAAAACGGAAACTAAATCAACCGAACGCTATACGGTACAAAGACACCCCCCCTCCCTCCCCCCCTCCGTTCCCCCACCATTGCGTTACCGGCCAGCTGGACACGAGAGACATCGGAGTTTAGAAGCTTCTGTACAGAATTGTCAAAAGATTTATTCTCTGCAGGAGACATCGCTAGGAATATACACTACTGGCCATTAAAATTGCTACACCACGAAGATGACGTGCTACAGACGCGAAATTCAACCGACAGGAAGAACATGCTGTGATATGCAAATGATAAGCTTTTCAGAGTGTTCACACAAGGTTGGCGCCGGTGACGACACCAACAACGTGCTGACACGAGGGTAGTTTCCAACCGATTTCTCATACACAAACAGCAGTTGACCGGCGTTGCCTGGTGAAACGTTGTTGTGATGCCTCCTGTAAGGAGGAGAAATGCGTACCATCACGTTTCCGACTTTGATAAAGGTCGGATTGTAGCCTATCGCGATTGCGGTTTATCGTATCGCGACATTGCTACTCGCTTTGGTCGAGATCCAATGACTGTCAGCAGAATATGGAACCGGTGGATGCAGGAGGGTAATACGGAACGCCGTGCTGGATCCCAACGGCCCCGTATGACTAGCAGTCGAGATGACAGGCATCTTATCCGCATGGCTGTAACGGATCGTGCAGCCACGTCTCGATCCCTGAGTCAACAGATTGGGACGTTTGCAACACAACCATCTGCACGAACAGTTCGACGACGTTTGCAGCAGCATGGACTATCAGCTCGGAGACCATGACTGCGGTTACCCTTGACGCTGCATCAAAGACAGGAGCGCCTGCGATGGTGTACTCAACGACGAACCTGCGTGAACGAATGGCAAAACGTCATTTTTTCGGATGAATCCAGGTTCTGTTTACAGCATCATGATGGTGGCATCCGTGTTTGGCGACATCGCGGTGAACGCACATTGGAAGCGTGTAATCGTCATCGCCATACTGGCGTATCATCCGGCAAGATGGTATGGGGTGCCATTGGTTACACGTCTCGGTCACCTCTTGTTCACACTGACGGCACTTTGAAAAGTGGACGTTACATTTCATATGTGTTACGACCCGTGGCTCTACCCATCATTCGATCCCTGCGAAACCCTACATTTTAGCACGGTAATGCACGACCGCATGTTGCAAGTCCTGTCACGCCTTTCTGGATACAGAAAATGGTTTGATGACTGCTGCCCTGGCCAGCACATTCTCCAGATCTCTCACCAATTGAAAATATCTGGTCAATGGTGGCCGAGCAATTGGCTCGTCTCAATACGTCAGTCACTACTCTTGATGAACAGCCGGCCTGCGGTGGTCTCGCGGTTCTAGGCTCTCAGTCCGAAACCGCGCGCCGCTACGGTCGCAGGTTCGAATTCTGCCTCGGGCATGGATGTGTGTGATGTCCTTAGGTTAGTTAGGTTTAAGTAGTTCTAAGTTCTAGGGGACTGATGAGCACAGATGTTAAGTCCCATAGTGCTCAGAGCCATTTGAACCACTCTTGATGAACTGTGGTATTGTGTTGAAGCTGCATGGGCTGCTGTACCTGTACACGCCATCCAAGCTCTGTTTGACTCAATGCCCAGGCGTATCAAGGCCGTTATTACGGCCAGAGGTGGTTGTTCTGGGTACTGATTTCTGAGGATCTATGCACCCAAATTGCGCGAAAATGTAATCACATGTCACTTCTAGTATAATATATTTGTCCAATGAATACCCGTTTATCATCTGCATTACTTGATGGTGTAGCAATTTTAATGGCCAGTAGTGTACTTTGGACCGAGAAAAAGCCGGACAAGCTCTGCGGTAGCTACAGTAAATGCGGATATGGGGAGTCCGAGCTGTCAACATCAGGAGGGATAACAACTTAAACGAGAAAGACATCGCTTGCAAGCGGCACTCCAACTGTCCTAAATGACACAAGACCAAACGGCCGTACACATAATAGTAGGGCATACATGCAGCTAATGTTACTATATCAAATTGTACTACTTATTATTTTCTTTCCTCTTTAACTGCAGGAATTAAAACTTCATTATACATCGCATACCATCTAAAGGTATGTGGCGTGGAAAACGTCTCCTACCACCAACTGATCCCCCTTCCCTGTTCGACCCCCTCAGAAATGGAGCCTGGCAAGAATGAATGTCGGCAAGCCTCTGTATTGGTTCTAATTACTCCAATTTTCTCGTCATGGTCATTTTGTGAGATGCATGTGGGACGAAGTAACCTATTGTCCGACTTTCACCGGAATGTACTGAACAGCAAATCTCTCCTTGATGCGCAACGCTCTTGTTAACGTCTGCCACTGAATGTTGTTGAGCGCCTCCGTACGGCTCCCGCGCCGCCTAAACGGACCCGAGACGAAACGCGCCTCTCTTCGTTGGATCTTATCTCTTGTATCAGGACTACCTGCTAAGGACCCCACATTGATGAACAGCACTCAATAATCGGTCCACCAAACGCCTTGTAAGCAACTTCGTTCGTGGATGAATTACACTTCCTTCAGATTGTAACCTCCCCGTCACTTATCGACCTTAATGACAGCGAAAAATTAAACTGCGTGTACCTAATGGAAATTTCGGAAAAGCAATTGTCACCGAAGTTAATCTGTCGGTAAAGAGGGAGGAAGGGTTACATCTAAATGAAAGGAAAAATGCAAACGAAATTGGTGGAAATTAATTTTGAAAAAGGGTAAAGTTAATAAAGAAAGTAAATGTGCGGTCGTTACGTTAACAATTAACTGGCGTTAGTTAGATATTTGATATTTGGGGAAAATTAAGGTCGCCAGTCCTATGGACAACTGCTATAATAACTGAAAAAGAAAGGTTAATGCACATATAATTAGCACTAAAAGCGTGGCAACTGAAGGTTGACACGTGTTGTGTGAAAACTGAATGTTTGTCAGAAGTAATAAATTTCGCTACACTCTGACTTCATTTAGCAAAATAATTATTAAAACCGAAAAATTGAAAGTTCATTTAGTGACTGAAATTAATAGTGAACTTTGTTCCTGAAGCACTATGAAATTAAATAAAATAAGGTTAGTCTTGGGCTACCTCAACAATGATCTCAAAAGCAACGTGAATCTACGCAATTTAGAAATAAGAGATTTAACTTTGAACTTGAATTAAATGATTCTGAACAATTAGCAATAGTAAAACTTAGTACGTACCAAGCTGAGCTGTAGTCACAGGTAAGCTAAAATATGGTAACAAAACTCGCACTTTTAATTTGTGCTTGTGTAATCTAAAAAAAAATTTAGTTTGGTTATTGTAGCCAGCTATGAACACCTTAACTGAACTTTGAAATTAAAGCAGTGAAATGGACTGACATTACTTTAATGCTGGCGTTTGAATTTCAACGACACTCGGGTTCATTTCGGAAAAGGAAGGGACCCTGCTTGGTAATGCAATTGGGACAATGAGCAACAAAGATTCATGCTAAGTTGCTGTGTTTTAGTGATGCAAATGGAACAGTTTGAAAAGCTGAGATCTGCCATATAGTTCTAAAACTTTACGTTTTTTCAGTCTTCCTTGCTGGTTGATTGAAGGTTTGAAGTCGTCGATCGAGGAGGTGGCGACAGTCACTTATTGTCGGCTGTCGCTGTTACGGAAGCTGGATGCTGGCGCGCCTTCTTCCCGACACGGTCACCAGGCGATACGGGCTCTTGATGTGTGCGAGCTAATGCTTCCCGTCCGCGACACCGTGCCAGAAACTATCATAGCAAGTCGAGCGCAATGACATGCTGCCAAACCCCAAAAGCGCGGCAACTCGCGGGAGCGTCACTCAACACACCTGCTCCACCGCCCTACTCCATAGAGATGGGGGATCCGCTCCTGAACTAATTCATAGAGTTGAATCTTTCAAAGGAGTGAACAATCAGTGATTCAGAAAAAAAGAACGGTAGCTCCAAACGTTTCCCACAGCAGAGAGAGAGAGAGAGAGAGAGAGAGAGAGAGAGAGAGAGAGAGAGAGAGTCGGAGCAGACCAGTGGGGCCTCTGCTGGTCAGAGCACACTGCACGCCACACAATACAGCCAGCGCCGGCCTCTACCCTGCTTCTTTGGGCCTCTGCTGGTCAGAGCACACTGCACGCCACACAATACAGCCAGCGCCGGCCTCTACCCTGCTTCTGCCTTGGCTGCCTGCATTGTGCAGTGCCCCATTGGATTTTGTGTTTCACATATGCCGTGCCCTCTCTGTGCTTCCTCTGCCGTGTGCAGTGTCTGGCGCACCTTAGCATAGCGCTCCGTCGGCTATCGTTTCATTCGCACCTCCTGCCCTCTGGGCAGTTGATGCGAGCAACAGGACAGAGAGCCTCCTCGCGGAGAACATAAGAACTACTTGCAACAACCTGCTCGCAAGAGAACGGACGATTTGTCTCCGAGCGGGTGAGTGGTGGCCGCTCACCGCTCCCCCCACCCTCGGAACTCGCCCGCTCAACGCTCACCCCACCGTTCTCGACTCTGCCAGAGCGTCGAGCAAAGCAACTCAGGTGTCACTCTGGTCTCTGGGGTCTTAGCTCGCGCAGTAATACAGCTCGCGGCTCGACCTGCTTGACTCAGCGCCTCTGCATCGGAGTTAGTCTCTACTGGATATTGTTCTTCGTAGTAATACCGCTATGTATATTACATTATTATGTTATGTATACATCATTTGTTTTTATTTTATTTTTATTTGTTTAAACTGATCAGATTAGGTTCCTGATGGCTCCTCTTACTATAGGGTTTTTTATTATGGTCACTCGAATTTACACTTCAATTACGAGCGAACCGATAAACGTATAGCAAAAGTGATACACCAATTTTTCCTTGTTCTATTCTGCGGAAGGCTATATGCAGCACTTTGGTCTTACAGTCAAATTTATATATTTTTTTCTTATTGTAGTACGGATTTTGCGATTTTCGGTGTCTTTGGAAGGAAATGTTCACTTTAAAAATATATGGCTTGCAATGTATTTGTATGAGGTTAATGAAATTTTAATACATTATAGCCAAATATATTGTTAATGTAAATCTCAAGTTACAACATTTTCTGATCACCCAAAAAACCACGATAGTGCAAAATAAATCAATAATCAAAAACTTTGTCATATCGTGAAAATTTCAATAAACAATACAAAATTCTTACTCATTATCTGTGTTACTTCAAAATAGGATCAAATAAGATCAAAATACAGGTATAGTACTGGAATAAACCAAGTTTAAAGGGCAATGTGCCTTCCATTTATTTTCTGTTGTGAATGAGTGGTGAGTCATGAAAAAGAGCTAATTCATTTCAGGGAGTGAACAGTTCTGATCCGATCTCTGAAAAGAACAGTTTTGCCCATCTCTACTACTCCAGCCAGACTCCGCTCTGCCCGCGCTCCACGCGGCAGTGTTAACACTACCAAAGATCCTAAACACTTTGGTTCTCCACACGTCCTATCGATGTAACCGTTCGGTAGCATAGTTTTCCCTAGGCAAGACCCAGCGTAAAAATACAAATAATATTTACAAAACAAACCAATTATACATCGACATATATATATATATATACAAACGGTAAAACAATTACAATATATAAAGACACAGAAATGTCATATTTTTAGATAGCAAAACAAGGAAAAAATTTATAGTACAATAGATGGGAATCGAAGGATACACATTTCCAGCGTCACAGGATTCTTTCTATGAAACTCAGTCTAGCATCCGCTTTTCCTGCTATTTGTTTTATGTGGTCATTCCATTCGTAATGGATTGTTACTCCTAGATATTTTACTCTGGATTCTGTTCCAGAAATCTGTCATCAATAGCGTAGTTGTACAGTAGTGGATTTATTTACCTATGTACGCGCAATATGTTACATTTACTTACGTTCAGGGTCGACAGCCACAATCCGCACCATTTATCAATCCTCTGCACGTTATGCTACACATCGATACTGTCTTCTCGCATAGCTAGTTTCTCATAGATAACCACATCATCTGCGAACAGTCTCAAAGAGCTTCCGACGCTTTCTGCTAGATCATTTACATACGTTGCAAGCAGCAGGGGTCCTGTCGTACTCCCTCGGGGGACTCCGCAAATTACCTTTACATCTGAAACTTCTTGGCAGATTAAAACTGTGTGCCCGACCGAGACTCGAACTCGGGACCTTTGCCTTTCGCGGGCAAGCGCTCTACCATCTGAGCTACCGAAGCACGACTCACGGCCGGTACTCACAGCTTTACTTCTGCCAGTATCTCGTCTCCTACCTTCCAAACTTTACAGAAGCTCTCCTGCGAACCTTGCAGAACTAGCACTCCTGAAAGAAAGGATACAGCGGAGACATGGCTTAGCCACAGCCTGGGGGATGTTTCCAGGCTGTGGCTAAGCCATGTCTCCGCTGTATCCTTTCTTTCAGGAGTGCTAGTTCTGCAAGGTTCGCAGGAGAGCTTCTGTAAAGTTTGGAAGGTAGGAGACGAGATACTGGCAGAAGTAAAGCTGTGAGGAGGGGCCGTGAGTCGTGCTTGGGTAGCTCACATGGTAGAGCGCTTGCCCGCGAAAGGCAAAGGTCCCGAGTTCGAGTCTCGGTCGGGCACACAGTTTTAATCTGCCAGGAAGTTTCATATCAGCGCACACTCCGCTGCAGAGTGAAAATCTCATTCTGGATACCTTTACATCTATCCATTTTGTTACGTTAAGAGCAACGTATTGAGTTGTGTCTGCAAGGTGGTGTTGAATCCAGTCGCAAATCTGATACGATACTCGGTAAACTCATTTTTTTTTTCACTAGAAGGCAGTACGGCACGTTGTCAAAGACCTTCCTGAAGTCAAAGAACACGGCATAAACCTTACCCTTGTTGCTCCAGCGATCTACGATAAACTGCTGCTAGAAGGGAAGAAAGTTGTTTCGCATATATATATATTTTAAGAATATTCTAGGTATCTCATTTGATCCTGATGCCTTTCCACTACTAGGCAATTGTAGTTGCTTTTCTATTCCATTGTCGGTTATCTTAATATCTGCCATTTCGATGTCCGTACGATACTTGAAAGGAAGGACAGTGTTACGTTCTTCCGTGGTGAAACAGCTTCGGAAGACCGAATTCAATATTTCGGCCTTCTGTCTGGTGTCTTCTGTTTCGGTGCCAGTATGATCACTGAGTGAGTGAATAGAGTATTTCGAACCGCATGTTCATTGTACGTAAGGCCAAAACGGCTAAGGATTCTCGCTCACATAGCTTGACATAGTTTACTTTCAAAGTCATCGAATGCTGCTCTCATTGCTTTCTTTACGCTCATTTTCGCTTCGATTAGCTTTTCTTTATTAGCTAGATGTCTGCTTCTGTTGAATCTGTGATGCAGCTCTCTTTGTGTACATAGCAGTTTCCTAACACGGCCGTTAAACTACGGTGGTCTTTACCATCCCTTAAGACCTTGCTCGGAACATACTTGTCTAAGGCATACTGAACGATGCGTCTGAATTTTTTTTCCATATGCGCTCCACATCTTCGCCTTCAGCACTGAATACAGGGTTATTACAAATGATTGAAGCGATTTCACAGCTCTACAATAACTTTATTATTTGAGATATTTTCACAATGCTTTGCACACACATACAAAAACTCAAAAAGTTTTTTTAGGCATTCACAAATGTTCGATATGTGTCCCTTTAGTGATTCGGCAGACATCAAGTTCCTCCCACACTCGGCGCAGCATGTCCCCATCAATGAGTTCGAAAGCATCGTTGATGCGAGCTCGCAGTTCTGGCACGTTTCTTGGTAGAGGAGGTTTAAACACTGAATCTTTCACATAACCCCACAGAAAGAAATCGTATGGGGTTAAGTCGGGAGAGCGTGGAGGCCATGACATGAATTGCTGATCATGATCTCCACCACGACCGATCCATCGGTTTTCCAATCTCCTGTTTAAGAAGTGCCGAACATCATGATGGAAGTGCGGTGGAGCACCATCCTGTTAAAAGATGAAGTCGGCGCTGTCGGTCTCCAGTTGTGGCATGAGCCAATTTTCCAGCATGTCCGCGGGCTACGCGTGAAACTTGCACGCACGCGTTCAACCGTTTCTTCGCTCACTGCAGGCCGAGTTAGCAGTTGGTGGATCTTTGTTGAACTTCGTCCTGAAGTGTCGTTGCACTGTTATGACTGACTGATGTGAGTGCATTTCAAGCACGACATACGCTTTCTCGGCTCCTGTCGCCATTTTGTCTCACTGCGCTCTCGAGCGGTCTGGCGGCAGAAACCTGTAGTACGTATCTGTAGTGTGTCGTGACCATATGTCAATGAATGGAGCTACAGTGAATTTATGAAATCGCTTCAATCATTTGTTATAGCCCTGTATTTGATACTGGCTACTCATATACTTTGCAATATGCATCATGTCACTCTTCTTAAGCAGAAATATTTTCCGACTTGTTTCAACTTTCCTTGTAAAGCTGTAGTCCTAGTTGCTGTCACAGCCTTAGATTCACTGCTACCTTCCTCTACATTAACTGATAACTTTGTTATTAGTGTGTCTATACAGGGTGTTCCAGGAGGAATTGCCAGCATTCAGGGATATGACAGGAACGACCATTTGAAGGAAAAATTTCATAAGGGGCCATGCCCCATTCTACATCTAAGTGAGTACTCTGCAATACAGACCTAACTGCCTGGGAGAGGGCTCATGGAACCGCCTTCAACCTATTTCTCTAACGTTCCACTCTCAAACAGCGCGGGGGAGAAACGAACCCTTAAATCTTTCCGTGCAACCTCTGATTTACTTTATTGTGACAACCATTCCTCTCTGTGTAGATGGGCGCCAACACAGTATCTTCGCATTCGGAGCAGAAGTTGGTGAGTGAAATTTGATGAGGAGATCCTGCTGCAACGAACACTTTGTTTTAATGATTCCAGTCCAATTCGCGTATCATCGCCGTGGCACTTTCACCCCTATTTCGCGATAGATGTAGAATGATACCGAATGATCTCCGAGTCAGAACAATTTCACTGTACATTGTTATTTATTTTCTGTATTGATGTATAGACTGGCTGGTTTACTGCATGTACCACAGTTAATAAACAATACAACATCCGTTTTAGAATCGTCAGTTGAAAAATGCACATTTTTAACACATTCACCTCTAAACATTAACGTACACGTCACATGACCGGCGCTGTACAGTTCACAATAAATGTTGGAGTGTCTCACTGCCAGCTTCAGTGCAGTTGTGCGGTCTTGAGAGAACACGTTGTGTTGCTTGTCTGAATGCCTCTGCACCTTCCCTAATGACAGCAGCAGCCCCCATGATGTGTCTAAGCAGTTCATTTCGCGCATTCACCTTTTATTTTTACTCCTCAGACTTCATCCAACCCCATGAACAAAAATCTAAATCGTAAGGTCTGGCGAACTTGGCCATGAGTTGATTGTACTACCGCGACCAAACCAGCGATTAGGGTAAGTACACTTGAGACGTTGCCTTACACGTCTGGTAAAATGTGTTCTGTCTCGGAAACCTTTCGGAATAGGGAATATGTCCATATGAAGATTTTTGCTTCAAATCAGCGTTTCTGTCATTTCCCTGAGTACTGACCATTGATAACACTCACATCTGACTCCTGTTAATGTGTATAAACTGTAGATTCTTGTATGGTAATGGAACTATAGGCCAAAATAACACATAGATTTAGTAAGCAACAAAGGAAACTGGGAAGAAATCTGGAAACGCAGTTAAAATTCAAGGAAACTTTAAGGTTTGCCAGTGACATTATGATTCTGGCAGAGACAACAAGGACTTGTGTGACAGGCTGAACGGAATGGATTAGTGTTTTGAAAGGAGGTTGTAAGATGAAAGCAGTAGACGTGTTTTGCTATCTGAGCAACAAAACAACTAACGACGTGCTTCAGCCCGTCGTGACGTTCAGTCCCGCTTAAGGCCGGTTCCCACTAGAGCGCGGCAGCGCGGCGTGCGGCAACGGCAGCGGCAAGCGTTTTCCGCGTTGACGCGGCGGCTCGCGGAATTGGCGTTCCCATCTGGAAGCGGCAGACGTTAGCGGTAGCCAATGACGGACAGCCACTGAGGTACGGGGTGGGACCCACCGAAACGCGCGGTGCGTTTGATTAACTATATCTTACACCTACATGAAGGAAAGACGAAGTTGGGTGAAGACATACCAATTTTTCATTTTCTGTACAATGTACTCCTTCACATATTTCATTATTCATGTTTTCTCATTTCACCATAAACAGATTTCATGACTACCGTTCACGATTGTTCACTATCTCCTAACACATTGAAACAATGTACGACAAAAGAAATTATTCAGATAGTTAAGCGAGACAAAAATTTAAAATGTGATACGGTAGCAGATACACGAAACAGTAAGAACACAAAGGCTAGGGGGAAGGGATGAAAGTGGAAGCCACCTGATAGAATTTCCCACAGAGCATAATGTAATCATCGCCAGCACCTTGCTTAAGAATCACGAAAGAATAATATATATTTCGAACAGTTTTCGAAACCAGATTTTAAATTGTAAGGCATTTCCTGATGCAGACGCAAACCTGACTGAAGACTGTCAATAGCAAGAAAAGCGTTCTGAAAAAGAAAATTTGTTCATGCCGAATATAAATTCTAATGGTTGGATACTATTTTACAAAGGTATTTGTGTGGAGTGCGGCCTTGTACGTAAGTGAAACGTGGATGATGAACAGTTCTGTCAAAAAGACAATAGACGCTTTCAAAACGTGGTGATTCATAAGAATGCTGAACATTAGATACGAGGATCGTGTGACTAAAGAAGAGGTACGGAATTAAATAGAGGAGGAAGAGGAAATTATGGCACAACTTTGACAACAATAGGAGTTAGTTGACAGGACGTATTATGGGGCATCAAAGAGTGAGGACAAAGGGGTTGGTTGATACTATTCTGATAATAATCATCTGTTGAAATACTATTCTACTATTTTATCTGTTAATGTAAGCAGTGAATTTACTCTTCCATGCACTCCTCCACAAAACATTTAAACCAAAACTGAAATCAGCTGAACACCAAATCTTTCAACCACTGTCTGACAACTACTGGATTCACTTTCAACTTTCTATAACTATCACCGGCTAGCCACACACACATACAGATATAAGGAGAACGAAAATAAACAAACATTAGTTTTCAGCATATAATTCTGCAGTTTGGCAACATGTACATAAACAAACCAGACAGGAAGGGACATGAGGTGAACACACTGTAGTTACGACGTCAAATCAGAGTTTTCAGTAAAACGTCTACTGCTAGTGACAGAAGAAAAAAGAGCGAACATGAAAATGTGCTTATGTTCCATAATCTAAGTTTTAGTTCAACCTCCAGCATGTGATCAGGTGAGGGGAAACGTATATGTCCGCCAAAAATTCGATTCACTGAAAGTAATCAGTCATTCACGTAAAAAAAGATGTGAACTGTTTTATAATCTCCAAGTATCACATATCAAAACAAAACTGAATCATTCTAGATTCCACCGAAGATGCCTTAAAGTAAAAGGCGAAACGCGTCTTGAATCAGTAAAGTACACTGGATAAAGAAAAAAGAAAGGAAATAATCAATAGCTCTACATATTTAGTAAATTGCATCTTACGACATACCAGCAAATTAGTTTCGGTTTAACTTCTCATTCGACATGCTATTAATGCCGTTTAAAAAAATTCATCTATCCCTTCTGAAAAACTGTAGTTACTTTCATATCTTGGTAGATAAACAGATTTAGAATATTTATCATGCGACGAAATACATGACTTTTCACAAGTTATCGTTTGCAAAAAAAAAAAAAAAAAAAAACCATTTCGATTTCTTGAACCGTTTACGAAATATTTGCAGTTGATACAACCACATGGTTTACGACGAGCAGGACGAAGTACCGGTCGCGTCGCCGAGCAACCCGCGCGCGGTCACGGCATAGCCCGTCCGCCGACATATCAGACAATATCTCGAGAACGGTGATAGCTATCGATCTGCTCTCAGCTTTAAAAACAATTTCGATATGTTGACTAAATTTCATACGCAATAATGTATTACCTAAAATGGACTGTACGCAAAGTCCACGCAATGTGTTTTTACCTCTGCACACTCATTAAAATTTCGTGTAAAGGTTTACGTAAATGCGATACAGCAAGTAACCACGACGAATAACGAAAAGAAATTCGGTCCTTTATCGAGAGAAGATATCAGGCTGTAACATGCCCAAGAATCAAATTTTTCTACCGAATAGTTTCCTTGGAATCGGATGATAAGTATTTCATAGCTGCCGCCGCGTCCGCGCCAGCGGTTCGGCGAACGTTCGTGTGGCCCGGGAGTTCGTACCTGACGTCACGCTCAGCGCGTTCTGTGATTGGCGGCGCGCACTTGGAGCGCGGCACGCGGCAGCGGAAGCGGTTCGACATGGTCAAACCGCGACGCAGAGCCCGCCGCGCCTTGCCGCTGACGCCATTTCCATGGCAACCACGCCGCTGACGCGCCGTTTTGACGCGCGGCAGCCCTAGTGGGAACCGGCCTTTACTGTGTAGCCATTTGCAGTTCTCCAGGCGTACACAGGCCCACGCTGTGTTCAGTCCTACGGCGCACCGGTGCAGACACACACACACACACACACACACACACACACACACACCGACGCTACTGGGGGGCGTCACTCGCAGAGTGGGTGGGGCCAGTCGCTCAGCAGTCTGAATATGTTCAGAACTCTGTGGTGCCTGTTCGCATTTCTTTCTAACGACGCCACATAACATACAGTATGCTTCCTATACCTGCACCTACCTTTCAAAAAGCCTCGTATGTGATCGACGTATATCACTGTGACGCTTTGGTATGGATTGTTCCCACGATCCTAGCAGTGCGCTTCCGAACTTCTTCAATGCCCACTGCCTTGCGTAATTAATAAAGATTCCAAACGCTGGAACAACTTGTGACACCCCCAAAGCACAGTCTTTAAATTACAATGTCCGCGTGATCCTGAGGCAAACAGTTCGAAAATAAGGCAATCGATTCAGAAACACAACCTTAATGAGATTGGTGGTGGTGGTGGTTAGTGTTTAACGTCCCGTCGACAACGGGGTCATTAGAGACGGAGCGCAAGCTCGGGTTAGGGAAGGATTGGGAAGGAAATCGGCCGTGCCCTTTCAAAGGAACCATCCCGGCATTTGCCTGAAGCGATTTAGGGAAATCACGGAAAACCTAAATCAGGATGGCCGGAGACGGGATTGAACCGTCGTCCTCCCGAATGCGAGTCCAGTGTGCTAACCACTGCGCCACCTCGCTCGGTAATGAGACTGGAAAAAGCACATGTACGCCTCATTTTCTCAGCTTAAAATAAATATACAAGCCGATTTTGATAAATGTAATGCACATCACTATGACTTCCAAGCCCAAAAGTGCTGTCTAACCACAAGAATAGAAAAGAAGAAAATATTTATTGTACAATAACACGGTCGCCGATCCATGATCAACAATTAACTACTTTGTTTTCCCGGCAGAGGTTCTCGTTATTACAGGATGATTGAAAAAGAAAGAATTGCTTTCAGTTGTTTATTACAAATTGTGAGAAAAAGAAACACACTGCGCATGTCACTGGATAGAGGAGAGTTCACAGTGTTATGTTCGCACTGATGCTATTTCATACACTCATTATGACTGTCATGCGTTGCTCGAGAAGCATCGAAACGGTAGTCCATTTTATTCCACACACGAATCTTGAGATCCCTGTTTATTCGGCCGACAGCTTCGGCGACTGGATTTCTAAGCTCTTGAAGAATATCTGCTCGGATGTAGGAGCCTCTACATAACGGCGAGAACGTTTACCATTTCTGAGACGTATGTTGAAAGCAGAACATCGCGATTTCCAGGAGGGTTAACACATGACGGACAGGGTGCCTCGTTAAAACCATCAGGAAGAATGCAATCGGTGTTATTCTGGGATATTTTTCTAAACAGCACCTATTAGCACAAGAATTGCCATACATACAGGATGAGACATCACAAAATCTCCTACAAAAGCAGCACTTCACTTGGCTTTTATTTACACTACTGGCCATTAAAATTGCTACACCAAGAAGAAATGCAGATGATAATCGGGTATTCATTAGACAAATATATTATACTAGAAGTGACATGTGATTACATTTTCACGCAATTTGAGTGCATAGATCCTGAGAAATCAGTACCCAGAACAACCCCCTCTGGCCGTAATAACGGCCTTGATACGCCTGGGCATTGAGCCAAACAGAGCTTGGATGGCGTGTACATGTACAGCTGCCCATGCAGCTTCAACACGATACCACAGTTCATCAAGAGTAGTGACTGGCGTATTGTGACGAGCCAGTTGCTCGGTCACCATTGACCAGACGTTTTCAGTTGGTGAGAGATCTGGAGAATGTGCTGGCCAGGACAACAGTCGAACATTTTCTATATCCAGAAATGCCCGTACAGGACCTGCAACATGCGGTCGTGCATTATCCTGCTGAAATGTAGGGTTTCGCAGGGATCGAATGAAGGGTAGAGCGACGGGTCGTAACACATCTGAAATGTAAGGTCCACTGTTCAAAGTGCCGTCAATGCCAACAAGAGGTGACCGAGACCTGTAACCAATGGCACCCCATACCATCATGCCGAGTGATACGCCAGTATGGCGGTGACGAATACACGCTTCCATTGTGCGTTCACCGCGATGTCGCCAAACACGGATGGGACCGTCATGATCTGTAAACAGAACCTGGATCCATCCGAAAAAATGACGTTTTGCCATTCGTGCAATCAGGTCCGTCGATGAGTACACCATCGCAGGCGCTCCTGTCTGTAATGCAGCGTCAAGGGTAACCGCAGCCATGGTCTCCGAGCTGATAGTCCATAGTGCTGCAAACGTCGTCGAACTGTTCGTTCAGATGGTTATTGTCTTGCAAACGTCCCCATCTGTTGACTCAGGGATCGAGACGTGGCTGCACGATCCGTTACAGCCATGCGGATAAGATGCCTGTCATCTCGACTGCTAGTGATACGAGGCCGCTGGGATCCAGCACGGCGTTCCGTATTACACTCCTGAACCCACCGATTCCATATTCTGCTAACAGTCATTGGATCTCGACCAACGCGAGCAGCAATGTCGCGATACGATAAACCGCAATCGCGATAGGCTACAATCCGACCTTTATCAAAGTCGGAAACGTGATGGTACGCATTTCTCCTCCTTACAGGAGGCATCACAACAACGTTTCACCAGGCAACGCCGGTCAACTGCTGTTTGTGTATGAGAAATCGGTTGGAAACTTTCCTCATGTCAGCACGTTGTAGGTGTCGTCACCGGCGCCAACCTTGTGTGAATACTATGAAATGCTAATCATTTGCATATCACAGCATCTTCTTCCTGTCGGTTAAATTTCGCGTCTGTAGCACGTCATCTTCGTGGTGTAGCAGTTTTAATGGCCAGTAGTGTACATAGACAAGTGACATCAGTATAGCACTGAGGACCTTTTAGCTGCTCCTGCATGGATGAGCTGCTATGCAGACATCTCTCGCTTGACACTGGACTTGCAGGTAGACGTCAGTCACAGTAAACATGTGCGCAGCCGGCGGCGTCTCACATGTCCCGTTGGGATCGCTAGGAACATTGTACCCTCTGCTATTCTGGTAAACATTGCAACAGATTTCTATAGTGCGATCCGTGACGTCAGTACAGTATTGAGAACCTCTTAGCTTTGGCTGCAATGGTCAGTCACTCGGCGATTACGTCTTCGCAGTACCACAGGTAAAGAGGCATTGTGCCAGCAAAGGTAAACACGTGCGTGTCCAAAGGGTGCTCTTAGATCCCTGTCTGACTGCTCTCGGAAATCGCTACGTATTCCGAAAAAAAATGGTGTTTTATTAGTGACAAGAAGAAGTATAAATGTCACTGTCAGTTGTTTGACGCACAATAATTTCATCTTTCATTTCTTGAACGTATGGAAGTCACGAAATCGGAGATACTCTTTGCTGAGAAAGCGCTCTCTTAAGTGTAAATTACAACGAATATTTCAGAAAAATGCTTAACTTTGAAGATTAACGAAGCCTCAGAATGCGTTGCAAACACGAAGAGGCAATAAAATATTTTCCCATCGAGCAGTATACGAACCTACGTTCTTTGCCACGGCATTTCGTCGCTTTAACAACTTCACTATAACAGCTCGCGTACTGCTGCCTCCTTACTGTTTGTATTTCGAGTCGAGAAAGACGAAGTCACTAGTAATTTCAGGTGACAGTCATGTAATAATATACGTAATCATTTGATATTTAATGATCTTTAAACTCATAACTCTCATAACTGCAAAAAATAACAGGTATTTTGAGTTAATATTGATCGAAAACTTTTTTTATGTTGTAATCATTCACAGTAACAACCTAACCTAACCATATTTCTAACAAAGAAAAATAGTCTATATGAAATCAATTTCCAACCGACGCGTCCTATGGTGATTCTTTAGTAACACAATCACTGAATCCAAAGCTACAATCGCTCAGTATGTTTAAAATAACAAATTATTGGTGTAAATAAACCACAGGTAACCGATCGACAGCGCCATACCGAAATCCAAAACCTCTCGGTACAGTTGTGGAAAAATCGGCGGGAGGACTATTCGGTAACAGGTCTCCGAAGCTTACTGAACAGGATATTCGGATAAAGTACCGAAAATGACGTCACTAGCGAGACTAACCCACTGCACCGATCGGTATGAAGGAGATAGAACAGAGTCCCAGGGCGACACAAACGGCAGTAGCACCGGAGGTTCAGCCTCTTCGGCTCCTACCGGGATCTGTTTAGGAGGATCAGGGAAACGCGATCCCGTCATTTGGAGGTCGAGCAACAGAGCCCTTCGCCCTGTAAACAGATACTGTGTCTTTCAATCACGAAAAGGAACAGTACTTGCACACGGGACACAGGGCCGGCCAAATATGATATGTCGTCCTCGTAGTTTTATCTTCTTTTACTACTTTATGCCTTGACAGGTTCCAGGATTCACATGTTTGTACACATTTTACAAATTTGAAAACAGACTGGAAAGTTGCACAGGTCACACCAATATTCAAGAAAGGTAGTAGGAGTAATCCACTAAATTAAAGGCCCATATCGTTAACGTCGATATGCAGCAGGATTTTAGAACATATATTGTGTTCGAACATTATTTATTACTTCGAAGGAAACGGGCTATTGACACACAGTCAGCGTGGGTTTAGAAAACATCATTCTTGTGAAACACATCCAGCTCTTTATTCACATGAAGTGCTGAGTGCTATTGACAAGGGATTTCAGATCGATTCCGTATTCCTGGATTTCCGGGAGTCTTTTGACACTGTACCACACAAGCGTTTCGTAGTGAAATTGCGTGCTTATGGAATATCGTCTCAGTTATGTGACTGGATATGTGATTTCCTGTCAGAGAGATCACAGTTCGTAGTAAGTGACGGGAAGTCATCGAGTAAAACAGAAGTGATTTCTGGCGTTCCCCAAGGTAGTGTTATAGGCCCTTTGCTGTTCCTTATCTGTATAAACGATGTGGGAGACAATCTGAGCAGCCGTGTTAGGTTATTTGCAGATGACGCTGTCGTTTATCGACTAGTAAAGTCATCAGAAGATCAAAACAAACTGGAAAACGATTTAGAAAAAACATCTGAATGGTGCGAAAAGTGGCAGTTGACTCTAAATAACGAAAAGTGTGAGGTTATCCACGTGAGTGCTGAAAGGAACTCGTTAAACTTCGGTTACACGATAAATCAGTCTAATCTAAAAGTCGTAAATTTAACTAAATACCTAGGTATTACAATTACGAACAACTTAAATTGGAAAGAACACACAGAAAATGTTGTGGGGAAGGCCAACCAAAGACTGCGTATTATTGGCAGGACACTTAGAAAATGTAGCAGACCTATTAAGGAGACTGCCTACACTACGCTTGTCCGTCCTTTTTTAGAATGGTGCTGCGCGGTGTGGGAACCTTACCAGTTGGGACTGACAGAATACATCGAAAAAGTTCAAAGAAAGGCAGCACGTTTTGTATTATCGCGATATATGGGAGAGAGTGTCACAGAAATGATACAGGATTTGGGCTGGAAATCATTGAAATAAAGGCGTTTTTCGTTGCGACGGAATCTTCTCACGAAATTCCAATCACCAAGTTTCTCCTCCGAATGCGAAAATATTTTGTTGACACCGACCTACTTAGGGAGCAACGATCACCTCGATAAAATAAGGGAAATCAGAGCTCGTACGGAAAGATATAGGTGTTCATTCTTTCCGCGCGCTATACGAGATTGGAATAATAGAGAATTGTGAAGGTGGTTCGATGAACCCTCTGGCAGGCACTTAAATGTGATTTGCAGAGTATCCATGTAGATGTATTAGATAATCAAAATTACAACATTTGTATAAAAACATTATTTACAGATAGAATATACTTGAGAAAATTGAAAAAAAAGTTCTTTTTGTGTTATAACTGTGTTGATGCCTTGCAAGTTTTCTATAGCTTGTGAGACAGTGTACGTGATCTCCCCTGCACGTGCAGTGGACTCTCACAGAGCTCTTCCAACAAATCCAAACGAGCGCGGTGGCGCAGTAGTTACCACACTGGACCCGCACTCGGAAGGCCGACAGTTCAAATCCCCTTCCGGCATCCAGATCTAGGTTTGCCGTGATTACCCTAAAGCGCTACAGGCAAATGCCGGGGTGGAGTTGGTCCTCCGTATCTTAACGAGCTCGCTGTCGACGTGTCGTTAACCTCTGATCCTCCATCCTTCCGATAAATCTGCTCTTCCACTAAGAGTCCCTGAAACTGATGTTGCGTGTAGGTCCTGTTAGAGGCTGCTCCTCTTTGTTATCCTCTTAATACGAGGCGTGTTTTTTTTAAGTAAGTACCGTTTTGAAATTAAAAAAAGACGTGGTAAGATATCTCAATAATTTTATTTTTACATGAAAGCATGTACCCTAATCTACTTTTCCACATAATTTCCGTCAATATTGAGGCACTTGTCATAACGTTGTACCAGTTTTTGAATACCCTCCTCACCTCCTCAAAGAAGTCTGCCGCCTGACTTGTTAACCACTGCATCACCACTGTTTTGACTTCGTCATCGTCTTGAAGACGCTGACCGCCCAGGTGTTTCCTCAAGTGCAGGAACAGACGGTAGTCACTGGGCGCAAGATCGGGGCTGTACGGAGGATGATCTAGAGTTTCCCATCGAAAAGACGTGACGAGATCTTTGGTCTGATTCACCACATGCGGACGGGCATTGTCTTGCAGCAAAACGACGCCCTTGCTCAACTTCCATGGACTGTTGCTTTGATGCTGGTGTGACGTAGGCCACCCATGTTTCAGCGCCCGTGACAATTTGGCTTAAGAAATCATCACCGTCGTTGTCGTACCACTCAAGGAAAGTCAATGCACTGTCTAAACGTTTGGTTTTTTGCACATACGTCAACATTTTTGGTACCCAACGTGCGCACAATTTTTGGTAACTGAAGTGCTCGGTCACAATACCATACAAAACACTATGAGAAACATTAGGAAAGTCATCTCGCAAGGAGGAAATCGTAAAGCGTCTGTTTTCTCACGCCTTATTGTCCACTTCCTGCACCAAACTTTCATTAACGACCGAAGGACGCCCACTCCGTTGTTCATCATGCACATTCGTGCGGCCATCTTTAAATACTCTCAGCCACTTTCTTACCATTCCATCACTCATGATGTTTTCTCCGAAAACTGGACAGATCTCACGATGAAATTCGATCGCCTTTAGGCCTTTAGCACTAACAAATCTTATAACTGCACGTACTTCACAGTCGGCGGGACTCACGATTATCGGAGGCATCTTAAACACTCAGTACACAACGTAAGCCGGCCGCGGTGGCCGAGCGGTTCTAGGCGCTACAGTCTGCAACCGCGCGACAGCTACGGTCGCAGGTTCGAATCCTGCCTCGGGCATGGATGTGTGTGATGTCCTTAGGTTAGTTAGCTTTAAGTAGTTCTGAGTTCTACGTGACTGGTGACCTCAGAAGTTAAGTCCCATAGTGCTCAGAGCCATTTGAACCGTTTGAACACAACTTATACAAGGAAGAATCAGACTGTAACAGCGTCAGTGCGTAGATTAAAGTACAGGCTTTCATGTAAAAATAAAATTATTGAGATATCTTAGCACGACTTTTTTTAAATTTCAAAACAGTACTTACTGAAAAAACACGCCTCGTATTTCAACAATACGTGCTCCAGGTGTAGGCAAGTGATCTTGTAATCTGACAGACCCGGATTCTTCCTCTTAGATATACACATCATCTTACGTTCAAAGAGAGCGGCCCTTAAGTACACGTAGTGGGTACCTGGTGGATGCCTCCGTGCGTCCGTCGACGATACTTTCCTGCAGATGGCACCACCAGAGCGATCGGTGGGACAGTGCTCCTAAGTCAGCGCGACAAACTGTTTACGTGTACTCATACGAGCTACAACTACATTTACATCTACATCTACATCCATACTCCTCAAGCCACCTGACGGTGTGTGGCGGAGGGTACCTTGAGTACCTCTATCGGTTCTCCCTTCTATTCCAGTCTCGTATTGTTCGTGGAAAGAAGGATTGTCGGTATGCCTCTGTGTGGGCTCTAATCTCTCTGATTTTATCCTCATGGTCTCTTCACGAGATATACGTAGGAGGGAGCAATATACTGCTTGACTCTTCGGTGAAGGTATGTTCTCGAAACTTTGACAAAAGCCCGTACCGAGCTACTGAGCGTCTCTCCTGCAGAGTCTTCCACTGGAGTTTATCTATCATCTCCGTAACGCTTTCGCGATTATTAAATGATCCTGTAACGAAGCGCGCTGCTCTCCGTTGGATCTTCTCTATATCTTCTATCAACCCTATCTGGTACGGATCCCACACTTCTGAACAGTATTCAAGCAGTTGGCGAACAAGCGTACTGTAACCTACTTCCTTTGTTTTCGGATTGGATTTCCTTAGGATTCTTCCAATGAATCTCAGTCTGGCATCTGCTTTACCGACGATCAACATTATATGATCATTCCATTTTAAATCACTCCTAATGCGTACTCCCAGATAATTTATGGTATTAACTGCTTCCAGTTGCTGACCTGCTATTTTGTAGCTAAATGATAAAGGATCTATCTTTCTGTGTATTCGCAGCAATGTTAACTTTTGTTTCTGTCCGACATCATAGGCCAGTACAACGTACTGGGTGCTACAGTAAGATTAGATTAGATTAGATTAGATTAATTATTCATTCCATAGACCCATAAAAGAGGGAATCCTCCTGGGTGTGGAACATGTCAGATAAACTAATTACAAAAATGTAATTGGAAAAACTTGAGTTTCATTAATTTTAATGTTCCTCATTCAATAAACAGTAAAATTTTGTACATGAATTAAATTTAAACTTCTAATATTTACAGGTTGAATACTCACATCTGCTTGCATTAAATCCGTCATTCAGACATTTGCTAGTTTCTTGGCTGTTACAACCAAGTTTAAAAAATGGTTCAAATGGTTGTGAGCACTATGGGACTTAACATCTTAGGTCATCAGTCCCCTAGAACTTAGAACTACTTAAACCTAACTAACCTAAGGACATCACACACATCCATGCCCGAGGCAGGATTCTAACCTGCGAGCGTAGCAGTCGCGCGGTTCCGGACTGAGCGCCTAGAACTGCGAGACCACCGCGGCCGGCTACAACCAAGTATTGTCAAAAATTAAAGTAGATTATTCATTTCAGTGATCCTCAGTTAAGAACAGTCAGGTTATGTACAAGATTTAAAATTAAACTTCCACTATTTACAGACTTAAGACTTTCAATTGTTTTCCATACATCCATCATTCACACAGTAGGCAGTTACTTGGCTGTTACAACCAAGTATTGTGAAAAATTAAAGTATAATAAATTTTCGTTATAATGATCTACCGATGAGAAACTCATGGATGGAATAGAAGGAGTTGGCCACCAAAAATTCTTTTAAATTATGTTTAAATTGTGCCTTGTCTGAAACTAAACTCTTAATGGTTGCTGGTAACTTATTGAAAATATGCGTTGCTGTATACTGGACTCCTTTCTGGGCAAGAGTAAGTGATTTTAAATCTTTATGTATATTGTTCTTATTCCTAGTATTGATACTGTGTACTATGCAGTTAGTTGGAAAAAGAGATGTATTATTTACAACAAACTTCATTAAGGAATAAATATACTGAGAAGCCCAATTCTTTGAATAGGTTTCGACATGATGTTCTTGGATTTACACTACTCATTACTCTTATTATACGATTCTGTACTCTAAAAATATTTTCTCTGTTTATGGAGTTACCCCAAAATATGATACCGTATGACACAATGGAGTGAAAATAAGCAAAATATGCCGGTTTTTTTTATGTTTATATCTCCTGTGTCTGACATCATTCGCATTGCAAACAGAGACTTGTTTAGGCGCTTTATCAGTTCGTTAATATGTTGCTCCCAACTGAATTTATTATCAAGTTCTAATCCCAAGAATTTTACACTCTCAACTTCTCCTATTTGCATGTCGTCATATTTTATACACACAACAGAAGGAAATCTCTTGGAAGTTCTGAACTGCATATAGTGGGTCTTTTCAAAGTTTAATGACGGTGAATTGGCTATGAACCACTTATTAATGTCAGTAAAAATTTGATTAGCTGCCCTTTCTAAATTTATATTTACTATTTATTGCAATGTTTGTATCATCTGCGAATAAGACAAACTTGGCATCTGGTAATGTAACAGATGACAGGTCATTAATATACACAAGAAACAGTAGTGGACCTAGTATGGAACCTTGGGGAACACCACATGTAATTTCTTCCCAGTCAGATGATGTCTGATTGCCTACTTCTGAAGTGTTACGTAATGACACCCTTTGTTTTCTATTAGTAAGTTATGACTGAAACCACTTTGCAGCACTATCAGTGACACCATAATATTTTAATTTACTTAAAAGAATGCTGTGATTTACACTGTCAGACGCCTTTGACAGGTCACAGAATATGCCAGTTGCCTCTAATTTGTTGTCCAATGAATTAAGGACATTTTCGTTGTAAGTGTAAATAGCTTTCTCAATATCAGAACGCTTAAGAAACCCAAACTGTTACTTTGACAGTATGTTATTTTCACTAAGGTGCGTAAGTAGACGCTTGAACATAACCGTTTCAAAGATTTTTGAAAAAGCTGGCAAAAGTGAGATCGGTCGGTAATTTGACGGCATTTCTTTGTCCCCTTTCTCGTGGAGAGGTATAACTTCAGCATATTTAAGCCAGTCCGGGAATGTTCCTGTGACAAGTGAATGATTACACAAATAACTTAAGATATGAGTAAGCTCACATGAACACTGTTTTATTAAACTCGAGCAGTCCACGGGTATACTGCCGGTTCATAGTGTCCAACGGGCACAATATTTCGGCGATCAGACACGTCGCCATCGTCAGGTGCGTCGGTGGCGCAGCTTGTCGACTTTCTTCACACTGCGGTACATCTCCTCCCCGTAAGGTATATGATGTGACGATGACGACATGTCTGATCGCCGAAATATTGTGCCCGTTGGACACTATGAACCGGCAGTATACCCGTGGACTGTTCGAGAAACAAATACGCCGGGAGAAACTGAAGAATCACATCAGTCTTTTATTAACTTTGTAAAAGTTGGCTGCTAATCAGGTTGTGGCACAGTGAAGAACTTGTCAACGTCTCTGTTAGTTTCAAACTCAGGTGGACTGTTTATAGCAAATTTCGTTAAGTGATCTTCGCTTGAAGACATGACGACCTGCCGCTTTAATTCGCCCGCTACAGTGGCTACTGGCTCGTTGGATGACGGTACTAGAGATGGGTAGTTCGCGAACGAACGGGTGCAAAGGAACGGTTCACCAAGATGAACGAAAGGACCGAGGAACGAATTCCAAGGAACGATCGGTTCATAGTTCACTTCGGTCGCGGCGGTCTACTAATATTTCCCGGGAACGATGAACGATCGGTTCATAGTTCACTTCCGTCGCGGCGGTCTACTTACATTTCCCGGGAACGAGGAACGATTGGTTCATAGTTCACTAGTTCACTTCGGTCGCGGCGGTCACTTCGGCAGTTCTCGGTCGCGCGCTCGTCTCAGTCTTGGTCTCCCTCCGCCGCACTCGTCGTTCTTCGCATGACCACCTGGCTCAGTTCCACTGCCGACTGCTCCTAGTTAGTTAAGTATCCAGTTGTTCGTTTCGTTCACTGCGCTCGCCCATTTTACATGTGTTCCAAACTGTTCTTGCACTTGGGTCTGGCTATTCAGCGTCCACGACCGGTAATCAAAAAGTATTTTATAGTTACGTAAATTACATAAAAATTACGTTGTATGTAATAGGTACGTCTTTTCAGGTAACAAAAGGGCATATCAGCTCACTTCATTATATCGATGAACAGCGGAAAACATACTTATAACACAGCAGGTTTTTCTGTTATTCATATATTTTTTGGTTTCATCGACTTGATTTAGCAACTAACTTTCAATAATTTGGTTAATTTTTAGTGTAAGAAAATTCATATAAAACGATTTTCGTGTATCTTACATATGCAAAACATTACATTTAGGAAGGCTCTAATTATTTTTATGTTTGGTTGTTTCCAATTTGCATTACCTGCTAGTTTGGTTTCTTTGAAAAAAAAAAAAAAGAAAAAAAGTGGGTTGTGGGTCATTTTGGCTCAGTAGCAAAAGCGGTGCCTCTCCGTTTGAAAAGACATAGTGTGCCATAAAATCTTATTTACTTATTATCTCAAAAACATTTGTTCAGAAGGAGGTTTCAAACCAAAAACTTTACTACTGCGAACTTAATTGTTATTATTATTGCTGCATTAACTTTAATAATGCAACATAAAAACATAATTTTTACTAAGCGTGTGACTTAAGTATGATGAGAAAACCACATATTAGTTTATGCTTCCATAAAGTCTACTTCGCCTACGAACTCAGAGACAACGTGAAGTATATATAGGGTGTAAACGATTATTGTTTACAACGTAGCATAGCTATGTAGTGGAAGTCGAAGCGAAGAATTTCATACAAGACACTTGTGGTCTATTAAGTTGGGAAACCCCTATATTATTTCCCTGCGATCAGCCACACAACGCTACAGTTGGCTAAACGAGAGGTTCTGCAGAATCACAGAAATTACTTCTAAAAGTGTGTAAGAATTCAGTAATGAATAAAAACTCTATACTCCAGGGGGGGAGGCAAGTGCCCCCTCTTGGTGCCCTCCATCCTTCAGTCACCTACACTGCTAGTTTTCAGTTTTTCATAAGAACCATATACCAAGCACAAATGAACGGTGGACGAGTAAAAATGAACGGTTCCCAAAAGAGAACGATCAGCAGTGAACTAGTTCCCAAGGATGAACGCGTTTGCCCCTCTCTAGACGGTACCGCAACAGCAGAGAGTGTCGGGACCCCCCCGCCAGCGCCGCCGCGCCGCACGTGTCCCTCCGCCAAGTGTCCGGCGTGTGGTTTGGCCCTGGCCGCCCCTCTCTGTGGAATGCGCCGCACCGCGCCGCTCCCACAGGACGCTGCCGTGCCCTGCCCTGCCCCTTCCTGTTCCTGTTTCTCTCCCTCTCTCTCTCTCTCTCTCTCTCTCTCTCTCTCTCTTCCTGCCTCGTCCACTTCTAGACGAGGATAATTCCTTGTACCGTTGCGGCCCGCCCGGCGCGTCCCAGCCTAATGAATGGAATTACTAAACAAACTTATTACAGGCCCTTTTGCCGCCAGCAGCGCCGCTCCCACACGCTTCCTGCGCGCCCTGCACCAGATGGGACGGTGCGCGTCCCCTCCTGCGGCTCCTGTCGGGCTCATCGACGTCACGTCGCCTACTCGTAGCGTTGCAGATACTTCATCTATTTTTGTTTACCGCTGTGGCTTTTCTCTTCTGGGAAGGTGGGCAGAGATATATTCAATATCGGCCTCTATCTGTTCGCGCACTCCAAATCCTGACCGCCAAAGACTTCTGCACTCCGACAGAGCTAAAACTACCATCAACACGGGCCTAAAGTTTAAAGTCCCACACTACGACCAACATATTATTAATTTGAGATTATCAGTCACTGTGCCTGGTATCTGCATTTGACGGCGTGCTAAAATCACTTTTTCCGTACGCGAATCTGAAATTCAAGTCCGTCAACATTATACACTACCGCCCATTAAAATTGCTGCACCAAGCAGAAATGCAGGTGATAAACAGGTATTCATTGGACAAATATATTATACTAGAACTGACATGTGATTACATTTTCACGCAATGTGGGTGCATAGATCCTGAGAAATCAGTACCCAGAACAACCACCTCTGGCCGTAATAACAGCCTCGATACACCTGGGCACTGACTAAAACAGAGCTTGGATGGCGTGTATAGGTACAGCTGCCCATGCAGCTTCAACACGATACAACAGTTCATCAAGAGTAGTGACTGGCGTATCGTGACGAGCCAGTTGCTCGGCCACCATTGCCCAGACGTTTTCAATTGGTGAGAGATCTGGAGAATGTGCTGGCCAGGGCAGTCGTCCAACTGTTCGTGCAGATGGTTGTCTTGCAAACGTCCCCATCTGTTGACTCAGGGATCGAGACGTGGCTGCACGATCCGTTACAGCCATGCGGGTAAGATGCCTGTCACCCCTACTGCTAGTGATACGAGGCCGTTGGGATCCAGCATGGCGTTCCGTATTACCCTCCTGAACCCACCGATTCCATATTCTGCAAACAGTCATTGGATCTCGACCAACGCGAGCAGCAATGTCGCGATACGATAAACTGCAATCGCGATAGGCTACAATCCGACCTTTATCAAAGTCGGAAACGTGATGGTACGGATTTCTCCTCCTTACACGGGGCATCACAACAACGTTTCACCAGGCAACGCCGGTCAACTGCTGTTTGTGTATGAGAAATCGGTTGGAAACTTTCCTCATGTCAGCACGTTGTAGGTGTCGTCACCGGCGCCAACCTTGTGTGAATGCTCTGAAAGCTAATCGTTTGCATATCATAGCATCTTCTTCGTGTCGGTTAAATTTCGCGTCTGTAGCACGTTATCTTCATGGTGTAGCAATTTTAATGGCCAGTAGTGTAGCTCTAGTCTAGAAACAGATGTTTTTCTCTACTCGTCATTATTTTCCCACATTAAATGAATCTGTTTCCCATATGATGCTCCGTTGGTCGCGTGGGATCACACTCGTCATCCACATGATTTTCCCGCTCTTTTTTGTCTGACTGAGTTCGCGCCATTTTCAGTACCTTTCCGTTAATTCTCCATTCGTCAGCTTCAGCCACCATTGGCTTCGGTTACGCAGGGTTGTTTGGTTCGTGAAACATTATTGTAGCCTGGAGGACATTGGTCATCCGCATGAGCTCTAATGCTACAATGTGAGAGAAAGTGTATGTCACTTTACTGGTTTTCTAGACTGAATCCAACTTTCATGTGCGTGGTTTTAGGTTATCGAAACTGATTACAGTCAATATGTTTTTACCTAGACTACTTACCTACGAAAAATATTCTGTCCGCCTTTAGTTTGTGGAATAAACGTCAAAGTTAAAAAAAAAAATCTTGGACAGATTGTTGCAGAGATTTTGATGTATGGTTGCAATCGTTCCATAGCTGAGAGATGAAGGTCTTGAGAGAACGTATTTCTTTTAGGAAAAAAATGCAAAGCTAAATGGAGGGAAACTAAATATCCCACCAATGTCAGAACAAGATCTTGTAACATTATTACGCATTTAACTGGGCCCAAAAATAACGCTCGTAGACAGGGTGACATTTATTGAGCCATATGAAAAAAAAAAAAATCGTCGTAAATTCTGAACGGTTTGCGTCAGGACATTCAATCTGCACGGTTGGCCGCGGGGCATGATGGGAATTATTATGCACTGTACAGTTTGGTATAGCGACGAAGCCCACTTTCATTTGGATGGGTTCGTCAATAAATAAAATTGGCGTATTTGGGGGACTGAGAATCCGCATTTCGCAATCGAGAAGTCTCTTCACCCTCAACAGGTGACTGTGTGGCGTGCAATGTGCAGCCAAGAAATAATCGGTGTTGTGTGATGTCCTTAGGTTAGTTAGGTTTAAGTAGTTCTAAGTTGTAGGGGACTGATGACCATAGATGTTAAGTCCCATAGTGCTCAGAGCCATTTGAACCAAATAATCGGTGTTATATTCCTTGACGGCGCGGTGACTACTGAACGGTGCGTGAAGGTTTTGGAAGATTTCATCCCCATTATCCAAAGTGACCCTGAGTTCGACAGGATGTGGTTCATGCATGACGGGGCTCGACCCCTTCGAAGCAGGAGAGTGTTTGATGTTCTGGAGGAGTACTTTGGGGACCGCATTCTATCTCCGGGGTACCCAGAGGCCACTGGTATGGGCCTCGATTGGTCACCATCTTCTCCGTATCTGAACACATGCGACTCCTTTTTATGGGGCTGTATTAAACCACAAGGTGTACAGCAATAACCCCAAAACCATTGATGAGTCAGCAGGTCATTCAAAATTTCGCTATTCGTCTGGACCATATCATCGCCAATGATGGCAGGTATACCGAACATGTAACCCAAATGCGAATATCTGTAGTGACGTTTACATGTTGAATAAAGTGTGTGCACGCCGTAGTTTGTAACTATTTTACGTTTTTTTCATATAGTTCAACAGTTGTCGCCCTGTACGAAATCGATATTATGAAGTTATTTTTGCATGGAACTATAATAGCCCTTACTGAAAAATGTGCTATTGTTCACATCAATGAAGTTCGTGATATCTTTTCTAGGGAAAGGAATTCTAAACAAACAGATGTTATGGAGATCACAACTTTCGTTGGTCTGTAATATCAGTGTGGACCTCTGAGATGTTCTGGAAAGAATTTATCAAAAGGGCAACGGACTCAAACCATGCTACTTATGCATGTGTGAAAACCGATTCAGATTGCACTTGAAATGTCTGGGGTTTTATAATATTCTTGATAGACGCGTTCGCAGAGACGATGACAAGTTGGCTCCTATCAGAGAGATACTGGAGCTATTTACGAACAATCGGCAAAAATATTATCACCTAGTGTATACCTTACTGTATTTGATAAGTGTATTACATTTAGATTCAAATAAAGTACTCCTAGAATCATTCATTTTGACCGTTCAAAGGGTCCAAGCACACCATTTATGTTGTGGATGACACCTACCATCTGGGCGAGTGACCGTGTCAGAACTTATCGCGCGAGTAACAAAGGGTTAAACATCACATCTAGAATTACACAACAGTACTCTACGCGGGCCTCTTCAAGCTACTAATAAGAACGGAGCCAGCTGTTTTTACACAGTTTTAAATATATTCCCCGAAAAAAGTTATACGCACTGAGCATTATTTATTTATTTTGCGTGGCGATCATTTAAGAATTCAGACATTAACAGTTTCGTTTACAATAGTGTGGCCTGGTGCATGCTACAGTAGTGCACATCATGACGCATTAAGGAATCGTCAATTTGCTACTGGAGGGAAGCGTGAGACGTAAAAACTGTAGGGGGACAGGGAGCCTGGAATACAGTGAGCACGTTCAAATGAATGTAGGCTGCACACGATACACTAGCGTGGGCAATTATACCAAACCCGCGTTCTGACTGGGTGGGGGCAGATGCGAGGTTTTAAACTGCGGGGACAGGGTGGTTATCGTTGGCGCGTATCCAGCCGCATGCGACCCCACCTCCTTTGCCCTCTTTTACCCTGTTTTAATCGTTTTTAGATGCAGTTTGCCCTGTTTTTCGTTTCAGCGGGAGCACCCCGATGAACAGGCGGGTGCTGTTCCCAACTTAACATCTCGATTATAAAGGAAAGGGGGTGGGAGGCGTGGCCCCACCCACCTGCTGTCTCGGTTATTCCTCTCACCCCAGTCCCATTCACTTCCTGTCCACTGGTAACCCTATGCACCAATCTGTTAGTCAACACTCTCCAGTAGCACCCCGTTTCAAAAGCTTCTATCCCTTTTCTTTCTGAACTGTTTACCGCCCACGCTTCGCTTCTGTAGAAGGCAACATTCCACACGAATAACTTCAGAAACAACTTCCTAACTTTTCAATTTATATTGAATGTTAAGAAAATTTCTCCCTTCCAGAAACACTTGTCTAGCTGTTGTCATTGTGCCGGCCGGTGTGGCCGAGCGGTTCTAGGCGCTTCAGTGTGGAACCGCGAGACCGCTACAGTCGCAGGTTCGAATCCTGCCTCGGGCATGGATGTGTGTGATGTCCCTAGGTTAGTTAGGTTTAAGTAGATCTAAGTTCTAGGGGACTGATGACCTCAGATGTGAAGTCCCATAGTGCTCAGAGCCATTTGAACCATTTGTTGTCATTGTGTAATTTGCGTCTTTTCTACTACATCTACATCTACATCTACATCTATACTCCGCGAGCCACCTTACGGTGTGTGGCGGAGGGTACTTATTGTACCACTATCTGATCCCCCCTTCCCTGTTCCATCCACGAATTGTGCGTGGAAAGAACGACTGCTTGTAAGTCTCCGTATTTGCTCTAATTTCTCGGATCTTTTCGTTGTGATCATTACGCGAGATATATGTGGGCGGTAGTAATATGTTGCCCATCTCTTCCCGGAATGTGCTCTCTCGTAATTTCGATAATAAACCTCTCCGTATTGCGTAACGCCTTTCTTGAAGTGTCCGCCACTGGAGCTTGTTCAGCATCTCCGTAACGCTCTCGCGCTGACTAAATGTCCCCATGACGAATCGCGCTGCTTTTCGCTGGATCATGTCTATCTCTTCTATTAATCCAACCTGGTAAGGGTCCCATACTGATGAGCAATACTCAAGAATCGGACGAACAAGCGTTTTGTAAGCTACTTCTTTCGTCGATGAGTCACATTTTCTTAGAATTCTTCCTATGAATCTCAACCTGGCGCCTGCTTTTCCCACTATTTGTTTTATGTGATCATTCCACTTCAGATCGCTCCGGATAGTAACTCCTAAGTATTTTACGGTCGTTACCGCTTCCAATGATTTACCACCTATGGCATAATCGTACTGGAATGGATTTCTGCCCCTATGTATGCGCATTATATTACATTTATCTACGTTTAGGGAAAGCTGCCAGCTGTCGCACCATGGATTAATCCTCTGCAGGTCCTCCTGGAGTACGTACGAGTCTTCTGATGTTGCTACGTTCTTGTAGACAACCGTGTCATCTGCAAATAGCCTCACGGAGCTACCGATGTTGTCAACTAAGTCATTTATGTATATTGTAAACAATAAAGGTCCTATCACGCTTCCCTGCGGTACTCCCGAAATTACCTCTACATCTGCAGATTTTGAACCGTTAAGAATGACATGTTGTGTTCTTTCTTCTAGGAAATCCTGAATTCAATCACAAACCTGGTCCGATATTCCGTAAGCTCGTATTTTTTTCACTAAACGTAAGTGCGGAACCGTATCAAATGCCTTCCTGAAGTCCAGGAATACGGCATCAATCTGCTCGCCAGTGTCTACGGCACTGTGAATTTCTTGGGCAAATAGGGCGAGCTGAGTTTCACATGATCTCTGTTTGCGGAATCCATGTTGGTTATGATGAAGGAGATTTGTATTATCTAAGAACGTTATAATACGAGAACACAAAACATGTTCCATTATTCTACAACAGATTGACGTAAGCGAAATAGGCCTATAATTATTCGCATCTGATTTATGACCCTTCTTGAAAATGGGAACGACCTGCGCTTTCTTCCAGTCGCTAGGTACTTTACGTTCTTCCAGCGATCTACGATAAATTGCTGATAGAAAGGGGGCAAGTTCTTTAGCATAATCACTGTAGAATCTTAAGGGTATCTCGTCTGGTCCGGATGCTTTTCCGCTACTAAGTGATAGCAGTTGTTTTTCAATTCCGATATCGTTTATTTCAATATTTTCCATTTTGGCGTCCGTGCGACGGCTGAAGTCAGGGACCGTGTTACGATTTTCCGCAGTGAAACAGTTTCGGAACACTGAATTCAGTATTTCTGCCTTTCTTCGGTCGTCCTCTGTTTCGGTGCCATCGTGGTCAACGAGTGACTGAATAGGGGATTTAGATCCGCTTACCGATATGACCAAAACTTTTTAGGGTTCTTGTTTAGATTGTTTGCCAATGTTTTATGTTCGAATTCGTTGAATGCTTCTCTCATTGCTCTCTTTACGCTCTTTTTCGCTTCGTTCAGCTTTTCCTTATCAGCTATGATTCGACTACTCTTAAACCTATGATGAAGCTTTCTTTGTTTCCGTAGTACCTTTCGTACATGATTGTTATACCACGGTGGATCTTTCACCTCGCTTTGGACCTTAGTCGGTACGAACTTATCTAAGGCGTACTGGACGATGTTTCTGAATTTTTTCCATTTTTATTCCACATCCTCTTCCTCAGAAATGAACGTTTGATGGTGGTCACTCAGATATTCTGCGATTTGTGCCCTATCACTAGGGACATAGTGAGTTGGTTTGCTGTCCAAATTGCGAGACTCGTGTACTGCTTTAGGCTCTCATTTGCTAATCTAAGTCGTTAAGCACCTTCTGACTTGCTTCCACTGCTTTCGATTTTTCTTGTTTTACGATGCTGATTTCATGCTGTAATCTCTTTTCAAGAAACTGTCCATTACCAGGAAACTAATAGGTGTAGTATTCGCCAATAGAAGGGTATCATGGGGTGTGTTTTTAAGTAAATAATAAAAGTACAACAAGTAGACTTTTGTAGACAATTTTATTTTTTACGTGAAAGCCTGTACATTAATATACTTTTCTATGTAATTCCCATCAATATTGTGGCACTTACCGCATCGTAAAATCAGCTCTCGAATACCATCTTCGTACAAATTAAGCAACAGTTGCATAAAGCGCACTTCTTGACACTTGAGGAAACTCATGACAAAACGTTGAAATCATAAAGCACTTCATCGTCAGGCCACGACTGGCCTACCGGGACCATCCGACCGCCGTGTCATCCTCATGGAGGATGCGGATAGGAGGGGCGTGGGGTCAGCACACCGCTCTCCCGATCGTTGTGATGGTATTCTTGACCGAAGCCGCTACTATTCGGTCGAGTGGCTCCTCAATTGGCATCACGAGGCTGAGTGCACCCCGAAAAATGGCAACAGTGCATGTCGGCCTGGATGGTCACCCATCCAAGTGCCGATAACGCCCGACAGTGCTTCGGTGATCTCACGGGAACCGGTGTATCCACTGCGGCAAGGCCGTTGCCTAACGTTGAAATCACAAAGCGTATGTTTTCTCTCTGTTTTTCATCTACTTTCTGCACCAAATCGTCAGTAATGACTGAAGGGCGTAGGGAGTCCACTTCGTTCCCCATTATGCGCGTTCGTACGGTCACCTTTAAATTTACCAATTTCAGTACCATCCATACTTCACAAGTGTCAAGAAGTGTGCTTTATACAATTGTTACAGAACGCTTAAATTATCGTAGATTATGCTGAGGCGTCAGATATCTACGAAGGTGGTATTCAAAAGTTGATTATACGATACTGTGTTTGTCGTGAGTAGTTACAGTGAATCGGTTATTGACAGGGTTATGGGACTTTTTTCATTTTTATTTATTTCAGTTCGTTTATTTTGTTTTGATCCCGACGGTACGCCTTATGAGAAACAGTGGCCGTGTGCGGGTCGGCGCAGCAGCGGGTGCTGCCAGACACACACCTGCCTACGCTCAGTTCGCGTGGACAGCGTTCCAGATCGGGCACTGCTGGAAAGGGGGAAGCTATTGCGAAAGCACTGCTAACAGCGGGGAGCGTCGAGGTGCCCCACTGCCAGCCAATCGGAGGGCCAGAAACGGTCACGTAGGGGACATGTTTCCGAGCTCCTCTTATAGGGCATAGAAGTTCCATGCGGCTTTTCGCGGATGATGCTGTAGTATAGAGAGAAGTTGCAGCATTAGAAAATTGCAGCGAAATGCAGGAAGATCTGCAGCGGATAGGCACTTGGTGCAGGGAGTGACAACTGACACTTAACGTAGACAAATGTAGTGTATTGCGCATACATACAAAGAAGGATCCTTTATTGTATGATTATATGATAGCGGAACAAACACTGGTAGCAGTTACTTCTGTAAAATATCTGGGAGTATGCGTACGGAACGATTTGAAGTGGAATGATCATATAAAATTAATTGTTGGTAAGGCGGGTGCCAGGTTGAGATTCATTGCGAGAGTCCTTAGAAAATGTAGTTCATCAACAAAGGAGGTGGCTTACAAGACACTCGTTCGACCTGTACTCGAGTGTGGGATCCGTACCAGATCGGGTTGACGCAGGATATAGAGAAGATCCAAAGAAGAGCGGCGCGTTTCGTCTCAGGGTTATTTGGTAAGCGTGATAGCGTTACGGAGATGTTTAGCAAATTCAAGTGGCAGACTCTGCAAGAGAGGCGCTCTGCAGCGCGGTGCAGCTTGCTGTCCAGGTTTCGAGAGGGTGCGTTTCTGGGTCAGGTATGGAATATATTGCTTCCGCCTACTTATACCTCCCAAGGAGATCACGAATGTAAAATTAGAGAGATTCGAGCGCGCACGGAGGCTTTCCGGCAGTCGTTCTTCCCGCGAACCACACGCGACTGGAACAGGAAAGGGAGGTAATGACACTGGCACGTAAAGTGCCCTCCGCCACACACCGTTGGGTGGCTTGCGGAGTATAAATGTAGTTGTAGATGTAGATCGTGCGCCCTGTCTGCTGCAGCAGCCTCCTTACGTCACAGGACGCGTAATTTTCATCCCTTACCAGTAAGGTCTGGAGGCAAAACCCCTCTTGTGACAGGCATTCGTTTGGTCACGGTCTTCATTTTAAAAAGCTGCTGAAAAACTCAGATGACCACATCCCGCCTCAATCCCAACTCAGCTGTACCTGCACAGTGATAAATGCCTTAATATTGGTGGGAATTATGTGGAAAAGTGGATTAAAGTATAGGTTTTCATGTAAAAATAATACTATGTCCATTATAGTTACCCGGGCTGTTATGCCGTGGTCGGTTGATGAATTCTGTGTTAATTCCCAACGTTTCGTCCCCGTCTGCGGGGGACATGTTCAAAGGAGTCTGTAGCTCGATGGAAGGTCCAACACACCCACTGGTTCGCTACTGACTGCCGCAAAATTCCTTGTCCGCGCGCTCCCACGCAAGGCGTGACGTCACGTGTTTTGAAAACGTCTGTGGTTGGTTCAAATGGCTCTGAGCCTGCCAGAGGCAGGATTCGAACCTGCGACCGTAGCGGTCGCGCGGTTCCGGACTGTAGCGCCTAGAACCGCTCGGCCACTATGGCCGGGAAACTTCAGTGCAATTGGCCGCTGTCCGCTGCCGTCGATCGCCATTGCCATCACCGAGTAGTGGACGGGTGGTACACATCTTCTTTAACACAGGCATCCATATACCGTTTAATTTCACGCCCTCCTCCTTTCGATTGAAATTATTAGGGTGTTTGGCGATTTCGATTGCCTCCCTATAGAGCCTTTCGTAATATCCTGTCGTGGCCGCTAGTACTTGCGTCTCCTCGAAACGAATATGGTGGTTACTTGGCTGGAAAGCATGCTCCGCAACAGCTGATCGTTCCGTTTCCCCTCTTCTACATTTGCCCTTGTGCTCTTCCAAACGTTTTGAAACAGTTGTTTTAGTGGTACCCACATAAACATCTCCACAGCTGCATGGGATCCTATAGACTCCAGCTTTTTCCAATGTTTTGCGAGCATCCCTGGCAGGCTTAAGGTATTTCTGTACCTTCCTGCTGGACTAGTAAATTACGGTATTATTCCGCTTCGTTAAGATCCTGCCTATCGTTTCCGTTACATTTTTAACGATCGGCAGAAAAACCTTAGATTTTGCAGTACCGTGTACGTCACTACAGACCCCCTTGAAGATGTCCCCCGCAAACGGGGACGAAACGTCGGGCATTGAAACAGAATTCATCAACCGACCACGGCATAACAGCCCGGATAATTATAATGGACTTGACATTTCCGGCCGTGAAAGTCTACATTTTAGTAAAAATAATACTAGAATGAGATTTTCACTCTGCAGCGGAGTGTACGCTGATAAGAAACTTCCTGGTAGATTAAAACTGTGTGCCGGACCGAGACTCGAACTCGGGATCTTTGCGTTTCGCGGGCAAGTGCTCTACCAACTGAGCTACCCAAGCACGACTCACGCCCCCTCGTCACAGCTTGCCGGCACACAGTTTTAATCTGCCAGGAAGTTTCATATCAGCGCACACTCCGCTGCAGAGTGAAAATATCATTCTGGAAACATCCCCCAGGCTGTGGCTAAGCCATGTCTCCGCAATATCCTTTCTTTCAGGAGTGCTATTTCTGCAAGGTTCGCAGGAGAGCTTCTGTAAAGTTTGGAAGGTAGGAGACGAGGTACTGGCAGATGTAAAGCTGTGAGGATGGGGCGTGAGTCGTGCTTGGGTAGCTCAGTTGATAGAGTACTTGCCCGCGAAAGGCAAAGGTCCCGAGTTCGAGTCTCGGTCCGGCACACAGTTCTAATCTGCCAGGAAGTTTCAAAAATAATACTGTGGAAAGCAGGCGACATGTTTTATTTTTATTTCAAACGATACCTTTTACCAAACACACCTCGTTTTATTGTAGTTTTGGCGTCAAGCGAGGACTTTGAGCCGAGACCACAGAGCGCGCGACCCCAATTGCCGGTGGCGGGGCAGGGGCAGGGAGCCCGGTGTGTCTGGCTGGCTGGCTGGCTGGGCCCTGCGAGGGCGGCGCCGCAAAGCCTCGCTGCGGTCTGCCGTGCCCTGCGCTGCCCTGCTGTGTGGTGCGCCCTCTGACACACACACACACACACACACACACACACGTGCGGCGCAGCAGAGCGGCTAATCCGCGCCGCGCAGCCACCGAGCCGCCTCTGACGTCTGCCTCCCGTGTGCGCCCCGCCACAGAGTTCAAACGCCACAAAACACAAGCCAGCTCCCGGCCGCTGCTGGGCCTTGCCCCTCAGTAAAGGCATCTTCAGCACTTTTGCCCAACTCGTTGGACCGCACGCAAGGATTAACCACCTTCTCTCACAACGCAATCTCGGTTTAAAACAAACATTTCGCCGAAATATATTTATTTTCCTCACATTACAGTCATGCTAATTAACCACCTTCTCTAAGAACGCAACCGCTGTTGAAATAAACATTTCACCGAAATACACTACTGGCCATTAAAATTGCTACACCAAGAAGAAATGCATATGATAAACGGGTATTCATTGGACAAATATATAATACTAGAACTGACATGTGTTTACATTTTCACGCAATTTGGGTGCATAGATCCTGACAAATCAGTACCCAGAACAACCACCTCTGGCCGTAATAACGGCCTTGATACGCCTGGGCATTGAATCAAACAGAGCTTGGATGGCGTGTACAGGTACAGCTGCCCATGCAGCTTCAACACGATACCACAGTTCATCAAGAGTAGTGACTGGCGTGTTGTGACGAGCCAGTTGCTCGGCCACAATTGACCAGACGTTTTCGATTGGTGAGAGATCTGGAGAATGTGCTGGCCAGGGCAGCAGTCGAACATTTTCTGTATCCGGAAAGGCCCGTATAGGAGCTTCAACATGCGGTCGTACATTATCCTGCTGAAATGTAGGGTTTCGCAGGGATCGAATGAAGGGTAGAGCCACAGGTCGTAACACATCTGAATAGTAATGTCCACTGTTCAAAGTGCCGTCAATGCGAACAGGAGGTGACCGACACGTGTAACCAATGGCACCCCATATCAAGACGCTGGGTGATACGCCAGTATGGCGTTGACGAATACACGCTTCCAATATGCGTTCACCGCGATGTCGCAAAACATGGATGCGACCATCATGACTCTGGAAACAGAACCTGGATTCATCCGAAAAAATGACGTTTTGCCATTCGTGCACCCAGGTTCGTCGTCGGGTACACCATCGCAGGCTCTCCTGTTTGTGATGCAGCTTCAAGGGTAATTGCAGCCATGGTCTCCGAGCTGGTAGTCCATGCTGCTGCAAACGTTGTCGACCTGTTCCTGCAAATGGTTGATGTCTTGAAAACGTCCCCATCTGTTGACTCACGGATCGAGACGTGGCTGCACGATCCGTTACAGCCATGCGGATAAGATGCCTGTCATCTCGACTGCTAGTGATACGAAGCCGTTGGGATCCAGCACGGCGTTCCGTATTACCCTCCTGAACCCACCGATTCCATATGCTGCTAACGGTCATTGGATCTCGACCAACGCGAGCAGCAATGTCGCGATACGATAAACCGCAATCGCGATAAGCTACAATCCGACCTTTATCAAAGCCGGAAACCTGATGGTACGCATTTCTCCTCCTTACATGAGGCATCACAACAACGTTTCGCCATGCGACGCCGGTCAACTGCTGTTTGTGTATGAGATATCGGTTGGAAACTTTGTCAGCACGTTGTAGGTGTCACCACCGGCGCCAACCTTGTGTGAATGGTCTGGAAAGCTAATGATTTGCATATCACAGCACCTTCTTCCTGTCGGTTAAATTTCGCGTCTGTAGCACGTCATCTTCATGGTGTAGCAATTTTAATGGCAAGTAGTATATATAAAGTCATCGCTTCTGTTCAAACACACAAATGACCAATGAAACGGCAACATAAGAATTTAGCTTCCAACAAACGCCAAACTGACACGAAATGTAGTACATGCTCCGATTGAAACGATTACGACATTAGCTAGACGGCAGACAATAGGTGTCTACGCTCTGCATGTGCCTCGTGTAAGGAGGTGGAACGCCTTCAGTTTGTGTCCCATCGAGAGTGAGATTCACCGTTCTGCGTTATTGATGTTGGCGTTGTTCGGGATCCCACGACTGTCACGCGAATATGGAATCGATGGCTTCAAGGGTCCAAAGACGTAATCCTCGATCGGCCGTGCAGGTTCGTACACCAACGTCACCTAAATTGAGTCGGAAAATTGGCTTGTCTGCAGCGAGACAATTATGCATCCAAAGGGGCAGTGTGGTGATGTGTGGAGAGCCGCGAGCTGTCAGCACGGCAAATGTTGTTGCAGCTTCTCTCGACACGTCAGCACCGACAGCGGCAGTCCCAACGACACTGCACACACAGGGGTGGCATCACGTCTCTTCAGAGGACTCACAGTTCTGCGTATAGGTTTGCGACGGACGCATCCGCTCGGTTGGACAAAAGTGTGCAAACATCAACGACACAACACATTACCGTGCGTAGTAATGTGTAGGAAACATGTTAGCATTTAAAACAGCTTCCAGTCTTGGAACAGATGAAAACAGGTCCTGTACAGTTATCAAGGAAAGCTTATACCATTCGTCCTGCAAAATAGTGGCAAGATCGGGTATTGGTGCATGCTGTGGACATGTGCAAAAGACGATGGGTGCCGGACTGAGGAAGCAACGAAGAGAAATGAAAGAAAAGTTGCTATCTGAGGGAAAATCTTTGTCTGGCCGAGGCAGATTGACAGAAACTGAAATAGACCTTCTTCAGAGCTATTATGAACTAGCCATTAGACGAACTGCACCTCTGAATGATGTTACAGCAATGGGAAAAGCTGTATGGGCCACCTACTTTCATAAGTTGTCCACAGATGACCACCGTGTTCACAGACTTTGCCCTAAAGAAGCAGATTCTTTGGTGTGGTTACCAAAAATCGAAAGAAAGTGGTCAAATATACCACCATAAGCATTCTCTTCCCGAGCCTGTTATGAATGAAATAAAACCAATTTTTAGAGACCTGGGTGACCCTGTTTTGCTGACTAAATGTCTTCATGGGGGCACTCAGAATACAAATGGAAGTTTCAACCATTGTATATGGGAAAGGTTACCCAAGAATGTTTTTGTAGGGCTAGATACATTAAAAGTTGGTGTACTAGATGCAGTAATATGTTTCAATGATGGAGTGATAGGGAGGCTGGAAGTCCTGAGAAATTTAGGCATAAAATGTCGCTCAAATATGGAAGATTAGTTGCTTGCGTGTGACAGACAGCGGGTGCATGAAGCTGAAAGATTCGCTCTTCAAGTTACAAAAGAAGCAAGAAGTGATAAAAGGAATGGCAAGAGGAAGCTTGAAGGTGAAGAAATGCTTCAGGATGAAGACTATGCTTCAGGAATGTTCTGAGGCACAGTGTAATTGGACTCATATCTTCATTCGCAATTTCCTGCAAGTTTTATTTTTCAGAATTCAGGTATAAATATTTCCTATAGTTTAAGCATTGCTCTAATTTTTTTTCTGTAACTTGCAATAGTGCACACTTATGTAGTAGACTTAAGCTTTATTGCACAAACAACTAAATTATAGAAAAAATAACATTTTTATTAGCAAAAAAATATAAAAATTAAAATGTACGCTGTGATATCTCTCTTATCCTTGTAATATACATAATAGGTGGAATTAAATAGGTCTAGTACCTCAGTCATCATGTCATGCATATGTGGCAAAAATTTGGTCTCCTTTAAATGTAATGGTACCTCAATTTGAGGAAGCATTTTGGAAAAAAATGGTATCAAATTCTTTGTAATTTTTTAAGAACCTTGAGCAGGTTCAAAAATATTCAAAATATTTCTAATTTGTTTTGAAAGTGTGCTGCATTACCTGATATCAACAAAAGTCTGTAAAACATATACATTATAAACAATGCCTGAAAGAAATAGGTGTCGATTTTACATAATATTGAGCCGGAAAAGTACCCTGTGTCCTTAAGGTGAAGGCCGCAATTGAGCTACCCGAACTGGTCGTTGGAGAGCTGGGTGCGTTTTACCTAACCGTGTCGCACTGTGGGTGGGCGAATAGCTGACTGTGTGTGTAGCAAGTATTCTCCGACTTCTATGTGGAAATTTGAGAAGATTCAATATGGCGAATGTTTACGCTCGATGATTATTCCCCACGTATGTAAATTGATCAGTTGACTGCCTGTACTACCATTCTACACATTTCCCATCTTTATTTGGTTGAGATAACATGACTGTAATGTGTTGTTTGCAATGAGATGGTGGAACATAGATGGAAGAGACATTTACTGGTTCTCTAGACATGAGAAACTCATACGATTACGAGCATCAAATGCTTAGTTGACTTTGTAAAGTACGAGGATAATGTGGAATGCGTTATATCATTGGCATCAATATTTGTAAGAAAGAAAAACAAAAAAAGGGAGTGGAACTTCCCCTTTCCCCTATTTTCAAGTTTTCGCATAAAAATCTTCACAGACAAGATAAATTTCTAGTTACTCAGTGGTTTGCAGGTCGTCCCACATAATGACCTCGCTAAAGTTTGGGCCTTCTAGAGATATAATTTCCACTCTATATCTTCGGAATTATACTGTTCAATCGATCGGTTGCGTACTGCCGTGTGGTTGGCATCGAGAACAGTCGCGTAATTGGAATGATATTTTGGAAAATCATGTGAAAACACATGAAGTTGTGGACATTTTCATGTGCTACTTGATGATATCAGCATAAATGATCACAGATATGTGGTTTTCTGGCGTGTAAAATCGGATACTGCAGCTGATATCGGTTTCGAGATCGGTAAATTAATACGCAATTGGCGAAGCATATCTCATTGAGAGAGATCAGAAAGTAAAAGTTGTTGTAATCCCAGAGTCTGGAGATGGTCGCAGATCGTCGCAGAAACCATGGGAGCAAGCGGGCTAGACCACGCGAACAGTACTGTTGGCGGATGCCTTTGTGCGGTGAGGGGGGGGGGACCAGCCCAGCCATAGTACACCACTTTGGTGAGTGATCGCTGTCCGCGAAGCGTGCTCTGATCGCATTTCAGGCCAGCATGTGCGCGGGGAAGTTGCCTCGTGACCATTGGCCGCAGTGGCTAACCGACCGACCTAATAGGGGGTATCTAGTACTGCGGCTATATATGGTGCCTGTGCTTATGTTTTTCGGATCTGTGTGTCTTTGCGGTATACGTATGAGTGTGCCGTGTTCGACAACTATGTGAAGGATGCAGAGGTGATGATTTCCTATGGTGCAGGATACGAATGGTGTTTGCGGCAACAATATGGTAAGGGGTACAATCGTTTGTGGTGATGTTGCCTGTTTGGATATCGGTTTCGCGCCGAAAAATTCAAGCTTTCCATGACAGTAGCACAGCAGTGTAACTGACGAAATGTCCTTGGCGATAGTTTCTTTATTTTATGATCTGTAGACCACTTTTGCATGGTTTACTGTCGGTGCAATATGACTGCTGTGTTTTTCGCTCCGTACAAAATAGTTTGCCACTGAAATTCTCGTAATTTGTCCATCTGCAGATAGTGGCGGAGAGTGCTCCACAGCAGCAACAGCAATTTGGCGGGTAAACTCAATAAGAACCAATCAGAATGCTGAAACCACAGGAAGTTCCGCGTCAGAGCGTCAGAAAACATTCTGCGTGGGGGGAGAGGGGGGGGGCATAGGAGTCTCTAGAGACTGGTTCGAACAAGAAAGGGTCAGAACAAGGCGTCCACGGAATGTTCGTTGATGTCATTGAATCACATGTCTTCTTTTTTCGAGTGTTCAAATAAAAAATGGCTCTGAGCACTATGGGACTTAACAGCTATGGTCATCAGTCCTCTAGAACTTAGAACTACTTAAACCTAACTAACCTAAGGACATCACACAACACCCAGTCATCACGAGGCACAGAAAATCCCTGACCCCGCCGGGAATCGAACCCGGGAACCCGGGCGCGGGAAGCGAGAACGCTACCGCACGACCACGAGCTGCGGACTTCGAGTGTTCAGAGGCAAGTCTAGGCAGACCAGCCCCCGCTGATTCAGACAGGTTGGATACTGTCCGCCCCCCCACCCCCTCTGCCCCACCCACTGCCATTGTGGCTTTAGAACATCTCCAAACAAGCAGTTGTAGTACATAGAAAATTCACCGAAAATTCCTGCCATTTTTCTCATCTGTAGGACAGTGCTTCGAATTATAGGAAAATCCTTTAGACATCGCATCTGTGATGTGCTGTTTTTTTTTTCACTATCTTTTGTGGGATTCGAAGTATGTCATGAACTTATTGACTTGTAATTGTTCTGATTTTCCCGTCTGTGCTGAGACACCAGTGTGCTTGGAAACTAAAAGATTAGTGCCTTAACGTCCCCAACTCCAGCTCAAAATATAATCTTAACCCACTCATCATTTTAGAAAAGTAATGAACACAACATCAGCTGTAGGACTCACAAGTATTTTTCTCTCTGATAGTGCTTTCAAACAAGCAGCTAAAACTCGAAAAGTGGTGAACATTCTATTTAGAATTACATATTAAATATTTATTTATTTACTTCGAGTTGTAGGTCAAGGGAGCGCTCTATGTAGAGATTGAGTCTGCCTGCTACTAGTTTCTAGTGATAATGTGACTTTTTTTAACACCAGTTGTGTGACATTGTCAATTTCAAGTTGTATTGTGATCTTTAGAAACAAATATATAAACTGTGTGAAACCCATCTCTGCAATTTTTTGAAATAAACAATATCTGCACTGCCTTGTCTTCTGCAAATTGTTTGAACAATATTACAATGTCTTAAATAGTTCAGTGCAGTGTGTTTGTGATATATTAACCTACTATCATAAGATCCTCCCAGAGACTGAGTGATTTTTCCCATTATTTTGTTCTGGGAGGGGTGGGCAGGGATGGGTTCAAGAAAATGGCTCTGAGCACTGTAGGACTTAACATCTGAGGTCATCAGCCCCTAGAACTTAAAACTACTTAAACCTAACCAACCTAAGGACATCACACACATCCATGCCGGAGGCAGGATTCGAACCTGCGACCGTAACGGTCGCGCGGTTCCAGACTGTAGCGCTTAGAACCGCTCGGCCACCCTGCCCGGCCGGCAGGGATGGGGCGATATGTGGGACATCCTCTGGTGGTGCCATTCCTATTTGTTTAAATAAATTAATTAATAAACAGAGTGAAATTGTTTAAATAAATACTATATTGATCCTACCAGTCTGGTAGCTCAACACAGAGTAAGCACATTTCCTGTCCTCTCCAGGAGAAGGGGGAGGGGGTGATGGGAGGGATGGGCAGGGATTTCCCAGTGGGATGGTGGTGGAAGGTGACACGTGCCTGCCACTGAAAAGCCATGATGTCATCAAGGAATGAGGTAATTAATTGACCAATTAATTCATTTGCATAACTAATTTGATATAAATTTGACACCAAAAGTGTCCCAGAACCTGCTTTGCCCCAGTACTTAGGTATGCATTCGACCAGCTTCGCCATTTTCGAGATACTCGTTCATATGCTCCCCGCCATAATAATCTGCTCTTTGACAAAGTCGCTTATCTCAGTGGACTTCTCCATTTGAAGCGCATATCTACACCAGGATAATGCCCCTATCTGTCTCTGATCAGCTTGCTCACTTTCCTGACTGCGTCATGTGCCTGCAACGCCATCAGGGGGCATGCAACCTTGCAGTGGGCAGTGGTCATAATGTTTGACCTATCAGTGTATTTCAAATGCTGACTACGCCGATATGGTATTTGTTTACGGGTTTTGTACTGAAAACGCGAATTCTTCTGGTTTAGTATAAAATAAACCATTTGCTAACCACAGAGTACCATATTCAAGTGTGCTTACCCGTGTTTCCAGTAAACTGCGTGAGACTGCTGCAGTGTCCAGCGATCATATCCCTTCTGAACGTGCGAGCGAACAGTGTGTGGATGATGTGGAAGACATTATTAAGTTGGCAGAACGTTGGCCTTTGACAAAAACACACACAATTTCCATACGTATCGGTGTTACGTGACTGAAATTTTGCTGTTGACTATTTGCAAATCGCCAACTATCCCCATTAACATTCTTGACGCACACATATTTTCAAGAAAGCTTCTCTATAAACAAGTGTTGTACTGGGACCGACAAGCTGTCGATTGGGCCAGTTGTAAAACTGCTTCGTCTTACAGGGCTTATTATGTAGACTTTTAGGAAAACTTACTTCCAGCTCCTTTGGCTACAGGGATGAGTATATTTTTCCAGCATGATTGGACCCCTGCATATTCTAGTCGTCATAAGGCACACGGTCTAACCTAACAGTTAATGGAAGATGAACCAGCAGATATTGTCACATTAGTGATGAGGCAAGTTGCGTGCTGAAACAATTTGTTAGTGTGGTTGCATACATTCAGGGGCAAACTTGATTGATTTATGACCTTAACCTATTGTTTTGTTCATTGATTTATCATCACTTTAAGGTTGATTTATGATCCCCAGGGGATAAAATGGTACAAATGGTTCTGAGCACTATGGGACTTAACATCTGTGGTCATCAGTCCCCTAGAACTTAGAACTACTTAAACCTAACTAACCTAAGGACATCACACACATCCATGCCCGAGGCAGGATTCGAACCTGCGACCGTAGCAGTCGCGCGGTTCCGGACTGAGCGCCTAGAACCGCTAGACCACGGCGGCCGGCCCCAGGGCATAATCAGACCCCTTTTATCACCTTACAGTTTGTCGCCATAGTTTATCGGAGACAAACTTGCAGCGAGTATGTACGTCATGTACTGGAAATATATCTCCTTTGGAATATTAACAGCATTGCATTCCTCTTGGCAAATAGGTCGGAAACCGGGCAGATCTAAGCATTATAGTGTGTTTAAGTGCAAAACCGTGTAGGCCTTGGACTGTGTGTTTATATTTTAACATCATTTCTCTCTTTCCAATAACTTTTTAGTAAAGACTCCAGGCACTAGAACAATACTCGTGAATTGATAAGATAAGTGATTTACATAAAGTGGTTCAATCTCCGTCCATGTGGATCCCCATCACGCATAAGGCACACATTTCTTCTTCGTCTTAAGCATCAGTTATATCACCACAGCACTGTCAAATTTTTTGGACTTGTAAATGTTACACACAAATAGAGTGTGCTAGCCTCCAGAGTAAGCAAGCATCTAGTGAGATCATGTGGACTTGGATGCGTACTGTGAGTAAGATTGGTACAGAACAGTCTTCACTGAATGGTAGTTACAATTCTGGGATGAGAATGTCGGTCTATTTCACTGGTGTTAGTCGGTTGTGCCAATGTGGAGCAAGTATTATGCTCTTTCAAAAGCAGAATATCAGAGTGTATTGAATACCTCTTTCAGTTTCCATATGTTGCAATGTCTTCTACATTTTTTCAATAAGCAAACATCGCCTGTGCCTTTTTTTTTTTCTTCCTACCTGTGTAAATGTTGTGGGAGCAGCTTACCACTGTGCAGTGTCAACTTGGTGAGATAGCCAATCCATCAAAACGTTTTAATATCGGTTTAGCTTCTGACACAGACCTGAAAGTCATGGTAGAAAATAAAATAAAATGTATGGCACTATATACAGATGATGTCATACACAGCATGTCTGTGATACAGTGAAAAAACAATTTGTGAAACTGCTTAAGAAGCTGTAAGACAAGAAACTTCTATTGTGTATTATAGCATGAGGTATATGGTCTCGTTCCAGTACAGGCTATGACACTTTACACAAGTTTATCGTAGAGAAACCAGGAAGAATGATGTATGTCATGCACCTGAAAAATAATTCTCACAATGAAATATTAACAATGCTACATTCCATACAACTGATAGGTCGGAAATGCAGGTGATCTAACATTATAGCCCGTTTTAAGTGCAGAACATAGGTCGGAAATGCAGCCGATCTAACATTATAGCCCGTTTTAAGTGCAGAACGTAGGTCGGAAACGCAGGCGATCTAACATTATAGCCCGTTTTAAGTGCAGAACGTAGGCCGGAAATGCAGGCGATCTAACATTATAGCCCGTTTTAAGTGCAGAACGTAGGCCGGAAATGCAGCCGATCTAACATTAAAGCCCGTTTTAAGTGCAGAACGTAGGCCGGAAATGCAGGCGATCTAACATTATAGCCCGTTTTAAGTGCAGAACGTAGGCCGGAAATGCAGGCGATCTAACATTATAGCCCGTTTTAAGTGCAGAACGTAGGCCGGAAATGCAGGCGATCTAACATTATAGCCCGTTTTAAGTGCAGAACGTAGGCCGGAAATGCAGGCGATCTAACATTATAGCCCGTTTTAAGTGCAGAACGTAGGCCGGAAATGCAAGCGATCTAACATTATAGCCCGTTTTAAGTGCAGAACGTAGGCCGGAAATGCAGGCGATCTAACATTATAGCCCGTTTTAAGTGCAGAACGTAGGCCGGAAATGCAGACGATCTAACATTAAAGCCCGTTTTAAGTGCAGAACGTAGGCCGGAAATGCAGGCGATCTAACATTATAGCCCGTTTTAAGTGCAGAACGTAGGCCGGAAATGCAGGCGATCTAACATTATAGCCCGTTTTAAGTGCAGAACGTAGGCCGGAAATGCAGACGATCTAACATTAAAGCCCGTTTTAAGTGCAGAACGTAGGCCGGAAATGCAGGCGATCTAACATTATAGCCCGTTTTAAGTGCAGAACGTAGGCCGGAAATGCAGACGATCTAACATTAAAGCCCGTTTTATGTGCAGAACGTAGGCCGGAAATGCAGGCGATCTAACATTATAGCCCGTTTTAAGTGCAGAACGTAGGCCGGAAATGCAGGCGATCTAACATTATAGCCCGTTTTAAGTGCAGAACGTAGGCCGGAAATGCAGGCGATCTAACATTATAGCCCGTTTTAAGTGCAGAACGTAGGCCAGAAATGCAGGCGATCTAACATTATAGCCCGTTTTAAGTGCAGAACGTAGGCCGGAAATGCAGACGATCTAACATTATAGCCCGTTTTAAGTGCAGAACGTAGGCCGGAAATGCAGGCGATCTAACATTATAGCCCGTTTTAAGTGCAGAACGTAGGCCGGAAATGCAAGCAATCTAACATTATAGCCCGTTTTAAGTGCAGAACGTAGGCCGGAAATGCAGGCGATCTAACATTATAGCCCGTTTTAAGTGCAGAACGTAGGCCGGAAATGCAGACGATCTAACATTAAAGCCCGTTTTAAGTGCAGAACGTAGGCCGGAAATGCAGGCGATCTAACATTATAGCCCGTTTTAAGTGCAGAACGTAGGCCGGAAATGCAGGCGATCTAACATTATAGCCCGTTTTAAGTGCAGAACGTAGGCCGGAAATGCAGGCGATCTAACATTATAGCCCGTTTTAAGTGCAGAACGTAGGCCGGAAATGCAGGCGATCTAACATTATAGCCCGTTTTAAGTGCAGAACGTAGGCCGGAAATGCAAGCGATCTAACATTATAGCCCGTTTTAAGTGCAGAACGTAGGCCGGAAATGCAGGCGATCTAACATTATAGCCCGTTTTAAGTGCAGAACGTAGGCCGGAAATGCAGACGATCTAACATTAAAGCCCGTTTTAAGTGCAGAACGTAGGCCGGAAATGCAGGCGATCTAACATTATAGCCCGTTTTAAGTGCAGAACGTAGGCCGGAAATGCAGGCGATCTAACATTATAGCCCGTTTTAAGTGCAGAACGTAGGCCGGAAATGCAGACGATCTAACATTAAAGCCCGTTTTAAGTGCAGAACGTAGGCCGGAAATGCAGGCGATCTAACATTATAGCCCGTTTTAAGTGCAGAACGTAGGCCGGAAATGCAGACGATCTAACATTAAAGCCCGTTTTATGTGCAGAACGTAGGCCGGAAATGCAGGCGATCTAACATTATAGCCCGTTTTAAGTGCAGAACGTAGGCCGGAAATGCAGGCGATCTAACATTATAGCCCGTTTTAAGTGCAGAACGTAGGCCGGAAATGCAGGCGATCTAACATTATAGCCCGTTTTAAGTGCAGAACGTAGGCCAGAAATGCAGGCGATCTAACATTATAGCCCGTTTTAAGTGCAGAACGTAGGCCGGAAATGCAGACGATCTAACATTATAGCCCGTTTTAAGTGCAGAACGTAGGCCGGAAATGCAGGCGATCTAACATTATAGCCCGTTTTAAGTGCAGAACGTAGGCCGGAAATGCAAGCAATCTAACATTATAGCCCGTTTTAAGTGCAGAACGTAGGCCGGAAATGCAGGCGATCTAACATTATAGCCCGTTTTAAGTGCAGAACGTAGGCCGGAAATGCAGACGATCTAACATTAAAGCCCGTTTTAAGTGCAGAACGTAGGCCGGAAATGCAGGCGATCTAACATTATAGCCCGTTTTAAGTGCAGAACGTAGGCCGGAAATGCAGGCGATCTAACATTATAGCCCGTTTTAAGTGCAGAACGTAGGCCGGAAATGCAGGCGATCTAACATTATAGCCCGTTTTAAGTGCAGAACGTAGGCCGGAAATGCAGGCGATCTAACATTATAGCCCGTTTTAAGTGCAGAACGTAGGCCGGAAATGCAGGCGATCTAACATTATAGCCCGTTTTAAGTGTAGAACGTAGGCCGGAAATGCAGGCGATCTAACATTAAAGCCCGTTTTAAGTGCAGAACGTAGGCCGGAAATGCAGGCGATCTAACATTATAGCCCGTTTTAAGTGCAGAACGTAGGCCGGAAATGCAGGCGATCTAACATTATAGCCCGTTTTAAGTGCAGAACGTAGGCCGGAAATGCAGGCGATCTAACATTATAGCCCGTTTTAAGTGCAGAACGTAGGCCGGAAATGCAAGCGATCTAACATTATAGCCCGTTTTAAGTGCAGAACGTAGGCCGGAAATGCAGGCGATCTAACATTATAGCCCGTTTTAAGTGCAGAACGTAGGCCGGAAATGCAGACGATCTAACATTATAGCCCGTTTTAAGTGCAGAACGTAGGCCGGAAATGCAGGCGATCTAACATTATAGCCCGTTTTAAGTGCAGAACGTAGGCCGGAAATGCAGGCGATCTAACATTATAGCCCGTTTTAAGTGCAGAACGTAGGCCGGAAATGCAAGCGATCTAACATTATAGCCCGTTTTAAGTGCAGAACGTAGGCCGGAAATGCAGGCAATCTAACATTATAGCCTGTTTTAAGTGCAGAACGTAGGCCGGAAATGCAGGCGATCTAACATTAAAGCCCGTTTTAAGTGCAGAACGTAGGCCGGAAATGCAGGCGATCTAACATTATAGCCCGTTTTAAGTGCAGAACGTAGGCCGGAAATGCAGGCGATCTAACATTATAGCCCGTTTTAAGTGCAGAACGTAGGCCGGAAATGCAGGCGATCTAACATTATGGCCCGTTTTAAGTGCAGAACGTAGGCCGGAAATGCAGGCGATCTAATATTATAGCCCGTTTTAAGTGCAGAACGTAGGCCGGAAATGCAGGCGATCTAACATTAAAGCCCGTTTTAAGTGCAGAACGTAGGCCGGAAATGCAGACGATCTAACATTATAGCCTGTTTTAAGTGCAGAACGTAGGCCGGAAATGCAGGCGATCTAACATTATAGCCCGTTTTAAGTGCAGAACGTAGGTCGGAAATGCAGCCGATCTAACATCATAGCACGTTTTAAGTGCAGAACGTTGTAGCCCTAGGAGTGCACGTGTTTATGTTCTCTCGTCGCAATACCTTCCAGGTACCGATCCTAGACTCTATAACAATACTTTAGAGTTAATAGATTGGTTGATTTACGTAAAAATGTGTCGAACTCCATCCATCTGGAGCTAGATTGCGCATAAAAATAATTCGTTTCTTGTTCTTCTTAACTGTCTGCTATTACATTGTGGCGCTTTGGAATCTGTTACTATACATCTATTGTGTCTCAATGTTTAGAGGCACAAAACGCGTGGGTGTTTTCTGTGGTGTCACCGCCAGACACCACACTTGCTAGGTGGTAGCCTTTAAATCAGCCGCGGTCCGTTAGTATACGTCGGACCCGCGTGTCGCCACTGTCAGTGATTTCAGACCGAGCGCCACCACACGGCAGGTCTAGAGAGACGTCCTGTCACTCGCCCCAGTTGTACAGCCGACTTTGCTAGCCAAGCTACACTGACCAATACGCTCTCATTTGCCGAGACGATAGTTAGCTTAGCCTTCAGCTACGTCATTTGCTACGACCTAGCAAGGCGCCATTATCAGTTTATATTCAGTGTAATAATGTCTAAACAAGAGCGATGTTCTCCAATTGTGGATTAAAGTTAAGTATTCCAAGAACTACATTCTTTTCTTTATAGGATAATTACTTTACCTTGTTCCAGACCTCACGCCAATCTGCGTGAGCTTAACGCTTGGCTGTCTTGCCACGCCACTACGTTTTCAGCTCGTTAGTAAATGCAAATAAGTAGGAGGCCGAGTTGACAGGAGCTGAAGGAGTCTAGGTTGCAATAATATGCGGTACGGCACACTGTTAGAGAGAAGGATTATTATTCAAGAAACACATGGTACAATGAAAATTACTTATCTTCAGTATTTTGCAGGACTGCAGCTGTGGCTATGAACTAACAATCTCAAAACATGGAATACCATGAACTAATACAACATATTCTCAGAGACTAAGCCTGATTGAGTGCCGATTATGAAAGTGCGTCTTCTTGGGTTGAAATCTAGCTAAGAAGTGAACGAGGCACACTCCAGTTCCGTCGAGCTGCACAGCTCGCTAGAGTGCGCTGTGCTCGGCAGGCGACGGGCTGCCAACCTTGCGTTGGCGCGGCGTTGTAGTAGTATGTGTGGCAATGATACTACACCCCTCCCCCTCCCCCCCCCCCCCAAAACGTCGCGGCGTCGTGGAATAAGGCTTGCGACGTCGGAAGGAGGGACCCGGTCGCGCCAGAACTGGGGGGGGGGGGGGGGGGCGGACGGAGGGACTGCCCGGGATGACTGCCCGCCCGCGGTCCCGCATTCAAGCGAGGGGAAAACCCGGTACAAAAACCTCCTCAGACCGCGCACCTCCCCCAGGTAGGCCCGAAGGGGACGGGCAGAGCTCGACGTCCATGGGCGACGGGGGCGACGCCGCGGCGGCGGAGAGACCGGCGAGGCTGAAGCCCAAGCCGGCGGCGGACCCAACGCCGCTGGCGGAGGTGGCGGGGGCGGCGTTCGTCATCTTGAATAACTGTAGTCGCGTCTTCAGACGACGTCATGGACGACAGCGCTCTCTCGTGCCGGTTCTGTGTACTAAGTCAGTTGGAGTCTGGAGCCCTTGGTGAACACATTGTATGCCACCATCTTGGATAACGCTACTTGCGTCATCACCTGATGTGATGGCAGCGCCCTCTGGAGCCAGTACTGTGTACTAGGTCCAAACCTCGTGGTGAACGCAGTGTTTGCCGCCATCTTGGATTACGTCACAGATGAGAGCGCCCTCCAGTGGTGGCGCTTTGTACTAAGTCAATTGGAGTCCGGATCTCGTGGTGAACACACCGGATGGCCGTACTGCTTGAAATTGTTTCAATATAGTCTTATGTCGAAGTCCTTTTCCCACGAATCCTTAGCAGGAGGTGGCGGTCAGGTGACTGAGGCTAGTGCACGTGTCCTTTCTTTCGCGCCATTTTCTTAGCTTAGTAGAGACACGTGAATTGACCTTTGTTTACTGCCAAACTTCAAACTTGGCACCAGTTCATAGTAGGAGGTGGCAGTCGGGTGACTTAGGTTAGTGGAGGTAGGCCAAGTGACCTTTCTTCCTGCAATTTTCTTAGCTTAGTAGAGATGAATGCAGTGTGATGCATTATTTTGTTGGAATTACAACTTTGTGCCATTTGTCTGGGGGAGGTTGCAGTCAGGTGACTGAGGATAGTACAAGTGTCCTTTCTTTCGCTCCATTTTCTTAGGTTGGTCGCGAAACCCCAAGTGACCTTTCTTTACTGCCAAAATTCAAACTTGGTGCCAGTTCCTAGGAAGAGGTGGCGGTCAGGTGACTTAGGTTAGTATAGATAAATGTGGTGTGATGCATTATCCTGTTGGAATTTGAACTTGCCGCCATTTTTCTGGGGAAGGGGAGGGGTGGATGGCTTGACACTTTCGCACCAAAATTCAAACTTCCCGCCAAAATCCGCCATCTTTCGTGATGTCATGTGCTGTTGCCAAGTATACAAGCCGCCATCTTGGATGACGTCATCGCCGCCATCTTGGATCCATCTGGCGACAATGTAGAGTGTGCCAGCACCTGATTTGTTTCAATATTGATGGAAGATGACTTTCTCCCTTGCTAAACCTGGCATTTTTTCACATATCATTTGTGCAATCTGACCAGGATGTTAGCATAGTATTTTCCAGTAACTGGGGGGATAATCTACAAACAGATTCCCCTTCGCATCCCAGAACACTGATGCCCATGGCCTTTTTCGCTAAAGGAATTGCCTTTGCTTTCTTTGGTGGCGGAGAATGAGCATGTTTCCATCGCTTTGACTGGTGTTTTGTATCAGGGGTATAGTAGTTCACCCAAGTTTCATCTGTGGTCACAAACCGGCGCAAAAAAATCTTGCTCGTTTCTCCTAAAACGGCGTAAACATTGTTCCGATGTGTCGATTCTCATGCGTTTTTGATCCAGTGTCAAAGTGTCGCAGTATCTTGCAGATAGTTTTTTCATTTCTAATTCTTCATTTAAAATGTGATATACCCTTTCAGATGAGTTCTGGCAAGCGTGAGCAGTTTCACGCACTTCCCTGCGCGGATCATCCTCTAAGCTCTGCCGACCACATTGAAGTTCATCTGTCCACTTGGCAACAGTTGAATATGAAGGAGCAGAGTCCCCCAGTGTATTCTGGAAATCGGCATGAATGTCTTTTGCTTTCATACCTCTCTTTAGGAAGTACTTAATCACTGCTCGAGTCTCGATTTTTTCCATCTTCGCAAATCACTACGCGGGAAGACCACCACAGCCACGTGACCGCCACAGCTCTCTTCCAAGAGCACTGAAGTGGCACGTCTTTACATGCAGCGGTCCAACGAATATTCCGAAAAGAACTCGTTGTGATACCGCTGACCTATCGTGGTGATTCCTCCAACTTTTCAAACCACCCTCGTAGAAGCCACACTTTTAACTAGCGCTCCCGTTTTTGTTCTTGCACAACTGTGCTTGGAGTCTATTTTCGAATCAGGAAACGTTTTCTTGAAGAAACGTTCTACATTGTCACTACATGTTAAAGGCAAGTTGTGCTCGAAAAGGAATGTCGTAAATAACTCTGCGTTTGTTACCAAACTTTCACCTTCCGAGGATTTAGTAAGAATTATTAAATTCATGTTCGTGTCCCTCAGCTTGACTGTATCTGAATGAATTTTTCTGTCCACGTGTTTGCGGCAATCGTTTCTTCCACCATGCGCAACTGAAAAATCCTGGCTACACACACTACAAAACAAGTGTGAATCAGATTTGAGGAGAGCAGTGAAGAGGGCCATGCTTTCGAATGTTCCTTCCCATTTTTTTTTTATTTTTTATTTTTTTTCTTAACAGTGTCACTAGTCCCGATACCGTCACCATACACATTTTTGCTGCATCACAAAACACTTCATCGTTTATTTCAAAATCTTTGGAACATATTTTCTCGTCGCACGCTTAGTATGAACTAAAGGAGGATTGTATGTTAATTTGTTTACGATAAATGCAATAGCCGCTTATTAATATGTCAGACACGCAAGCACATACACACACACACACACACACACACACGCACACACACACACACACACACACACACACACACACACACACACACACACACATTATTCACTAAACAGAGGTTGACTCTAGTTTGTCGTCACAACAAAATGCAGACTCCTGCGCCGGAACTCGCCAGGAAAAGTCATCATGTGACTAGCAAAAAAGAACAACCACTTCATACTTAGTTATTCGTTACGATGAGTGAAGTAATCGACCGTATAAGATATTTGGTGTAATCAAAATACAAATATACGAATTGTTTACGAAAAATGTGGAAAGAAATATTGTTGAGAATTTAAGTTGTAAAGAATGGTTTTATCGTTTGCATCCTTTGGAGTATTTTATATGCTTACACCAAAAATCGAAAAGAAATACGATTTTTGCCATGTCATTCGTGAAGTTGTAGCTACTGTAGTAAATTCGTAATTATTACGGTTGATTCGTAATAGTTGGTATGTCTGTGTGTACCGTTTTTCAACAGGACATGCGTCACGGTTGATGGGGGTCATTGCCAAATAATGATCATGAGAAACTGGGGTCGCCTACGTGTTCCCTGTCGCGACTGCAACGTGGAGATCCACTAGACAGTCATTTTAGCACATTTTAGCAGGATCGTTTGCGAACGAAAACTGTGTACTATTAGAAGGATTAAAGCAAAGCTACGTCCAAAAAACTGTTACTTACTTCGTGACGTATCTTTTCCAGGCCTGTAGGAACGAGATGTTGGAGGTGAAATTATCATCATTTCTCCTAATAAAGTGCAAGCAACTCCACCACATAAACAGCAGCTTAGTGGAGTTATTTTGTCTACTCACGTAAGAGAATTGATTCGCATTTTAACCCGGATAGTAATTTTAGTTTTGTGAAGTGCAGTGCGACAGAATTCTGTACTAAAAATCTGAGCAATGTGAGGCGCTTGGGAAAACCTTTAATGCACGATGATTATTTCGTTCACTGACGAGGTGAACACAGCAAGTACCATAACTTGATTTCCCAGATATTTCGCTCAGTGGAATAAGCGAGCACGTGTCTCAACCGTTTCTGAGAAAACAACCGTCCAAGTTTTAGAGGCACTTTTATTCCAGTGAGGAAATAATTCAACCGAAGCGATGGCACAGTAGCTAGCGTTGCGGTTTCACACTCTTCGAACCCCGATTATCATTTTTGTTTTTATCTTTCATTTATCTACAAATATCCGTAGAAGATACTAAACGAATGTTTTCCAATGTACATTGAAACAAGTTGTCCTTATTCATCTACTAATTGTATGTCTAGTGAATGAATTAAAAAAATAAAGAACAATAAATGAATGGGAAAATTATTTGAAATTGTCTTCGGTGGAATACCTGCGGTGTATCTTGATACATAATCAATTGCAAGCTACATTTTTGGGTAAAGTAATCCGTCATGTGTGGTTTGCCGCGAAGTTATTGCCAATGCGTGGAATCTTTAGCAATGTTAACGATCTTTCTTTGCCGAATCAGATTCATACGAAGAATTGTCTCTGTGGCAAATCAGCCTTCGTGCGATGCTCGTGGTGTTCAGAATTCCTATGATCGGTGATTCAAATGGCTCTGAGCACTATGGGACTTAACATCTGTGGTCATCAGTCCCCTAGAACTCAGAACTACTTAAACCTAACTAACCTAAGGACATCACACACAACCATGCCCGAGGCAGGATTCGAACCTGCGACCGTAGCAGTCGCGCGGCTGCGGACTGAGCGCCTTAACCGCGAGACCACTCCGGCCGGCTATTGATCGGTATAGTCCAAGGAAATGCACCTATTCTTCCTGAAGAATAAACATAAGAATAAAATTATTTATATAAGAACCCCCCCGCACCATGAACCATGGACCTTGCCATTGGTGGGGAGGCTTGCGTGCCTCAGCGATACAGATAGCCGTACCCCACAACGGAGGGGTATCTGTTGAGAGGCCAGAAAAACGTGTGGTTCCTGAAGAGGGGCAGCAGCCTTTTCACTAGTTGCAGGGTCAACAGTCTGGATGATTGACTGATCTGGCCTTGTAACACTAACCAAAATAGCCTTGCTGTGCTGCTACTGTGAACTGCTGAAACCAAGGGGAAACTACGGCCGTAATTTTTCCCGAGGGCATGCAACTTTACTGTATGGTTAAATGATGATGGTGTCCTCTTGGGTAAAACATTCCGGAGGTAAAATAGTCCCCCATTCGGATCTCCGGGCGGGGACTACTCAAGAGGATGTCGTTATCAGGAGAAAGAAAACTGGCGCTCTACGGATCGGAGGTTGGAATGCCAGATCCCTTAATCGGGCAGGTAGGTTAGAATATTTAAAAAGGGAAATGGATAGGTTAAAGTTAGATATAGTGGGAATTAGTGAAGTTCGGTGGCAGGAGGAACAAGACTTCTGGTCAGGTGACTACAAGGTTATAAACACAAAATCAAATAGGGGTAATGCAGGAGTAGGTTTAATAATGAATAGGAAAATAGGAGTACGGGTAAGCTACTACAAACAGCATAGTAAACACATTATTGTGGCCAAGATAGATACGAAGTCCACGCCTACCACAGCAGTACAAGTTTATATGCCTACTAGCTCTGCAGATGACGAAGAAATTGAAGAAATGTATGATGAAATAAAAGAAATTATTCAGATAGTGAAGGGAGATGAAAATTTAATAGTCATGGGTGACTGGAATTCGTCAGTAGGAAAAGGGAGAGAAGGAAACATAGTAGGTGAATATGGATTGGGAGTAAGAAACGAAAGAGGAAGCCGCCTGGTGGAATTTTGCACAGAGCGCAACCTAATCATAGCTAACACTTGGTTCAAGAATCATAAAAGAAGATTGTATACATGGAAGAAACCTAGAGATACTGACAGGTTTCAGATAGATTATATAATGGTAAGACAGAGATTTAGGAAACAGGTTTTAAATTGTAAGACTTTTCCAGGGGCAAACGTGGACTCAGACCACAATCTATTGGTTATGAACTGTAGATTAAAACTGAAGAAACTGCAAAAAGGTGGGAATTTTAGGAGATGGGACCTGGATAAACTGACTAAACCAGAGGTTGTACAGAGTTTCAGGGAGAGCATAAGGGAACAATTGGCAAGAATGGGGGAAAGAAATACAGTAGAAGAAGAATGGGTAGCTTTGAGGGATGAAGTGGTGAAGGCGCACAGGATCAAGTAGGTAAAAAGACGAGAGCTAGTGTAAATCCTTGGGTAACAGAAGAAATATTGAATTTAATTGATGAAAGGAGAAAATATAAAATTGCAGTAAATGAAACACGCAAAAAGGAATACAAACGTCTCAAAAATGAGATCGACAGGAAGGACAAAATGGCTAAGCAGGGATGGCTAGAGGACAAATGTAAGGATGTAGAGGCTTATCTCACTAGGGGTAAGATAGATACTACCTACAGGAAAATTAAAGAGACCTTTGGAGAAAAGAGAACCACTTGTATGAATATCAATAGCTCAGATGGAAATCCAGTTCTAAGCAAAGAGGGGGCAGCAGAAAGGTGGAAGGAGTATATAGAGGGTCTATACAAGGGCGATGTACTTGAGGACCATATTATGGAAATGGAAGAGGATGTAGATGAAGATGAAATGGGAGATGTGATACTGCGTGAAGAGTTTGACAGAGCACTGAGAGACCTGAGTCGCAACAAAGCTCCGGGAGTAGACAACATTCCATTAGAACTACTGACAGCCTTGGGAAAGTCAGTCCTGACAAAACTCTACCATCTGGTGAGCAAGATGTACGAGACAGACAAAATGCCCTCAGACTTCAAGAAGAATATAATAATTCCAATCCCAAAGAAAGCAGGTGTTGACAGATGTGAAAATTACCGAACTATCAGTTTAATAAGTCACAGCTGCAAAATACTAACGCGAATTCTTTCAGACGAACGGAAAAACTGGTAGAAGCCGACCTCGGGGAAGATCAGTTTGGATTCCGTAGAAATATCGTAAAACGTGAGGCAACACTGACCCTACGACTTATCTTAGAAGCCAGATTAAGGAAAGGCAAACCTACGTTCCTAGCATTTGTAGACTTAGAAAAAGCTTTTGACAATGTTGACTGGAATACTCTCTTTCAAATTCTAAAGGTGGCAGGGGTAAAATACAGGGAGCGAAAGGCTATTTACAATTTGTACAGAAACCAGATGGCAGTTATAAGAGTCGAGGGGTATGAAAGGGAAGCACTGGTTGGAATGGGAGTGAGAAAGGGTTGTACCCTCTCCCCGATGTTATTCAATCTCTATATTGAACAAGCAGTGAAGGGAACAAAAGAAAAATTCGGAGTAGGTATTAAATAAAATCCATGGAGAAGAAATAAAAACTTTGAGGTTCGCCGATGACATTGTAATTCTGTCAGAGACAGCAAAGGACTTGGAAGAGCAGTTGAACGGAATGGATAGTGTCTTGAAAGGAGGATGTAAGATGAACATCAACAAAAGCAAAACAAGGATAATGGAATGTAGTCGAATTAAGTCGGCTGATGCTGAGGGAATTAGATTAGGAAATGAGACACGTAAAGTAGTAAAGGAGTTTTGCTATTTGGGGAGCAAAATAACTGATGATGGTCGAAGTAGAGAGGATATAAAATGTAGACTGGCAATGGCAAGGAAAGCATTTCTGAAGAAGAGAAATTTGTTAACATCGAGTATAGGTTTAAATGTCGGGAAGTCGTTTCTGAAAGTATTTGTATGGAGTGTAGCCATGTATGGAAGTGAAACGTGGACGATAAATAGTTTAGACAAGAAGAGAATAGAAGCTTTCGGAATGTGGTGCTGCAGAAGAATGGTGAAATTAGATGGGTAGATGACATAACTAATGAGGAAATATTGAATAGGATTGGAGAGAAGAGAAGTTTGTGGCACAACTTGACTAGAAAAAGGGATCGGCTGGTAGGACATGTCCTGAGGCGTCAAGGGATCACCAGTTTAGTATTGGAGGGCAGCGTGGAGGGTAAGAATCGTAGAGGGAGACCAAGAGATGAATACACCAAGCAGATTCAGAAGGATGTAGGTTGCAGTAGGTACTGAGATATGAAGAAGCTTGCACAGGATACAGTAGCATGGAGAGCTGCATCAAACCAGTCTCAGGACTGAAGACCACAACAACAACAACATATAAGAATTGATAGAAAAGAGGAATATAAGAATATGAGAATTTAAAAAGACCGTAACCTCTGAGAATATCGTACACACCTATATTATATAACAAATGTATGACACTTATTGGGAAACCCAGTGCAGTTTTACAATTAATACAGCGTTGTTGTACCCCTAACTTGATAAGAAACATTCGTTAAGTAAGCACGTAAACGAAAAAATAAAATAAATAAAAACAATAATCGTTTTTTGAACACGAGGTGCAAACGTGAAAGACAGCTACGCTAGTCACTATGCCACCATCTCGGCTGATATTATAACGCGCTAAAGGCAACCGAAGTATATTGTTTTCTCAGAAACGGTGTAGTATCTACGGGTAAACCGAGACGCGAACTCCTCTTCCACCGAGCAGAGTTTCCGGGAAATCAGGTTATGGCAGTTGCCATGTTCTCGTGAGCTGCTGTTGCCGGAGAACCAGACTTCGCTGTGTTGTCATCTGGAAGTCGTGTCCAGTGGGCTAACTGCTTGGGATTAGGAACACTGAGTACCAAACGTTCAGCTACACTGGTCCAAGAACTTCTTGTTCAGCCCCTTGGGTAATCTCCGCCAATACGAGACCAAATGGCACGCACAGAGCCTCGGAGATTTATTGCCATAGGAGTGCCTCGATGTGTATTCGTCGGAACAAAAGACGACTTTTGACTAGTTCCACACTGTCCTCTCACCTTTTCCCATCTGCGTTGATCTTTTGGCTGCTATGTAACTAATGCCCCGCAACATGGCCCGTAATCTGTTCCGCATGTTCCAGAGTCTGCTTGGATGTCTCATACAGTTGTCCCTCGTCCCAACCAGTGTCTTCCACAGCCCCTCTTCCTCACCGATTTTTTTTAGTACTCCATTAGTACTCCTGTATTTCTGTATTTTATCTATCACCTTAATTCTTAATTAAAAAAAACGAAAGCGTCACATTTGAGCTCACCCAGTTCGTTAACAACGGAGAATTTCACGCTTAAACGTCACTGGCAGTTGTACCTTCGACACTGCACCGAGAGATATATTTTTTCCGCTCGCCAGCTGCAACTCATTAGGGTCGTTGTGCTTGGCGCTCTACCGTGAACAGTGAGCTGTGTGCCCGGCGGCGTGTGAAATGAACGCGAGAGACTACGCCCGCCGTTGCGCCAGCCTGAATCCTGTGGCATGCTCTTCGCTCATTGCTTTGAATGGAAATCGTGTACGAATTTGCGACTGAAATTTGGAACGTTTGCTAGCTGAAGTGACACGCTGTATATGCTACAGAAAACTTGCGTGCGAGATATCAAGAACATGAAGGGAACAGGGTAGTGGGAGAAAGTGCCCTCAAACAGAGCAGAGACTGACATTATTCGTGCTTTTCACGAATCTGGACAGGTTCACCTGGCGAACGGTAGTTCGAAGCCCCACTTCAACTGCTGGGGTGTGACTTAAAAAATGAGAGCTCCAGCGGAACTTCTGCAGTCGATTCGAAACAACCTTGGCAAATTATAGCTCAAAAGAGGAAAGGCCGCTGGACCTGACGGGATACCAGTTCGATTTTGTACAGAGTAAGCGAAGAAACTTGACCCTCTTCTTGCAGCGGTTCTCTAGAAGAGCTTAGCGTTCCAAAAGATTGGAAAAGGGCACATGTTATGCCCGTTTTCAAGAAGGGACGTCGAACAGATGTGCAGAACTATAGACCTATATCTGTAACGTCGATCAGTTGTAGAATTTTGGAACACGTATAATGTTCGAGTATAATGACTTTTCTGGACACTAGAAATCTGCTCTGTAGGAATCAGCATGGGTTCTGAAAAAGACGATCGTGTGAAACCCAGTTTGCTCTATTCATCCACGAGACTCAGAGGGCCATAGACACGGGTTCCCAGGTAGATGCCGTGTTTCAGGACTTCCGCAAGGCGTTTGATACAGTTCCCCACAATCGTTTAATGAACAAAGTAAGAGCATGTGGACTATCAGACCAATTGGGTGATTGGATTGAAGAGTTCCTAGATAACAGAACGAAGCATGTCATTCTCAATGGAGAGAAGTCTTCCGATGTAAGACTGATTACAGTTGTGCCGCAGGGGAGTGCCGTAGGACCCTTGCTATTCACAATATATATATATAAATGACTTTGTGGATAACATCGGAAGTTCACTGCGGCTATTTGCGGATGCTGTATTATATCGAGAGGTTGTAACAATGTAAAATTGTACTGAAATGCAGGAGGATCGGCAACGAATTGACGCATGGTGCAGGGAATGGCAATTGAATCTCAATGTAGACAAGTGTAATGTGCTGCGAATACATAGAAAGAAAGAGCCTTTATCATTTAGCTACAATATAGCAGGTCACCAACTGGAAGCAGTTAATTCCATAAATTATCTGGGAGTAGGCATCAGGAGTTCAAAAAAAAAAAAAAAAACGGCTGGGACTTAACATCTATGGTCATCAGTCCCTTAGAACTTAGAACTACTTAAACCTAACTAACCTAAGGACAGCACACAACACCCAGTCATCACGAGGCAGAGAAAATCCCTGGCCCCGCCGGGAATCGAACCTGGGAATCCGGGCGTGGGAAGCGAGAACGCTACCGCACGACCACGAGCTACGGACAGGCATAAGGAGTGATTTAAAATGGAATGACCATATAAAGTTGATCGTCGGTAAAGCAGATGCCAGACTGAGATTCATTGGAAGAATCCTTACAGTACACTTGTTCGCCCACTGCTTGAATACTGCTCACTGATGTGGGATCCGTACATGATAGGATTGATACAAGACATAGAGAAGATCCAACGGAGAGCAGCGCACTTCGTTACAGGATCATTTAGTAATCGCGAAAGCGTTACGGAGATGATAGATAATCTCCAGTGGAAGACTTCGCAAGAGAGACGCTCAGTAGCTCGGTACGGGCTTTTCTCGAAGTTCCGAGAACATACCTTCACCAAGAAGTCAAGCAGTGTATTGCTTCCTCCTACGTATATCTCGCGAAGAGACCATGACGATAAAATCAGAGAAATTAGAGCCCACACAGAGGCATACCAACAATCTTGCTTTCCACGAACAATACGAGACTGGAACAGAAGGGAGAACCGATAGAGGTACTCAAAGTACTGTCCGCCACACACCATCAGGTGGCTTGCGGATTGTGGATGTAGATGTAGATGGAGAACATACGAGCCTGCTCGCCTGTGCACTGACTGTACCTCCCCAGCATTTCTTGTCCAGTTCTCTTATGTCAGCAGACAAAATAACTCAGCTAAGCTGGTGTTTATATGGTGAAGTTGTTTGCACTTTATTAAGTTAGGACTCAACTTGCAGCTGTTAAGATCTTTTATGTAAAATACGTTTCTATAAACAATGACTGAGAGGTGGATAACTGCGTGCCGTTGTCAGTGAGCTTGTAATGTTGGTGGGAAAGAAACTGCATTGGTAAATGTGGCACCTTTCTGCTATCACTGACAGCATATTGTAAAGCCATAAAATTGATCGTAATCACATGGTAGAGAATTAATGAATGGCCAGAAGGTTACTACACTTCTCTCAGCATTAACAGTGTTACTGGCAGATTGCAGAAATCTCTTCCATTCACGAATTGCTAGTAGTAGGGCAACGGCGCTGTGGCCCCACTCTGCATTGTTGTCAAATTTATTCAAGATGGCGGCAATACATGTGGCAATATCGCAGTGATGTCACTGTGAGAAGATCAAATTTTGGACAGAGAATAGGGCAATTGGGTTATCTCCACTAACCTAAACCACCACCCCCCCCCCCCCCCCCCCAATTGTAAATACAGTTTGTTAGGGTTTCAAACACCTAATCAGTTTCGCAGAGGGTCAATAAAGCGATCAATTCTGTAGTTGTATATTGCAGTCCAACAGCTGGTAATACAACAGTGTCCCGCAGTTCATCGCCCGCCTGGTAATATGCGTTGGCTGCTGGGCCGTGTTACAGCCGCCACACCGGCTGGGCCTCAGCGGTGCATTAATCCCCTCCCCAAATAAAAGCACACTTCCTGCAGCGCAGGAAGTACCTCAGCCTTCTTTCTTTGGGACCACGTGAAGCCGGCAGCAGACGAGAATCCACACTGTCTTCCTCTCTGAACCATCCGCCACAGATACAATGTTTAACGTGGTTCACCACAAAAGGGATAGTAAGAAATTCATCTGTATGTCGGATCACAAGCCCAGGTGTGACCCTAAAGTTATAGGCAACCATCTTATAGATTTTGATAAAGTGTCCTTAGCTAAAGAGCGCTGGATTACCAGCTCTGAGACTGCATTACGTTACTACAGAATGAATCACTTGTTTGATCCTGTGCAAGACTGATTGTGTGTTTTAAGTCCTAAGAAACAGTATTTACAATGTGCTTCTCTGTATTCTCCACCAATCGCAACCTTGCGGTATCACCTAAACAGTTGCTGTATGGCAACGTTCTACTTTATGTCTACTGAGGTAATGTTGAGGTAACAGGGAGCTGAACACTGTTTTTGATGCTTTCCTGGAAAAGAGAGAACCGTCTGCCTCTAAACTGACTCGCATCTGCGATAAAGGATGACAGAGAGTGGATGGAGTGATAAGTTGAGAAGGGTACGGATTAATGGTAGACTGATGATGCATTTTAGAGAGAGAGAGAGAGAGGGATGTTGCTGCAGGTCATTTGACCACTGTTTTCCATTGTTCTGTCAGGCTGCATCAGTTGTGTGACATACATTGCGTTCCAATTATATACAACTGCATGTTCTGTATGTAACTTGGAGCACTATCTACCTGTAATTGTTGACAGCAAACGTCTCAGTCTTCAGAGAACTTCCAACTTATGTGTAATGATGATGAAACATATCTATTCTGTTTCAGCACCGTCCTGTAGATGAACAAATATTTGTGCAGTGTATTCCATTCTGTTGTTGCGTAGCCGGCCAGAGTGGCCGTGCGGTTCTGGGCGCTACAGTCTGGAACCGAGCGTCCGCTACGGTCGCAGTTTCGAATCCTGCCTCGGGCATGGATGTGTGTGATATCCTTAGGTTAGTTAGGTTTAATTAGTTCTAAGTTCTAGGCGACTGATGACCTCAGAAGTTAAGTCGCATAGTGCTCAGAGCCATTTTGTTGTTGCGTCATGGCCATAAAATCGAGTCATCAGTTTCATAACTATGGTGATTTTAAGTTAGTGACACTTGTTTCTGAGATACTGCAATTCTTGTGTATACATCTGCTTGCCAGATGTCCTGTTTGTGGGGTTAGTGGGAGTTGTGACATGTAATTTCACATGTCAAATACCGCTGCTACGCGTTTGTTCCCTTGTGAGAGGCATTCTCCATTACTAACAATAATTTTTTTATTGTACTGATGCGAGCACAGTATTATTTCTCAGTCATGATTGCATATGAATGGTGGACGCTATCACCTCTGGAAAGTTATATTGAGGATGTATCACAAAGCCTCTACTTTTTTATACTTTGTTGTAGAAGCTATCTTCTTGAAGTTTGTCACTATAGTGAGTGGGATAGAAAACTTGCAGGTTGATGTAAGTCAGATAATGGACATGTATGACCTGCATTAGAACGCGTGTGTTTATGTTCTACGATAATTTCTCTCTTAACAATACTTTCTTGGTACTGACTCCAGAAACTAGAACAATGCTTTAGAATTGATAGCGCAGTTGATATACGTTAAATGCTTCAAATTTTGCCCATCTGGAACTCCATCATGCATAAAAACCACACGCTTCTTCTTCTTAACCGTCTGCTATATCATCACAACATTTTCATATCTACTATTCACCGATAAGGGGTGATTATCTCCTTGACACGCTCGCACCTGGAGAGATTTTGTGCACCTGGATGGGTGCCATGCATAAGATTGGTGTGAAACAGTCTTCGTTGAACATCAAGTATAGACTTGCCTCGCTGTGCTCGTTCATTAGACCTGGAATGTAGCGGTCTAATTCTGGTCAACACAAATTAAATCAGTAACAGTGTTGCAGGGAGGGTTGGTCAAAGACAATGTGATTGGTCAAAGACAATGTGAGCAGATCTTTCAATCTCTAACTTTATTCTAAGGATGCGAGAATGCTCTGCGGGTCTGATGTGTATAGGAAAAGATGGGCAGTCATAATCGTAAGTTACACACCATGGTCGAGGTGCTTGAAATATGTAGATAAGTGTAGGATGCTGTCGGGTGTGTGTGTGTATGTGTGTGTGTGTGTGTGTGTGTGTGTGTGTGTATACCAGTGTTTGAGAGTTAACAATGAAACGACGTACTGCACAGTCACCTAGCTACATTCGCAATGGTACTCGCAAAGTAGTGGAGGGGTGGTTTAGCGATGGTACAGAAACTGAGAAGCATGATGATGTTGGTGTTGAAATTATGCAAAAATAGGTAAAATTGCAAAAATTTGTCACACTATCAGCTGTGATGTTTATTACGGTACATCAGTGGTTTCTTTTCCATCCCATCTGTCCATGGGTACACTATTGATTACCACATAATGATTGACTGACATCACTTGTTTGAGATGGAGAAACAGTCTTAGTGGAGGGGCAACACCTGGGGTGATGGCTAGCACCACAACAGTGATCATATACATGACCGCAAAATGAGAAATCAATCAAAATGAAGCATTGAGCTTCTAATAATTTCCGGGTATGCAGCCGGATCCCGTCGACATACTGCCACGATATTTCGGCCCAGAGACGGCCGGCCATCATCAGGTGAGTACACAACTACTGAAAAGTCCAGGTGCAGTCGCGGTATTTATACCGAATCTCGCGAATGCGAAATGTACTCGCATCCTACAGCGCATGCGTCAGGTGTTGACATGCGCGGCATAGCCGAGTTGTACGTGCTGCCCTCGGTGGTGAAAATAAAAGATCATCTAGTCATTGAGTATCGAATGACGCTGTCGATTTCGCTGTGATTGTATCATTTTAATAACAGAATTCCAATTTTTATCCAGCTGAAAGCCGTTGTCACGATTTATAAGATTATTGGCAAGACGTATTTCCACTGATTCCTTGATTACGGAATCCCAAAAACCGGAAACCGGGGATAAAATTTTTGTTACATTGTATTCCATTGAATGTCCCAATGAAATACAGTGCTCTGCTACTGTCGATTTTGACGGTTGCCGCAGACGGGTGTATCTCTCATGCTCTATACATCGTTCATGGACAGTTCTTGTCGTCTGGCCAATATATGCAGCGCCACATTCACAGGGAATTTTGTAGACGCCTGCCTTCTTCAGTTGTAAATCGTCTTTAACGGATCCAACCAGGGCCCGGTTCTTTGCTGGTGGACGGAAGATAACCTTGATTTTATTTTTCTTCAGTAATCGGCCTATTTTCGACGACACATTCCCGGCGTATGGAAGGAACGCAGTTGATTTAAAGTCTCCATCTGCGTCCTCAGTGCGTTGCTTCTTGTTATGACAGTTGCGCATGGCCTTCCTTATTTGCCGTGAAGTGTAGCCATTCTCTTTAGAAACCTTCTCCAAGTGTTCTAATTCTGCGTGGAGGTTTTCATCATCCGATATTATATGCGCTCGATGTATTAAGGTGTTGAGAACACCGGCTGTTTGTGCTGGGTGATGGCAGCTTGACGCCTGGAGATACAGATCTGTGTGAGTCGGTTTCCTGTACACAGAATGTCCTAATGACCCATCATTTTTACGGCGTACTAGCACGTCTAGAAATGGTAAAGTGCCATCTTTTTCAATCTCCATCGTGAATTTGATGTTGTCATGTGATGAGTTCAAGTGATGGAGGAATTTCTCCAGTTCGTGTCTGCCATGAGGCCATACAACAAAAGTATCATCTACGCACCGCTAGAAGACCGTAGGCTTTAAAACAGCAGACTCAAGTGCTTTCTCCTCAAAGTCCTCCAAAAAGAGATTAGCTACCACAGGGGACAAAGGACTCCCCATGGCGACACCGTCTGTTTGTTCAAAGAATTCGTCATTGAATAAAAAGTACGTTGAGGAGAGTATATGTTCAAACAAGGCCGTCATTTCTGCACTGAATAAGTTACCAATAAGATGTAACGATTCCATTAAAGGCACAGCGTCATTCGATACTCAATGACTAGATGATCTTTTATTTTAACCACCGAGGGCAGCACGTACAACTCGGCTATGCCGCGCATGTCAACACCTGACGCATGCTCTGTAGGATGCCAGTACATTTCGCATGCGCAAGATTCGGCATAATATGGGAGCAGCAGCATAATTTGCACTGTGCAATGCCCAGATTTCTGTGAGAGGCAATGGATCTAAATGTGTTAATGTGAGTTTATAACATGACACAGACCGCAAAGTAATGGTGGAAAAACCAAAATGTATGGCGGTTGACAAAGCTGTAGTCATACAGTGCTTGGATGCGTTACAGCAGAAAAAACAGCAAAACGGGGACCCTGTCTTGCTACTGACAGCCTGTGGAATATGGTCCTCATACAGTACAGGTGATGAAACTTTACTCCAGTTTGTGCAGCAGGTGACTGAGTGGATCAATACACGTATATTTAATAGGATCACCACATATGCACGATGCTAGTGTGCACACGGTATTTGCTTTCGAAGAGAAAGATGCCGTCAAAAACTTATCGAGATCTCTATCGGATGACATCAACAGAGTTTTTACATTTCGTAGTTTTTTTTTCTCTGTTGGAGAGTACAAAATAACGATGATAGAGAGAATGTTCGGGTGACAGACATGAATGCAGCCTGAGGGATGCAGATCTCCTTCAGACTGCAGTACCTCAATGTATTTGGAAGTACAATTCACCGCAGCAGCAAAATCTTTGTCCTCCCAGTTCCCATAACTGCTCATACTGTCTTTAATAGTACCTCATGTTGCATGAGAAAGCTTTGTTTGGCACTGGCCTTACACACTATACAAGGTTGGTGGGGCTACAGCATGTTCTCATTTCCACTGAGTGATCAAAACCACATGGTCCTGTTGTATTAACTCAGCTCACCCTGTTTCTAAACAGTTTGCAGGAGGTAGATATATCACTCTCCAACTTCTGCTCATTGCAGACATATACGAGGTGCATTCAAGTTCTAAGGCCTCCGATTTTTTTTCTAATTAACTACTCACCCGAAATCGATGAAACTGGCGTTACTTCTCGACGTAATCGCCCTGCAGACGTACACATTTTTCACAACGCTGTCACCATGATTCCATGGCAGCGGCGAAGGCTTCTTTAGGAGTCTGTTTTGACCACTGGAAAATCGCTGAGGCAGTAGCAGCACGGCTGGTGAATGTGCGGCCACGGAGAGTGTCTTTCATTAATGGAAAAAGCCAAAAGTCACTAGGAGCCGGGTCAGGTGAGTAGGGAGCATGAGGAATCACTTCAAAGTTGTTATCACGAAGAAACTGTTGCGTAACGTTAGCTCGATGTGCGGGTGCGTTGTCTTGGTGAAACAGCACACGCGCAGCCCTTCCCGGACGTTTTTGTTGCAGTGCAGGAAGGAATTTGTTCTTCAAAACATTTTCGTAGGATGCACCTGTTAGCGTAGTGCCCTTTGGAGCGCAATGGGTAAGGATTACGCCCTCGCTGTCCCAGAACATGGACACCATCATTTTTTCAGCACTGGCGGTTACCCGAAATTATTTTGGTGGCGGTGATCTGTGTGCTTCCATTGAGCTGACTGGCGCTTTGTTTCTGGATTGAAAAATGGCATCCACGTCTCATCCATTGTCACAACCGACGAAAAGAAAGTCCCATTCGTGCTGTTGTTGCGCGTCAACATTGCTTGGCAACATGCCACACGGGCAGCCACGTGGTCATCCGTCAGCATTCGTGGCACCCACCTGGATGACACTTTTCGCATTTTCAGGTCGTCATGTAGGATTGTGTGCACAGAACCCACAGAAATGCCAACTCTGGAGGCGATCTGTTCAACAGTCATTCGGTGATCCCCCAAAACAATTCTCTGCACTTTCTCGATCGTGTCGTCAGACCGGCTTGTGCGAGCCCGAGGTTGTTTCGGTTTGTTGTCACACGATGTTCTGCCTTCATTAAACTGTCGCACCCACGACCGCACTTTCGACACATCCATAACTCCATCACCATATGTCTCCTTCAACTGTCGATGAATTTCAGTTGGTTTCACACCACGCAAATTCAGAAAACGAGTGATTGCACGCTGTTCACCATTTTAAGTATTTAAAACAGTTCTCATTCTCGCCGCTGGCGGTAAAATTCCATCTGCCGTACGGTGCTGCCATCTCTGGGACGTATTGACAATGAACGCGGCCTCATTTTAAAACAATGCGCATGTTTCTATCTCTTTCCAGTCCAGAGAAAAAAAATCGGAGGCCTCAGAACTTGACTGCACCTCGTATTGGGATGATCAAATGCACAAAGCTGTAGGGAGGGCAGGGCAGAGACTGAGGGAGAGCTACAAGATGCAGAGGGACTGTCTACAACCCATGTAGGAGTTCTGCTCTATTCGATCTTAGCAGATAGGTTCGAAAAAGTTGACTGAGAATATGATCTCTAGCGGCTATAATGACTAAAAACATCTCCATAGGATCCAATGAATTTGGCTGAATGGAATCGCGGAGATGATTACTGTCGAAATTCGGTGCGTTTATGTTCCAAGCAGAGTCGCGACTCATACTGCCTCCCCCATTACATGACGACGATGGGTGTATGTTATACGAAGGCTTGCCCACAGGCATCCACCAATCGCACTTTGAACAGGAAATGGGGGATGTAATAATAATAACGATGATTGCGAGGAGGTCAGCGGTCTGGTGCAAGGCTTTCCCTCCGACGGCTCCTTGGCGACTTACTATCCCAGTAATACTAAAGGAAGCGTTCCAGATTGGGTGCCTTTGGTAGACTAGATCCTCTCGGTTTTTGTGCACTTCAAACAGTGAGAAAATAATGAAGGAATATCTGGCCACACATGAACGTTAGGTGCAGTAGTGAAGAAAGAACTTCTTATTGTTGCTAAGATTTGCAGACTCGGATGCAAGCACAGTTAAATCGTAGAAGAACTGCAAGTACTGGAGTAGCTCGGCAGCGAGCTGCGTGGAACTGACTCACCTGGCGAAGTTCCTGTTTACAAATCACTCACAGTGGAGCTTTGAACTTCTGATGAGGATGACAGAATTCTTGTCGAGACTGGCAACAACCCTGTAGCTCTACTAGCCACCAGGAAACACCGAAGACACACAGAGGAAGAAGACACTGCACATGTAATGATTCGTGACCTGGATTCCCCTTACTGCCGCCCCGATCCGGCATTGGGAGATGTAGGGAAGAAAATTACCAGAGCCGGGACAGTCTCGTAGAGAATAATTACTCGTTCTATCTCACTACTCTTTTTTTTGCTTCACACTGATGCTGAAAGAATAGAGTGTTAGATAGTATGCATAATTTTCGAATTTTTCATTGGTCGATTTAGGATAAAGGCATTATAACATTCTATTGTGAAAAAATTGATGTTTCGAACATTCAAATGTTCATATAGGTATTTTCAGTGTTTGAACACCTACTGGCGTGTACTGAGACATGAAAACTACTTCTAGCAGTGCTGGAGACTGAGAAATTTGGTAAGTATGCAGGTGCTTGAAGAGGAACAACTTGAATACACTGCGGCTAATGAAATTCTGTTGTTCACTGGGGCTAGAACGCGGATTTGTTGTATCACAGAGCACATGCCTTAACCATTATGGCCGGCCGAAGTGGCCGTGCGGTTAAAGGCGCTGCAGTCTGGAACCGCAAGACCGCTACGGTCGCAGGTTCGAATCCTGCCTCGGGCATGGATGTTTGTGATGTCCTTAGGTTAGTTAGGTTTAAGTAGTTCTAAGTTCTAGGGGACTGATGACCACAGCAGTTGAGTCCCATAGTGCTCAGAGCAATTTGAACCATTTTTAACCATTATGCCGTCTGAGCTAGTTTACAAGCTCATACTTCCTTTACCACTGATGGCACATGTTTTAAATTGTTATTACATACCCGTTATTGATTATGAATGGTAAAATTCACTACACTGGTAGAATATTATACAATACTGTAGCATATTACACCAGTGTCGCGTGTTTTTTTATCCATAACGTGTAAAATATTTTACGAAGAACGAACGAAACATTCAGTTAATGCAAATACTCATTACGGGTTCCGATTTACTTTTGGAGCCATCTCCAGATCTTTCAATGCGTCAGTAGTAGGTCTAATTAATAAGTAGGTCGCTTTGCCACAGTTTAGCAAAACTACACTACTGGCCATTAAAATTGCTACACCAAGAAGAAATGCAGACGATAAAAGGGTATTCATTGGACAAATATATTATACTAGAACTGACATGTGATTACATTTTTACGCAATTTGGGATCATAGATCCTGCGAAATCAGTACCCAGAACAACGACCTCTGGCCGTAATAACGGCCTTGATACGCCTGGGCATTGAGTCAAACAGAGCTTGGATGGCGTGTACAGGTACAGCTGCCCACGCAGCTTCAACACAATACCACAGTTCATCACTGGCGTATTGTGACGAGCCAGTTGTTCGGCCACTACTGACCACACGTTTTCAATTGGTGACAGATCTGGAGAATGTGCTGGCCAGGGCAGCAGTCGAACATTTTCTGTATCCAGAAAGGCCCGTACAGGACCTGCAACATGCGGCCGTGCATTATCCTGCTGAAATGTAGGGTTTCGCAGGGATCGAATGAAGGGTAGAGATACGGGTCGTAACACCTCTGAAATGTAACGTCCACTGTTCAAAGTACCGTCAATGCGAACAAGAGGTGACCGAGACGTGTAACCAATGACACCCCATACCGTCACGCCGGGTGATACGCCAGTATGACGACGACGAATACACGCTTCCAATCTGCGTTCACCGCGATGTCGCCAAACACGGATGCGACCATCATGATGCTGTAAACACAACCTGGATTCATCCGAAAAAATGACGTTTTGCCATTCGCGCACCCAGGTTCGTCGTCGAGTACACCATCGCAGGCGCTCCTGTCTGTGATGCAGCGTCAAGGGTAACCGCAGCCATGGTCTCGGAGCTGATAGTCCATGCTGCTACAAACGTCGTCGAACTGTTCGTGCAGATGGTTGTTGTCTTGCAAACGTCTCCATCTGTTGATTCAGGGATTGAGACGTGGCTGGACGATCCGTTACAGCCGTATGGATAAGATGCCTGTCATCTCGACTGCTAGTGATACGAGGCCGTTGGGATCCAGCACGGCGTTCCTTATTACCCTCCTGAACCCACCGCTTCCATATTCTGCTAACAGTCATTGGATCTCGACCAACGCGAACAGCAATGTCGCGATAGGATAAACGGCAATCGCGATAGGCTACAATCCGACCTTTATCAAAGTAGGAAACGTGATGGTACGCATTTCTCCTCCTTACACGAGGCATCACAACGTTTCACCAGGCAATGCCAGTCAACTGCAGTTTGTTTTATGAGAAATTTATTGGAAACTTTCCTCATGTCAGCACGTTGTAGGTGTCGTCACCGGCGCCAACGTTCTGTGAATGCTCTGAAAAGCTAATCATTTGCATATCACAGCATGTTCTTCCTGCCGGCCGAAGTGGCCGTGCGGTTCTAGGCGCTACAGTCTGGAATCGAGCGACCGTTACGATCGCAGGTTCGAATCCTGCCTCGGGCATTAATGTGTGTGATGTCCTTAGGTTAGTTAGGTTTAATTAGTTCTAAGTTCTAGGTGAGTGATGACCTCAGAAGTTAAGTCGCATAGTGCTCAGAGCCATTTGAACCAGCCATCTTCTTCCTGTCGGTTAAATTTCGCGTTTGTAGCACGTCTTCTTCATGGTGTAGCAATTTTAATGGCCAGTAGTGTATATTTGTGATAATATTTGAATAATTTTCGATCCAACCTGATTTCGCTCATTTCCAGTCAAATATGGCTGTGTTAAATAATCTAGATGGATTTAACCCCAATAACGGAGACTGTTGGTGAGTGGGCGCCGTAGTTGGCTGACATGCGGAGGACTCGGGCTCGATTGCCGGTACCGCCAAAGATTTTTCCTGAGGAGCTGGCTGGCCGAGTAGTAGCGGCTTCACGGGCTGCAGAGACGGAAACCGACCGAGGGTGGCTGTGTGCTGAGCGCACGACAATCCCCTCCCCCCCCAATACCACAGTCGCGTGACTGCGCAAGGCAGAGAATGACACGGCGGCCCGTCGGCGTCCACTGGGCCTTCACTGTCTTGAAGAGGAGCTCGTTTAATGGAGAGTATTCCTGTTGGATATTGGGTTACTGGTCACAAATTTTCCTTCGAGGAAGACAAAAACGGGCGCTTTTGTTTTATTTGCCGCTGGACGACCGGCGACCGGCAACTTGGTAACTTTCGCAGCGCGCAGTCGTTTCAGTGCAGGGGGGCAACGAGGTTTGCCGACGGTTACTGCGAGAGGAAAATTCTTTGGTATGTTGTGCTCCACACAAAGCATCCGTTATCAACCCTATCACAGCTCTCGGAAGTGATGAAATTAGAACTATTTCGCGTTCAGTTCTATTCTAAACAATCTAGGCAAGATCGTGACGTAACGCACGATGTACTCGCAAATGGAACAGTAGAGTTTAGAGCTAGGGACAACGGAGAACCCGTAGTCTCCAGCAGTGGCCAATTTTTTTATAGAACATTTTGTAGAACTTGCAGTAAATTTGGCTGCCCTTCGTCCATCTTCATTTTATCGTTATGCTGTCGACACGTATACAGCTTGGCCACACGGCGTAGAAGCTCTTGAGCACTTTCTGTAACGTGTGAACAGCATCGACCCAAACATCCAATTCACCGTCGTGACAGAGAAAGAGGTAAGACTGCCATTTTTAGATGTTTTAGTACAACGAAAGTTAGCTGGATGTTTCGGCCACTCAGTGTACCGCAAGCCGACGCACATTGATTTTTATCTTAGCGCCCGCAGTTTTCACTATCCAGTCCATAAGAGAGCAGCTTTAAATGCGCTGGTACACAGAGAAAAAACCGTTTCTGGCGAGGACCACATGGATTCCGAAATTAATCATCTCCATCTACATCTACATTTATACTTCGCAAGCCATCCAACGATATGTGGCGGAGGGCACCTTACGTGCCACTGTCATTACCTCCCTTTCCTGTTCCAGTCGCCTATGGTTCGCGGGAATAACGACTGTTGCAAAGCCTCCGTGCGCGCTCGAATCTCTCAAATTTTACATTCGTGATCTCCCTCGGGAGGTATAAGTAGGGGGAAGAAATATATTCGATACCTCATCCAGAAACGCAGACTCTCGAAACCTGGACAGCAAGCTACACCGCGATGCAGAGTGCCTCTCTTGCAGAGTCTGCCACTTGAGTTTGCTAAACATCTCCGTAACGCTATCACGCTTACCAAATAGCCCTGTGACGAAACGCGCCACTCTTCTTTGGATCTTCTCTATCTCCTCTGTCAACCGGACCTGGTACAGATCCCACACTGATGAGCAATACTCAAGTATAGGTCGAACGAGTGTTTTGTAAGCCACCTCCTTTGTTGATGGACTACATTTTCTAAGGACTCTCCCAATGAATCTCAACCTGGCACCCGCCTTATCAACAATTAATTTTATATATGATCATTCCACTTCAAATCGTTCCGTACGCGTACTCCCAGATATTTTACAGAAGTAACTGCTACCAATGTTTGTTCTGCTATCTTATAATCATACAATAAAGGATCCTTCTTTCTATGTATTCGCAATACATTACGTTTGTCTACGTTAAGGGTCAGTTGCCACTCCCTGCACCAAGTGCCTATCCGCTGCAGATCTTCCTGCATTTCGCTGCAATTTTCTAATGCTTCAACTTCTCTGTATACTGCAGCATCATCCACGAAAAGCCGCATGGAATTTCCGACACTATGTACTAGATCATTTATATACATTATGAAAAGCAATGGTCCCATAATACTCCCCTGTGGCACGCCAGAGGTTACTTTAACGTCTGTAGACGTCTCTCCATTGAGAACAACATACTGTGTTCTGTTTGCTAAAAACTCTTCAATCCAGCCACACAGCTGGTCTGATATTCCGTAGGCTCTTATTTGTTAATCAGGTGACAGTGCGGAACTGTATCGAACGCCTTCCGGAAGTCAAGGAAAATGGCATCTACCTGGGAGCCTGTATCCAATATTTTCTGGGTCTCATGAACAAATAAAGCGAGTTGGGTCTCACACGATCGCTGTTTCCGGAATCCGTGTTGATTCCTACAGAGTAGATTCTGGGTTTCCAGAAATGACATGATACGCGAGCGGAAAGGTATGTGTTCCGAAATAACGGCTATGGGTCAGGTGACATGAAGTTAGCATTCTCCACAAAAAGGAAACGTGAAAATGTCGAAAATTTACATAACGAGTCACCGGTTGCATTCCCGACCTCCGAAGACCATAAAGTAGATGCTACGCCCTGTTTAGATCAGTCTCGGCGGCAGGATTCCTGGAATTTACGACGTATCTTGTGATTGTGGAAGCAATTAAATCGGTCAGTCCATTCGTACCGCTTCCAACCGCTGTGCACCACGTCAGCGGCATATTAAAAACAGATAACTGGAGAAATGTGCTGTTACGGAGCACAGCCTCACAAACAAACATAAAATACTGTTTGGCGAAACAAAAGTTTTGCTCCAGGCTGTCGAAATAAAAAAGCATGAGAAAATCTTCAACCGTGACAGCGGACATAATCTTAGCGATGCGTGGAAGCGAGCTCTCGATGCAGAGAGGACCAAAGATATTCGTCGCAATATTTACGCTGCGGTGGAAGCGGTGGCGCAGACGTTGACACTATCTGCGACAGCATGACGTAATTACCGACCAATCAGTAGCCGTCTTTGGGCTATGAAGGTCACCACAGCAGCACTTATAGCTATCAGTTGCTCCAGACGAAGACGATGGAGGTAATCGTCGAAAGCTGGAGGTTTTACCCTGAACTGACTCGGCAAGAAGCCCGAGAGCGCTGCTTTTGGAATGTTCGAAAACAATGGCTGAAAACGAAAAATGACGTGGCCGAACGATTTAGATATTTTTATTTTGACTGACAAGGGTCTAGGTAGCCATCAAATGTTTTTAAGCTAGAGAGTGCTGCATTTCCCAGATGTTTTTGGCAGAATATCGACTTTTATCTGCGTTATTGCACTATCCCCAAAGTGTGAAAACAGTAGTCCTGAGCAATAAGGCTACAGCGAAGGCAGCCGACGTACGCAGATCCTTGTCAGCGGCCAGAGCCCACTCTCTTTGGGAAACTCATTGTGTGTATCGCCTGCATTGTACTCCACAATGGACCGCACAGTGGTGGCGGAATGCCTCGCCCTCTCTCGGCCATTTCCCAGCATTGTGTTATGGCAGAAAGCTTGAGAAAGGTGTTCACTGGAACCCGTAACTTCGCTCACTGCAGCCCTTTCATCTTGCTTCTGCTTGGGTTGTGTGAACAGTTCCTATTTGTGACGCGTTCATGCCTGTTCGTAAACATAATCTTTAAAAAAAAAATTTTTTTCCCTTGTGTACCTCATACAGGAAGCTATGAACATGGAGCGGGCTCAAAAATGTTCGACGAGAGGAAGTGTGACAGGGAGAATCACAAAAATATACGAACGTGGGCAGTAGCTGAAGACAAAAAACTGAGAAGTATTATAAGGAACATTAACAGTACACTGATGAAGCAAAACATGAGCACCAGCCCACCAACAGAGTTTCGCACATTGCCAAAAGTTTCGAGTGCCTGGTCGCTGGTAACAAAGCTTTGATAGATTGTTTCAGAACATCAATATGTTTCTCGGAACTGCTAAAGAAACTTCAGATGGATTGTACTGTCTCTATTCAATTTCTGATAGCATTCAGAGAACACGAATCAGATCAAATGGTTCAAATGACTCTGAGCACTATGGGACTTAACATCTGAGGTCATCAGTCCCCTAGAGCTTAGAACTACTTAAACCTAACTAACCTAAGGACATCACACACATCCATGCCCGAGGCAGGGTTCGAACCTGCGACCGTAGCGGTCTCGCGGTTCCAGACTGAAGCGCCTAGAATCGCTCGTCCACTTCGGCCGGCCGAATCAGATCAGATACGGCTAGGCTTAAAGGGTGGCCGTAGCAATGTACACTAACAGCCATTGGGCATTTTTTTTTGTTTCTAACGAAGGATAGTGTGCTCCGTAAATGGCCGTTCATTGCGGCTACTCTGTGGTCTCTCTGATCCACCGAAAATTCACACTTATCACCGATTTGTTTCAAATTGTATAATGTTAAGTTCGCCAGCCCATGCCTACTTAAGTTTGTAACAGGTATAAACATCAAGGTAGCTTCACGAACGACATTTCACTCTAAAATTTCATACCGAGCGCACAAAGACAGATGTTCAGTTCTTGCAGTGTTGTCGTTTAGTCAGCAAGAACGGCGAAGCACTTAGAACTGTTCACTCTGTGGACAATCTGCTTTTTTCTAATATCACCACAAATTTCTATTACCTGGTTTTCTTAGGACCATTTTGAAAATGCCTTTGCGGAAGTAAATCGGTAGCTTCAGTTCGGAACTTCAGGGGAGATCGAAATCCCAATCATTTAACTCACCGTCATGAGACATTAAATTTCTCGAATCGTGTTTGGCACAATAATCCTGTTCCTGCCTGATATTTCAACAACTGTTCTTTACAGGTGCCATCAATATGAGCTTCTTTCACATTTCGTCCGATATCTGGTTTACTACAGCTAATTACTGTGTTCATTGTAACGTCACTTGCGTCAGAATTAATTTGGAGGCTGCTGCTATCAACAGAATTTGCGGTATGCAACTACTTCAGAATGTTCGTTTTTGGCTACGAAATCCAATACAAGTAACTGCTTGTCACCCATCCCCTTCACTGAACTCATTGCATTAAACGCGTTGGTTGGTCACATCCAAAAGTTGAACTTGCAACACTTGCGGAAATCCGACACATACGTATACAGGAAGCGCACTATCTTTCTTCCGCGCCACTCAGTGTTAATAGGATGAACCGTTACACACATCTACCTAGGCAATGCTGTGTGTGACGTAGGTATATGCATTGACGATTAGGAAGCTGTAAGATTCGTGTTGGTGGCCCACGGTGGGAAGGTGTCCCCAGTCGTCCGCATGCACGCACACTGCAGGTCATTTCCCGATAACAAACGCTGTGAAATTCCAGAATAACAGTAGTTAACTCCTGTACGTTTCAGTCCTATAGCTGAAGTAATTTCAGAGAGATTCAAAATTACCTAAAACCTGAATTTTAGAGCTTTCTATCAAAAGCAACATTCTGACTCGTTAATACTTTTTTGTGAATAGATCAGAGGATGAATTAAACGCAATGCCTTTTCGCTAAATAGTTAATTAAGGGTATTATGTTCATAAGAGTATAACATACGTAATGTTTTCAGCTTTCAAGCGTAATTATATTCCATTTTTTGATATAATTATTTTTATTTACTTTGTTATCAGAGTCAGAAAGGTGATGAATACAGCGTATATGTGACATATAAATCTTGAAATTTTTTCATAATTACACTACTGGCCATTAAAATTGCTACACCAAGAAGAAATGCAGATGATAAACGGGTATTCATTGGACAAATATATTATACTAGAACTGACATGTGATTACATTTTCACGCAATTTGGGTGCATAGATCCTGAGAAATCAGTACCCAGAACAACCAGCTCTGGCTGTAATAACGGCCTTGATACGCCTGGGCATTGAGTCAAACAGAGCTTCAACACGATACCACAGTTCATCAAAAGTAGTGACTGACGTATTGTGACGAGCCAGTTGCTCGGCCACCATTGACCAGACGATTTCAGTTGGTGAGAGATCTGGAGAATGTGCTGGCCAGGGCAGCAGTCGAACATTTTCTGTATCCAGAAAGGCCCATACAGGACCTGCAACATGCGGTCGTGCATTATCCTGCTGAAATGTAGGGTTTCGTAGAGATCGAATGAAGGGTAGAGCCACGGGTCATAACACATCTGAAATGTAAGGTCCACTGTTCAAAGTGCCGTCAATGCGAACAAGAGGTGACCGAGACGTGTAACCAATGGCACCCCATACCATCATGCCGGATGATACTCCAGCATGGCGATGAGGAATACACGCTTCCAATGTGCGTTCACGGCGACATCGCCAAACACGGATGCGACCATCATAATGCTGTAAACAGAACCTAGATTCATCCGAAAAAAGGACGTTTTGCCATTCGTGCATCCAGGTTCGTCGTTGAGTACACCATCGCAGGCGCTCCTGTCTGTGATGCAGCGTCAAGAGTAACCGCAGCCATGGTCTGCGAGCTGATAGTCCAAGTTGCTGCAAACGTCATCGAACTGTTCATGCGGATGGCTGTTGTCTTGCAAACGTCCCCATCTGTTGACTCAGGGATCGAGGCGTGGCTGCACGATCCATTACAGCCACGTGGATAAGATGCCTGTCATCTCGACTGCTAATGATACGAGGCCTTTGGGATCCAGCACGGCGTTCCGTATTACCCTCCTGAACCCACCGATTCCATATTGTGCTAACAGTCATTGGATCTCGCCCAACGCGAGCAGCAATGTCGCGATACGATAAACGGCAATCGCGATAGGTTACAATCCGACCTTATCAAAGTCGGAAACGTGATGGTACGCATTTCTCCTCCTTACACCAGGCATCACAACAACGTTTCACCAGGCAACGCCGGTCAACTGCTGTTTGTGTATGAGAAATCGGTTGGAAAGTTCCCTATATCAGCACGTTGTGGGTGTCGCCACCGGCGCCAACCTTGTGTTAATGCTCTGAAAAGCTAATCATTTGTATATCACAGCATCTTCTTCTCGTCAGTTAAATTTCGCGTCTGTAGCACGTCGTCTTCGTGGTGTAGCAATTTTAATGGTCAGTAGTGTAGTAATGAATGAGCGTGCGAATCACATTGTGTAAACATGGCGTGAGTTAAGTGGCATGAAACGCTTATTGTAGAACAAGCAGTTCAAGAATTACAAAAACGAAACCTTTACTTCTGTCTTTAAATACAAATAAAGATGACGTTGCCTGGAGTTTTTTTACTTTTAGAGAGATACAAAGTTTGGGAAATAATTAGATGAAATTCAGAGTTGGTGACTGACCAAGGAAGGAAATTACCGTGCTGCGAGTGAAAAAGTATTAAATTATTAAATGGATTAGCTATATTACATTCCAGCCAATCAGAGAGGAGAACGGGTGTGTGTTCTGGAAGCTGGCGAGATTTGCACTCGCTGCTCGCGAGTAGTGATTGAGATTTAGTTGGGCGATGACGTTTTGTTCCGTACTCTAATGATGTTGCGCCCCCACCTAATGTGTCTCTTCTCGAATCGTGTCCAGCCACATCTTTCTTGGACGTCTAACTGCTCTTCAGCTGGGCTGCATCCATTCCACATGACCAGACCACTTTAGTCTCACGGTCACTTCGACATGAAGATCTCTCCTGTTTCTGCTCTTGCCCCGCCCCCCCCCCCCCCCCTGTCTTTTGAGGAGCGCACCTAAGGAATCTCATTTGTAAGCTTGTAGTTGACTTGAGTGTCTTTTCGTTACAACACAGATCTCCAAACTATAGGATATGATGAGTAGCAATGCTGGCCTCTAGGGAGATACTTGTCGTTCGATGAGATTTCGGGATTGCAGCCGGATCACGTCGACTTCTTGCTACGATATTTCGGCTTGCAATGGTCCAGCCATCTTCATGCGAGTGCCCGTCACGGGAGATTGCAAGTTCCTGGAGTCAAGTTTATAGCAAAAAATTCGCTCACAGGAGCGTCCTCTATCGAAATCCGCGCTCTCTGGAGCTACTGTTCTCTCAGTGAAGCGCAGGCGCATGCCTAAAGGTGAAAACTACATGTCCGCCCACTGTCGAAATGCGCGCCCACGTCGCTAAAAACGGACGTCAGATGTCGCCAGACGTGTCATTATGAATAAACTGTGTTCTCTCAGAGGAAATTAGAGAGATCACCGGGTCCCAAATCTTGTCCAGTTGAAAACCGCTATCACGATTTATAAGATTTTGCGCTAGGCGTATATCCACAGATACTTTAATTACTGAATCCCAGAAAGTTTTCGCTGGGGCCGAGATTTTCGTGGCAGAAAAATCCATAGCGTGTCCTGTGGTAATACAGTGCTCAGCTACGGCAACTTACTGGGCTGCGAGAGGCGAGTGTGGCGTTCGTGTTCAACGCACCTGTCACGTACTGTGCGTGTCGTCTGACCGATGTAAGATTTGCCACACTGGCAAGGAATTTTATAGATCCCGGCCTCCCGCAGACCCAGATCGTCCTTTACTGAACCGATAAGGGCACTAATCTTCGCCGGTGGCCAGAAGACTACTTTAACTTGATGTTTCCTTAGGATCCTGCCTATTTTAGATGAAAGGTTGCCGGCGTGTGGAAGGAACGCCCTGGAATTGAATAGCTCCTTATCTTCTTGATGTTGTGGGTGGTCTCGCTTCTTCTTTCTTAGCGCTGTTATAATCTGATGTGGAGGGTAACCATTACCTCTGAACACCGGCTCTAAATGTTCCAGCTACTTTGTAAGGCTGTCTCCATCAGAAACAATATGAGCCCGGTGCACCAACGTTCTAAGGACGCCGATAGTTTGCGAAGGATGACGGCAACTCGACACTTGCAGATAAAGGTCCGTATGTGTTGGCTAACGGTAGACAGAATGCCCTAATGAACCATCCACTCTCTTAGTAACCAAGATGTCCAAAAACGGCAAGCAAACATCCTTCTCTATTTCCATCGTAAACTGGATGTTCTTGTGGATTGCATTCATATGTTGTAAGAACCGTGACAGTTCTTCTTTACCGTGGGGCCACAATACAAAAGTGTCATCTACATGTCGCCAGAAAACTCTCGGTTTAAGTTGTGCCGAATCTAGTGCCCTTTCCTCAAAGTCTTCCATGAAAAAGGCGAGAGAGGACTGCCCATGGCAACACCGACAGTCTGCTCAAAATATTCGCTGTTAAATAAAACGTAGGTTGAGGAAAGGACGTGATGGGAAAGTGCTGTTATGTCGTCCGTGAGCTTATTGCTGATGAGCGCAAGAATCACATGAGATACTTGTCGTTAGATTAACAACCTGATTGGCTCTTTGTATTAGGAATGCGTTAGGCACTCTGACAAATACACTAAGTGTGAAAACACGTCGGATCCAGAGATGTAACGTGCCGATACCGTGCGAAGGCCGAAACAGATAGCTGCGGTAATGTGGAATCCATGAGTCGCTTAGAATGCCTGAGGCTCTACTGCTGAACCGCCAATCCCTCTGCCCCTTCCGAACGACCACGGTATGTGTCACCCAACTGGTGCCGACTTTCTTCAACTACCAGCGGCACCTTCGAAAAATCTTCTCAGCGTAGTCAAATTACAACTAAGGATCCCTATCCCCGAGTGACTTGGCAGCCTCTGCGATGTTGAATCTGATTTGTTGTTACAAATTGTTCACGGATGGCTCTGCAAAGGGTCGTGTGTCTCTGTAAGGGTCTGTTTTTTAATGATTAAACGGGGTGCGGGCAATGTTTCTTGATACTTAGAGAAACACACGTATTAACCGATGAGTTTTTTGCCCATTCATCAATCTGTTCTTTTATCCAGCCGATTTACAAATCAACAAAGTTTTCGTTTGGCGGGCATGTAACTTCAGTTAGTGCGCAGTCTGTTTGGCTTTCATACTGGCCACAGGCAGGAACTTGCATATTTAATGTTCACTTTGGCTTTACTACTTTTCGACGTGGTTTCGTTATGTATTTCAATGTTTCGATTGAATTAGACTGCCACAAGCACTCCTGAAGTTGAAACTGTATAATTTTGAAATCGATCATGTGAATTAAATATCATCAATAAAACAACTGAATGGATTATCCAGTAACAGTATATTACTTTTTTTAACGCTACTGTAAACTTATATGTTCAAAACTGGTTTTTTTTTTATTACGTGTAGTGCCTTGTATTCTACTGGTGAAGTCCGACAAATGTTGCGTTTAGGTACGGAGTTGTATACAGTACAACTGTATACAACATCCAATTAAGCTCAGCATGTAATTTAACGCCGTATCTAGTCGAATGAGATTTTCCCGAAACCAAAAAATTAAATTCATCCATTCATCCAAATTGTTGACATGGGCGCAGGGGCTTCGTCGAAACGCTTACAATATTACCTGCTGGCATGGTCCTCTGTATTCCGCGAACTCCATTGAGTTGGAGAGACGTGTATTATTATTTACGCGTGTTTATGTACGCTTTGCCTTTTTTGAAAGAGCCGACGTGACGTATTTTAGCCGTGCTGTATGACTCTGACTGAACACAAATTCACTCTCCAGCCGGGCTCCAGACGAGGCAAGTACGGACAGTTTCATTAAGTCCTTTCACGTACTCGTCAGTTGCCATTACCGGTGAGGCAATTTTTCTCCCTTTTCTGGTTGATATAATAGGAACCTAACGGTTCGTGTTCGTAAATATGCAAGACCCATGTATTATTAACTTGGACGACGTTTATCGCTAATACCTTCCGCACCCAGCTGCCCCCCTCCCCCCACCCTCCCCCCATCCTTACCACCACCTTGTAACTAGCCACGAGAGCTCGTCTGTTTTTGCAGGTATGAAGCCTGCCCCCCGATCTTTCGCAGTCGCGCACAAATTTTTCTTCTCTGCCGGAAGGAATGCAGACCATCTTGAATCGCTTGTACGCCAAGGAGATCTGATTCGAGATAAGAGAGCAAAACGAGATGTAAAATACTGCCGGTGAAGTGATTCGTGCTTCTTTAACGAAGAACCGTACCTTCCATATATAGCGTTTTTCGAGGTCGGTTAATAGCTGTGCAATAAAGCAACATTTTCAGCGATGCCTCTATCTATATATTACAGTGAGGCCGTTTAGCGAACAACGGCCGGTCGATTACCGTAATGATATGCCTATGACCGTATATCTTGCCGGATAATTGCGTATAATACCCAAGCGGGAGGGCGTTACAGATTTTTCAACAGATCATCGAACAGTCTACTAGAAAGATGGAATATTAAATCAAGATTAATTACTCAGCGCGAGCGTTACCGTAATGACGTCGACGGTGGGTAACACACGATGGAAAATCCCTGAATTGAATAAGTTCCCGATCTCCGTATGTTAAAACACGCCTCTCCCATGATAATACTCGAGCACGTGCCCTAGTAATGTATTCGTCTGTCTTTACTACAACTGGATTTACGGTCGTTTCTGTACTCTTATATACGGCAAGTTTACTTTTTTGAATGTCGGATAATACACGGCCACGCAACAGTGTCTGATGTACACAAACGGAACGGGACAGCTCGTATTTCTAAGAAAGCACAGTCCAGTAGATTGCATGTGCCATTTATGCCGAGACTCGCTTTACTTTTACTAAAAGACAGCTGAGGATGCACCAAAACAAGTCTACAAGTTCCAGGAGACAGGAAATGTGTCAGACGCGGCCAAAAGTGGTCGATTGAAAGTGCTGACACCAGAAAAGGTAATCGACGTGTAAGAGGCATGCCTGAGACTCCAACGAAGTCGCCTATCCAGCCAGTTTGCACTTTTCGTTCGTAGTGCACACAACGCATCCCAAAGAATTCGTGCTGTTACTGTATTTTTGCCCTAAATCAATATAAGACGTGTAGCTTTCTGTCAGTGTTTCACTTCTCTGTAAAGCCCAGATGGGGAAGGAAGATTTCGATGTTTGCTATAGGCCCAGGGGCGAATACAGTAAGGACTTGGGGGGGGGGGGGGGGAGGGGGAGACGACGAATGACCCTTTTGCCCCCTCCTCCCCCGGACCTGCCTATGTTTTAGTTTGATATTGATGGATAGATGAATTTACGCATTTGGTCTAGGAAAAAACACTAGTTGCTTGAGGTCTCTGCACACGCCATAAGAAGGTGGAACTACAGCTGCGCTCAAAATTACTGTTCCGTTCATCAGAAACGCCAACTTTAGGTTCCCAATAAAAAATTATTTTGTCTTTCTGACATCTATGATCCACAAGCTCGTCTATAAAATATCTTAATACAAAAAACTAGGAGTTTAATATGAAGAAACGAGAGCAAAATAAAGAATTGTATACTTTGCATTTCTTAAGAAAACAGAATAACAAGGTGGGGTAAACAATTACCACAGTCCAAGTAATTTGTTATCCTATTTTGGTACTATTGGCTTCTTGGGTGGGAGTGTTTGTTTACCTTCCCATTCAGTATTATAGTTCACGTTCGGCATGTTATAATCTCTCAGGCTTCATTCTCCGTTATCCTTTAACAGGGGAATTAGGAAATTTTCCGTCGGGGTAAAAAAAAATCACCCTGCATTGTCACTTACATATATATATATATATATATAATACAAAGTAGGCGGTACCTTTGTTTGAAGACGTAGAAAATCTCTTCTGTCAAACTAATAAGTACCACGGAGGAAATGATACGAGAATTTAAACGTCAGGAGGCCTCAAATGAATATTATAGTGACTCAAAGAAGATGTGAACGAACCTGAAGATGGTCATATCACCGACGACATGGAGGATGATGAATTCGATCTAACACCTTTTGAGACTGATTCATCAGATGAAGATGATCAGCAGGTAATGGAAATTTTGTATGGCATAAATGGGTGCTGTTTTAACACACACTCTTTCCATAAAAATGCGTCCAAAGTGCTAGCAAGGAATATAGTGGTACGAATACCTCATGGTAAAGCAAGAAAGTAAACATCGCCTCGAATTTGAATTGTTGTTTACTGATCACATGGTTTCACCGTTAGTTACGTATTCAACAAAATTAGTGATGCAAGGACAAAATTTACATCGTCCTAATGATATACTGTATATACCAGCCAAAAAGAAATAAAAGCATTATTTGGCAATTTGGCATACTTTTTACGAGTGAGGCTCTAAGGAATGCGCATGGCAGCTGAGTTGATGCGTGGTCTGTGGTATACGGGTCCCCGTTTTTCCGAGGTGTTATGACGAAAAACCATATCGAATTTTTGATCAATAATCTAAGATTTGATGACCAAGAGCCACGATTGCAAAGAAGAACAGCAGACAAATTCACCGCATTCCGTAATTTATGGCGTGTGTTTGTCAAGCGCAGTCAAGAACTGCACACTCTCTTCAGCTCTGCCGGCCGAAGTGGCCGTGCGGTTAAAGGCGCTGCAGTCTGGAACCGCAAGACCGCTACGGTCGCAGGTTCGAATCCTGCCGCGGGCATGGATGTTTGTGATGTCCTTAGGTTAGTTAGGTTTAACTAGTTCTAAGTTCTAGGGGACTAATGACCTCAGCAGTTGAGTCCCATAGTGCTCAGAGCCATTTGAACCAACTTCAGCTCTCCTAACCACTGACGAGGCACTCCTTAGCTTCCGAAGTAAATGCCCATTCAAAATATATCTGGGAAGCAAACCAAACAAATATGGACTAAAGATAATTTATTTATGTGATGTGAAGGCGTATTATTATTAAGGGGCCGCCCCATATTGGGGAAAAGAAACTAGGGATAAAGATGTTTCGATTCCTGCATATTATGTGATCATATTTATGGAATCAGCCGGAACAATGGAATCAGCCGGAACACTGCGATGGACAATTAGTTTGCTTCTTGTAAAGCAGGCGACAAAAATTTGACAGTGGTGGTACCTTGAGCAAAAAAAAAAAAAAAAAAACCCGAATCCCAGCATGCTTCAAAGCAAGAGCAGGTCTGTTTCTTCGTCTACATTCATATGCAGGAAAGAGGAAATGCTACAATCATAAGTTAAGAACAGAATGTTATTCTACTGTCAGCGTTGCATGAGATAGGTAAGTAGATGAGGAGGCACAGAAATCGAACATAGTACTTTTCTACAACGATAACTATACCACAATAAGACCATGCCACGAAAAACCAGGCGCTGCCTGTGCTATATATGTGTGGTCTTTTAGATACGGTAGGGATAATCGCCTGTGTGTTGTACAAGGGGAACGGCGGCACAAACAACCGAAGCAATTTTCTCCAAGTCCTTGGCGGTTGGTCTGGTCGAAGGAGAAATGAAAGACAGACTCATGAAAAAAGAAGAGCCAAAAATGCCTAAAGAGCTTCGCATACCGTTGGAACAGATTTTGACGATTTTGCGAGCGCTATTCCAGCATAGTGAACGCATTATTGTGGTCAATGTAGACACGAAGCCCACGCCCAACACAGTGGTATATAATAAGTTCACATCCCACCTAGCACTGCACGTGATGATGATATTGAAGGAATGTATGACGAGATAAAAGAAATTATTAGATAGTTAACGGAGATGAAAATTCAATTGATTGGGGACTGAAATTCGATAGTACGTAAAACAAGAGAAAGAAAAATAGCAGGTGAATATGGCCTGGGAGAAAGAACGAAAGAGGACGGCGCCTGTTAGAGTTTTGCACAGAGCATAATTTAATCATCGCTAAGATTTGTTTTAAGAATCATGAAAGAAAGCTGAATATGTGAAAGAGACCTGGAGACGATGGAAGATTTCAGATAAGACAGAGATTTCGGAACCAGATTTTAAAATACAAGACATTTCCAGGGGCAGATTTGGATTCTGATCACAATTTATTCGTTAGATTAAAACTAAAGAAATTGGGAACAGCGGAAAGAAATTCAGCAGAAGACGAACGGGTAGCTTTGAGACATGAAATAATGAAAGCAGCAGAGGATCAAAAGATAAAAAGACAAGGCCTGATAAGAATCCATAGATAAAACCAGAGATGCTGAATTTAACTTCTGAAAGGAGAAAATATCAAAACGCAGCAAATGAAGCAGAAAAAAGGGATTACAAACGTCTAAAAAAATGAGACTGACGGGAAGTACAAAATGGCTAAGCAGGAATGGCTAGAGGACAAATACATGGATTTAGAACCATATTTCACTAGGGGAAAGATGCAGTTCTAGGGGAAAGATGCACTGAAGCACCAAAGAAACTGGTATAGGCATGCGTATTCAATCACAGAGATATGTTCAACAGGCAGACTATCGCGCTGCGGTCTGCAACGCCTATATAAGACAACAAGTGTCTGGCGCAGTTGTAAGATCGGTTACTACTACTACACTGGCAGCTTATCAAGATTTAAGTGAGTTTGAACGTGGTGTTATAGTCGGCGCACAATCGATGGGGCACAGCATCTCCGAGCTAGCGATGAAGCGGAAATTTTCTCATTCGACCATTTCACGAGTGTACCGTGAATATCAGGAATCCGGTAAAACACCAATCTCCGACATCGCTCAGGCCGGAAAAAGATCCTGCACGAACGAGACCAATGACGACTGAAGAAAATCGTTCAAAGTGACAGATGTACAACCTTTCCGCAAATTGCTGCAGATTTCAATTCTGGGCCATCAACAAGTGTCAGCGTGCGAACCATTCAACGAAACATCATCGATATGGGATTTCGGAGCCGAAAGCCCACTCGTGTACCCTTGATGACTGCACGATAAAAAGCTTTACGCCTCGCCTGGGCCAGTCAACGCCGACATTGGACCGTTGACGACAGGAACCATGTTGCCTGGTCGGACGAGTCTCGTTTCAAATGGTATCGAGCGAATGGACGTGTACGGGTATGGAGACAACCTCATGAATCCAAGGACCCTGCATGGAAGCAGGGGACTGTTCAAGCTAGTGGAGACTCTGTAATGGTGCTGGGCGTGTGCAGTTGGAGTGATGTAGGACCCCTGTTACGTCTAGACAAGACTGACAGGTGACACGCCACCTGCATCTATTCATGTCCATTGTGCATTCTGACGGACTTGGGCAATTCCAGGAGGACAGTGCGACAACCCGCACGTCTAGAATTGCTACAGAGTGGCTCCAGCAACACTCTTCTGAGTTTAAACACTTCCACCGACCACACAAGTCGCCAGAGATGAACATTATTGAGCATATCTGGGATGCCTTGCAACTTACGGATTTATGGAAAGCCCTGCAGGATTCATGGTGTCAGTTCCCTCCATCATTACTTCAGACATTAGTCGAGTCCATGCCACGTCGTGCTGCGGCACTTCTGCGTGATCGCGGGGGCCCTACACGATATTAGGCAGGTGCACCAGTTTCTTTGGCTCTCCAGTGTATAATAAGAATACAATAATCAGATTCAGAAGGGTGTAGGTTGCAGAAGTTATTCGGAGATGATGAGGCGTGCACAGGATAGAGTAGCATGGAGAGCTGTATCAAACCAGTCTTCGGAAACTGAAGACCCCAACAACATTCCAGGATCAGCAACAAGAGAACCAATTTAAAAAAATAAATACTGTGTCTGTTCGAAGCCAGTGTGCAAATTTTTGTCAAAAATGTTGTAACAGTTTGGTTGAAAATATTTTGAATGTATAAAATTTCATCAAATTTTGAAAATAATTTATTTGCATTCGAAGTTGTTAGCTTTATTTGTTTCTACCGATATACAAATTACTGTGCTAAATAATACTTTTTTTGATTCAGTGACTCTCCTTGTGTTTTATGATATATTCTCCTGTGTTTTGTAGTGTTATAATAAAACGATTAATTTATTGCAAAAGATAAGTACTATCTCATAGCTCCAAAGATTGGAACAATGCTATAATAAAACACATTGACATTATAATTATTATTGGCTTTGTCATATTGTAAAAACTAACAATACCTTGTAATAATTGTTGCATACTGCTCGTTTATGACTTTATTTCACTCCAGAACCTTTTTTTTAACAGAAGTAATTTAGAAAATCATGGGTTAAATTTTTATCACATTTTGTTATTCATGTCCCGGAATTTGTACCTTGTTATTCTAGGGGTACTATACTGAGGAACCAAAACGTTATGACCACCTGCTTAATAGCTTAATAGCTCTTTGGAACGAAATACATAACTGATTCTGCGTATCAGCGATCCGACAGTTGGTAGATTTGTGGAGGTACGTAGCATTAGATGTACACATACAGGTCATGTAATTCGCGGGAAAAACGTACCGCTGATTTGCGTACGCGGTGATGGCGCCCTATAGCTACCCAGATGGGTTCCATAGGATTTACATCAGGCAAATTTGGTCGCCGAGACAGCAGCGTGAGTTCACTGTAATGCTTCTCAAACCACTGTAGCACAGTTCTGCCTCCGAGACACGGACACTTTTACATCCTGTGAGCCGGTGTAAAATCAAGTGTAGCTACATACTGTGTTTATTTGTGTACATAGCGTACAAATGCACGTTATAAGAAGCAATCTGATGTGAATACCACAAGGCAGTGCAGTCCACACCAGCACCGCATCTTGGTCCACTAGACAATGTTTCTCTAACACCGCCATCTGAAGATGAGCCTGCAGTGGCTCGAAAACATGAATAAATCGTTAAAAAAGAAACTGGTTGCATATTTATTAACAGATAAACGCCAATTTAAATCACAGTCACAGTTCATCATCCACAATGGATATACTGAAATTAAGAGGAGTAAATCCAGATGCAGTGAAACATTATAAAAACTACTGCACTGTATTAATAAAAGTTATTAAAAGTCCAGAAGTATGTGTATTATGTCTGAGATTAGTACATCTGTAAAATTAAAACAATTTGGAATATAGATGAAAGAGAAATGGGGCAACCTAGAGCACAGGAAGCTGTATTTCTATCAAACCCAATGAAAAGTTTGTTAACAAGAACTCAGAAGTAGAAAACATTTTTATAATCATTTTTAAGTGTTGTAGAGAAAATATTATCCAGCTATTCATTAGAAACTGCGAGGCAGTATATGGAAGAGGCAATACCTATCCAATTTGATTCAAGTGAAATTCAACCCACTTCTCCTACTGAAATTAGGAAAATAGTAAATTCACTCAAAGGTAAAAGCTCACATGGAATTGATAGCATTTCCAACAAAGTACTAAAAGCTTGTTCCCTACAGATAAGAACGATTCTCAGCCAAATATGTAGTAGCTCACTGAAACAGGGCATTTTTCCAGATAGACTGATATATGTTATTATTAAACCATTGCATAAAAAAGAGAATAGCTCAGATGCTAACAACTACTGCCCAAACTCACTTCTAACAGCTTTATCCAAAATTCTTGAAAAAGTAATGTATTCAAGAGTAGCATCACACCTTTGTAAAAATGAAGTACTAACAAAATGTCAAATTGGTTGTTCAGCAAGGCTTTTCAATAGAAAATAATATATATGATTTCACTGTTCAAATATTAAATGCATTGGATAACCTAACATCACTCATTAGAATATTTTGTGATCTCTCAAAGACTTTTGATTGTGTGAATCATGAAATTCTTCTAGATAAGCTTAAGTTTTGTGATATGAGTGCGACAGTGCACAAATGATTTAATTCATATTTAACTGGAAGAATGCAGAAGGTTGAAATTAACAGTACAGATAGTCTGCAAAAATCAAGAGAGTCCTCTAACTGGGGAAATGTCAAGAACAGTGTCCCATAGGGTTCAGTTTTGGTCCCTTATTGTTCTTAATATATGTTAATGACTTGCCACTTTATATTCATGAATAAGCAAAGCTAGTTCTTTTTGCAGATGATACAAGTACAGCAATCACGCCTAACACACAAGAATCAGCTGAGGAAATTTTAAATAATATCTTTCAGAAAATTATTAATTGGTTCGTTGCAAATGGACTCACACTAAATTTTGAGGAAACACAGTATATACAATTCTGTACAGTGAATGGCATAACACCATTGATAAATGACTATGAACAGAAGTCAGCTGCTAAGGCAGAATATACACAATTTCTGGGTGTGTGTGTTGATGAGAAATTGAATTGGAAGAAACACATCAACGATCTGCTGAAATGTTTAGGTTCAGTTATGCAATTAGGGTCATAACAAATTTTGGTGATAAACATATCAATAAATCAGCCTTCTGTGCCTATTTTCATTCACTGCTTTTGTATCGCATCATATTTTGGGGTAATTCATCATTAAGAGAAAAAGTATTCATTGCACAAAAGCGTGTAATCAGAATAATAGCTGGAGCCCACCCAAGATCAGTTTGCAGACATTTATTTAAGAAACTCGGGATATTCGCAGTAGCTTTTCAATACATATATTCACTTACGAAATTTGTTATTAATAACCCATCCCAATTCAAAAATAATAGAGAAGTGCATAGCTACAACACTAGCAGAAAGGGTGATTTCACTATTCTGGGTTAAATCTGACTTAGGCACAGAAAGGGTTGAATTATGCTGCCACAAAAATCTTTGGTCATTCGCCAAATAGCATTAAAAGTGTGACAGAGAGCCAACCAACATTTAAAACAAGTTAAAAGAATTCCTGAATGACAACTCCTTCAACACAATAAATGAATTTTTAAATATAAAGTAGTAGCTTGAGAAAAACTGTTTTGTGCACAGAAAACTTATGTTTATAGCGACATGTTCCACATCATTATGAAACGCCGGCCGCGCGGAATTAGCTGAGCGGTCTTAGGCGCTGCAGTCATTGACAGTGCGGCTGGTTCCGGCGGAGGTTCGACTCCTCCCTCGGACATGGGTGTTTGTGTTTGTCCTTAGGGTAATTTAGGTTAAGTAGTGTGTAAGCTTAGGGACTGATGACCTCAGCAGTTAAGTCCCATAAGATTTCACACGCATTTGAACATTTTTTGAACGAAATGTCGTATTCATGATCTATGGAACATGCATAAATATATGTATGTATTTATGTATGTAGGGGAAGGCGTAATAATACTATTTCTCAATAGCAATATAACTTTGGCCGATTCGTTTTTTATGATAATCACGAATATAAACGCATTCCTCGTATGGCAAGTTAGTATGTATAAATGACATCATGTTTATTTGGTATAGTCTAATGTGCATGATCCGTTGAAATGGATGTGTGGGAGGATGGGAGGTTAAATTGCAGTCCCATCTTAAATAAATCATTAGAATTGGCTGCAGCAACATCGTTGACAGTTTAGGATTTTTCACATCATATACAGTTTCTAATTCTATAATGGAAACATTGAATTAAACAGAAAAACATTGTTGCAGACAACAATTCACAAATCAGTTGCCCATTAAAGCAAAATTTCCTCTAACTTGGCAACCCTGCCGGAACGCAATTCTTTTAGCACCCGCCACCCCCCCCCCCCCCCCCCCTCTTTTGTTCAACCCAGTGTTTAATATCCAAAATTTTTACTGCAGGAACACACTTCTTCAACCATACAATCTCCAGCCATAAAAATCATCGTTAAGATTTTTGGAAACTAGCGATAAAACGTAAAATGAGAAATCCTTTTTTTTTTTTTTTTTTTACAAAATGGTGTTCTAAAATTCAGTTTTCTTATAATCAAAACAATAAAACCATAATAATTGATACAAACAACAGGCGCCACCATCTGTTCTCGTGACAGTGTCACTTTGCTCCTTGGTTATGCTCCATACCATCTTCATAAGGGGAGGGACCTTCCCCAAGGTATACATTCACTGCAAAGAAACTTCTAAAGAAACGGAGAGTACTGCATAATACAAAGTCTAGGGCTACAGATACAGACATGCTGAATGAAACGCGTTTGGCTGTCACGAAAGCAATGCATGACGCCTTCTGTGACTACGGTAGCAGAATATTGTCAAATGATCTTCCACATTACCCAAAGAAATTCTGGACGAACGGAAAGGTTAACAGTGGTACCAAAGTTGGCGCCCAGTTCCTAGCGAATGAGACAGGAACTGAAACTAAGGGTAGCAAAGCAAATGCTGAAATGCTTAACTGCGTTCCCAAATGTTCTTGTACAAAGGGAAACGCAGGAGCATTGCCCCAATTTAATCCTCGTACCACTGAGAAGATGAATGAAATAAGTGTTAGCGTTAGTGGTGTTGAGAAACAGCTGAAATAGTTAAAACTTAACAAAGCTCTAGGGCCCGATGGAATCCCTGTCAGATTCTATACTGAATTTGCGGCTGAGTTAGCCCCTCTTCTAACTATAATCTATCCTAGATCCCTCGAGCAAAAAACCGTGCCCAGTTCTCGGAAAAAAGCACAAGTCACACCCATCTACAAGAAGAGTAGTAGAAGTGATCCACAAAACTACCGTCCTATATCCTTGGCATCGATTTATTATAGAATCTTAGAACATATTCTGAGATCAAACATAATGAGGTATTTTGAACAGAATGACCTCCTTAATGCCATCCAGCATGGATTCCGAAAACGTCGATGATGTGAAACCCTACTCGCATTTTTCTCGCGTGACATACCGAAAGCTTTGGATCAAGGCAGTCAGGTAGATGCAGTATTGCTTGATTTCCGAAAAGCATTTGACTCAGTCCCACACCTACGCTTATATTCAAAAGCACGATTATATGGGGTATCAAGTGAAACTTCTGACTGGATTGAGGACTTTTTGGTAGGGAGGACGCAGCGTGTTGTCTTGGATGGAGAGTGATCGTCAGCTGCAGAAGTAATTTCAGGTGTGTCCCAGGGGAATGTGTTGGGACCGTTGCTGTTCACGCTGTATATCAATGACCTTGCAAGACAATATTAATACTAACCTCAGACTTTTTTGCAGATGATGAAATACCGTTTGAAAGAAGCTAGCTGCATAAATATTCAGCCTGAACTTGACAAGATTTCAAAGTGGTGCAAAGATTGGCAACTGCTTTACATGTTCAGAAATGTAAAATTATGCACTTCAGGAAACGTAAAAACGTAGTATCGTATGACTATAATATCAATGAGTCACTATTGGTGTCGGCCAACTCATACAAATACCTGGTTGTAATACATTGTAGGGATGTGAAATGGAGTGGTCACATAGGCTCAGTTGTGAATAAAGCACGTGGTAGACTTCGGTATATTGGTGGATCTGGGGAAGTGCAAACAGTCTACAAAGGAGATTACTTACAAATCACTCGTGCGACCGGTTCTAGAATATTGCTCAAGTGTGTCGAACCCGTACCAAATAGGACAACAGGAGATACTGAACGTAAAAGAGAAGGGCAGCACAAATGGTCAGACGTTTGTTTGATCTGTGGCAGAGTGTCACAGAGATACTGATGGTACTGAACTAGAAGACTCTTGACGACAGACGTAAATTATCCCGAGAAAGTCTATTAACAAAGTTTCAACAACCGACTTTAAATGATGATTTTCGGAATATATTACAGTCCCATACGTATCGCTCACATAGAGATTGAAAAGATAAGATTAGATTAATTACTGCAGGTACAGAGGCATTCATACAATCTTTCTTTCCGCAGTCCACATGTGAATGGAACGGAAAGAAACGCTAATATCTGGTACAAAGGGACGTACCCTCTGTCACACACCTCGCGGTGGTTTGCAGGTATTGTCGTAAATGTAGATCTTGGTTATACTACAGATACCTGAGGTTGCTGGCAGTCGTAAGCTAAAGACAGTCGACACGAAGATTACCGGTACGTTCCGATCACAACTTCGGAACTAAGCTCAACTTATCTTGCGTATGCTGTACACACACAGCACCTCGCCTTACACCCCTGCCCATCGCATCACGCTGGGCCGCCCACTGCCACGTTCACTGCTGCAAATTATAGTTACGTGCACTATTTCAAATCTGCGGAGCCGACTTGTTCCAGTTAGTTCAAAAAAAGGTTCCTGGACGTTGCCAGCCGAAAGTAAGTCCTGGTTCAACCTGCGGATTGAACAGCATGGGAGATAACTTGTCCCACTCCTTTCTCAGCTGCTAGTTCCCTTTCATATCTTTTTACTTATCTGCAATTTGGTTTCTGCACAAGTTGTAAATAATCTTTCGTTCCCAGTGTTTCATCCTTGCTTACCTTCAGAAATCGAAATGGTATGTTGCAGTTCTACATGGTCGTAAGTAGGCCTGTTCTCTGAACTCACAAATGCTTTAAGTGTAGGTTTGCCTTTATTTAATCCATCTTACAAGATAAGTGGTAGTGTCAGTACAGCCTTACGTGTTACATTTCTCTGGAACCTACAATGATCTTCCCTGTGGTCAGCTTCTACCAGACTTTCGATCTTTTGCAAAATAATTCGCGTTAATATTTTACAATCATAACTATCAAACCAATCGTTTGATAACATTCGCACGTGTTCTTTGGAATTGCAGTTGTTACAGTTGAAATGATAAATTGTACTGTTGATTTACTAATAATTTCAAATGAATCATTTATAAAACTTTATACAGAATACTATCTGCTGTCTGTATATTGACCAAGTCAAGATTTGATGATACAAACATTGGAGTTAAGCAGAATTTACATCCCTGAGCCCAGTTCTTCTGATAAATTATGGGAGTCGTTACTTTGTAGTTGAACGTAAGGCGATTATTAATTTCCCGCCTGATGCCCATCGGCAATCTATTATATTTTCAACAAAACACAAATCATCATTCTGAACTACACATAGGGTTGTATAGATTATATATTTTTACAGATACCGTTATTACTTCATGTTAACAAAACAGCAAAGGAAAATTAGCTGCAGTGGGCAGTCCAATTCATTTCAATAGCAGCAGCGTGTTTCACTACATATTTCTGGAAAAAAACTCAGTGTAAAAAAACCGAGGCTATGTGACTAGGGACATGACAGAAGCCGTTAGGAAGGGCTTGTAAGAGACAAATTCCTGA